>NC_056501.1:21672153-21748277 GCF_014905685.2 Nematolebias whitei
CTCTCACTCACACCTAGAGACAATTTAGAGTCACCAATCAGCCTAACATGCATGTTTTTGGTGTGTGAGAGGAAACTGGAGTACCCGGAGAAAACCCACGCATGCACGAAGAGAACATGCAAACTTCACCCAGAAAGACCCCTGGACCTGCTCTCTGAGAGGCAGCAGCTCTACCAGTTGCGCCACCGTGCTGCCCTACACGAACTTGTTCGTTGTATTTTATTGTATTCTTTTTTTTATAGAAAAACATGCAAACGTACTAGTCAACGTAAAAGATGTCATTTTCTACATATTTTAGTTTCAACCACCTCTTAGTGGTTGATTTAGGTTATTACAGTTTTTTTTTGTTGTCGTTTTTATTTTTCTCACAAGGCGCTTTCGTACAGTTTGTCCCTCGAAGCGCGCCGTCCTTACGTACAGCCACTTCCGTTGTTACGTGTTTCCGTTCAGATTTCTTCCATGCTATCGCTGTACTACAGCCTGAAGCCGTGAAGCCCTAATACACTTGTACGGTGTACACTTTGGAGTAAAAAAAAATGTTTAAACTGGAAGGACTCGGACCTAAAATAGACCCGGAGGAGATGAAGAAGAAAATGCGAGAAGACGTCATTTCTTCTTTACGTAACTTTCTGATTTACGTCGCTCTGCTCAGAGCCAGTGAGTAAAACACGAGCTAATTGTCTCTGCTTATTTAAGATTTTACTTCTTACAGATACAGAATGACAAATAATATTTAGTCAACTTCTTGAGCATTTCATATTCAGACAATAAAATAAGTTTCAACTCAAACTATCAACCACTGAAGAAGATTGATTTAGAAAGGGTGATCACCTTGAAGCTTTTCAAGATGGTTGCTGTCCTGTAACTCTTACAGATGACCAGTAATCCTCAAACATCTGACAAAGCTCAACAAAATCACACAAAATTCAAGAGAAAATGAAGCAGAGAGCAGAATTTCCTCATATGATCGCGATAATTCATTCACTAATTATCTGGTGTTGTAATAAAGTATGCCAATTAGAAGTTATCCAGTTAAAAATTATATATTTATTAAAGTTTAGTAGATGCAAAACATAAAGCTATCGAGTAAAATACAAAAACAAAACGGAAAACTGGACTAAAATTATGCACATCAAAGCTACCTTTTCATGATTTAATATTTCATAACGCAGTACTGACCTTAAAATGCTGAGCTTTTTTATTTTATGTTGGGGTTTTGCACCTTAGAGCCATTAAATGCATGTTTAAAGTATGTTCTTTATGTATGTTTTCAAGATTCACACTGAATTACCAATACGTTCTTTAGTTTTAATTATAACCCAGAGACATTGTTTCAGTGTTATAAGTCACTTTCCTCCAGACTGGAGAAAACTATTCCTGTTTTCATCTGAATTGTATTTAAATGCACGCAGACTCTTATTATAAGACGTTTAAACATATTAGTGTAGGGAACTCTTTTATGTGACACTTCCTGTGTTTCAGTAATTGTATATTTTTACCAGCCGTCACACGTTAAATAAAACTGAGTTGCAACAGCAAGTTTTCAGATCACTTTCACGTTTTCTCTGTTAACAGCTCCGTACGTGTTAAAGAAGTTGGACAGCATATGAGCCGAGCCATCTGCTCCTCCATCCTCCACCCTTCCAACAAGAATCTCCTACATCAGAGTCAGCGAGGAGGACTTTCTGACGCAGCCAGCTCCACCTGTTGCAGCATCACTTTGGAACATGACCAACGTTTTCCCTTCTCTTCACCGCAGACCACAGCTGTCTTCAGTTGCAGCGTTGCTCCATCTTAGTCACATATGTTTTGTCTAATTTAACATTTATATACTGGTAATCTTACAGATTATAAAAAAAAAATGCAGAGGCTTTACTTGTTGTGTCTGCCTCCTGAGTTAGACCGTTTAGGAAACAAAGTTGACTTTTCTGGTTTAAAGGTGTGAAGTTTGTCAAGAATTGTTCTGAAATTATTGAAATTAAATGTCCCATTTTTTGTTTACAACCACATTTTTGTTTAGTATTATTTTATTTGCAACAGTAGTAACATTCTAGTAACAACTACGGATGATTTAGGTGCTTTACACAAGGAACATGCATCCATTTATTTCTGCTGATTCATGGTTGGGTCACGAGGGCAAGATGACGGAGATCTTCACTTTATATCTAACACCAAGCTAGGCCACCCTGCAGAGGAAGCTCATTTCAGCCCCTTGTATCCAAGTTCTCGTTCTTTCAGTCATGAAAAAAACAAATAATGTATGATTTGTTTACTAGTTACTTGTTAGCAAAATGGATCATGGACCACAGGAGGGATTGAAATGAAATGTTCAGAAAATAATCACTGTAGCTCTACGATAGGAACTAGTCCAATGTAAGATGACCTTCACAGCCGACTGACCTTGGAAAACACAAATGCCAAATAAATCAGCTATTGCTCTAAAATTTGGCTTGGTTGTATCTGAGCGTGGTCCTTAACCCATACGCTGAGCATGACCTCTCGCAATGTCACGTGAGATCATAGCATTTCAAGGTTTGACCCAAAAGTACAACTACTCGTTTTTTCAGCATTAAATGATCTGAAGTCTAAAATTCTATCATGGAAGGCGGCAGGTGACAGTCATGCTAGACGGGGTCAAGATGATGTAGGGGCAGGGCAGCCGACTCGGGACCCCAAGGTCCTGGGCTCGACCTCCAGTCATTGCACATCTCTTGGTGTCTCTGAGCAGGACACCTAATCGCAAATTACTCCCTGGGCGCCTACATGGATGCCTACTGCTCCACCTGGGTGTATCCCAGGTGCGATGGGTTAAATGCAGAGAACCAATTTCGTCTTTGTATGGGAACATACAATGATGACAACACATAATAAAAGTGCTATACTTTATTATTATTTATTTATTATTGTGGTGTTGAAATATTTGATTTAAATGCTGTACTTTCCCGAGTTCACCACCAGGGGGAGGTGTTGTCCATCAGTGCGGGTTGTTGACGGATTTGAAACAATGGATGCCAAACCGGGCGCTTGTATTTGGATCTGCGACAACAATGGGATAATTATTATTTTGTAAAGACGCTTGGTTTCATATTATTTGCAGACACACGGACTCGGTGGCTTTGCTTTCATTATTTGGAGACAAAGCACGCGTCTTCCGCATCCCTCCGTGTTCGGTCGGTCCAGACCCGCCCAGCCTCCGGAGCATCCTCTGCCTCAACAAAACGCCATGCTGGATGTAGGCGGCCCTCAGAGGGGACGTGGGGCGTTCAGCTGTTAATATAACGTGGGATTTTTCAGCTCCGCCGCCGGTTGGGATGGACTTCCCGGGTCATTTCCAGCTCATTTTCAAACAGCTCAACCAGCAGCGCCTCCACGCGCAGCTGTGCGACTGTGTGGTGATGGTTGGAGGCCAGACCTTCAGGGCCCACGGCTCCATCCTGGCCGCCTGCAGTTCTCACTTCAGGGCTCTCCTCGGCTCCAGTGATGAGGGCCCAGGAGCTCATAGAGATGGGGCCCCCATTGTGATGGAGCTAGACCCAGAGGTTGTAACCCCAGAGGCCTTCTCCACCCTGCTGGACATGATCTACACCTCCACCCTCTCGTTGGGGGTCTCCAATGTGATGGATGTGTTGTTGGCGGCGTCCCATCTGCACCTCAACACTGTGGTCAAGGCTTGCAAGCTCCACTTGTCCAGGAAGAACTTCCCAACCTCAGCGCCTAAAGGGTGGAGGTCAGTGAAGCAGCAGGTCACAGTGGAGGACTCAGATAACGAGGACGTAGTAGTGGAGGTGAGTCAGTCTGGTGGACAAGAAGGAGGCAACAGGAAGACGGCCCAATCTTTGAGACAGAAGAGAAAATCAAATGAAGAGAGGCTTGATGACAAGAAGAGAATCTCCAGACTGCCTGAAGGGGCCTATAAGGAGCATTCACCGACTGTGACCAGGAGCACCGAGGAAGGAGGAGATCCGTCATCCCTGGACTGCATGAAGATGGCCGTCAGCTGGGAAAACCAAGACCATGAAGAGGAGGAAAAGAAATACAAAGCGACCAAGGGAGAGATGGAGGAAATCCAGCTGCCAACGCAGTCAGACAGCAGCCCGGGAGGAGCAGAGGTTTGGAAGAAGGGTGAAGATGGAGACGCCGTGGTTAAAGTAAAAGTGGGAGAGGAAGAGCAGGACGAGTCGACGATGGCCGCGATCGAGATAAAAAAGGAAACTCTTTGCTCGTTTACATCCGATTTAGACGCGTTGCCAAACGGTTCTCCTCCACCTTTGCTGCAAGACTGCGCGGGCAGTTTAGAGGCACAGGTGAGCGATGAGAAAAAGGCCACAGCTGAGACCCACAGGGCCTCTGTGTGCACAGCTGCGCTGAGAGAAGCTGGAGATTTGGGCGAGGACGCTGTAGATGGTGAAGGCCTGGACAGCCTTTCTGAGCTGACCTTTTCCTGCTTCCTTAATCCCTGCAGTGAAAGTGTGATGGGGGCTCTGGGAGAAGAAGACAGCCTGGTTAGCCTCACAGCTGCTGCTACAGCCAGTGATGCTCCTACAGATGTTAGTCTAAGGAGTGATAAGTCAGAAGAACCGGGCACGTCTTCGACCCAATGCTCAGATTCCTCCTCATCTCTCGTTTTTCCAGTAACCTCGGTCCCCTTGCAGCAGCTCCTTCCAACTCAAAGCTCTGGTTTTAGCGACACCATCATCCTCCAGTCAACTCAGAACCCTTTGACAGGGTTCTTCCGACCAGGTCTGGACGCCTCCCTCGTCCAACCCTCCAGGCCTACGAAAAGCTCCGGAGCGACGGCATTTCGTCGCATCGCCCCTAAAATATCGCCGGGCTCAGAAGCCGGCACGGATACTTCCTCTGCAGCGGAGCCCACAGACAGACCCACCCTGACCAGAGCTTCAGAGGACGTTTTGTCCAAGTGCAAGAAAGCAGCAGCTGAGGACCACGTGCTGCTGGTGGAAGGGGAGAAGAAGTACGCCTGCAAGATCTGCTGCAAGACTTTCATGAACTTGACGGACTGTAAAAAGCACATCCGTGTGCACACCGGGGAGAAGCCCTATCCCTGTCCAAAGTGTGGCAAACGCTTCAGCCAGTCCTCTCATCTCTACAAACACTCGAAGAACAGCTGCATGAGCTGGAGAGAGGACCAGCCTTTCCCCAACGCTCTGCTCTAGCAAATAAACTCGACTAAAGACAAAAATTTACCGAATTTTTAAGAAAAAAAAAATCATAAAATAGATTTGTATGTTTGTGTTTTATGCTTACATGAAATCCAAGTGAACCATGTTTGTATTTTATGATCCTATTAAATTTAGGCAATAAAATATAACTTAACGCAAGCGCATTCAAAACTAGAGAAATTGCATTTTCTGCAAAAATGCTAATTGCTGAATAATTTGCTAAAAAACAGCTGAAGTTACATATGAAATGTAGTTGAAATGGACGAACAAACCTAAGTTAGCAGAAGAAAGCAGAACGAACACATATTTGCTGAATTATGAATTATGCTGCACCCAAATAAGCAGAAATGAGCACAAAAATGAGGAAATTAGCTTAAAAAAGTTGAAATTAGCAAGAAATAGCTGAAAAGGCAGGAATAAGCTTATATTACCAGAAGGAAGCAGAACAAGTTGAAATGAGCTACAAATAAAAAAGTGGAATTAGCTGAAAAAGTGAAAAATAGCATAAACAGTTAAACAGTAGCTGAAATAGCAGAAAAAGCTGAAGCTAGCAGAAAAAAGGTGAAAGGAGCATAGCAACCTGAAATTAGTGAAAATAATTTAGAAGAAGGACAAAAATGTTGTAGTTAACAGAAAGAATCTGAAAGGAGCACAAAACAGCTGAAATTAGCAGACTTTTATTTTAATTTGCATAAGGAAGCTGAACCGGAACTAAATGTTAAAGGAGCAGGAAAAGGTTGTAAACAGAGCTAAAGATTTGAAGAATGTAAAATGAGCTCAATTCATTTCCTTTGAGGAAAAGAAATGGCAGAAAAAGCTAAATATTTCAAAAAGATAAAGTTGTACCAATACCAAAAGTCATAGGAATGTCCTGAAAGAGCTGAACGTTTTGATATACGATTTGTTGAAGTAGCATGAAAACAGCAGGATGAGAATCGTGCTGAAAAACGTACGGAAGAAAAATGGATCACAGTGTGAATGCTTCATAAGCGTTCACACAATAATCTGAAAGCAGAATCTGTAATTCTGATTCTGTGGAAAAAGTAACAATAAATGTATTAGACTATAAATCAGATTTTATCAAGGGGTAACTTCATTGTAAAACACGTTTTTGCACATCTGTACATCATTTTTGGATGAATATTTTTTATTTGGTATACAACTTGAACGCTTGGCGACGAAGTGAGTGCAGACTTTAAGCAATAAATAACAACCAAATAATGTGCTGATCAAAACAGAAGACTAATTTATTTTTAAGTCACACTGATTGTGATTTTTAAGTGTTGACAACCTATAGAACCAAGTAAAAAGATAAATAAATGGCTCTATTTTGTATGAATTTACAATAAAAATCTGCTCTTTTTTCCTACAAAGACTGAAATGTGATCAAAAGTGCTGCTTCTCTGTTCATTAGCCACTTTTTAAAGAAGCTAAACCCACGAAATGACAGAAAAATGTCGTTTCCTTCCTCAAACTGCTCTTTCGTGATTAAAAATATAACACAGCATTAAATGTAAAAATCAAATTAACTTTTTATGTTACCCAAATTAGTTCCAGTACATGTGTGCACTACTTTAGTACTTTGTTTTATTTTCTACTTCTCTTGTTACGCTGTACTGTTTTCCATCCTCCGTGCAGCACCAGTGGGAACAGAATCACCAGTTTCTTTCAAAAGACGAGTTCGCTGGTAATTTCTGAGTCCTGCAAGCCTCCCAGCAGGTTTCTGGCTGCCAAAGCCGACATGACGCCTCTTGTGGAATAAGTGGCACTGCCGATGTGTGGTAATATCACTGCGCGAGGTGAAAGAGGGGACAAAAAAATTATTTTAGACTGCAAATAGAGCCACATTCGGGAATAAAAAACAGATCAGTGCAACGTGTGGTAAATCTACTTACCGCAGTTTTTCAGTGTAAGAAGTGGGTGGTTTGTTGGAAGAGGCTCGGGCGTCGTGACATCCAGTCCGGCTGCAGCGATCTGTCCACCAGCCAAAGCCTCATACAGATCCTCCTGGTTCACCACAGCTCCTCTAGAACAATCATGTCCGATATGCTGATGTTTTAGACGTATAGAAGCTATCACAAGATGTTCAAGGGACACGCCGACGGGAATCGACTGTGCTGGATGCTCACCTGCTCGTGTTGACGAAGACTGCTGTCTTTTTCATCTTGCTGAAAAAAGCTTTGTTACACAGGCCCTGGGTTTCTGGTGTCAGTGAGCAGGAAACAACTATAAAGTCACTCTCGAACACAAGCGTATCCAGGGGAACTGTTCGGCAAAGACGAGACGGACGGGCGTTAAAGGAGGAAAGGGAGGAAACGGATTATTACATATGCACATCTACTAACAGAAACATTTTTAACCAACTCTTTCGTTATAACTTCAGGTCTGGCTCTTTAGGCTTCACCGCGTTTCTTATCATCCCCATTTCTCTTTCAGCATCGTCTCACCAAACTCTCCGTTCACTTCAGCAGCGTGGGGTTTGGCTGATCTCCCAGAATACAGCAGCCTTTTCACTCCAAACGGCATGAGCCTCTGAGCTATGGCCATACCTGAACACAAAGAAAGGTGTAAACTGCAGAAGGTTGTCTCAAGAATATTAGAACGTGTCCTGAGATAATGAGGTTGCGCGTATAAAGTAATAAAATTAACCAATGCGTCCCAGTCCAATGACTCCTACAGTGCTGCCCGACAGACCATAACCACACAGCCAGAGAGGCTTCCACGAGCTCCAGCCACCGCTGAGAAGAACAAAACAGCACGTCCATTGAATCACTAATCGAAAGCACTTGTTTCCTTTTGGGGTTAAAAAGTAACAGAAAGGCAAATATAAAAAATAATTAGCATCAATGAATAACTTGGTGAGGCTGACCTTTTGACCTCTTCCACACCCTCCGGTAATCTGCGGGCGGTGGCGAGCAGCAGAGCCACGGTCAGCTCTGCAGTGGCATCAGTCAGGACGTCTGGAGTGTATCCAACACGTATCCCCCTGGGTAGAGTAAACAGGTATAAAACACATCTGTTTGCACATCAGATTGTGTTAGTCCAGCTCACCGTTTCTTGATCTCATCCAGAGCCAGGTGGTCGAATCCCACAGACAAAGTGCTGATTACTTTCAGGTTTGGACCTAAAATCAGAGACAGGTCAACTGAAATGTAGACACAATAACCACTGGGATATTTTTAATCTGCGCTCCTGTGCAACAAAAAGACAATATTCATTAGGTTAAATATAAAATAAATAGTGTTAAAGACTAATCCATATCAAAATAATAGTTCCAGCTCAAGTTTCAGTTGTCAGTATCAATTGTTTCTGTAGTTTAATCTGTAAAAACTGCTAAATGTCAACCTTTTTCTTTAAAAAGACACAGTATTGTTACTTTTTATATGCCAACTCATACCCTGCTGAAAAACTAAATGGACAAATTGGCAACTACTATATTTTTTTGGACTATGAGGCGCACTTAAAATCCTTTAATTTTTTAAAAAACCGATCCGACCGTTTTGTTTTGCTTAATAAGTGAGTATTATGTATTGTCATTATTGTATGTTCCCATACAATGACAAAATTGGCTCTCTGCTTTTAACCCATCCACCACCGGGTGGGGCAATGGGCAGCTATGGAGGGCACCTGGAGAGCAACTGGGAATAAGGTGTCCTGCTCAGAGACATCACGAGATGTGCAATGACCGGTGATCGAACACAGGACCTTTGGGTCCCGAGTCGACTGCCCTGCCCCTACACCATCTTGGCCTCCATATATAATATATACATATAATGCGCATTTTAATCCGGTGTGCCTTATGTATGAAAACAGACCCGTTCATTGATATTGCGCCTTATAATCTGGCGTGCTTTATAGTCCGAAAAACACGGTAAATGTTTAAAAAGGACAACAAGTGAGACTTGAAAGTTTGTATTCATATGACCTAAAAGCATCGTCCCAATTTGGTTCAAGCACTTAAAGTACATGTTAAGGTAAATGTTTATTTGCTTATTGTGGAAAATGACTATACATTTGTCAATCACAAAGCATGTCAGTTTAATTAAATAACTTTAATTACTCAGGTAATATTAAGGTAGGAGTACAGTCAGTTGTTTTTAACTTGGCAATTGTATGATCGGCATACCCAGTGTTTGGAGGAAGTTATGGCGCAGACACTGCAAGAAAAAAGTTAATGTTCTTTAAAATTATCCAAAGATTAAAGATTTAAGGAAGAGGAGTAAAAAAAAAAAAAAAACAGATGTAAGTAAAACTAATAAGGTTAAGTTAGAAGACATATGTGTGAAACACGGTGGTGGTAGTATTATGAATTGAACATTAGCTGCATCTGTGCCATAACTGTTTACTATCACTAATGCAACAAAGACATCTCAAAAACTACTTTTAAGGTGGAGAATATGTACGTAAGATGATTTCCAACCTAAACGGAAAGCATTAAATTGACTCTTAGTCAAAATCTTGAAGCTGATCTAAAAGGAAGGTTTTGTCAGGAGTTTAAGTAAGCAGCTTGTGTGAAGAATTCCTCCAAAGTCCCAAAGATGAGACATGTTTTGGACATGCGAAATGTCTATGTCACTATGTGCTTGTTTGTGCAAGGTGTTTTTTAATATTAGAGTTTTTCTTCTCAGCCAAGAAGAAAAATTTTAATAGGAATTTTTTCGCCTCCAATTCCTACATGTGTCCAGTTTCACTACTTTTTGTCTGTCTAAACAGATCTCCCTTGTAAATGAGTCTTCTAGGCTCAATGTGACTTGTCTGTCTAAATAAAGGTTGAATGAAAATTTCGCTGCACTAAGGTTACAGCAAATGCTGAAAACAAACAAAAGTTTACATACTTTTATCACCGAAACTGACTATTTGTAGTCAATAAATAAAACTACATGGTGCAATTTATTTTTCCAATAGAGCAGCTTCAATTTCTAACTGGGACTTGTGTGAAAATCCTTGTGTGAAGTATCATAAAATCATCATCTTCCGCTTAATAATGCAATTTAAACTGCATGATTCTTCTTCATCTTTTTTCAGCTTTTCCCTCTTCAGGAGTCATCCTCCTCCATCTCACTCTGTCCTCTGCATCCTCTGTCCTCACTCCAACTATCTCCATGTCCTCTCTAACTGCATCCATATTTCTCCTCTTTGTCTTTTTCCTGGCAGCTGCATTTCTAACATCCTTCTGCCAATATACCCACTGTCCCTCCTCTGGACATGTCCAAACCATCTTAAACCGCACGATTAATCAGTCAAATTCCCCAGTCCTACCCTCTTGAATCCAAGTCAGAGAGTTTAGGAGTACCTGCAGCATCTAGAACCTCAGCATCCACCTTGTCAGACAGCAAACACAGAAGACCATGAGCTCCCTGAACCCCTTTGAGAAGCTCCGTCCTGGGAACAGGCTCATCCGAGTCCCACTGAGACACCTCACAGCTGTTTCCATGGAGACAAGACAAGGAGATAAAGCATGATTTGGAACAATTATAGAATATGGGCTGACATTTCTACTAGTGCAGAAAGCTGGCTATGCGTGGAAGGCTTTATACGAGACCAGAGGGGACTGGCCTTTTAACATTTACATCTCAAAATAGCTTTTCTGGCAAGTTGAGTCTCAACTCTAAGTATAGAGACTATCTGGGGGAGAGAGGGGGAAAGCATAGTCGGTATAACCACGTCTCTTCTCAATTTATAATGCTGCTCATTCAGTGTCAAACATGAAACTTAGAGTTAACCGTTAAAAAGAAAAACTTCGTACACTCCTGCCGCGGACAGGACCTCCATCCCCTCCGGCGGGATGCGCCTCGTAATGTAAACCTTCATCCGTACACCGACTGGTTTCAGTAACAGTTTAAAGCACGATATTAAGTTTAAAGTTCTCTTTGGACAGAAAAGGGTGAAAATAGTCGCCTGCTGCAGCTTCGCCTACTCGAACGTCAGAGCGGAGAACTACACACCAATACAGGAAGTGCTAATCGTAGTGCGCATGCGTGGAGCTTTTAACCCTGCGCGAGAGCGTGGTCCTGTCGAGTTCAAAGTCAACGGTTAAAGTCACCACTGTCTGGTTAAGGAGAGCCAGTTTTGTTAAGAAAGTTTGTTATTTTTAAATATGACTTAACAGTTTAGGGCCTGTAAGACGTCACGTTGTGCCATTTTTTGAAACTAGGGTTTCACTCAGGCAACAAGGAGCGGACAGTAAACACTCGGTGACCCGAGTGAAGTATGTGATGCAACATTTATATGGTTAGAAAACACCGACTGATAAGAAACTAATGTTTAACACGTTTTATTAAATTTTTTTTAATAGTTTTGTCATTATTTTCTATTCTGTGTTAAAACAAAACTCTTAAATCCATTGACATAGTTTATTAAGGACATTATTAAATACACTGATTAATGCCATTAAGATTAGGAGCTATTATTTAGTTTCATTTAGATCCATTCAATATATCAGACTTTCAGTTGATCCAATCTTTTACACTGTTAAAACAATATTCAAGCCTACAAGATGTGACTGACAGAACTGAAGCATCTGAGCAAGGTGAAGTGCTGTTCCTTGTGGTATTGTAGTGTCAACAATGCACTGCTACTTTTCTGTAAATAATATATATCATGATGTCAGCCAAGCTAAAGCATCAAATAAATAGGTTTTATACTGATCACCCCACCACCAATAGTTATGGTCATTTTGCTGTAATGAATGTGTTTGCCCCAGTCAGCCCTTGTACAGGGAATAATTGCTGCATATTAATACAAAATTGTTCAAATTATCGCTTTTTCTAAAGGGCCACATTTCTGAATGGCCTTTATTTGTCGGGTGCAAGAGTCATTTGTTCATTCATTCAACCTTTATTTATACAGGTTAGTCTCAGTGAGTCATGAGGACTCATTTACAAGAGAGACGTGTAACTCATTACTGGACAGTTTCAGTTTGAACGTTATTTGAATCATGTGTTTTGACTTTTAATGTTACCCAACTGAAATCTACTACAGTTTTTATTTTTTATCTTGTTTTAGCAATCTAGAGTGGCTTGTCAGCTCTAACAAAATTGTCCTAATTGCACACTGAAGAGTAGTGAAGTCAGATATCATCTGATAATTTGTGTGCGTGTCTTTAACCTAAATTTAGTACTTTTACTGAGCTGAAGTCATGTGGGTGTGTCAGGCAAAGCACCCACACTTGTCTCCATCCTCATTTGCCCCAATCTGGGCCCTTGAGCAAAGCCCTTAACCCCCACCATCTGCTCCCTCGGTGCCCTAGATGGCAGCTCTCTGCTCCACACAGAGGGCTGTGGTAGCTCGGTGGCCTGTGGTTGCGTCAGGAAGGGCATTTGACGTAAAAATAAATGCAACGTCTTCGTGCGACTTATTTCGCTGTGGTGACCCCTGAGGAAGGGAGCCACGGAAAGAAGAAGATGAAGAACTGAGTCGAATATAGCAATTTCATTTGGAGCACAGTACTCCCTTTTATGGCGTTAAGTAATGCAAGATGCCAACAGAACCACTCTACTAATACTTATACTACTTAATAGAACTGTGCTGCTGTAGATTTCTTTTTCACTTTTGGCATCTTGTTTTTGTTGCATGTTTTGGTATTTGTTGGTGGGGTTTTTTTTTTTTGGGGGGGGGGGGGGGGGTCGAGACGGTTCTTCTCGTCCTGAGCATTTCATTGCATTGTTGACCTTATGTTGATTTCATTTGATTTTCAGGAGATTCAGTGAACTTGTACTGGAATAAATAGCAAGGTTGCCAGATAGGGAATCACGAAATATTGTACTGTCCGCGAAGATGCGTGTTGTCAGCTAACGGTGAGCGGAAATTCCAAGGCTCGTCTATTTTGGAGGGGTTAAAAACTATTTATAGTATCGTATCCCTAACACTATAATATAAATACGACACGTGTGTCTGGCAAAGCTGTTAAATATTGTTCTGGGTTTACGTTTCCTCTGCGTGTGACGTCACGGCCCCCGAGGCTCTCGCGCCTGCTCGTTGGTTTGCGTGAACTGCGCCCGGTTTGAGGCAGCAGCAGCGGCGGGCCGCCGAGCTGTAAATGGTGAAGTCCTCTCCCTCGACAGCAGCAGAGGGCGGAATTAGGAGCTCGCAGTACGGAAGACAGACCAAGGCACCAACAAACAGGAAATTATAGTGGTGGACCCGGACTGGGAAGGTGAGGACCCGTTTTTTTGTAAGTGACACATATCCATGTTGTCTTTGAACGTGTCACGGCTTCGTCTGTTAGCTTGGTGTGCTTCAACATCCATGAAGCGTCGCTGTTTTGTTGCTTGAGTTTGCTAGCTGTGTTGAACCACGGGGTTAATTTGAGCTCATTACTTAATAATAAAACGTTCTTTAAAGCGAAGGCTGACCTGTTTGCGATGCAAAATCAGTATTTTATTAGAAGGAGCCCTTTCCCCTTATAATGCAGTGGTTGCCTGCGCAGACCCAGGGTGACTTTAATTTGTTTTAACGGTGCTCTCTGCTTTGTGTGTCACTGATTGTGTAAACTTCCCTGTAATTCTACACCTGATTGTTTTTGGTCGATTTTTATTCGTGTTTACCTTTGCCACAAGTCTGCTTTCTATCCATCTGCGAGAAGTCCTTTAAATAGCTTTAAAGTAAACTCTTAATAATATGCTCATTTGTTTAAAATCCTCTGATTTTTGCATTTGTCTAATGATGTTTTAGGTCCTGGTGTAAATAATTAGTCACCAGTGGCATCCCCATATAATGAACAAAGCATTTATGTATATCTTTAAAGGGACATCTGTGCAAATAAATGTCACTTCATGTGACATTTTTATAGATTTATTGCTTGTTAGAAAAATAATTGTCAGTCATTACCACTGACATCCATTGGTATTTATTTGACTGATGTAGCAATCCCCGTCCCTTCCATCCTGCTGATACCAGTATGACAAGAAGTATGTTAGTCAAGAAAACCTATAAAGCATCACTAGTCAAGATTTCTGCTAGAGAGAGTTGTGCATATAAATAATAATAATAATTCAAAACAGAATTATATCAAATATTTACAGTAATTTTACTTTTATTTGTTTAAATAACAAGGGAAAACGCCTAAAAAATGGGCAATCTGCATGATCAGTACTTTGTAACAAAGAACCTCTTAGTTGTTGACTTTCTGAGTTAGTCCTCAACAAGCCATATTCTTACCACATTAATTCATTTCCATTTTATGTTTTGGTTTGGGGCAGCACGGTGGCACAGCTGGTAGAGCTGCTGCCTCTCAGCGAGCAGGCTACCCTGGTTCAAATCCTGGACCGGGGATCTTTCTGAGTGGCGTTTGCATGTGCTCTCCGTGCATGCGTGGGTTTTCACCGGGTACTCCGGTTTCTTCTCAGACCAAAAAACATGTACGTTAGGCTGATTGGTAACTCTAAATTGTCCCTAAATGTGAGTGAGAGAGTGAATGGTTGTTTGTCTCTATGTGTCCCTGTGATGGGCTGGAGACCTGTCGAGGGTGTACCCTGCCCTTCGCGCTGTGATTGCTGGACATGGGCACCAGTGACCCCCGTGACCCAAAAGTAGAAGAAGCGGGTAAAAGAAAACGGATGGATGTTTTGGTTTCATGCTCTTTGTTGTAAAGGCCTTAGTTCATTTATCTCTGTGGCAGTGGTCATTGTTCCCTGTGGAACTGGTGCCAGCACAACCCCACAGCATGATTATACCACCCTCATGCTTTTAGAGAGATGCTTTTTAAAGAAAATACAGACTTTATTTATTTATTTAGCAAATATCTTGCTTATTTAAGCCATTTTGCTTTTGTCAGTCTAGTCACAACATCTGTGACGTGGATGTGACTGTAAATAATTTTTATGATAGAAGAAAGTTCTTTTGCGTTTCAGCAATCCTGCAAGCAACTTCTCATGCTTTTAAAGAAATTAGATATATTTCAGAGAAAAATGCAGATTTCTGCTGGAGTTTGTGTCTGCTGATTGTTGTTGAGATGTATTTCGAGGATTTGGAATATGTATGGAAATCATCTTGCCTTTCAGTTGAATGATTGCCAACAAGCCGTAGTCTTACCATATTAAAGCTTTTTCTGTCATCTTTTCCCTCTTCAGGTCTCACCACAGCGAGTCGTCCTCCTCCATCTCACTCTGTCCTCTGCATCCTCTGTCCTCACTCCCACTACCTCCATGTTCTCTCTTAACTGCATCCATATATCTCCTATTTGTCTTTTTCCTGGCAAAATTTATTTACATCTTTCTTACCGCAGTAATTAGTTTTGTGAAATTTCCAAAGCTCAAATTTCTTGAGGTATACAAACTTTTGTATTATATTTCCATTCTTTTTAACTTAAAACTAAACAAAACCAGTTTAATACACACACACGTTGCATTCAGTTACCGTAAATACAAAGTTTTAATCTAACTTAATGTACAGTATTCTGGATTTATTCTCATCTGTTCAGTTAAAGCTCTAGTGTAAAAAAAAATGTGCAGGATTTCATACAAAAAAAAACAAACTCCTTTAATCAAACATCTGATTTATGACCAATTTTATTCATTGGACATAATCTAAGTTAAGTATGTCTTTGTTGTTTCAGAAAATAAAAACTATCTCCAACGACTCACTGTTGGCAAAGGAACCTGCAGAACCTGTCTGGGCTTGCCAGAATCCACCAGCTTAGTTGGAAGAGACCTGCACTGTGCAATGGCTCTGTTGACCTTGCATAGGCTCCCATCCATCTCCACCGATCCCGTGAGTCTAGTCATCTTCGTGCCTCGTTGGACGCAAGCATTGTATCTACAGATATAAAGTTGTTGTCGTCACCGCACAAAACAGGACATTGCACAAGAGCCGTTTGTGCTGAGATCTTGTAAAGCCCGTGTGAAAAGCAGAAGGCGTTGAATGTGTCCTTTTGCAGACACCAGCACCACATTTGCCTGAAGAATTATGACGCAGCTTTATTTTTGGTTGTGATTCCACTAACTCTTATCCAAGATACTGTGATTTAGCCTCCATTCAACACAGCAAATCACCTTATGTCTGTCTAAGTGCTCTTTGTTAACTGTTAAGTCTACATATAATCAAATAACACCCTCATTAGTCTGACAACGTTGAGTCAGATCCTCTAGACGGATTCTTCTTCCGTCTGAAGAAGTGTTTTTGGGTAAAAGGCAAACCGATTCAACAAAGAATCTGTCCAGAGGACTTGACTCAACCTGGTTACATTTTTCTACCTGGATTATTGAGCATGCATCAGGACTTTTATTAGCTCTGTCTTCTTATCTTCTCTTCTTTCATGCTGTCTCACTGGTCATAAAAATGATTTAATATTATGTTGAAGGCTTTTTCCCTGTTTTTATTTATTTATTTTTTTATCATGGCTCACCGAACCATAAATGGCTCAACTGTGGATCCAAGTCTCATTCTTTGCATATTTTGTCACATAATCTAATCACCCAACTATCTTAACTTGTGTTTTCTCTCCTTTTTTCTTCTTCAACCCCCTCATCATTCCTCTCCTGGCTCCTGCCCACTTCTCTTTATTTATTTTTTTTCTTGACTCTGTCTGGACTTGTCAGTTGCGTAAAAGGTAATGTTACTGTCTCAAGTTTCTTTCCCTGTAAACTCTTACCAGTTTCACTGCTTCTTTTCTTTCTTCCTCCACACTCCTCCTTTTATCACTTCTTACTTGTTTGTTCCACGTTCAGCTTCTATTTTGAAATGTACGTCACATCTTCTGTTTGTCTTGTCCGAGTTGTGCTGCTTGTCGCCCGTAAAGTTACTGAACATTTTGTCCTGCTGTATGTGTTCACACATTCAACAACACCAAAGAAAGACAATAACTGTTTCCAGTGCTCCTAGGAAATGGAGTGTGGTACTTCCTTAAAAGATAGTCGTTAGTAAGTAAGAACTGCAAATGTTGAGAGCATTAGAAATGATGTGGATCATTGCATCCAATGTTTTTACATTTAACACAAATTTAAAAGTTTGCAGAAATTGTAAAAAGACTACTGTAATTCTAAAACGATTCTATCCCTAAAATGCACGCAAATATTTGTGCATAAACTTCAATTCAACACATTAGGAGCTGTATTTTTTTTTTCTTCTGTTTTTCTTCTGAAATGTTTTCTTTTAAATTATTGTATTTTGAAGGATGAAAGCCTCCAGAGAAGAGGGAGACTTCAAAAAAGGTCAATATTCATCCATGTCACCTTCAAACTTGTTTATCTACATGTTTAACAAAATGGCAGCGAAAGCAGCGTTCGCCTGACTTGTCCATTTCTCCAGAGAGAGCTTTGCTCTCGTAAAAGGGGCAGTTGTTCTGCTGGAAGATGGCGAAATCAACTGTTGCAGCGAGGACACGTCTTCCACAGCAACTTCTCCGGAGAAGAAAGACATTGGAGCGTCGAACGCACGGCACAGACACCTCCGCGCCATGTTTGAACAGCTGAGACCAGAAGATACCATCAAACTGGTGAGCCCTCGAGGCTGCACGCATGTTGTAAATCAGTTTAGTTAAACCTGAAACATGTCACGGGGAAAGGTTTGTGTGTGTGTGTGTGTGGTGTCATCTAAGTGGTAATGCTGTGTCCAACTGGTTGTAAATCTTGTTGCTTTTTAATGTATCCTGTTCACAGGAGATGATATGTTCTGCAGCAAGTATTGATCTTGTGTTTTTATTGATGTAACATAAATAATTTAATGACTAGGTAAGAATCTGTGCATCTTTCCATTGACTGCTTTTAACAATAATAATAATTTAACCTTTATTTATACAGGTAGTCTCATTGAGTCACGAGGACTCATTTTCAAGCGAAACCTGTTTTAGACAGGCAACATATAAAGTACAATAATAAACAACAATAAAAACAATAGTGTAATATAAGCAATAAAATCAAAGTGCCAAATAAAACAAGGTATAATACTAAAAACAAGAACATATTGGCTTAGATTTTTCTAATGACCTTATCAAATGTTTAAAATCCCTTAAAGAAATTGAAGTGGACAGCTTCAGATCTTGTTGCCAGGTGTTCCAGGTTACAGGAGCAGAGTAAGAAAAGGCCTTTTTGCTGAGTTCAGTTTGCACTGAGGGAACGCTGCAGGTAATGATGTTCTGAGACCGCACGCTGTAACATTATTCCTTTACTTTATTAACTCATTGCCCCATTTCAGGGCCTCAAGCTAAAATTCATTTGTAATGATTTTTTCTCTGCAAACAATTAGACCACTCTTATGATGCTTGTTAGCTACAGATAGGATGAAAGAGGTTCCACAGCTGAGTGTACAGGTACATGTTCAAGGTACAGACGGGTTGAAAAGAGGTTCCATACTCAGGAAATAAGAGTGAATGAAGCCACATTTGAGAGCAGTTTTAAGTAATAGCGCAATACAGTCTTATTTACATGAAGAACCCATAAAATGCACACTAGCATGTTACTAATTTTATCATTTGCAGGTAAATGGTAAATGGGCTGTACTTATATAGCACCTTTCTATCTTATCAAGATACTCAAAGCACTTTACACAACAATCTGTGTCCTCATTTATCCATTCATACAGCACTCTACTAGATCTCTACAAAGATTGATTGAACAAATCATTCTAATGAGACTAATCAGAGCTTTATCACATTCATACACTGATGGGGCACACATCAGAGGCTATGAGGGGTTCAGTGTCTTACACAGGGACACTTTGGCATGTGACTCCTGGTGGATTCAAACCCCCAACTCTTGCATTGTAGGACAACTGCTCTAACCACTCAGCCACAGCCATCATCTTTACTCGTTTCTTCCTTTTCGGGTCACGGGGGTCACTGGTACCCAATACAGACACTGTGCAAGAGGTGGGGGACACCCTGGATGGGTCGCACGTCCATCACAGGGACACATAGAGACAAAAGAGACAAACAGCCATTCTCGCTCTCTCACACACCTAGGGACATTTTAGAGTTACCAATCAGCCCAACATGCATGTTTTTGGTCTGTGGGAGGAAACTGGAGTACCCGGAGAAAACCCACGCTTGCACAGAGAGAACATGCAAACTCCACCCAGAAAGGTCCCCTGGCTGGGATTCGATCTGGCGACCTTCTCGCTGAGAGGCGGCAGCTCTACCGACTGCGCCACCGTGCCGCCCTCCCAACTATTTTTTTACACATTTTTTGTTCATGTTGTGCAGCTGCAGAGATCTGTTGGCGCTTTATGTCGAAACTGCACAGTTTCACCTCCTGACTCTATAAAAGCCTCGAAGACCAAATTTTCTCTGATTGGTAGAAGGTTAGGTCAAAAATCCCTCCCTCTCTTGCTCCAGGCGTGTAAAACTTTTTATGAATCAGTTATGTAATGTGATGTGATGTGATTGGGTGACGTTAAGTAAAAGGAGAAGAGTGGAGACAACAAATGAGGCTTTCAGGGAGTCCAGGAACAGAACACCTCCTTTCCCCAGGGTGTTAAATTTGAGCTTTCTAACTTTACCAAACTTTCACAGACACAAAAAGCAACAAAACACTGAAAGAACACACAATAAATCTTCTTTAAACTCGCCCGTTACTGCTGTTGTAAAATCAACAATGAAAACTTTTTAAGCTACTGTCCGGGGACTAAGCATGACATTTTGTTACACACCACAAGTGTATTCACATCTACACGTATTAGAACTGCTTTATCTGATAATCAGTGTAGCTTGATTTTGTTAAGAGTATTTTGTGTATACTTGTACTGCAGTGGGTGAACTTGTAGACAGTCAAATTAAGACTTAAGGCAGTCAAATGTCATGTATAAAAACTATACCTGTAGTCTGTTTCATTCCATTTACTACAAATATAAAGTCGTTAAACCCACGTTCACTGAAATATAAACGTCTCTGTTCTTGTTAATGAATACGTTTGTATAAAAGGTGACCAGTTTAACACGTAATCTGTAATTTTTGCTAAAAACTGTATTACTTTTGTTAGAGACTTGGTTGTGGAAAGTAACAACACATCTGTGTCATGTGTGACATCTTAGAAAACATTAGCACTTTTATTGTTGTTGTGTTTTCTATTTGAACAGAGCATCTTTCCTCACCTCATTTTCCCAAGGCTCCCTAATAATACAAAAATCAATCCACTGAGGGTGTACTGCATGCAATCCGACTAACTTGTTGGGTACTTTCAGGCCTCGTGTTGCATTAAAAGCACGTTTATTCTGCTGTCCTCACTTGACTTCTCTCAGGTTCCTGCTGTTCTTTGTCCCTCTCTGTACTCTGGCATGCAGGCGGTGCAGTTGGAGTCGGTCAGCCTGGTCAGAGTCAGGTATCTGATCGTCGTCTCCACGACCAGCAGCAAACAAGAAAGCATTCTGCTGGGCGTCGATTTCCCCAACGCAGACAGGTGTGCATAACCCAGAGAGGTTCTGTTTCACAAACGGTGCATGATTCTTCTCGGGGGGGTGGGGGGGCCTATTTTCTGATTTAACTTTGGTACGTTTAAATTCCTTACTTGTGTATCTTTGCAGCAACCAGTGCACCATTGGCCTGGTTCTGCCAATATGGAGCGACACACAAGTGTACCTGGACGGAGACGGGTAAGGGTGATTTAAAAGTTCATCTGTGACATGAGAGTAGTGAGGCTGCAGCATTGTTGTCTGGGATTCCTTCCAGAGACAATGTGTTATTTATAGGGCTGAATCATTTGCTATAAATTACACACGCTCACTGACTTGGACTCTTACATAAACACTAAATGTGTTGTTGTAGTGAAATGGGAGTACAGGAGAGTTGGCTTCTTAGTGTGTCTGTACAACAATTGCAGTGGGAGTTCAGCTGCTGAACGGCTGAATTTTACTACAATGTGGTTGTAATTTATCTAAACATGTTGATTGTAGCTCTATTACAACTCACTGTGTAGTTTAATGACTGTAAGTTGCACCAGTCAGCTCCTCTTTACTTAAAATGTCTGCTGATACACAGGGGAGGCCGATGTGAAGAACTAAAAACATTTGAGCTAACATGGTGTGAGGACTGTGCTGCCTGCTGCCTGCTGTGTTTGAACTAATGCTGAGTGTCATACAAGATGCAAAAAAGTTCAATCTGGTCCTCTGGACATTCAGAAATTTTTTTGAATGTCCAGAGGACCAGATTGAACTTTTTTGGATTTTTCTACTTGGATTATTGAGCATGCATCAGGATGTCATACAAGATGATTTGATGGGTTGCATTGCAATATGAACACACTCACCCCATCAGGCTGGCTCTCACCTCTCACAGTGTTAGATTTTATCCTTCTCACTGCCCTCACATGACTCATCTGTCACTTTATCCTCTGGAAATATTACAAATTTACACTGAATATTTTGTCTCTATCTTCTGTAGCTGACTATTTTTGGTCTTATAATGTTTATCAGAAATCTGTCTCTTTTTTTTTCATCCTCCGTAGTGGTTTTAGCGTGACGTCAGCAGAGGAAACCAGAATTTTTAAGCCAGTTTCCATGCAGACCATGTGGTAAGTGTTGCTGGAACTGAAGTAGTAAAGCTAAAACTCTTCTTACACCTCCACTGCTAGAATGTTCACCAAGTGTACAGAAGCTTTCAACATGTCCAGATTTGGTTCCAGCCTCGAGCAGTTTACTGCGTGTCACTCCTCTTTATTTCTAACCTATCTGTCAATTCTTTCACCAAGTTGGACCAAATTACATCTCAAAAAATAACGAGAGATAAGTGCCGTTTCTGAGAATTTGCAACGTGAATTAAAATAAAACCTTATGTAGCAAAAAGGTTAGAGAAAAACTAAAAACAGTAAGCACTACCTAAAAGCAGCACAGCATTTGGCTAAAAGCAACAACAGTCTAGCTGAAATCTAAAAATAGCAAAAAGCTAGCTGAAAGCTAAGACTTAATCCAAACTAAAAGTAGCATAAGAAGATTAAATTAAATCAAGTATGCGGAAGCAGGTTTTATAAAGAAGAGTGTTTTTGAAGGAATTGTCCTCCACAGCTCTCGTTGTCTTCAGAGAACTCACAGAATTGTTATGGACGGTTCCCACCCCAGTCACATCTCTATGAGCTATTACCATCAGGCAGACGGTACAGAACTATTAAAACAAGGACCAATCGGCTCAGAAATAGCTTTTACCCGACGGCAGTTCGGGCACTAAATAACCTATTATAAACTCTGTTTTTATACCCATTTTAAATAGAACATGGGACCGTGTAATATTTTACTATTCACCATTTTATTATTTTACTATTTTACTATTCACTGATAGAAGAGCAATGTGCAATTTTTGCTCTGGAGCTGTTGTGCAATCTAACAGTATTTCTAACCGTGTTTATTGACATAAGGTCTGTTAGGTGTAACTGGTTTTTTTTTTATCATGTCTCTTTTCATTTTTATTTTTTATTTAGTTTCTTTAAATTTTTGTTTTGTCTGTATCACCCCAAAGTGGGGCATCTTAATTTTGTTATACCTGCTGATATAGTGACAATAAAGATATTCTGATTCTGAAGATCTCAGTATATTTATATGGGAATACTATTTGTAAATAAAGTTAAATGGTCTGAGTGGTATAAAAGTTACGCAAACTAAAAGTCACATCACTCATCTTGAGTTGAATGTTTTCATAGTCAACATATGCAGAAGTAATTACCGGTAGGTTACAAAAGACACACAGGAAAATACTAATAGTACTATTCTCTAAACAACAGACATCTTTGATGGTCGTGTTTACACCAAACATTAACATGGGTCTAAAGCAGAGGTCACTAATAGACAGACCTCGGTCCGGATCCAGACCAAGCGATGGTTTTGTCCAGACCAGTGCCCAATAAACTCAGGAAAACAGATGATTTTCATGGAGCATTTTTCCAGTGATAGACAGTTTAGGTGCAGAGCCATGGGAGGTGTGTTTTGGAGGTTCACTCTACTTCAGGTGTTACAGTATTAGCGTCACTCAGTTAATGAACCAATCGAATCTCTTGTTGTCCATGCACGGCCGGTGCAGATGATCTCACCAGAGAAGAGTTGAGAAGGAACAGAGAGGAAGAGACAGCATGTCGTGCTCCAAAATAAGAAAAGTTGATGCTGAAAACCGCTGTTTTAAAGATGAATGGACAGAGAAATTAATGTTCATTCTTCCAGCAGGCAGTTCAAAACCTGTTTGCCTCATATGCTCTGAAACAGTCGCATTAATTAAAAGTGGCAACGTGAAACGCTTTTCAAGTCTCTTTTGAGCAACGGTATCTGCTGAAGTCCGAGCAGAGAGCAGTAAATTAACCGAACTGCAAGCCCAGTATGAAAGATCCACCCTCCTCATCACAAATACTTTTACAGCCCAGCAGCTGCTGAAAGTTCACTCAAGGATCGTGGATTTTGGAGCAACATAAAACATTTAGTGACGGAACAGTAGTGAAGGAAGTGCTTAAATGCTGTTGCTGAGACAGTTGATGGAAAACAAAAAGACAAGATGTGCGAAAAAAATCAAACAAATCCGATGTCAGCTTCAACAGCATGCAGAAAATCAGAAATATTAGCAGATGATGTGCTGGCACAGCTGCAGCTGTTCAGAGTCATTGACGACTACAGATGTTAATGCTCAATACATTCTCTGACTCCATACTAACCAAGATTTAACTTACAGGCAGGACAATCCCATGTCCATTTAAGAAAAGTAAAACAAATAATCAAAAGAGAAAAGGTGTTGTTAAATGCTCTGTTTTCAGTTGTTTCCTAAAAGAGTCATTTGAATTTATTGTTTCCTGAAGTGTTTTACTTGAAAACTTAAATTTTTATAGGTTGTTGCCTCTTTAAGCAAGAAAAAAAGAATTTTCTTGCTCTATTTACACTTTTTTTTTATTCTAAAAGAGCCACTTTTTTAATTGTTTTCTGTTTTCTAAAGCTGCTAACTGTTTTACTTTAAGTGTAAACCTTCAATTCTTTAGGCTTGGACCTCTTCAGTTTAAGAGAAAACAGCTTATTAGTCTCTGTTTGCACATTTAAGATGTATTTTATTCTGAGCTTTCAGTTTTATTCTGAAATAAAGGCCCTACATGTATTTGTCTGGGACTACTTATAAATATGGTAAAAGAGCTCGTTGTTTACTATAAAGTGCAGTTTGTTAACTGTGAAAATGTGACTACAGATAGACAAGACAATAAAAGACAAATGTTGGACTTTCGTTCTGACCTTTTACTAGGAGAAATTTTAGTAACTGGACCTCAGCGAGTTTTAACTGAACACCTCTGGTCTAAAGGGAAAACAGAGTCCTGTAGGGAGTCTGCTGGGATTTCTGGCAACTGTGCTGTTGAGTTTCATCAGTAGAGGACAAGTCATTTAAGATTTAGAAACGTGCACATCACCCTCAACCCACCTTTAAATGTGCTCAGAGTGATGGGATCTGAATCTTGGCTGTGCACACACCTCTGCTGTCTTCTTGTAGCAGACCACCAGAGAGAAGGCCCCTGTAGACCCTTTTAAATATTTTTACTGTTCAGATGGACATATTGATACTAAATTATTTCTCTACCCCATCCCCACTTGTGTAAGGTCCATCCTCCAGGTGTTGCATGGCTGCTGCGAGCGGGCGGTCAAATCAGCTGTGATCCCAGGCAGTGGGCTGGAGTGGTCCCAGCACTACCACCAGCACATCGAGTCCGATCGCCTTTGCCTGAACGAGTGGGAGGCCATGAATGACCTGGAGTCGGTCCGCAGGGACAGTAATGGACAGAAGTAAGAAACATTTCTTGTTTGAGTGTCGTTGTACCAAGAGAGCATTTTTCAGGCTGTTACTAAGCTAAAAGGAGAACTTTGTGTCGCTTTTCCTCTACAAATATGCATTTAAAATCTTAACCAAGTAGAAGTATAGAACTACTTATTTGGATTTTCATTTAGTAGAAAAACAATTTAGGCTGATCAATAGGAGCTTTTCAAGCTACTTAAAGGAACGAATGAAGTTAAATTTGTAACAATGCATTATTAGCTAGTTAGATCTATGTATATCCATACAAGTAAAATAAAATTGTTTACTATTCGGTGATAAAATCAAGCAGGGTGCTTGAATAGATGTTACAATTCATCACCACACAGAAATGGAAATAAATTTATGTTCTCCTATTGCTTATGTATACATATCAACTTGGACTAAAGCTTAACTTTTCTTGTACAACAAAAGCTCCGCAGATAGAGTTTCCAATGAAAGACTCATCAAAGAGCATCTGAGGGACATCATGAGGACAGAAGACCTGGACAACCTCACGTCTAAAATGGTAAGACACAAAGTTGTTCTGAAAAGAAGCATTTCTAATGAAATTTAAACGGTCGATGAAGGTGTTGTTGTTTTTTCTGCTGCTGTAGGTGCACTCTGCTCTGGAGACCAGGATTCGAATTGAACTGAGACCCTACAAGGAGTACATAGACAACGAGATCCTGGTGACGATGGCTCAGATGGACAAGCCCTCCAAAATATTTGATTACCTTTACCTGGTGAGTGTTCATGTTAAAAGCTGTAATAGAGAAGTCTTTCTTTTACTGGGGCCTGTAATCTACAGAAGTGTGCTGTCACCAGGATGTGGTCATGTGACTTTAACTTCCCCTCTGTGGGTGATTGTGTGTCGACAGGGTTGACAGCCCTGCCAGCCTTTTCTGCCTCGTCAGTTGTCTCTGATTGAACCTCTTTCTTTTTTTGTCTTGTTTCAGGGTTCGGAGTGGAATGCAGCTAACTTTGAGGAATTGCAGAAAAACAAGTGGGTGTTTATTTTTTGTTTTGTTTTTATGTTGTCTGCAAGCTGCAGCTCTGTTTATTGTTGTCCATCTGTGCGGTTTATTGTTTCACGGAAACATGTCATTCAGAACGCTGAGTTTTGCTGAGTCACTACATGCCTCTGAGTCTGCCTCTCGTCTGTTTTTCAGCGTCGGCTACATTCTGAACGTCACAAGGGAAATTGACAATTTTTTCCCAGAATCCTTCACTTACATGAACGTCAGAGTGTACGATGTGGAGTCCACCGACCTGCTGCCCCACTGGTCGGACACATACAACTTTATCAACACTGCGAGGTAGATCAGAAACACCCAGTACACCAGGAGATAAATCAGAGTGCTTTTGAGTACATGCACACTTATCATATTTGAATTTAGTTTTTTTTTTATATCAGTACATTTATTTGGATACACCCACACCATGTTCAGAGTAACATATAAACCTACCGTAAGTAAAAGTTCAACTGAGACACACCTTTGCTATAAAGTTGAACAAACGTTGTTTTTAAGTGTTAATCTTGTTAAATTCTTGTTAAAGTCCTCGGCCCACATTTCCAGGTGGTCAGCGGTGACGCGTAACAAACGTGACGCATCAGCGATGATGCATAATAGATGCAACTTATATGGCAAAGCTACATATTTATGTTTTTTTTTTTCACTTTATTAGACATAGTATTTGGACTGATGCGACTTATACGGCAGTGCGGCGTGTACGGCGGAAAATATGGTAAAGAGTATCAGGCAATATTTATAGTATCAGTTAACACCACCTACTTTAGTGTTAATTATTATATTTATTCATGCTCCTGTCATATTTAGGAGTTATTCCTTAGGAGTTGACTTGGCAAGCTCTGGTATAGTTTTTTTTTTTCTTGCTTGGACTTAAATGATATAAATTAAAACGATTATAGCTTACATTAAATATGAGACATCTATTCTGTCAGTCCACAATCTGACTGAAAGTTTCTCATAGTTCTACATTCTACAGTTGTTCTTTTTTTTATTTTATGCTTGGAAAAAAAAAAAATATATCGGGGTAATATTAAGTTTAAAGTGCTGGTATGAAGGGCTGCCCAACATTAGGAACACATGTGATTTCAGTCATTTTACAGACTTGTGATGACAATATAAACATGTTCTCTCATTACACCAGTTGTTTCCAACATCCTGCATGTTTTAGTCGTTTCCCTGCTTTACCACCTGATTTGAATGAATGGGTGATTAACAGGCTTCTGCAGAACTTGAGCAAGTAATCAAATCACTGAATCTGGTGTGTTGGAGCAGGGAAACGAGTAAAACATACAGGATGGTGTTCCTCGAGGACCAGGGTTGGGAACCACTGCTCTCCACTCTCCACATGCCGGATGTGGGCGCTTAGTGGGGCTGAACAGCATCAGATTGACAATTTACATTTTTTTTTTGTGTTCTGGTTGTGTCTGCCATTTTTTAGAAAACTTTGTGATATTGATATTCTGCACGCTGAACTTGTGATATCGATAGTGCTTTGATATATCGTGCAGCCCTACTGGTAGACATAATCTGAAGATGTTTCCCTTTTGTTTCTCATCTTTGAGCTGAGAGATGCCTCATGTTTGATTAAATGAAACAACTGTTGACAATGTTTTCATCTACAGTAAGAAAGTGGATGTTTCAGCTGGCTACTTAACATTAATACAAATTAGTAATTTACATTTGGCTTTTTGTGGGTGGAACATGTTACCGTATTTTCCACCATAAACGTCACACCACCGTATAAGTCGCGTCTATAATGTGTCACCGCTGACAACCCGGAAATGTGGGCCAGTGTTGCCAAAAATGGATTTGCTGCCAAATGGCGGCCACAGGAGCGTGCACGGGAGGACTTTAACAAGAATTGAACAAGATTAACACCTAAAAACAATTATTTGCTTGCTGGAAATTATAGTAAAGGCGTGTCTCAGTTGATCTTTTTCTTAATAAATACACTTTGACGGTCAAAACATGGCAAAATGAAGCCGACGCAATGAAACGGCTTTAACATTACTACACACCCACCCGCCCATAATGACAGAAACGCCTTTTTTTTTTTATTCAAACCCGTTGAATTCTTCATCCTCTGTGTTGCTGGCGAAGAGTTCTGCCAACTCCTGAGGTAGGTGATGTAGCGCTGCCTCCTCTTCCTCTCTGGGGCTGTCAGAGTCCTCCTCCGTGTCAGCTCCAGCTGCAGCTCCAGCTGCAGCTCCAGCTAACATCATGGCCTTTCTGAACCCCGACTGGATCGTTTCTGTGGTGACTGAGGTCCACGCTTTATCGATCCAGCCGAGGACCTGCTGGAACGTTGCATGGCGCATCCGTCCCGTAGCCGTGAAGCTGTGCTCTCCGTCCACCATCCACTGTTCTCAAAGGCGGCGCAGAGCTGCTTTGAAGCTCTGGTTCACAGAAATGTCCAGAGGCTGCAGCACTTTTGTCAAGCCTCCCGGGATGATGGCAGGGACGGAGTTGCATGCTTTAATTTTATCTTTAAATTGCGGCGTGATGTGCGCACGCATGCTGTCCGTCACCAGGAGGGCTTTTTTTTCCTCTAAAAATCCATCTGGCTGCTTCGTGTAGCACTTTGTGAGCCACACATTCATCAAGTCTGTGTCCATCCACCCCTTCTCATTAACTGTCACAACCACGCACGGGGGAAACTCCTCCTTTGGCATGGTTTTATGCCTACAGGTATACGAGTAGTCGTCAAAAGCTTAGAGGGCCCTCTAGCGCCCCTAGTGGCCGAAATGGTACTGCTCCGTTTTCAGTCAGAATGAATGGAAACGTCATATCTCTGCCAAAAATGGAAAAAATCCATAAATACGTCGCTTCGCCATATAAATCGCAGGTCATGCAAATTGGGCAAAAAATTGCGACTTATACAACGAAAAATACGGTACTCTGATTGCAAATTTTGTAGTTTTATATGTTTGATGAAAACTAAGATAAGACAAGATAAACTTTATGGAGCATCACAACTGTGGCCGAAATTCTCCTTCAACACACATTTCTCAACACAAGTAGAAAAACTCCTAATGAAAACCACATTATCACTATTAGTTTGCCTTCATTAAGCTGTGTCTAAAAATATTACTGCAGATGGTACAAATGATTTATTAATCCTCTGGACCAGGATGAAGACAATATTGTGCTTATGAGATGTTTTGACAGTGTTGATGACCAAAAGCATCAATGAACTTAAAGTTTTTCAGTAAATCTTTATTGCTCCTAACGGGTCATTGTAAAAAAATATAGCAACAATGAAAGGACCCTTCCGTGACATTTTAAACCAGTAAGTTAGTTTTCATTGAGAAGAAATAATCAGTCAGAATTCCTTCAGAAGCTTGTTTAATTTTTTTATTCTTAGACAACTTTTTTTTACCAATAGACCTTAAATTGTTACCAAAATATTGAAAATGATTTCATCAAACTTTGACTTGAGTTAACCTATTTCCCTGTTTGCCTGTGCCTTGTGATGTCATCTGTTGTGAATTGTTGATAAAACTGTGGACAAAGGCTTTCTCTAGTGTCACGATACGTCTTCCTTTGATAAATCAAACTTCACCCTGCGTGCTATATAAAGTCTGATCATCCAGTTCTTCCACAAAATCAGAATTGGATTGTTAGAACACACTTTTTGTTTTTCCTATAAATACTGTTTGGTGCTGCTAATTCAGAGTTTTATTAGATCACGAGAAAGAGTCGTAGCTCTAGATCAGTATCATCACTGTTTCAGCCCCGGGCCTTTCTAGTCATTAGATTAGATCATGAGAAACGCCCGAGGGTTTACACAAAGATTTAATTAAGTTCTGAATTATGAAGCTGGAGTGACACTTTTTACAGAAGTCCTTAGTCTGCTATATTTACTATTATAATTCTCTGCATTAATTACATCATTTGACTCAAAACACAGTTTTGTTTGGAGTCGTTGCTGCGTGCCTACAAATGCAGACCGAGTTCCACCGACTGAAAGAACAGTCAAACGGAAAAAGGCTGCTTCTGCTTTTTTAGTTTTAATTCTGAAAGAGAAACCCAGGGAACAGAATAATCCCTGGGAGGGAATCAAATTCACAAATCTAACATAAAAATGTGTTCAAACTCCTCTTTTATTACAGAAAAACCGGTCAGGCCGTGTTGGTGCACTGTAAGATGGGAGTGTCTCGATCTGCGTCCACGGTGATCGCTTACGCCATGAAGCAGCAGTGCTGGCCTCTGGACGTGGCGCTGGCCTACGTCAGAGACCGCCGGACCATCATCAAGCCCAACGAGGGCTTCATGAAGCAGCTGCAGACCTACAGCGGCATCCTGAGCGCCAGGTGTGCCCTCAGACTGTTCACAAATATCACACACAGTTTGTGTGTGTGTGTGTGTGCGTGTGTGTGCGTGTGTGTGTGTGTGTGTGTGTGTGTGTGTGTGTGTGTGTGTGTGTGTATGTGTGCTAACGTCTTCAACGTTTGAAGAAGTGTGAGGACTGTCAATCTGTCCTTTCAGTCAGCAGCGTCACAGCGCACTCTGGAAGAGAAAGTCAAGAGACCACAGACAAAAGTCAGTGCAAAACGAAGAGGGGGTGTTCGACGGCACGCCACAGAAGAGAGACGAGGGAGAAGAAGATGAGGGCGTTGACGAAGGCGAGGATGATGATGACGATGATGAGAGTCCAGACGAAAAAGATTCAGGCAGTCCAGATGAGAAAAACGATTCTGACGAAGACCACGATGTAATTTGTCAATAAAATAGTTAAAAGTTTTGCTGACTTTTGTTTCGTTAACAAGTTGAACTCTTAACTGTCTCAATCCCACGCAGGTGTTTGAAGAAGCGGTGCCCATGGCTGACAGCATCCAGCCTCCGAGCCAGACGGGACCAGCAGTCAGCCCCATCATCACCATCAATGAGCCAGACAAGGTAGACAAGCTGCCTCACACACACACACACACACACACACACACACACACACACACTTCATCTGAAACCATTATTATATTTTAATCCTGCATCTCTTTAATCTGAAGGTTATTCCGAGTCTGAATCGCAGTGGCAGGATGAACCTCTTCTCCCTCATGCAGTCCATTAGTGAACTGGATGACGAGGACAAAGGGCTCGAACAGGTAAATAAATAACTCCTTGTTTACAAGTAAATAAATAACTCCTTGTTTTCTTCTTTTCTTTGGCTTTGCACACATTGATTCTAAACTAAGGGAGTTTAGAGAAGCGTCCAGTCAGAGCTTAATCAATCAGCATTTTTACATTCAACTTCAAAACCCCAACATCCAGATTCAGTAAGTCTGCAAAGAATATGTGCACGAATGTGACACAAGAAAATGGCACGACTTTGTTTTATAGTTTGATGAGGTCATGAGTGCACATCTCTATGTAAAGTAGTCTGAATCTTTAAAACAAAATTGCAAAACTAAATTTTGAATGTTTTATTTCAAACAGAAGTTTCACACAGTGCATGTCAGCGCGTCACGTTCAGGCTCTAAGGAATAAAAGTAATGAAGGTCAAACATCCTGGTGATGAAAGTGTTCTGTGTCGGAGCTTTGGGCCCACGTGGGCAGGACCTCACTGCGTCGCGTCACTTACAAAACCACAACAAACATGAAAAAGAGTTGCTTTTTCTCATGACACAATGAAGACGTTTGTTGCATTTTTGTAATTGTTTGAAGCTTTATATGAATTTTCTTTCTGACATATTTAAAGTCTATTTAAGGCTTTTTGTTTGTTTATTTATTTTTCTAATAGGGTTATCATAGCTAACATGCTTGCATACATCCATTTTAGCCTAATAACAAATTGTGCCTTTAAACTAAAATCTGTGACAATTAATTGAGGCACCAACTCTCACCAACAATGCAATATTTAATTTATTTTTTATTTGATACATATTTTATTTAACCCATGTTTGGATTAAGCGCCACGCAGCCTTTGGAATGCTAGGTTTGTTTTAGTCGCACTCTCGTCTTTGTTTTGTTTTTTTGTACACTGGTAAAAAAGGTAGTGGAGACCTGGTTTTACTTTTTAGAGAAGTCATTACTAAAATCAGTTTTCTTTCATTAATTTAAAGATTTATTTTGGTATGGGTCGGTCCAAGGCCAGATTGAGATGGCACAAGGACCACTTCTGGCCCTCGGGCCTTACTTTGCCAGTGTGGGTCTTTGGACGTTCAGTACTGCTGATTTTGCGTCCGCGGTGCATTTCTTCAGACGCATCCTAAACACAAAGTATGTTCAAAACATGTATTTTATTTTTACGGTTCCGTAAAAAAGCATCAGACGTAGAATGTTAGTTTAATATTGAGACAACAAAAGAATGTATTCTTGACCAAATACAACATAACAGAGGATTCTGCTTTAGTTTTTAGTGGATGTGCTTTAAGGCTGAACTGTAAAATGTCAGTAGCTCAGGTGGTGAGGTCGTTTGTTCACTTGGTTTTGTTCCACCTAATATAAGAAGAGCTATTTTGCTTTCATGTATAACTGGTCTTGATGGGATTTTTGGGACCAGAGTGTTCTGAGTTGCACACACACGTTTCTGGCTTCAGTTTCTCACATTTTAGTATTTCAAAATATTTTTGTTGCATCCCATCCTTTCTTTTTCTTCTTTGTATTTAAATATACAAGCTCACAACTAACTTTGCTGATAAATGACGTTTTGTTTTGTTTCTTCAAAGATGCCTGGCAGCCCAAGACGCTCTCCAGGACAACGCAGGCGTAGCCAAGCACGACGGGGTCTTACCCACCAAAAAGCATGTGTGGACGTTTCACCAGAACCGCGCTGCCTGGCAGACGCCGACACGAGCGAGCACTGAAGTGAACAAAGGGAAGGACAGGAGGGAAAAGGACTACAGAGGAAGTCCTGAAGGTGAAGACACCAGGACGACGCATGCCAAGGCTTTTCTACACTCGCATTGAAGTTGTACTTCTGTCTTGCTGGTCTATCATTGCACATCTCATTTTAACTGAATTCTTGGAGGTTTCTGCTGCAGTATTGCTCTGGGACAGGACATCATCAGCTACAGAGGCTGTTTGGGTTTTGGTGTTAAGTATTTGAGGATGTTCTGCCACAAACAGATAAATCTCATCAGAGCCCCATTTCCTGTCTCCTCCTTCCCAACACTCCCTGAGATCTATGCAAAAGCAGCTCTTTCCTTGGTGAATACGAGGCTTTAAACTGCCACTTTGCTCATTTCCAAAAGTCTTTTTTTTTGTCATCAGATGGGAGGATTTTATAACATTTAAGCTGTGCATTATGGACGTCTGGCCAGTTTTATGGCGCACATCTAAATGCCAAACTTTTTCCATGTGCCAGTGAAAATATTTAAATGAAAATATCATGTCCACGTGTTGAACCATTTAATTTTTTATTTAACACCAGGACTGCACGAGTGCCTTCAACCTGAGAATGAAATACAACTGGTGTTTTTATGTTGTTTTTTACTCTGCAAGGTGGTGGCCACGTATTGTATTGTTTTCTACTGCTTCATACGTCCCAACTTTCTTGCATAAATACAATATGGTATCAAAATATAAATGCTGGTGAAGCGGGTGCATGTTTTGGTGTTTGTCTACCAGCCCGTGATGAAACAGTTCAGGGTTTTTAATGTGTATAAATATGGACTTTAAAAAGTACACATCAGATGCTGATGTGGAACATTATTTCATGCTGGTATTACTTTTTGTCAATGGAAGCCAAGCTAAAGCTTTGTTCATTTAACCTGCATGCCCACCATTACAAGCATTTACATGCACTTTATAAGCCCTCAGCGCTCGCTCCACACTCCCTGAGGTAACTGTGATTGATAAGATCAATGTTTGTGATCTGTGCTGGCAAGACGAGTCACAGTGAGGAACTTTTCAATATTTATTTTCAAATTCTCAATCTCAAAAGCTTCAAGATGATAGTTTGTTGAAATGTTGGTGACTTCTCATCCGGCTAGTAACAAGATAAGTTTTGTTTACGTGTGCTGGTTTGAAAACTTGTTTTTTTTATTGGTCTAGAACAGGGCTATTCAACTGGTGGCCCGCGGGCCATTTACAGCCCATGGGTGACTTTAATCCAGCCCACTTCATTAATAGTATTTTTTTTGGTGGTGGTGGTTCTGGGTTTGGTTTATTGCATTTATGATTCAGTGCAATAAAACAAACCGATTTAAAAGGGAACAGATCGTTGCAAAACTTGGTTTATTTACACAATGACTAATCTCTGGATGTCTGACCCCCGAGCTGTTCCCTTTCAGAAACTGTGCCCCCCCTGAGCAGTTTTGTTGAATAGCGCTGGTCTAGAATGATGTTGGGAATTCAAGGCGGGGGGGGGATCCCCAAACTTCACGATGAAAGGAATTTCCTGATACTACGACAGCGAATGTATTTCAAAGCAAATCAAAAGGGCTAGAAGACAAAAGATTATTTCTGAAGAGACTTGTTAGAAAACTTTAACTTGGAGGTAGAATAGGAAAATTAGTGTTTTTATTGACTAATTTGTTCACAAATCTTATTTATGTAAAATATAGAAATTACTTTTTAGCACTGCAGCCCATGTTCATTATGACACATTTTGTCAGCACACATCACTTTTTAATTTTATTTTTTTGATCAACATCCATATCTGTTGTGGTTCGCTGTTCACTGTCCACACCTCTCTCTCGTTTACGAAACATTATGAGAGAAAAATAAAATAAAATATCCCAACAATTTGTTTTTCTCCTTTTAATAATGCACCAGAGCAGCACAGGTAGGTTCTGAAACACTTATCCATAAGAAACATTGTTTTTCTTCTACATTGTCACTGAACACCTGTCCAGTAATAAGTGATGGACATTTATCAAAACAACTGGTGGAGTAGATTTATGTCCCGATATATTTCCTCCTGGGTTCACTGAGAATGATTCCTCCCTCTTTTATTGCAGTTCTGAACGCCTGAACCTACAAGATAATAAACAACAACTTAAGTATGCAGTAATTACACCCAATATTCATCCATCAGTCGTAGCTGCGTGTACTCACAGCATCGCAGCGGTACGTCCAGGGAATCTCCTTGTACACCATCCTGGTGATGCCAGCCTGCCGGCATCGAATCGCCAGCACCTCCCCCACAGCTTGGCACGCTACTACAGAGTTTGTGGAAGCCAGTTCCCTCTTCATTGCCCACTCTTTGGTGGAACAGGTCAGTACGGGAACAGTAGAGCCGGTGGAGAACACCTCCGCCGTGACGTGGCGTTTGCTGCGAAAGAACATCAACCTGGGGGGAGGATTGAAGGAATGATCAAAATTAAATGTTAAATGGGTTCAGGTCAAAAACTTCTCAACCAGCAGCGGGAATAAATTTACAAACACTTTATATGGTTTTACTTAGAGTTCTGCATGTTTCAATGTGTAAATTTGGAGCTTTTATGTATTTTTTACGTTTAATGTGTTCGAAAAAGAAAGCAACCCCATCTATATATTTATTTATTTTTTAAATGATTTAAACTAATTTAAAAAGGGGAGCTCACATTTTGTGAAGTAGTGAAAATGTATTCTTTAAAAAACACACTGCACTAAAATGTTTAAAATTATAACACCTAAATTAACAGTGTGATGGGTGCACATTTAATAAGAACATCTGAGGGGGCCGCTTGCAGTGTTTGAGTCAGACCTGTGGTAGAACTCCTGGCGAGGCCATGTAGTCTTCCAGCCCCGGTCCTTCACAGCCAGAGCCATCTGCTCCAGGTTCCGGGGGTTCCTGTTCACAAAGGTCGGACTGACCGATTCGTTTTCATCCGCGGTGGGCTCCGGCTGAGTGGCCGCCTGACTCAGACACCGAGCTGGCACAGTTTCATGAAACAAAAATTAGTCGGTTCGTTCTGAATCAACATAAAGATGTGCGTCGTTAAATACCGTCCCCCTCCTTACCAGTCTGCCTCGAAGTCACAACAGGACATCGTTGAATTGGACCGAACAACAGCCGAACACAGCGGCTCATTTCGTTCAGAGCCATCTTCACGTTAAACAAATAAAGTCCAGTCTGTTACCATCTGACAAGGCTTTGTACCTGAAGTGCTATGCTCGTTTAAATCAGGTTCACGCGACGTCCTCCATCTTTGACATCCCCTTGAGCTGTGGTTCACTTGGTGTAACCTGAAAAGAGGTCCGGAAGGAAACAGAAGCGACAAAAAAAAAAAGAGAGAGAGAGAGAGAGAGAGAATGCACCGGCATAAGTCTACGAGTCAGAAGAAAATAATTATGGAAATAAAATAATTACATTTAAATTATGGTGTTTTTAAACAGTAACTTCTGTTTTATCTTTAATTTTTACAACACGCATGAGCAAAATATGGACTGAGGGCCAAAAATGGGACAACTCATCTGGAATTTGGGGAATCACAAACTTAAAACAAATACCATCAGATGTTTTTCCAACATGTTTCTAATGCTAAACCTCTTGTTCAGTTATTTTATTCCCTTCTTCTGTGATTCACTTCTTTTGTTCAAACATGTAAAATACATGTTACACATTTTAATTTTAAACTACTGTTAAGTTCAATGCAAAAATCAATGCAGACATATTCATGTTTTTAGTATTTTAATTCTTTAATGTAGCATGTTTTTTGTTTTGTATCACTTCTTTTATACGCTTTTCATCTTCTATACTTTCATATGAATGTTTATTGTGTGTATCTCATTTATAATTTTGTTTAAAACAGGTCTCTTGTAAACGAGTGCATGACTCAATGAGACTAACCTGTATAAATAAAGATTGAATGAACATAAAAACACTTCACATCAACACAAGGTGACAGTCCAAGTTAAAACTGTAACAAAATGTACTTGTACTCTTTACTTACACATCTGAACAAAAAATCTTCAAGACAGTAACTGTTAGAAATAAAACTTTAAAGTGTCTTCCAGCACAGGTGTCTTAAAAATTATATTCCCACTTTAAATTTTTTGGCTTTAATTGCTTGATGTGTTGAAAAGCAACAAATAAACATCTTAAAAACCAACATGTCCAGAGGGACAGTGGGTGTACTGGTAGAAGGATGTTAGAAATGCAGCTGCCAGGAAAAAGACAAAGAGGAGACACATGGATGCAGTTAGAGAGGACATGGACGGAGTTGGAGTGAGGACAGAGTGAGATGGAGGAGGACGATTCACTGTGGAGACCCTGAAGAGAGAAAAGCTGAAAAAAGAAACATCTTAAACAAACATAAATAAATGAACAACTTCACGCAACAGGACTTAAAAGATATTTTTAATTTTTTCTTCAAATTTGATCAAATTTAAAGAATTAAATGAAAAAAAAACAACAGATGTCAACTTGGAGGTTTTGACAAATTAGTGGCACAACAGCAGCTGCAATTTTTTAAATTTTTTTTTTCAAAATTCAGAACACATAAATTATTCTAATAAGGCACTAATAAAACACCCAACTACAAATAAATACCTTTGCTTTGGGGTATGCTTGGAAGACGTTAAAATACGGGGAAAAGTCTTTGGCTCAGAGAAATTATTTAGATTGTTCCTAAATTGATAAACAATCCAACAATCTTAACATTCACCAAGTCAACAGTCTCATTCCCTTAAACACCAAAATAGACCCATTATCAGGCAGTGCCTTCCCTTTTTTTTAGAATTTGCCTATAACTAGTGTTTATACAGTAAAAATTAGATTATTGCCAAATACTTTTTGAGATACTGAAAAAAAAAAGCATTAAGAAATCAATACATATTAAAAGTAAAAAAATCAGAAAAGGGATTACAAAACTAGCATTTCTCATACGATGTCATCATTTAGCAAAAGAGACTGGTCTTCATTTTACTGATGCCAAAAATAACAGTCTGTGTCACTGATCGTGATTAATGTGCAAGTTAATTAAACCACTTCATGGTTTACAGGCAGCAGAATACAATTAGGATCGACATAAATACACACGTTAACAGAACTGCTTGGCAATCGTTGGGCCAATCATATAGCAGCATGAGCGCCGATCAGGGACGTGAAGGAGAAAGGGCTGAGTTTGTAGCCCATTCCACTGTAGAACTTGTTCTGAAACTCCACCCTGAGGAAAGAGACACAAGCTTCAAGTACAAGTACAACCTTCCAGAAGTAATTTGTCTAGTTTATTCAGCAGTGAGCATAAGAGGAGTAGAGTTCCCACAGTATTACTTAACTAGAGAAATTGCATTCCCTGTGAAAATGCAGTGTGAATGCTTATCGCAGCAGAACGTGCTGGAAAACAGCTGAAATTAAGTTTTAATTAACTAAAAAACATGCTGAAATGTGGCTGAAATGGAAGAACAAGCCTACATTAGCAGAAGAAAGCAGAAAGAACACATATTTGCCCAATTAGATTTAAATAAGCAGAAATGAGCACAGAAATAGGAAATTAGCTAAAAAAAATGGCTGAAAAGTAGCTGAAAATGCAGAAAGATTCTTAAACTAACAAAAGGAAGTGGAAAGAGCTGAATGGAATTACCTGAAAAGACTAAAATTAGCATAAAACTAAATAGTAGCTGAAATAGCAGAAAAAACTGAAACTAGTAGAAAAAAACTGAAATGAGCATAAATAAGTTAATTAGGCTGAAAGTAGCAGAAATTACCACGAAAACCTTTAATTTATATGAAAACAGCTAAAATTAGCTAAAAATGTAGCTGAAAAGGTAGAAAAAGCTTAAATTAGCATAAGAAAGCAGAAGGAACATGTTTGCTGAAAGAAGCAAAAATGAGCACAAAAAGTGGAAATTACCTGAAAAAAGCTGAAATTAACAAAATACAGGTGAAAAAGAGCTAATAAAAAAAGCAGAAAGAAGCTGAAATTACAAGAAGGAAGTGGAGAGAACACGTTTCTGAATGATGCTGGAAAAGTTCAAAGGAGTGCAAAAAGCTGAAAAATATTAAATTACCATAAAAACAGCTAAATAGTAGATGAAAGTACAAAAAGCTGAAACTTTCAGAAACGAGCTGAAAGGAGCATAACAAGCTGAAATTAGCTGAAAAAAAATAGAAGCAGCACAAAAATGTTGTAGTTAGCAGAAATAATCTGAAAGGAGCACAAAACAGCTGAAGAAACAGCTTAAAGTAACTGAAAAAATGTTTAAATTTGCACAAGGAAGCTGAAAGAAGCTGAAGCAGAACAAAATGTGAAAGGAGCAGTAAAAAGTTGTGAACAGATCGAAAGATGTGAAGGATGTAAAATGAGCTCATGAGCTCAATTGCTTTTCTATGAGGAAAAAGCTAAAGTTGCACCATCACCCAAAGTCACAGCAGGATTGTCCTGAAAGAGCTGAACATTTTGATTTATGATTTGTTGAAAGAGCTTGAAAACTGTGGGACGCAAAATGCGCTGAAAAACGTTCAGAAGAAAAATGGACCATACTCGTGTGAATGCTTCATAAACATTCACACTATGTACAAACACGTATTTGAATCGAACAGCTAAATATAACTCGTTGTTTTTACAACTTCAGATTTTAGATGAAATAGTGGAATCTGCATGTGACTCCTCTTCTGTTAAAGAAGCTCACACGAACAGAAACACTCTGAAAACTATAAAGTTTTAAGCATTTAGTGTATTTTCCCCGTCCTTACCAGTGCAGACGGAGCGCGTGCAGGAACGCCGAGAGTCCCTCCATCACCAGGAGGATGGAGACGGTCAACAAGGCGAAGAAGAAGAAAATCACTACGAGCACCGCAGACCCCACGTAGCCCTGCCACCTCAGGGCCAGACGCATGACCATCACCCACAGCACCTCCGAGAGCTCTGCAGAGACACGAGTGACTCACTGAATGGGGAAAAACACGAACCACTGAAGCAGTAGCGTGTTCGTTACGAGAGAGGACGTCTCCTGTGCGCATCATGTGAGGATGAGGTTGCGCTTGTGTGTCTGGACTAACGTGCATGAGCCAAACTGAGGGCCCAGAGCCGCAGATAAGAGGCCGTGTTGGAGATGCAGCCCAGGCAGTACTCGATGGTGTGGATGGCCTGATGCATGAACACGTCTGCAGCGTCGAACTCCTACAGGCAGCACAGTTCCAGCCGTCAAACAGGAAACACGAGCGCAGCAGCAACACTTACTCCGCTTAATAACTGCTGTCCTTTTTACCTCTTCTTCAGCCGCTCCCCCCTCCACCTCCCCCTGACTGGTGTTCACAGAGCCGTCTTCGGCCACCAGCGGACGCCTCTCTTCATCCTAACGTCACAGAGAGTTGGGAGAATAATGCATCTCATGATACATAGTAAAGATAACTTAAACACAGACTTACTACACGATGCCGCCTATTCCTGAATGTGAAGTATTCACAGGTCGGCTTCCCCAGGAGGAGGACGGGGACTGAGCACAGAGCGAGCACAACCAGGACCTTCTGCACCACGAGCTGCACGTGGAAAAGAAGCACAAGTTAAACAACAACACTGTTGTGCGCCCCACAAACACAAATCAGTACAGTACAAAATGACCTCAGATATTTTGAAACCTGGAGAACATGACATTAAACGCAGAGCAACAGCTGCAGCATTGTGGCTGGTCGTTATGACTGATAACTAGATTACTGTATCCATGTGCTTGTAATGAACAGGCATTTAATCTGCTTAAGAATATTGTGTCAGCAGAAAGGAAAAGGCAAGCACGCAAGTAAAAACTGAAAGCTGTCAAAGTAACTTTGTGCATAAACAAATCTTTAAGTTTGGATAAGTTTCATTTTAATATTATTGTGTGAATGTTTATGAAGCATTCACATTGTTGTGATCCTCTTGTTCTTCCGTACGTTTTTGGCGCGTTTCTCGTCGCGCGGATTTGAAGCCATTTCAACAAATCATAAATCAAAATGTTCAGCTCTTTCAGAACAATCCTGATATGACTTTTGGTGTTGGTGCAACTTTAGCTTTTTGAAATGTTTAGCCTTTTCTGCCACTTTTGTTCTCATAGGAAATGAATTGAGCTCATTTTACATCCTTCAAATCTTCAGATCTGTTTACAAACTTTTACTGCTCCTTTCACATTTTGTTCTGCTTCTTTCAGCTTGTGAAAATTTAAAACAATGCAGCTATTTTCAGCTAATTTTAGCTGTTTTTTCTGCTGTTTTGTGCTCTTTTCTGCTTTATTCTGCTAATTACAATTTTGCTGTGCTTCTTTTAACTGCCTTCTGCTAATTTAAGCTCGTTATGCTCCTTTCAGCTTATTTCTGCAGTTTTCAATTATTTCTGCCATTTCAGCTACTATTTAACTGTTTTTGTGCTAATTTGAGTTTTTTCAGCTAAATCTACAGAATTTTTTGCACTCATTTAAACTTTTTTCAGCCTAATTCAGCAAAAATGTGCTCTGTCCACTTCCTTATGGTAATTTAAGCTTCTTTTTGCATTTATAGCCAATTTCAGCTGTTTTTGCTAACTTCTGCTTTTTCCAGATAATTTCCACTTTTTTTCCAAGCTTTGCAGAGAGTGGTGAAGGCTGCACAGAAATCTGTTGGAATCAGTCTCCCCACCATCACAGACATCTACACCTCCAGATGCAGGAAGAGAGCCACCTGCATCATGAAGGACCCCACCCACCCAGCACACACACTTTTTGCCCCACTCCCCTCAGGAAGGAGGTTAAGGAGCATTAAGTGTAGAACCACTAGACTGAGGAACAGCTTCTACCCTGAGGCTGTTAGACTCATGAATCTCTAACTAGAATAATCACTGTGAAAAACCATATCATGTTGCTGCTGATCTGTTTCATGTTGCTGCTGATCTGTTTCAATGTTGATGTGTTCATGCGTGCACATCTGCTCACAGACTCATGTTCATGTTTGTGCTGATGTTCAATGTTTTTATGTTATGAGTGCTTAGTGTATATTTAGTTGATGTTTTTCTTAGTTCATATCTTAGATGTTATTACTGTTTTTCTTATACATTTTATTGTCGGATGTAACTGGGACCCCGTGTACATAATTTCGCTCCACCACATGTACCACATGAGGTGCGAATGACGATAAAGAAACTCTGACTCTCTGACTCTGACTTTTTTGTGCCCATTTCTGCTTTTTTCAGCCTAATTTGTTTTCTTTATGTTATCTTTTGCTTGTTCTACCTTTTCAGCTACATTTTCAGCTTTCTTTTTAGCTGATTTTACCCGTTTTCAAAAGAAAAAAATTCTAAATTTTTATAGTATTTTCTGCTACTTTTAACCTAATTGACTTCTTTCTGCCATTTTCAGCCTTTTCAACTATGGTTTTTCAGCCACAGTTTAGTTGTTTTGTGCTAAATTTAGCTTCTTTTTTTTAGCCATTTCCACATTTGTTGAGCTCATTTCAGCTCTTTTCACTTCCTCCTAGCAGTTTAAGCTTCTTTCTGCCTTTTCAGCTACTTTGCAGTTATTTCTTGCTAATTTCAGCTTTTTTTAAGCTAATTTACTAATTTTTGTGCTCATTTCTGCTTATTCAAACTTTTTTCAGCCGATATTTGTTCTTTCTGCTTTCTTCTGCTAACTTAGGTTTGTTCTTCCATTTCAGCTGGTTTTCAGCAAGTTCTTCAGCAATAAGCATTCACACTGCATTTTTGCAGGAAATGCAATTTCTCTAGTTGATAATAATGATACTCCTAACTCTGTAATACCAACAGTTTACTTATTAACTAATTTTGACAAAATAAAATAGAGTTGTATCTTTAAGGAAATATTAATATATTAAACACTAAATATCAATCCCATTGATTTTATTAGAGATATGAAACGTTGATGTCTTTGTGTGTGTGTGTGTGTGTGTGTGTCCTGTATTAAAACACACCTGACCCTCATATAGCGGCGGGTTTTCTGGATTGTTTGTGAACAGGAACATGTCTATGAAGTGGATCAGTATACTGGGAGCCATTTTGGACTCAGCAGGCGTGTAGGCGATCCATTTGAAGACCACCATGAACACAAGGTAGCCGAACAGACACAACATGAAGAACAGCTCAGGGATCAGCACAAAGAATATACTGCTGATCTTGCCAAAGTGCCTACAGAAACACAAACGTATAAAGATTATCCTGCAGAAAGCAACAACATGTGATGGTGACAATAAAGTAAAATGGTGGAGGCGTTGTAGAAAAACACTAAAAAGTGCAAAGAAAACAAGTTGGGTCACTGACCAGTAGTTGAAGAACGACAGACAGACTCCAAAAGTCATGTGAATGACACCGATGATGACTGACATCTTCATCTTGTACGAGTTTAAGAAGGTTAGTTTGTTGTTTGACAGGCCCCAAACCTAGAAAAAGCAGAAAAACAAGCCAGAATGAGAAATATGTTTCATTTTGTTTGATTTGGACTAAAAGGTGAGTGTGATGGCCGTACGGGGTCGATCCCAAACGGATAGGGGCTGGTAAAAACGCCGGTCACGTTTGGATCCATGGTTAAAAACTGGCTCCCTACCAGCACCGACGAGCTTAAACAGACGAGATAAATGTAAGAAACAGAACGTGTAGTCATTTCTATCATGACCGCTGGAACTGTTCTTACTTCCATATGTTTCTTTCAAACATGGGCTGGACGTGCCACGCTGAGCTGAAGGTAGTGAGGCCTCTGCTGAAGCACTCGTTGTAAATGGCCCCCGTGTAGATGGAGAACAGCCCCATCAGAAGAATCACATATCTTCCTCCAAACATCATTCTCCAGATCTAAAACGCAGAGAAACACATATTTTACTCTTTAATGCGTTTCCTGACTCCCCGTTACAAAAAAATTATAATAATAAGGAACTCCCACTTAGGAAATGTTCTTCATATCAAACTGATTAATGTGAAACTAGGGGAGAGCTTTAATGAGACAAGATAAATCCCTTTTGGACTCAACTAGAACTGATCTAGACAGCAGCTAGGGAGGAGAGAGCCTCCCTGCACGCTGCAGTGCTGAGTGAACTGGAGTCAAACGAAAAAGATGCTGCTTTCCGAGACTTTCTTTTAGTCCAAAATCAGAAATTATACGTTTGAAACGTGTATTTCCTAATTTCTTGCTGTTTTTTTTAAGCCATCTTTGATTGTTTTTAATGATTTGTGAACAAAATTACAGCTAATTGCACAGAGGGGGGGAAAATAAGCTAAATTGGGCTTCAAACAGATAAACAATGTCTCATAATATTTGATTGATTCTTTTGTTTAACAACAGTTATGGAGAAAAGCATGAGAATATCACCAGCGTTAAAATTACCTCGTTTGTATTGTTCTTGAGTTTGGGGTCATTCTGCTCAAGGACCATCCAGAGGGCAGCCAGAGACATCAGCAAACCATGACCCACATCGCCAAACATCACCGCAAACAGGAAGGGGAATGTAATTATGGTGTAGACCGCTGCAGAGGCAGAGAAAAGTGTTAACTAATCATTAGTTACTAAACTGAGCTGCCCTTTGGACTCGTTTATGGAAATCTCTTCTTTTTAGAGAAACTTTTACGGTGACGTACCAGGATTGACCTCACGGTAGGTGGCCACTCCGTAAGCATCTACAATGCTCTGGAAGCCAGTTGTGAAGGAGTTGAGGGGAAACAGAGTGGGTGGAGGGGCGGTGGAGGGCAGGCGGTTGTAGAAAGAGTCAACTCCACTGCCACTCTTCCTCTGAGGACAAACAAACACAGCATTACTTATTGATGGGAACCCACCTGGCCTGCAACTGCTGCTGCAGCGTCTTCTCACCCCTCCTTCTCTGAGAGCGCTCTGCAGCTCCGGCAGCTTGGCACTGGGGCACCAGGCTTCAGCGATCAGGCATTTGTCGGTCACAGACGGACTGCAGAGATTCAGAACCATCTGGATGGCCTTGCACTTCTGGACTTTCACCTTCCACTCGGGCAAGATGGCCACGGCTCGTACCAACAGCTGCTGCAGGTAAGCTTCAGTCTGGTTCAACACCTGGATCACAAGGAGGGAAGTGAAAAACCCCCAAAAAAGTTAAAAACAAAACAACTGGACTTTATTGTAACTGAAGACTTTGCACTTTGAGGGAAGTGAAAGGAGACGGTTTTGTAAAATATGGTTTCTGGAGGTTTTTGTGGTAATTTCAGATTTTACAAACAAGATAAAAGGTTGATGTTGTGCTAAAGCAGCAACAAAAAGAGCATTTACTGCACTTACAGAATTTATATCTTGGATTCTGCCTTGAAGTCCCTGAAGAATCTCCTCTCTCTCTGCCGTACTCTCTGGGTATACAAACGTCTGCGTGTGGAAGCTGTCAGGACAAAAACGCGCGTCTCGTTAGAAATTTTACTTTTTATTTAAATCATTTTAATTCAGACAAAAGATGCATAGCAACAACGTGATAATCGAACAAAACGTTTGAAAAGGGTTGAATTTTACTGATTCCTAAAACAAATGAAACCATCACTGACTCGTCTTTTTGCTAATCTTGGTTGTTTTGATACATTGTTCCCTTTTTTATGTAGTTTTCAGACTGAGTGCATAAATTCACACGCACACCAACTAAAACACAACCAAGCCGATGCACAGATTTCCCTACCAATCACAAATCTTCTTCACTTTCTGTCCGATCTGATCTCCCCAAAAGGAAATAAGAAACACGGTCCATTGCACCATTTCCCCCTGAAAAAAACAACAAAAAAAAACAGAGAAACAGCAAAAAGATGAGGTAAGAAAGCAGAAACCCACAAGATCTGACTACCAGTAATCATATCTTCTTCTCCAGCTTCTACCGTGTCTGGGTGGACAAGTGGTTCCCCCATTTCTCTGAAGTCCACGATAATATAACCGCGACACGCTCGCCATAGCAACCGTTCAAACGATGGGACCTTCCAAGGATGGACCACTCCTGCTACAAAACTGAGGACGAGACGAGGCAGGAAAATGTGCTCAAAGTGGAAAAAATTATAGGAAAACTCAAGAGGAGTTTCTGAAAATCTGAGCTCTACCTGAGGCGGATGTCTTGGCGGTTATCAAAAGGGCCATGGCTTTCTAGAGCAGGTGGTGGTGCCTGAGAGAGAAAAGGTGAAAAATGATCACAAGCTTGTGTATTGTATTTTATAAGTTACGATCCAGAAGTGATGGCAGACCTGCATGGCTGTGAGCGAGTGTGTTCTGGTAAGAACGCCTCGGTACTGATGGAGCTGATTGAGCTGAGCACGAAGGCTGTCTCTATTCCTGGATACCTGGAAAACAATAACACAAACTAAATAAAGGTATGGCATTCCTTGAGAGAATTAATATCACCTGCCTTCCTTCATGCTAGAGTTTAGACTAAGATCATCTTATATTTGAGAAATGATGGCGCTGTGTTCAAAAGGTAATAACATTATTACGCATGATCTCCTGTGATATCACATGACGTATGTGTTGTGAATCTAAGCTACTACTAATAATGGCTAATGTCAATTAGCCAACACAAAAACATTATCGCCTGCCTTTCACTGATGGGTGATAACAAATGACACCCCTTCAGTTCAAAAGACTTCATCAGTGTGTTCACCTCTCTCAGCTCTCTCGCCAGCCTCTCACTTTCCTCCTCTATAGTGATGAGCTCTCGTTGCTGCGGGGCCGGAGGCATCGGGGTAGGAGGAGGGAGGGGACCCTGCAGTGGCGGAGACAAGGAGCGACTGATCTCCTGCTCCAGGAAGGCTGAAGGACGGAGTGAATGTCAGGAAGGGCAAAGCAGGACAAGACTAATAAAAGACAAATGGAAATGCACGTGGGGAAGGATGAGTCAGTGCTTACTAAAAGTCTTCTCGAGCTCCTCGCATCGCCTGACCTCGCCGACAAACTTCCTTTGGAAGGCGTTCACGTTGGGATTTAACTGAAAAGTCGGAAAATGAGAGACGAAGAGGAAGGCAACACAAGTACTAGTGGTTACAAAAAAAGCAAACGGTTCATCAGTGAAGACACAAAGACTTTACTTTGATCTAAAAGCAGATCAACAAAAGGTGATTGTAATCTTGTGAAGTTAAGAAAATCTGTTAAAAAAAAAAACTTGCCATGTGAGTCAAAGCACACAACAACAAAGTTAAAAATCAATTACAAGAAATTCCTCACAGCCTTTGTGGGTTTTTTTGTGTGTGCTTTGCCGCAAAAGATGATGAGCCGAGAGGAAAGTCAAATGTTTCAACTCACATCTCTGAACTCCACCAGGCCCAGTTCTCCCAGCTCACTGACACAGTTGTAGGCCGAGCCCGACTGGAGGAAGAGCTGCACCAGGCACACCTCCTCGCTTCGAAACATGGACCCCATGACTGCCTGGAAACACGTCCAAATGAGTAGTTTTACCTTTAATTGTACCAGTGAGGAACACTGCGGGTGAATCAGGTGGGGACTGAGGTTGTAAAAGATCTGACTGCAGAGGTTCGTGAGTGGAAGCTAAAGAAAGAGGAAGCATCGCATTGTCTTCACAGTGAAGTGGGATTTCCATTGTTGCACACTTGTGTTTCCATTTCCATCAGTAGTCTAACTTGGTAACACTTCTTCCCCTTTTGATACGACTTAAGATCAACACAGAAACAGGTAAAGGAACAAAAAGCATCAAAATCTAGTGCTAATTTCCAGGATTTTTGTTTCCATTTACTAAAAACTAATGCAGCGGAGGGTAAAACTGAAATAAACCCACTTCATTATCAACAACAGTAATAAACATTTGATGTTTTGTCATGTGTTGGCTGCATTCTGCCTCTCATTTGTGCTGTTCATTGAATTCAAGTCAGACTAGTCTGTAATGGAAATCATCTGACAGCAACACAATAAACAGGCAACTCTGCATGAAGTGATCACTTTAGTCAAGGCCGAAGAAGTCAAATAAAAACTTTATAACGAACAACAGCTTTAGGTTAAAAAAAAGGTAAAAAAAAAGATTTGTTTTCTTAGAAGAATGAGGGCTTTAATTATCACCTGAATGATGTCATTGTCGAGATTTCTTCATAACTGGTGCAAAGTTTCGATTTCATTCACAGAAACGAAAAGAAACGCGCATAAAAAAAAACATTATTTAAATATATTAATTTGGCGGAATATGAAGCAGGAGTTTAGCTATCTGACTTAAGTCAATAACAGTCATGGTGGAAAAGCAGTTTTGAGCAAACAATTAGCAACAAAACAAGAAACAATTAGCAACAAAACAAGAAACAATTAGCAACAAAACAAGCTAAACAGCCGACAGCTCACCTGGCGCGCGCACGGAAACCCTCTTTAACTCCTGCGGGTTCTGTTTGCGGCTGTCCGGCCCGGTTCCGTGACAAACCGGGACAAGGTAAAGACGTTTTAGCGAGCTTTGAGACAACTTGTGTTCAGCCTTTCCACATTTCCCGTTCATGAAAGTCACGTTACTGCGGTCTCACGTGACGGGACGGTTGACGTACAACGCGCATCTGGCCACGAGGAGGCGAGATTTCCTGTCATTTCAAAACGGCGGGAGAATCTGAACATGTCGGGTAGTTTGGGCGTTTTTAAGACAATGTTCAGGATGTCTCCATGTTGTTCTGCATTTAATAGCCGTTGATAGCAACAAATATACTTCAGCTGTATTTACAAAGCAATGTCTAAAGCTAATATAACCTGTAATATATGACCTGTCTAAAGCTTTTGACACTGTGGACCATGACATGAGCTCTCAGAAATTGGTTTCTCAGGTCACACCATTGGTTGTTTCTCTAACTATCTCTCAGATCGGAGGCAATGTGTTCAACATAATGGTACTTTTTCCATTTATCATACTGTTAACAGTGGTGTACCACAAGGCTCAGTCTTAGGACCCACCCTCTTCACCATCCATCCATCCATTGTCTTCCGCTTATCTGGGGTCGGGTCGCGGGGGTAGCAACCTAAGTAGGGAAGCCCAGACTTTCCTCTCCCCAGCCACTTGGTTCAGCTCCTCCGGGGGAATCCCGAGGCATTCCCAGGCCAGCCGAGAAACATAGTCCCTCCAGCGTGTCCTGGGTCTTCCTCTGGGTCTCCTCCCGGTGGGACGTGTCCGGAACACCTCACCAGGGAGGCGTCCAGGAGGCATCCTAAACAGATGCCAGAGCCACCTCAACTGGCTCCTCTTGACGTGGAGAAGCGGCGGTTTTACTCTGAGTCCCTCCCGGATGATCAAACTTCTCACCCTATCTCTAAGCGAGAGCCCAGACACCCTGCGGAGAAAACTCATTTTGGCCGCTTGTATCCGAGATCTCGTTCTTTCGGTCACAACCCAAAGCTCATGACCATAGATGAGGGTAGGAACGTAGATCGAGCGGTAAATTGAGAGCTTCGCCTTTTGACTCAGCTCTCTATTCACCACGACAGACCTGTACAGCGCCCGCTTCACTGCAGACGCTGCACCTATCCACCTTTCTCAATCTACATAATTATACATAGTTGGTTTTTTTTTTACATAGGTTTCTTGTAAACTGTAGGTCAGATCATCCCTGATGCATCCTTACATTTCTACACTGACGATACAGTTAACTGTTGAGCTACAACAGTTGCTAAGGTTTTCCAGCTTTTGCAATCTGTCAGATCCATCCTAAACTTGTACTAAACGCCGACAAAAACCAAAGGGATGTTGCTTTCAAACAGGAAGTCGGTCCCAGCAGTCCTTCTATATCTTCGAATGTGGTTCCTATTGAGTTTGTCGATTCCTACAAATATTTGGGTATCTCGGTCGATTAGAATCTCTCTTTTAAGCCCCACGTGGAAAACTTGGTAAAAACACTGAAAGTAAAACTGGGTTTCTGTTTCAGAAGATCCTGTCTAACTCTGAACGCTAGGAAATGCCTTGTAACTGCAACCTTCCTCCTCTCCGTTGACTACATTGACATTATTTACATGAATACTCCTGCACCTTCCAGATGTTGGATGCTGTCTATCACGGTGCATTAAGATTCATAAATGGCTACCCACCATTGCACCCTGTATTCACTGGTTAACTGGTCATCATTAACTTCATGCAGACTCTCTCAATGGTACATTTTCATCTTTAAATCTTTTCTTGGTCTGCTGCCTTCATCTCCTGCTACATGTCACTGCATCAGTGCAGCTACAGCGTGCTCTCTCAGACATTCAGTGCAATGTGAACTTGGCAAAAAGGCCTTCTCCTACTCCACTCCTGTAGCCTGGAACACCTTGCAAAAAGATCTGAAGCTCTCGACTTTGACCTCTCTAAGTGGCTTTAAACAACTAAGTTCATGGGAAAAACCGATGTGGCGTGTTCCTGTTTTTAGTATTTTACATCGCTTTACAATTGAGCTGTTTTTGTTTCTTTTTTTATATATATCATTTTCTTCCATTTGTTTTTTCAATTCATATGCTTTGTTTTCTGATTGTCCACTGTTGTCATCATTCTTTGTTTAAAACAGGTCTCTCTTGTAAATGAGTCCTCGGGGCTCAATGAGACTAAACTGTATAAATAAAGGTTGAATTAATATAATTGAGTAAATTAGTTTTACCCAAAATGTCCACACATTTCTCATCACGACATTTGATCTTCTGACTTATGGCATAGAGAGTAAGTACTTATTAATGCATACGTACATCCTCAAAATCTTGTTCTGTCTAACTATTTTTTAATAACCTTTGAGTTTACATGACTATACAGTCATTGAGAGTAAATTTCATTATAGCAGATGTTTATGAATGCATGCAGCCAAATTTAAAGGATCTCTTCCATTATTTCCCTCTGTCTTGCAAATGAACAGTGCTTTGGATTAAGGATGAAACATTTCAACAAAAAAAGAAACCGTCCAGAGGACCTGACTGAACTTTGTTGGATTTTTTTACCTGGATTATTGAGCATGAACTTTGAAGTTTTGAATCACTTTGGATATGGCTGCCTCAGAGGAGTTGATGGGGGAGAGAGCGGACTCCAGAAACCATCACCATAAAACTGGTTGGCCCACTATGTGAGTAAGCCACTTATGGAACTGAGTTTGTTTGGCTCCTCAGACTGATGAAGTCCTTTGGATAAAGGACAAAACGTTTCAACAAAAACGACAAAAAAAAAAAAAAAAACGTCCAGGCCTGACTTAATTTTGTTGGATTTTTTTTTACTTGGATTATTGAGCACGAACGTTGATGTCTTGAGAAAATAGTTGCAAATCAGTTGTGTGAACATCTGAACAAAAATGATGTTTGAAGAGTTTCAGTCAGGGTTTAGAGCTCATCATAACACAGAAACAGCATGGTGAACCAACATTTTTCAGTCAGGTCATCTGGACACTTTCATTTTTTATGCTGAAACGTTTAACCTTAGATCCAGAAGGCTTCATCAGTCAAGGAAACACACAACAAAACTGATTTTTCCCCCAACAGCTTACTCCAAAGTGTTGCATGTTTCCTTGACTGATGAAGCCTTCTGGATCTAAGGTGAAATGTTTCAGCACAAAAAAAAAAAAAACTGTCTAGATGACCTGACTGAAAAATGTTGGATTGTATACCTGGATTATTGAGCATGGACTTTGTAGCATGGTGAACGTTGATATTCTCATGGCCTCAGACAAAGCATATGTCTACACTGGTCCTAGCACCAGTGTAGACAGAAATAACTATTCTTAGACCTCGGTGCTGCATTTGATACAGTTGATCACAATATTTTACTACAGAAGCTTGAATATGATGTTGGGATTAACGGCTCTAAAATGGTTTAATTCATATTTATTTGATATATTCCAGTTAGAAAATATAAATACCGGTAATGAATCTTTGTGGACCAAAGTTGGTCATAGAGTTCATCAGGGGTTCAGTGCTTGGACCAGTACACTTTACTTTATATATTCTTCCATTAAGTACTTATTACATATGGGATACATTGCTGATAGTTTATTTGTCCATGAAACCCTATGAATCCAATCTGTTACTTAGATTACAAGCATGTCTTCAATGTAAAAATCTGGATGAGTCTTAATTTTCTGCTTTTAAACTTGGACAAGACATAGTTGTTGTTTCTGGACCTAATTTAGGAATAAACTTTGCAGCCTTTCACTTCCTCTGAATGGCATTAATTTGGTCTCCAGTTCTAATGTAAAAACCTTGATGTTGCTTTAAATCAGGATATGTCTTGTAACCCCCACATTAAACTGCTTTTCCTCCACCTGCAGTATCACTAAAAGTAGAAACATCTGATCCATAAATAATGCAGAAAAACTGGTCCATGCATTTATCACGTCTAAGGTTAAATTATTGCAATTGTTTATTAACTGGGTGTCCAAAAACTTCTTTAAAAAGTCTTCAGTTGATCCATAATGCTGCTGCCAGTTGGAGAGAGATCCAGTTTTAGCTTCTCTCCATTGGCTCCGTGTCAAATTCAGAAGAGAATTTAAAATCTTCTAACATACAAAGCTCTCAACAACCTAGCTCCATCATATATTACACATTGTTCCTTACTTTCCTAACAGAGCACTTCACTGTCAAGACTGCAGATTTACTTGTGGTTCCTAGTTTCCAAAAGTAGAATGGGAGGCATGAGCTTTCAGTTGTGGAACCAACTTCCAGTTTCTGTCCATGAGGCCGACACCGTCTACTTTTAAGACTATAGGCTGAAGTCTTTCATTTATGATAAATCCTGTACAGTTCGGCATGGGTTTCCTAATCTATCCCTTAGTTATGATGCTAATAGACTGCTTGAGTACAAAACGACCACATTTCCTCACTCTGCTGTTCTTTACTTGCTCTACTCTGTTTTATTTGTAATTATTTCTGTTCTTAACATGTTTTTTTGCCTTTCCCCTGACAGAAAGTACACATGGACCCACCATTCTGTTTGTTTCTTCCCGTCCTCTCAAACCCAGCTGGTCAAAGCAATGTCCACTTGTCCTGAGCCTGGTTCTGCTGGCAGTTTGTTTCCTGTTCAAAGGGAGTTTTTTCTTTCCACTGTTGCCTTTGTGCTTGCTCAGGATGGGAGACTGCAGATTCAACACAATCTGCTGGCTTCTTTAGATATATATCATTTTTAATAAATTGGCCTTTTTTGTGTGAGAATGTTTTTGTACAGTGCCTTGAGACAACTCCTGTTACGACTTGGCGCTATGTAAATAAACTCAATTGAAATTGATTTAACTTGCAAAGCTAAAAAAAAAAGGTCAATAAAACTAGAAACTCATTTCTACCAATTTTTTTTCCTCCATATTTTATACGGTCTAAAAATTATGACTTAGAACATGCGTGTCAAACTCAAGGCCCGGGGGCCAAATGTGGCCCTCAATGACATAATGACATCTTATCTGGCTCCCAAGAATACTACTTTTATCACTTTAACTTTTTTCAGTAGTCTTTGATGATGATGTCAAACGTGCAACAGAAAACATCAAATGAGACCAATCAAACTCTTGTTGAGGAACCTGTGACAAGAAAAGATGTTGTGTATCTAACATGAGTTAATGCAGATTCTGAAACTGGCCCTTAGTTTGAAAAAGGTTTTAACTGTGGCCCCCCTTTTGTAAGTGAGTTTGACACCCCTGACTTAGAATCTCAAAATCATCTCTCATAATTATGACCTAGCATTTTAATGAAAGAGATTTGAAACTATACATGATTTTTAGATGCAAAGATAACTTTCTAACAAAACTATTGCCTAAACCTATCAAACCCTGAACTTTAAAGGAGACATGTTCCTCTTTTAGTATTCTACATCGCTTTACAATCTAGCTGGTCTTTTTGTTTTTTAATACCATTGTCGTTCATTTGTTCTTCTCAATTGGTATGCTTCTTTTATGATCGTCTACTGTCATCACTTTGTTAAAAACAGGTCTCTCTGGTAAATGAGTCCCCAGGAGAGACCACGTGTATAAATAAAGGTTTAATGAATGAGAATGCAGGACCCATTCTTACATGAGTGAACTAAATCACATTTAATCATTAATTTAAACTGTAATAATGTATACACTTGAAAAGCAAACCTATTTAATTTCCATTATTCAATGCTGAAGCTACTTGCTATGACGAAACTAGCCTGTAGCAGCTGCAGTGGTTTCAAGTGGCCCATGTTAACACCTGATAAACATGATACATTGGAATTTTTGGAATAATTTGTAAAAGATATTTTATTTTTATCATCAAAGGCAGAGGTGCGTAATGACAAATTTACAATAGAGGAAAAAAAAAAATCTTCAAATGGAACAAATAAAATGAGAAATGAATCTAAAAGGTTAAATGAGACAAGTTTTTTCCACCAGAAGCAAATGCATCTACTACACCCGTTCATCTTTTACGTTATTGTAGATCACTAAATGTTTTCCCTCTTTTGAACCTAGAAACAACAGTCATGAAGCTGGTCTACATTAAGAAGCAAAGTAGATCATCATTGTAGAAGTTTTTTAACAGAATACACTGCAGATATATCACAAGAAACTGAAGCTCCCCCACACACAATAAAAAAAAATAAAAACAAAAATAAAACTACAAATTGAAACTGCTGGCAACAGGACAGGAATTTTATACTGGCTTTTGTTTTCACTTCCACATCATTTAGATTTTAAACTCACAAAGCCAATAAATGTTACACTTACCATACTGCTGAGGTTAAAAAAAAATGCAGATGTTTTTATGTGATCTCTTTCCTGGTAATGACCAACACAACAAAAACAGTAAATGATTTTGTTTGTTTTCTAAAATCACACAGGAAAGCGATTGCTCAAACAGACCGATCCAGCCTCCTACTTTCACCGTTGAATTCCTGCTCTTCTACAAACTGTAAAATCGGAGACTTCTGTCCATTCCTGCAGAGGTCAGGAACTTAGCATTTTCTCCGAAGGCCACTCCAGTCACCAATCCTGTATGGTCTACAACATAAAAAATAGAGATTATGGTCTCATAGATGATGCACGGTCAGTGAAGGGGATTTTTTTTCACCTCACCTGTAAAGTTGAGAACCTCAGACCATTGCTTGCAGATGTACACACGAATGTCAGACCCTCCGACAGCCAGGTAGGTACCACTCTGATCAAACACAAGGGACTTCACCTGAAACACAAACAGTAACATGAGATCTAAGGGGAATCACATTAATTGTGCCTGTATCGTATTTTTCAGACTATAAGGCGCACTTAAAATCCTTTAATTTTCTCAAAAATTGACAGTGAGCCTTATAATCCGGTGCACCTCATGTATTAATTCTGTTTGTGCTTACTGACCTCAAACCGATTTGATGTGGTTATTGTGAATGAGTTGAATAAAGTTTGACTTATCCGACTGTTTTGTTTCGCTTAATGCGCCTTATAGTCCGAAAAATATGGTACTTTGTAGCTCAGAGCTACAAATCTTAAAGCATTCAGCGAGAAATAAAAACAGGAAGCAGCGAGAAAAAGCTGGCTTGCTCCTAATATACCAATTTACTTGTCAACTCATTAACCTTTAGATTACAAGTAAAGTTCAGTGTTACACTGTCCGATTTAAGACACTTCATTCTGTACCCTTATTTGCAGCACATTTTGTACTATGTGTGCAAACTCTCGGGGTCTGAGAGTAATGTAATTTCAATCCTGTGTACGTTCTGTACATATTGCAGTTTTTGACAATAAAGTGACTGACTTTTGACTTGAAATTCAGACAGGATAGTGCCATTTGTAAATCTAGATAATAACAGATAATCACAATAATTGCTTGTTTATTGTTGCAGATGAACGAGTAAAACCCTTAAAATTTCCCCATATTCCCCAGGTTTTCAAAACATCCTCTAAAAAAGCTTTCACTGATAGCTAGTACTTGTATCTGCTAACAACAGATCCTCCTACTCAGTGCGCCACATGAACATGCATTAAACAGTGTTAGCACACTTCTGCTCTCACGACCAGAACGATGTAGTTCAGGCCAGGCTTTACACAGGCTGCTGGCTCAAGCATCACATTAATGACAACTCATTTATTTGTACAACTGAACGGTTTCTTTCCCGCAACCAGGAGAATAATGAGAATTTATTACCTCATAGTTGTTGTCCAGAGTGATGGTCTTGAAGTTCTTCAGTTTCCTCAGATCCCACAGTTTCACAGAGCTATCCTGAGCACCTGAAAAAAATAACAGCACAGATGTTAGCAATTAAAGTTTGTCCACAACTGAATATAAATACGGAACCATAAAAATTTAAATTAACAGCGGTCAGATGAATGTGATGTATAATATATATTGTCCTCCAACTTCACAGGCATATGCGCATCAAAGATAAACATCTGTAATGTGAAGAATACAGCCTGCACTCCTCACCTGTGGCCAGGTAGTATCCGTTCTCAGAGAAAGCAATGGAGGTGACGGGTCCAGAGTGGCCGGGGAAGTTAGCCACGTTGGTGCGCTCTTTCAGATCCCAAATTTTAATCTGGGAGTCGGCCGTGCCAGTGCCAAAAATGAGACCATCAGGGTGGAACTGCGCGCACGTGAGCGCTACGGAGCCCAAACAGAACCATTATTAGGCGACAGAAGGCATTAGGCAAGTGGTCAGTTGCTAAAGCAAATACTGATGCTCTTACCACAGCCAGCACTCTCATCAGTAACTTTGGTGAGAACTCTACCAGTTTGGATGTCAGAGAAGGCCCAGTACTGCAGAACGATGCAACAAAGTCAGTAAGACGAAGCAGTTTAACACGAGATTTTGATCATTAGTTTAGTGATTTAAGCTGCAAGCACACCTGATCCTCAGAGGAGCTGAGCAGGTAGTCTCCAGTGGCGTGCAGAGAGAGTCCAGTGACACCTGCCTCGTGGGCACGCACCACCTGTACGCAGTTGCCACCAGTAACAGACCACACACGGATGGTGGCGTCAGGAGAGGCAGAGAAGACCATCGACTAGAGAAGGAAAAAAAAAAGTTAAGAGCAACAAAAACAATGGATTTAAATACAAATCGTATTTGGCACATTTACTCTTTAATGGATCTATGTGAAGATTTGGATTCTTGTCAATGAATAGAACAAGAAAAACAGGAAATGTCACCTGAGACGGATGGAAAATGACAGAGGTGACCTTTTTGGTATGACCTTTAAGAGTCACCACAATCTGCTCCTCGCTCTTGTCAAACACCACCACGTTCTTATCAGCTCCACCTGGAAGAAAACAGGGACGTCAACGTCTGATTTTTCTCAGAATGTGACACTGCAATGAAAGAAACATGAACTGAAAGGCTCACTCTACCTGTGAGCACTTTGTTGGTGTCTGAGGGACACACATCCAGAGCCAGAATGCCAGGAACACTGGCACTATGAAGACCCTGAAGAAAAATAAATCAGAAAAGTGAAACTATTTGCATCAAATACATTATCTGAACAGTTTCACCCCTGATTCCGCAAAGTTCCCACTTACAGCGTGTGAGGCCACTTGGCGATATTTGCTGAGATCCTCAGCTCTGACCAGCTCCTCTGGAACAGTTTTTCCTCTCTAAAGAAATACAAGTATAAATTATACATCATCACAATGGTTAGTGAGTTTACTCAGTGCATACACAAGATGGAGTTAACAGAAAATGGCTGTAAAAAGAGACAAGAATACCCTTTTTCTCTCTGTGGTGAGGATAGTAGCCTTGTCTTGGAGCTGTACATAAAAATACACAAGTAAGCAAATTAGACAGGCTATAGAAATAATTAATGATATAATAATAAAAATCTGTAGGCAACAGAAACGGATCGTACCTTCTGAATGATCTCTGGAGTCATTCCCACCTGTTCACTGATCTCCATAGGCTCTCCACCAGCACCCTGACATACAATATTTCAGACAATTAGACTTGGCTAAAGGCAAACGGCACATGTGATGAATGATTTAATAAACTACAAGTCATTAACTCACTGCTGCAGCTTGCTGAGATGTGGGGATTGCTTGAGGGGTCACCAGTCCAGCTTGAGGTTTAAGTGTTGCAAGAGCTGTAAAAAGATGCAAAAATCATCCAGATAAGATTATGCATGAGCTGATGTGGAGTAAATATACATTGATATAAATATAGATGAATGTCAGTGGAGGACACACAAACCTTCTCTGGCAGCAGTGACCTCCTTGTTGAGTCGAGCGATGACTCTGCAGGCGGCATCATGTTGATAAAGGGCGTGTGAGAGTTCTTGGCGAGTTGTCTGGAGCTGCTGCCGCAAGGTGAAGCTATGAAGCATGACAGCATCCTAGCACACAACAAGAAAAAAAGTGACCACATTTTCTTGAAACTAAAAAAAAAAATTATATTACAAAAATAAAAACAATTTAAAAAAAGAGTGCAGGTTTTTTTGGTTCTGCTAAAGTCATGAAATTACTTCAAAAAGCAAGTTGAGTGCGACACATTTGAAACTTTTGACCAGACATCTTTTTCCTAACTGTGGTTGTTGTATACAAACCAGTTCAAAAGAACAGGTCTGCTCCAGGTACAAGTGTCCAGGATATTAGCAAGTTTGAACCAGAATATACGGCATTTAGTTGTTTTAGATGTACCACCTCTTGTGTGTTTCAGTACTTACCCACTCATCTTGAAGAGACTTGAGAATGGCAGGGATGCTTGTAGCGGACGGAGCCTTTGGTCTAATAGGATGTGTCACTAAAATAAAAACAAACAAAATTTATAATAAATAAATTCCAACGTTTGATTTGTGTTCAACCTCCCTACACGTTGTCCCTAACCCAAGATGTGTTCGTTATTCAACATACTTCTTGCACTTATTAAAGATAATAGGAGAAACTCCCTCTTGATCATAAATGAACCAGTTAGCTGGTTACTCAATAAAATTAAATTTCTAAAATAAATCAGTGTCAACAAAATATTTCTGCTGATGACCTGATGCATGCTCAATAATACAGGTAGAAAAATACAAAAAAGTTAAGTCAGGTCCTTTGGACGGGTTCAAAAAACCCATCTAGTTAGTATAAACTGCTGTAGCTAATGATACATTATTTGGAAAGCAAGGAAGCAAACTAAACCTGTTTAGTTTGGGGAAACTAAACAGCCACTGGCCAAAAGGATGGCCCAGCACAGGCCAGGACTCTGCGGTCTACACTCGTCTCCAGACCAGCGGTCACTCTTTCAGGGATGAAGATGTTCACATCCTTGATAGAGAAGAACAATGGTTTGAGAGAGGAGTAAAGGAGGCCATCTTTGTGAAAAGATTTTGTTATTAGTTTTGTCCATCATTAAACAGGGGTGGAGGCCTCCATGTTCAATTGTCCCCCTCTTACAATGCTGTGATTGCTAGTATCACTCAGCCCCCTGTGAATAGTAAACAGCCATCAGTGTGCTAATGATCCATTGTTAGGCTGATCAACAATCTTGATCATGTGAACAGCTGGTTTTGAATGTCAACAACAAACTGGTTGATCCACTCTGAGAAGGTGCTATTTATAAGACTGAGCTGAATACAGCACCTCAGACTGAAGAAGTCTTTCGGATGAAGGACGAGACGTTTCGACAAATTATTATTTTTTTTTTACCTGTCTAGAGGACCTGACTTAACTTTTTTGTATTTCTGCTGATGTTTTTCTTTCTCCCTCCCAGAAAGCTCAAAAACAAACAAGCCTGGACTGTTGTCGTGCTGTCAGTCTTGTTTGCAAGGCCAGGCCGACTCGTAGGCGGGGGAGAAGGCCTCCAGAAACAATCTGAGCACCATCAAACTGATGGACCCACTATGGGAAAGTGCTATTTACAAGACTGAGTTTGTTGCAGCTCCTCAGACTGATGAAACATATAGGTTTGAATATACGGTATAGTTTAGTAATCTTAGTATTTATTTCTAACTAAACACATTTACTTCAGTGGGAAAATATATCTGCCACTTGCTTTCCAAATAATGTATCATTAGCTACAGCAGTTTATACTAAAAATGCATAAAAGAAATAAAAATAAATCATGCAATAACTTAACAGGGAAGTAGTAAAGAGATTAACAGGACTGTTAAAGCTGCCTCTTTTTTAAAGTGAAAGTAAACAATGAATCACGTTCAGGTTGATCAGAACGAGCTACAGTCACATTTGCAGGGTTTATTCTCGGTACTCCAAAACCTCACTTAGAGACTAAACATTCCTTCCAGTGGGTCAAACTGGGAGTTTAATTTACCTTTAATGTCCACCAGCTGCTCTTCGGACAGCGGCTGTCCGTTCATCGGGTCCGTCCCGTTCTCCGCGATGTACTTCTCGATCAGCCTCCGCTCGAACACATGATTGGACACCGGGGAGATGCACGGGTGCTCCGGGACCTCGTTGCAGACTGAAACGAATAAAAACAAATGCAGCTACCGCTTACAACCCAGATAATATCATATATACCGCTAAAAAAAAGCCCCGAGTAAAACTCTCGGAGGCAGAAGGCGGTTTCTGTGGCCGCTAACGTTAGCAACATTAGCTTGTAGCATTGTGCCAAGCTAACGTAAGAGGATCCGTCTTTGCAGTGAAATCAGCTCTACTTACTCGCACAAACCAAAGACATCTTCCCAATGTGGTCCTAATAGTCTCCTCCTAAAAGTGAATTATGCTTACTCGGCACCTTATGATTTGTTCCTACTTTTGTACACTTATATTTTGCTATTTGGAAGCAGCACGCTGTTCTTTCATTGCCGCTATAAAAGGAACTGCTTCCGTTTTCTTCTTTGCCGATTTCCTGCATCACGAAAAACTCGTCTGTCCATCACTGCCCCCTGCTGGTAGAAATACTAACTGCACAGCGAAAATATGGGAGATCCTAAGAACAGTTTCCCCCACACACAAAATCAACAAAAATATTTTAAGATGTGTGTTAGATACATTTTATTGTATTAGAGATTACCTTTCTGTATCTTTTATTTGATAAAGTTAGTAATATAAGTGTTACACAGTTTAAAGTTTAACAGGCTATTGCTATTTTTGTAGATACTTGTCACATTTTTACAATTGTCTACAGGGTAAATACACTACACTTGCAAAAATACTTAAACTGCAGAACAGACATTTATAATGACTTTTTGCAGCCGTTAGGAATGGTCCACTTGATGGGTAAGCATTTCAATTTATGCAGTTATGACATGCAGTATTTAATGGTTCTCTTTTGCCAACTTCAGTACCACCACCCTGATGTTTATGTAGCCCTAGAGATCACATAACACTAATAAACATGGAGACACCCATCAAATACAGTGCAGATCACATTGGTCCTGAGGGTCTGGAGGTAGGTAACAGCAGGAGATTTCATGAGCACCATTATCCAGTGCAACGAGAGACATGAAGTTTAACGTTCAACTCATGATCCAGAAAACAAACCAAAGAATTATAACTGTGCAAACTGTTGTCCATTTCCATAGTGTCATCTTAAAACCCTCCAACTCCTCTATGCCTTTTGTTTATTTCTTTTACGCCATTCCAGTCTTTATTTTATAAAAAGTCCAGTTTCTGTGAAGTGTAGACGCTGCAGGATTCAGAAGTGTCCGTGTCAAGTGGCAGCGTAGAAAAAAAGTTTTTTGATTGGCTCCACCTGTCGTCATCTCCATCTTTCTTGATCTGGAACTGAATGCAATCTGAGGAGGAGTGGAGGCAATCGGAAGCTCCCGGAACAGAAAAGGAAATATCATCGTCCTCATTAGATTTGTTCTGCTGGGAAGGAACAACAAGATGCTTTTAAATCCCACTTTAGTCTGCAAACATGTGACTCAGCATCAATATCGTTTTACCTCAGTGGCTGAATTATGACGAGGGGAACTATCAGCTGTGAGCCTTTGCAGCTCCTGGTTCTCAGCTCTTGGAGTCCCCATCATAACAGGAGAGTAGTCCTGGAAATACAAACAGAACATTTACTTTAACTTTCACTCCATTACACAGCTTGAACTCCTTTCAACCAGTAAGTGAGCTTTACAGAGTGAGCAGGACTGGCTCTTGGAGTCCATTTCCTTGGAGTTGCAGGCTGCTCGGGGTGGCTGTAGTAGGCTGGAGGGTGTGGATGGGACTGAGTGTACGTCTGCAAAACCAAAAACACAAAGATATCCACGTTTTCACACGATTCATGGTTCATGCAAGCTGTTCCCAGAAGTGCTGTTATCGTTCTCCGTTATGGGCCTTCGTTTAGTTTAGCCTGGATGAAGACTCCTGCCCTTTTTCTCTCCATACTCTGTGAAAGCCTGATAACAAAATTTCCAGACTATCCCTTTAAAGTGATTTCTTTTGATACTGGCAAAACGATATTTGCCTAAAACAAAATAAGGTACCACTTTACAATAAGGCTCCCCTTACAGATGGCTATAAATAGTTTATAGATATGTTATTAATTCCTCTATAAACACTTTATAAATCATTAATAACTGCTTATTATGCATTAATTAAGGGTGACAGAGACAAAACTGACCGGTTTCTTGTCAAATAGTGAGTCAAATCTGCTCACCTATACATTTAATCTAGTATTGTTATATTAAACATTTCAGACTAAGTTACTACCTTGTAAGAACAATAACATATTTCTTTAGCATATAATATTGTACTTTATCACTGCATTATAAGTATCTACAACTAATATATCCTAAAAAAAAAATAGATTTACAAATGCTTATTATTTTTACAAGGTAGTAACTTAGTCTGAAATGTTTGATATAACAACTCTAGATGAAATGGGTGAACAGATTTGACTCACTATTTGGCAAGAAACTGGTCAGTTTTGTCTCTGTCACCTTTAATTAATGCATAATAAGCAGGTATTAATAATTTATAAAGTGTGTATAAAGGATCTAATAACTTCTCTATAAACTGGTTATTAGCCATCTATAAGGGGAGCCTTATTGTACAGTGGTACCCACATGAATACCACTGGTCTTCACAGTTGCACGATGCACTTCAAAACCAGCATGTTTGAAATGAATCTTTTGAACTCTGTTGATCAGCACTTACAGGTGGCGACTTGTAGCCAACTTAGATGTGCATCAGCTTTCTAAAGATTTGTATAATTTTAAACTGTGGATGTTTTGCAGTTTCGTGTGGGCGAAACCGCTTTGCTCAAGATCGCTCAAAAATCAATTATTGTCGCATCACAAGGTCAGTTCACCTGGATGTTGACCCGTGGAGGGTTGGCCGGTGGCGTGCGGTTCGTCCTGATGCCGGTGATGATCTGCGTGAGGCTGCAGTTTGGGTAGCGCTTCATGAACAAGATGAAACCAGCCAGAGACACAAACATACCAGACGGGACGGAAATGGACTTGAAAAGCGCTCGCCAAGTGCCCCCCTTTTTTTCTGGAAACATTTAACGGACAAAAGGGATAAAAATTAGGAGAACGGGTTAATTAAGCTCGAGATTCAGGTAAATTCAAACCCGTGCTGCGGCTCACCGATCATATGCAGGTAGGTGGAGGAAACCAGGTTTCCGTCCCCATCTCGGACCTCGTACAGCCCGTCGTGTCTCGACGTGAGCCTTATGATAACGACCTCGTAGATGGACCCGTTCCTGCTCAGAGAGAGGATTCCTCTGTAGCGCAGGTCGTAGTCCATTATATGGCCCTCCCGAAGCAGCTGCACGGGGCCACGGGGGGGTCTGGGGTCAAACGGGCCCAGAGAGGATTCATCTGGGATTCGGCTAGGGGTAAAAATGAGATGAGCATGATGGAGGGGGAGGAATAAAGGAAGGGCTACAGACTCCTTGGTGAAACGTGTGATATTAAAGGAGTGACCTGTGTTAGCAGGAGTAAAAAGTGAGGTGAACGATGAAGGGAATGTGAAGGTGTGAGAGAGTGACAGATAAAAACAGAAGGATGAAACATAAGTGTCATTCTGTAGTTATTAAAACTAACTGCCTGCCTCTTAAGGCTCTCACCACGAACAGAGAGGGTGCTCCGAGACAGCACGTTCCTGTCCACGTCCATTACGGTGTAGCTGCCTTGGTCAGCTTGGGTGACTCTCTCTGCCACCCAGGCCTTCCCCCCTCGCAGCAGCCGCCCCCGACCCACGTCGCTCGTTTCAGGGTTAGTTCGGTTCCACAGAACGATGGGCATGGCCTCGGGCGGGGCGCCTCGAGGAGAAAACTCCAGCAGGGAAGCATTTTCAGGAATGCCATGTTCAAAGCTCTCGCCGTAGTTTTTACGGTAAGGCTTGATGCACTCTGATGGAAACACGGGAGATGAGGCCGAAAGTTACTGAAGCATTCACACTATTGGGATCCATTTTTCTTCCATATGTTTTTCAGCATCTTTCCCTGTGCACACAGATTCGTTCCACCACATGTACCACATGTGGTGCGTATGACAAATAAAGAAACTCGGACTCTGACTTTGTTTTGTGCCATTTCAACAAATCATAAATCAAAACGTTCAGCTCTTTCAGGACAATCCTGCTACGACTTCTGGTATTGGTGCAACTTTAGCTTTTTGAAATATTTAGCCTTTTCTGCCATTTTTTTCCTCACAGAAAATGAACTGAGCTCATTTTACATCCTTCAAATCTTCAGATCTGTTTACAACCTTTTACTGCTCCTTTCACATTTTGTTCTGGTTCAGCTTCTTTCAGCTTCCTTGTGAAAATAAAAATCCAGCTACTTTTAGCTGTTTTTTAAGCTGTTTTGTGCTCCTTTCTTATGTATTCTGCTAACTACAACCGTTTTGTGCTGCTAATTTCTTTCTGCTAATTTCAGCTTGTTATGCTCCTTTCAGCTTATGTATGCAAGTTTCAACTATTTCTGCTATTTCAGCTACTATTTAGCTGTTTTCTGCTAATATGAGATTTTTCAGCTAATTCCACATTTTTTGCACCCACTTAAACATTTTCAACCTAATTCAGCAAAAATGTGCTCTCTCCACTCGCTTCTGGTAATTTTAGCTTCTTTCAGCTTTTTTTAGCTACTATTCAGCTGTGGTTTTTTTTTTTACTTTGCACATTTCTGCTTTTTTCAGATAATTTCCACTTTTTTTGCTCATTTCTGCTTCTTTCAGCCTATCTGAGCACAACCACATTCTCTTCACATCATTTTCTGGTAATTTAAGCTCATTTCTGCTTTTTAGCTACTATTCAGCTATTCTTTGTTGAACATTTTTCAGATAATTTCCACTTTTTGGTGCTAATTTCTGCTTCTTTCAGGGCACATTTGTGCTCTCTTCACTTCCTTCTGGTAATGTAAGTTTCTTTCTGCCTCTTAAGCTACTTTTCAACTATTTTTTATTGATTTCAGCTTTTTTAGCTAATTTTTTTTTAGCTAATTTACAATTTTTTGTGCTCATTTCTGCTTATTCAGCAAATATGTGTTATTTCTGCTTTCTTCTGCTAATTTAGTCTTGCTCTTCCATTTCAGCTACATTTCAGCATGTTTTTAGCTAATTTCTGACATTTTCAGCAAGTTCTTCAGCAATAAGCCTTCACACTGCATTTTGGCAGTAAATGCAGTTAGTCTAGTTAAGATTTGTTTACCTTTTAATGAAGTCGATTGCAAAGCGGAGCTAATAAACATCTTTTTGTACTTTAAAAAAATACTTTGGATTTTACTCATTTTTTCTCTAGGACTGAGTGAAAAATATTAGGAATAAATTTGCAAAACAGAAACATCTGTTTTACCTGAAACTATCAGATGAACGGTCTCGTAAGTGAAGCTATAGGAGAGTTTATTGGCATAAAGTCCCTGATCGCTGTGGGCTGCCTCTCTCAGGACTAACGTCTTGTCTCTGGTCCACTCGAAGCGAGGGTCCTTCACCTGCAGAACCAAAAACACAGTCCTGGTCAGAAAAATCTGCTCCCTGCACTTTATTAAAGCAAATCACTACAGTCAGGATTTAAACGAAATGTCAGCGATCTAACAGCAAGATAATAGTTTTATACAGCGACAAGAACTATTACCACCCGTTTCATAAGCTTATAAATAAAAATCTAGCTGCAAATGCAGGATAATAAACATAAATTACTTGTGTGAACAAAAAATCTTTTCAAAAACGCAAATGTTATATCAAAAACTAGCATTACTTGAAAGAACGCGCATCACTCGTCTCTTTGTGAGACAAAGTTTAAAAAACAAAATCACACTCAACCAATCTGCTGGTGCTTTTAGTGTGCATTGGGAATGACTCTCAGCTACTACCACACCAAACTGTAGCTCAATACATGTACAACTGACTGAACTACAGCAGTCGTTACACTCCTCTACAAGATAAGTTGGCTGTGGTGGCCATCTTGAATCAAGTTTCATCAGTTGTAAAAATGCATCCAAAGATGCTTTCATTAAAATACAGTCAGTAGTTCGTGGGATATTTTGCTAACAGACAAACAGAGTTGATTCTAACAGTTAATACCAAAGTATTAAGCAACTATGCTTCACAATGTGTTGAACTTAAATTGTGTTGAAGACAATGCTCAGCTACTACCACACTTCATTTTAGCTCAATATCTGTAAAATCTGAGTTATCGCCATCTTTGTGCTTTCCAAGGTCAGTTGGCTGAGGCAGCCATCTTGAATTGGGTTGACTCCAAATGTTAATCCGTTACAAATATCCAACGATTACTTTCGGAAAGTTTCACTAAAATCCATTCATTGGTTCATTCATATTAAGCAGCCAAAGTTGATTCCAATGCTTAATGACACCACACAGTTCTTGTACAGTCAGCACTCAGAGCATACGCTGAGGGTCACTCTCAGCTACTACCACAAAGTTTTAGCTCAATATCTGTAAACCTGACGGAGTTATGGCATTTCATGTGCTGCTGTGGCGGCCATTTTGAATCAGCCGGACTCCAAAAGCTAATCAGATCAGCCACATCCAGAGATTATCTGGGTGATTCATTAAAATCTATTTGGTGATGAGTTATTTTGCTAACAGTCCAAACGAACAAACATTTGCTTTCGATGGTGGGGGTCCAAGCTGACCTGAAACTAGAAAAAAAAAAAGCCCCAAACAAATTTTGATTTCAGTTTCTGAAGAGAATTAAAGGCTGAGCCCAAACGTCCCTCAAGTCTGTTTGCAGACAAAGCTAAACACACGTCCACTCACGATGGTGTTCTCCAGCAGCACTCGTCTCGGCCCCTCGTCGTCTGGTGTAAAAGTCACGATTCTAGACGTGGAGTCCACCGGCAGCCGAAACTCCTTCCCAACACAAACAGTCTGGACCTTTTCTCTTTCAGCTGCAAGAGAAGGTCAGCGAACGTTAGATACTAAAACACGCTCAGAAGGTTTAATGTCGACGTGAAGCCTTGGACTCAAGTCAAACGCAACCTGAAGGCCGAATATCATCTACACTATTATTTATTGATTAATTATTAATTTATTTACTATCCCAGAGCAGCACAAAGATCTCACAGATGATTCAATAAAGTTCCTCTTCTAGGGTTTTACATTTTGGAACATGATAAAAAATGATTCAAATCTAACCCCAAGTGTACAAAAATAAAATAAAAAATACAAACAACAGATTCCACAGTGTTGTTATTTATTAAACAAAAATTAATCTAAAATGAAAAATCTGTGTGAAAAACTACATTTACCAAATGACTCGACAGCGTTTACAACCACTGTTAGCAGCAGCAGCAGGTTTTCTGTGAGACCATCAGTCTCACTCGTGGTTGTGGAGGAAGTCTGGCCCACTCGCTTTTACAATGTTGCTTTGTTGACGTTTGCAGACGGTGGTTTCTGCTCAGCAGCATTTCAATTAAGTTAGGAAAACCTCTTGATTCGTTTAATTTCAGCCGTTTACTTGTAATTTTGCTGCCGTTGTGAAAGATTAATGACGTCAGAGTCGTAGATTGTTGAATCACCTTTTTTTTTTTAATCCACCACACCGTCTTTGGGATCATTGTTCTATTTCAAGACCGCGTCTGGTCCAAACATCCTCTCGTTTGACTCTACTTTGCTCAACGTGGAGTTCATGATCGCCTCAACACAAAGAGGCTCAGGTTCCTTCTTGTTCAGTCATTTTTTTTTATTGTTCTGTCATGAACTTTAACCTGTTAATCGAGACCAACAGAGTCTGACCTTGGGCTAAAATTGCTAGGACATCCACTTCTGGAAAGACTGGCAGCTGTCCATGTTTATCACTTGTAAAAAAATATATTGCTGCAAAAGTATGAACTCCAGAGTGTTTAGAAATGGTTGACTCTTTCTGGACCAACAGGAAGCAACAGCTCCTTTTCTAATATCATTGCTGATGTCTTTCCTCCCTGGCATTGTATGAACACACACCTGTTTGCTCCTGAGCAGCACACACAGCTTTTCAATTTTTGCTTAATTTTTGTTTAATAAATAATAACATGGAGAAATTTGTTGCGTGTTTCTGTACACTTAAGGATAAATTGAATAATTTTAGATCCCGGTAATGACCAGATATTTATTTTTCTTCATGCATTAAACTCTAAAAATGTTGGTTAAAAAGTACAATTTTTATCCTAAATACTACTAAAAAATGTGAATTTTGTGTCAAAAACCCAGAACATGATCCATCAGTAATAAGAATTAACTCTTAAAACAACACATTTACCATTCTTTTTTGCGTTTCATTAAACATTTTTTATAAAAGTGTTCAATAAAAGTAGAACTGACTGGTATACAAAGTATTCCCAACTACAAAGAGTCTATTTTTTTTTTTAATTATGATGAAATTCTCACCTGTAGAAAGATGCAGGGTGAGAAATAACACCAGGAGCACGTGAGTGCACATTTTCTCCTGTAAAAATAATAGAATAAAATAAAATCTGTAAACATGATTGTCATTCATCCCCATCCTCTGCGGTGAACAACAAGCAGCCAATCAGGACGTCACAAGCCTCCATCAATCAACAAGCTGCAGGAGAGGAGGGGTCCACTTTGTGCACAGCCGCACAGCCTGTCAAACACACGCACGCACGCACGCACACATACACAGAAACAGAGCCCATCACCATCATTTCCAGTCTTCTGCTGTTTGAAGACAGGTGTCAAACGTGTTCCTCCGCCCACATAGCCAAACAACGGCCCGATAGTTGTTTGTTTTTTACAAATAATAACGTATCACTCCGCCTCACCTGTCTTATTACTGCTGTGCTCACCTGCAGGACGGCTGAAAACAGATCCATCGTGGGAAATGGTCCAACATTAATGTGGAAGAGGACGAAGAGGATAGAGGCTTCGTCTGCAGAACGCGCATGCGCACTGACACCCCCTCTCGCAAAGGCTTTACGTTCAGTTGTATTCTCAGCAGCTGCTCTACGCAACAAAACATCACGTGACCTCGGTTACTGTCTCTGCCTGCGTAGAAAACGTGTACGTTTAAATCCAAGCGTTGACTCTTCCAAGACGCACCGGAATTTACAGAAAATTAAAGAGTAAAAAAAGAAATAAGGGTCCAGTCGCCTTTTATGACAAAGTGTTAGTTCAGGATGGCTACCAAAGGTTTACAAGATGAGTTAATGCTTATATGTGAAACACAAAGATTCTGGAAAACCATCAAATGGCAGCTCCCAATCATCTGACCTCCCATCACAACCTCTTGTTAACTCTGTTCCTGTGTCAAATAAGCACGAGCTCCTGGACTGTGTCGACAAACATTTTGTTGCTTCTAGTTCTTTAGTCGACACAGTTATGGAAAATCAGCCACTTACCCTAAAAGTCAAACTTCTACAAACCAAATCTCTCCTACAAGTCAATCTTCAGTAAATCCCACCGTTTCTCTTTCTCCGTTCTCAGTCAGTGAGGTCAATAAACTGTTAAAAGGTCTAGACTCTTAAAAATCTGCAGATCCAGATGAACTTCCACCTTACTGGCCACATATCACAGTCCCTGTGTCTCACATCTTCAGTCTCTCCATAAGACAAAACTCCATACCAGACGCTTGGAAAACAGCCTTTGTTCTACCTTTGCTGAAGGGAGGTGACCCCACCTCACTGAACAACTATCAACCAATCTCTAAACTTTGCATTTTAGCCAAGGTTCTAGAAAAACTGATGAACTCTCAAATCAAAAAGTATTTGTCCTCAGTTAGTTGTATTGTGAAAAACGCAAATTTCTTAGTGTTTAGACTGAACATTACTTTATTTAAGCTTCCTAGCAATAAGTAGACAACGTCATTCCCACTGCACATTCAAATAAGAGGAAGTGTGCATGTGCAGTTCAGTCTCCCGCTCAGCAACGCACCGGTCCCGCACACGGGCTGGGTGGGTGAGGGGGGCACTGATGGAAGGTTCTCTGCTGACGACATTTGCACTGTCTTGTTTCTTCTTTTGAAGAATAATAAGTTCTCAAGCAAGTGTGTCTGTTAATATGTTTTGATTGCTGCTGTAACTGTTAGCATTCGCTAGCTAACGTTAGCGTTAGTTAGCTAGCTAACGAACCGAACATGATGTTAGCCAGTGGTTAATTTGAGCCGGATCAAGATCCGGGAACTCTATCATTTTGACCCGTTCTGTTCCGGCAACTCTTTGCTCGGATCCGTCACTCCGCCCCTAAAAGTTAAAAGTCATTGCACATTTTATTTTGATTACTACAAGTACAAGGAGAGGAGTTGTCGCCTTTAGCCTGGTAGACCCAGTCTGAGGAGTGGATGTTCCAGCCGCAGCACGCAAAGCTACGCTCCTTCGAGGAGCAGGAGAGGAGGTAAGGACGGAGGGACAGATGGTTACATTTACGCATGGAGTGTGCCGAGTCCTTCTCTTCTCCTCCTCTGTGCACTGAAAAACACCCCCTTCTCCCCTCCTCTCATACACCCGAAACAGAAAGATCATTGCGGTCATGTGCCACAATTGGCGTTGTTGGTAGGGCTGACTGTTGTGGAAAAGGAGACTTGATTCTTTTTTGTTTGTTTGTTTGTTTTGGGGGATTAAATTGTGTTCTGTGTTCAGGCAAAATAGCAGCGAGTTCACCTTATCCCAAAGGATCCGGATCATGGAGGACGAGGCCCAAGAAATGCTGGATTTGATTACCAAATTGAAAGCAGACAATGAGCAGTTGTGTCAAGAACGGTCTCTTTCTGCCCCGGGTACTTCTGCTGACTCCTCCACCCCAAGTGCATCTCCAACTGTTCTGCCTACTCCTTATCCCCCTGCGTCAGAGAGGTTGGTGTTTTTGCCTCTTGACAGGAAATGTCCAATGTTCAGGGGAAGGTCAGGAATAGGGTTAAATGAGTGGTTGGAGGAGGCTGAGGCTTGTATGAAGGCACGTCATTTATCATCAGTTGGTCAGGCTTTTTATTTTTATGATCATCTGGAGGATGAGGCACGAGAGGAGCTTAGAGACCGCTCTAGCACTGAACGGTCTGACCCCCGCTTGTTTTATTAAAGTGCTAAAGGAGGTATATGGCTGTACTGATTCTTATGTTTCATTGCAGGGGGGTTTCTTTTCTAGACAACAGCAGGAGGGTGAAACCCTTCAAGAGTTTTATCTTACTTTAATGGGCCTAATGGAGAAGGTTAAATCTTCTGCACCCACCAGCATGGTTAATGCTGATGTATTGTTGAGGGATCAGTTTGTGGAGCATGTTTTAGATTGTCCCCTGTAGCGAGCATTGAAACAGTTGTACAGGAAAAGCCTGCAGCTACTTTACTTGATGTTAGGGCTGAGGCCATTGGATGGGAACGAGAGGGCTCATCAGGTAGGGCTCAGTGTCTCAGTCCCATCATTTGGGTTTCAGTATGCTGTTCGGGGCTGGTCCAGCGGGTCAGGGGACAGAGTTGAGGGAACTATGTGAAATGTTACAACAACAAGAGCAGTTAAATAAACTTACCCAGAGCATTGTCTTTCTTGGTCAACCTGACCCACAGAGCCGTCCCTTCCATAAAACCTCTGTAGTCTGTAGGCGGTGCCAACAGCCAGGTCATTATGCCAGGGAATGTGATGGTGTATGTGTCCCTCCTCGTTTTCAAGCCCATAGCTCTCAGCAGTCCTCTAGTACCTTGCCTCACAACTCTGCGGTCTCAGAAAACTAGATCCCACTGAATTGTTGAGCTGCAATTTGGGTGGGGCCACAATTGACTCAGTCACAGCACTATGTAATGGTAGGGAAGCGCCCAAACTTGTTGCATCGTGTCCACATTTAGATGTGTGTTTGGGAGGTGTTCAGGTGCCCTGTCTAATTGACACTGGATCTATGGTGTCAACCCTCACGGAATGTTTCTTTAAGGATCACTTTGAGTCTGTAAGCCCTGATAGCCTCCGTTCTTGTCACTGGTTGCAGCTTAAGGCAGCAAACGGGTTAAACATCACTTATGTTGGCTATATAGAGCTTAGTGTCAAACTTTGTGGCAAAGACATCCCAAACTGTGGGGTTTTAATCGTAAAAGATCCCCCTGGTCAAGTACCTCCAACCCAGGTTTTTTTTAGGCATGAATGTACTTTGTAATTCAAAAATGTTATCATGAGCTTTTTGTGCAGCACGGTGCAGCATTGTTTGACCAGGATAATGTGCAGCATGCCCCTCATGAAATTTGGCCTGCATTGCAAAGGTGCCACCAGGCAAGTTTACCGGATCCCTCAGATTGTGGGGGGAAAGTAAAGGTGCAGGGTCGTGCAGCATGCAGGGTCCCGAGTGGGGTAATGAAATTTGTGGCCGCTACATGCTTTGATCAACTTTCTCAAACTGTATTGTTTGAGCTCCTTGTATCAGGACTGCCCAGGGGTTTGCTTGCTTCTCCTGCCCTTGTTCGTGTGGTGCGAGACACAGCCTATACTGTATACCAAATGTTAATGTAGGCTCCACAGATATTTTGCTTTACCCATGTACTGTGGTAGGTTCCTTGTATAATGCTAACGTCATCAGTCTACCTGCCGGCGTTGCAGAGGAGCCCTCATGTACAGCTAAGGTGTCTTCTCAGATTGTGGCCCCAACTGTGCAGGACCAAACTGAGGCAATTGACCTCTCCCAGCTGCCCAGCACAGACCAGGGTAGGGTGAAGACCCTTCTTGGGGGATTCTTATCAGTTTTTGAGAACATGATGATACAAAATAAACTGACCGAAGAAAAACGACAACTGCAGAAAACTCAGCACAAAGGAGATCTGAATCTGGCACAGAAAAGACCTCGAACTGAGTCAGAAGAAACTGGCTGTGGAGAATGCAAAAATGGGGGCTAGAAAAAACAAAATGGAGGCAGGCAAAAATGTATCTGAGAATAAAAGTCTGCAGCAAGAGTTGAAAACATTAGAACATTTAACTGAGAGAAAATTGGACAAAGCGAGTGAACTGATTGAGTCACAAAAACAGTTGAAACGTAAAACTGCAGGAACTGGAGGAGTCTGTTTTCTGCTTCCAAAATGAAAAATTAGATTTCAAGGAATGTCAAAGGAAGATGATGGAGGAGCAAACTGCCCTTGTTCAATCTCAAAAAGATTTTGATGAAAAACTGCAAACACTGCAGAAATTTGACCTCCGTTTAAAAATGGAAAAACAAAACCTAGATGAGTCTCAGAAGTTGGAAGAGGACCGAACTAAAGTACTCGAGTCCCAAAAATACCTGGACAAAAAACTCAGATCTGCAAGAGGCTTCATTCAGTTTGGAAATGGAAAAGCGAAACTTGAATGAGTCTCAGCATGACTTGGAAGTGGACAAAACAATGATGCTTGAGTATCAAAGCTGAACGAAAAACACGGAACCATGAAAGAGTCTTTGCTCAGTTTAGAAAAAGATAAACAAAATCTGAATGAGCAGAGGGAGAAAATTCGTTTGGAGAAAATAAAAGCTGTACAACTTAAAAGCACGGCAGATACTGTATACTCATGCACGCAACAGAATTGGAGATGAAAGACAATGAGAAAAAGAAAGAAGCTTTACAGAAACATGAGCAGCACCTGAAAAAGACCTGGAAGGAACAAGAATTGGAGAAATACACAATTTTCTTTACGAGAAAGGAGGTGGAGGAAAGTTCTAAAAGGCTGAAGACAGACATCACCAGCTTTGAGCTCAAGAAACATGACGTGGAGGAGCATAAAATACTCTTTGAAAAGTTCAAGAGCGAGCAACAAAAAGATTTGGACAACAGGAATTTACTGGAAAAAGAGATTTAGCAGATCTTCGAAACTCTTTTGACAGAAGAAAGAGAGAGAGTCTGGAACTGGAGAAGACAATGCTGGAGTCCAAGGTGAGAGCCCGGCAGGACTTCAGTGACAAGAAGAAGAGATTCAGCCTCTCGCTTCTTCAGACGTTTCACTGCGTAATGACAGTCCAGCACTGAAAGTCTGAAGAGAGGAAGGAAAGGCTCGAAGAAACAGGATGAGAACGAGGATCAATATTCTTCCATGTCAGTTTCGCAGCTGACTGAGAGCAGAAGCTCCTCCTCCTCACACCTTCCATCTTCTCTAATCCAGTCCACAAGCCCTCATCCTCAAGTATCTTCTTCTAAGTCCCCCAACATTCCATGAACTCTCCATTTTGATTCTGTCCCTTTAGATGATCTGTTCCACCTTTACCTCCATCCTTCCCACCAGCTTTAAGCCCTTTCTGTTCCACTCTGGTTAATCAGACAAGACGCTGTTAGTAAATAAAGAACTTTCACCTCCTTTTTCCTTCAATCACACACAGACGCCTCTACCCCCATCTCCATCTCTACCTCCATCTCCTGCGTGGCGTGTGCATGTTCTCCACGTTTGACTGGGTTTACTCCGGGTAAATGGTCTTTGAGTGTTCTGGGGTTTATTCCCGGTTCTCCAGTTTTTCCTACTGTCTAAAATCAACTTTAGACTAAAAAAAAAAAAAGATTCATCACAATAATTACTCACTAAAAGAAAAAAAAAACATTGAATAAATAAGTTCATATCCTTTAGATGCATTCACTCTTTCAGAAACACCTCATGAACTTCAAGTCAAAATCAGCAAAAAAAAAAAAAAAAACAACTCCACCAGAGTGTCTCTTTGGATTTGGAAAGGAAACAATCCTGACAGACTCTCACTCCCCAGCCGAGGAGAGATAGCCTGAAATTGGAAAAAACACCCTGCACATAGGCACACAGTGACCCAGACATTCCGCAGGGGAGGAGAGATGACAAGAGCGGTGAGCGTGTCACTTTGCCGGTCCCCAGCCCGGATAAAGGAGGAGGGTAACGTGTGGAGCTATATGTCTTTGGCCTTGATCACAAGGCATGCAACTAATGCACAGATCATGCACATATCTTATTGTTCCATATTTTTTTAAACAGAGCACATTGCTCTCAGACTGCAGGACTACTTGTGGTTCCTAGCATGAATGTCTGGGAGTTGTAGGCATGTAGCTAAAACTACATTTTCTACCGGAAACGGAATCAAATCATGTTTTAACACAATATTATTCTAAATAAAACGGGATACATATATCTAGACATTTCATTAAGTTAATATATTATCTGATAAAATTATATTTCACTATGGTGACCGACTCGATTAGGGAAAAGCCAAAATAATAAGAAGACAAAGTTTTTTGTATAACTTGTCTATATAAGTTTTTGTATAATATGAGAAAAAACAGTTACCCTTTGAGCTGCAGTTGGTAGCATTAATCAGAGCTTCTTAAACTTTGTTCTTTGTTTCGTGGTGGAGTTGTGGCGCTGCTTTACTGCAAAAAAAGCTACGTGAACGTACAACGTATAACAACAAAATACGTTGTCATACGTATAACACACAAACACACACACACACACATCAATCAACCTTTATTTATACAGGTAAATCCCATTGAGCCTCGAGGACTCATTTACAAGAGAGACATGATTTCAACAAAGAAAGATGACAACAATGGACAACAGCAACAACAATAAACAGTTATAAAAAAAAAGCATACTACAGATTTTTTTTGTTGTTGTTTTTTTTTAACAAATAGGATGGCTAAAAGGAAAAGGTAACAAAACAAAAAGCAGCTAGATTCCAAGACAAATGTAGAAAACTAAAAACAGGAACATGTCAGCATTGGACCCTGCCAGGTGTCCAACAGATTCTTAAAGCCACTTAGAGAGGTCAAGGTCAAGAGCTTCAAATCTTTTTGTAAGATATTCCAGGAAACAGGAGCGGAGTAGGAGAAGGCCCTTTTGCCAAGTTCAGTCCTCATTGAGGGAACACTGCAGGTAATAATGTCCTGAGAGCGCACGCTGTAGCTGCACTCACACAGAGACATGTAGGAGGAGATGTATGAAGGCAGCTGACCAAGAAGTGATTTAAAGATGAAAATGTACCAGTGAGAGAGTCTGTGTGAAGTTAATGATGTCCAGTTAACCAGTGAATGGTTAACTGGACATGACAGGAAATGTTAACATGGTTAACTGGACTGGTTAAATGGTCTCTAACCTCTGCGCCACCACTCCCCAGTGGTGGCGCAGAGGTTAGAGAGGTGGGCTTGTGAACCAAAGATCGCCGGTTCACGCCCCGGCCCCGACAACATCAAAAATTGTGGGTGGGGTAGGTGAAACACCCACACTTGCCCCCACCCTCATTCGCCCCACCCTGGGCCCATGAGCAAGGCCCTTAACCCCACCATGTGCTCCCTAAACAGGTCTCTCTTGAAAATGAGTTCTCGTGGCTCAATGAGACTAACCTGGATAAATAAAGGCTAAATGAAAAAAAAAAAAA
>NC_056501.1:21758277-21819857 GCF_014905685.2 Nematolebias whitei
ATATATGTATATGTATATATAGTTGCATTCTTTTGTTGCTGTGATTTAAATCAAACCGGTTTACAAATTCACGTTGTTATTTTAAGTGCTTTATAAATAAAGTGGTATGGCATGGATGGTATGTTAGTCCAGAGCAGGGGTGTCCACACTTTTTCAGCATGCGAGCTACTTTTAAAATGACCAAGCCAAAGTGATCTACCTACTATAAAAATACAAAACCTATACTTATTTATAAACACATTAAGTATTCTTTATTTGTACAATATATGTTGATGTATCTTGCATAACTGCAAGAACCTATATTGTGCTCTACAACTCTGTATATGTTTTTGTCATTACCGTACTCTGATGACTTTCACTGAATGGAATCGGCCAGGGATGCATAGTCTGGACATTAGCTACTGATAGCCTCAAGCACACTTCCAAATGACCATCAGTCATGGTGGAACAGTATTTGGATTTAATAATCTTCATGTGGGAAAAGGCCTACTCGCATAAATAAGTGGAACCGAATAATACGGTCAAGGAGGTAACACATTTCCTCATGTTGGGGTACGGTATTTTTCCTTCCAGAACTGTCCATGAGCCCTGGCCTTAAGCTGAATGTCAGCTTGTAGTGTCAAAATCTCATCCTCCACTCCAGAAAAGTTTAGGTGAAACAACAGTGTTTCAATCTTTGATGCCAAGCAACCTCAGCATCTTGGCACATGAATGTAGCGACTGGCTCCTCCAGTAAAACGAGTCTCGAAAGCATTTGTCAAACTCTGACAGACAGCTCTCCATCTGCTCTGTGTAGCACACACGCCTTCCCCTGCGTCTCCAGCTCTGTGAGTGGGGTTCTTGGAAGTTTGCCTAATAATGGTGCTGCAGCTTTAAGGAGATGTTGCACTGAGATGATCATATCAGTCAGTTTTGTCTTTTCAACAATGTTCAGGCAGGTCATCTGGACCGTTTCTTTTTTTTTTTTTGTCTGAGACATTTTGTTGTCCTTCATCCAAAGGACTTCTTTGATCTTAGGAGCCACCAACGGTGTTTAGAACCACTTTGGCACGACTGTCTCAGAGAAGTTGATGGGGGAGAGGACGGGCCCCGGAGGCCATCTTAGCACCAGCAAACTGTGTTTTTCCCACTATGGAGTGTGCTGTTTGTGGGCATCAGTTTTGTTTGTTGGTGGCAGATTGAAGAAGTCCTTTGGATGAAGGACGAAACGTCTCATCAAAAAAAGCATAAAAAAAATAGAAACCATCTAGATGGCATGACTGAACATTGTTGGATTTTATACCTGGATTATCGAGCATGACCTTTGGTGTTTTCTTTTCCTTGCAACATTAAAGTCATTCAACATGTTTGTCAGATTGGTTAAAAATGCTAAATTAGAGGCTAACTAGGCAACTCGGTAGCTTGCTTGCTAGTTTTTTGCGCAGTTGTATGCGCATGCGTGGTGACCCACGTGTCCAGAAAAGGTCAGGTCTCATATTGGGGGCCCTGCATATCAATCAAGTGACAAATTACATAGTGAGGATGGATGATGGGTTGACGTCTATTTTTTTATGCCATGCGATCTACTCATATTACCTTTGGTATCAACCAGTAGATCGTAGTTGACGTATTGGGCACCCCTGGTCCAGAGGTATCTCCTTCAGACTCCTCACTCAAATCTCCCAGGCTACTCAATCTTTTCTCATCCATCATGAAATTGTTCATAACTTACACCTTTTGTATTGATATGTACTAATATGCTATTAGTGCTTAGTGTATATTTAGTTGATGTTTTTCTTAGTTCATATCTTAGATGTTATTACTGTTTTTCTTATACATTTTATTGTTGGATGTAACGGGGACCCTGTGTACATAATTGCGCTCCACCACATGTACCACATGTGGTGTGAATGACAATAAAGAATCTCTGACTCTGATAACAGCCGAAATAAGCTAACTTTACCACGTTGGTTTCAAATGCTACACGCTTCCTGCCAGAGCAGAAATCCCATTTTATTGTTGGATGGACAGACAGTAAACAGGAAACTTTATTAAGAGCAATTTTTCAGGAGGACCCAAGGTACAGTCAAATGTATTGTAAAACGAAATGAACATAATAGCTGCAGTTTTCACCAGGTAGACCGATGCATGATCTGAAAGGGTCACCAAATGCAGTGGTGGGCACAGTTCTGCTAATCTGTTAACAGCTAATAACAGAACTAATATTTCGATTAACAGATTGGCGTCTTCGCTAACTTTGGAAACCATTGACCATGGGATACGTTACAGGAAGTTGGGTATAGGAGAGCCGTCAGGAATAAAGAGGTTACGCAGAGAGATTTCCCAAAATTGTAAATGACCCATCCTTTAAAAATACATCAGATGTTGCTTATTTTATATCCTGTTTTGAAAGCCTCACCTAACATAAACTGGTCTATTTGTGTATATCTTGTAAATGTCACAACTTTTTTTTTTTTTTGTGCTGGTCTTGATTTGCTGAATTTTCCTAAAAACAGTGGGTTTGTTCAGGAAAACTAAAGCCCAGTCTTTTATACTTGTGCTGCTTAAGCAAAGTTTTTTTTTTTACAGATTTAGATTTGAAAAATCACATTACAGATTATCACTGTTTTCCTGAAAAATACTGTCTCCGACACTAACCCTTTGTTTTTTATGTGCATTTTCAGCCTGTGCTGAGACGATCGTTAAGTTTTATATGACTGAGTTCACGCTTGACGTTGATACAGCAGTTCAAGTGTTGGACTTCACACCACTGGACAGTTTGGGCAAGCCGATAATCCTGTGGAACCGTACAAACCCTCAGAGCAACGATGAAAGAAGAGGAAACGTCAAAAACAATGTGTGGAAGATGTCCAACCTCACCCAGGCAGACAGCGGTTACTACAACTTCAAGCTAAAAAGCAACGTTGTGGAGTCGAGGATTTATCTCCTGGTAAAAGGTAATGACTGGGAGATAGATAGAACCTGCATGTGAAGATTTTATTATTTAATTCATGCACAGATTAAATGTTATTTTGCAATCTTTTCTGTTCCCTACAGAAAATACCTTTCACTATGACCTAAATGAAAATGAGCCCTTCATCATGACATATCCTCAGTTTGGTCGATCGTGGACTGTGATTTTTAAACCCAAGAATGGAGAAAACCAGGAGACGGTGATGAGAGGCGGCTTGTTGCTTTTAGAATTTCACCGATTCGCTCAGAGAATCAATATTAAGGGTAACGGCATTGAAATTGAGAATGTGGAACTCAAAGATTCTGGTACCTTCGAGTTTAAAGATTCACAAGGCAACCTGGCCATGGCTGTCCATCTGAATGTCAGCACAGGTGAGACACAGTACATTTACTTTTCTGTTTTAAAAAAATCACTGTGGGTTCCAGCTAATATTTCCCTTCATATTTATGTGTTTCTAAAGAACGCAATGATGCGATCGTTACGTATATTGCTGTTTGCATCGGGGCTGTCTTTGTGGGGATTTGCTGCTGCGGCTGTTGCTGTTGGTGTAAAAGAAGTTGCTGTGCAAAAGACAGCTCTTCACACCCGACAGAAGCAGCGGCACCGGCTGTGTATTATCATGTAAGTATTTGCTTAATCAGACTCTAAAATCAAGTGCTGTACTTCATGTTCAAATTTAAAATGTAGTATTGTCATAAAAACGGATGTGACTGCTCCTGAGACTAAAGCAACACATGCTTTGTATTATTGTGTAAATATTGTTAATGATTTACTTTTTATGTCTAATTTTCCTATTATTATTCCAGAATCCAGTTCCACAAACCGTCCCAAGTTACTCGGTTCCATCAGTTTACCCTCAACAGCCTGTAAGTCCCACAGCCACCAGTCAGTTTATTGCAAATGTGCTTTTGAGGATGTCCATGCTAGAAAAAAATATATATTAAAGAGTCTTAGAGAGGTCATCAGGTGAATGCAATACGTTTCCCATTACGTGTGTTAAAGTGTGACACGTCCAAAATGTCTGTAGTGAGGTCGTAGAGGAAAACACCTGCCATCTTCTCAAGCTGCTGAGTCGTGTGTCCTCCTTTTACAGCCAGGCTGAAACCTTCAGTTTGGTTGGACCTGGTTATTTTGGAGCTTCAGCCTGGACAGTTTTATTTAATCCAAGAAGTTAAAAACACGTACAGATGTGACACCTGTTGTGGTAGCGGTGTGATTGCATGGTGTGATGTCCTAGCTCGTAGCTGTATCCTCACGCAGTCTGAGAGAGAGTTGTGTCGTATCTGGTAGTGTTACTGTGGGAACAGGGTGCTGATGGTTGGAGCAGGAAAACTTCTTGACGTGTAAAGTAGCAGGGAAAAAACAATTTGATGAGGACTAGGAGCGTAGCAGCATCATGGCTGCCTTCACAATGAAGGTTGTCTAAATTTGTTGCAATCTGGCCACGTTGATGGAGGCTTTAAAACTAATGAACAGATGAGACAGAAAACAATGTATACTTTCCTTTGAGAAGAACACATTTTTCAAGCGGTGTGACTTAATGTAAAGTTGAGTTGATACATTCTGGATTAGCCCCCGGTCTGACTGAACTACTAATTTAACTCCTAATCCCAATCAGCACTTCATTATGGATTTATTTAGCCTAATCCTAAAAGTCGTCTCATTGCTCACATGGCATTAAAGCATCATTATCCATCAAGTACAAAATGGACTAAAGAGCAGTTCCTGTCTTTTTGATTCACTGTTTAAATGAATATTTATTTATTTTACCTTGCAGGGGTACCAACCTGTAAATATCTACCCCCCTCTATCTGGTATGGACATGAATCCCCCTCAGCCTGGTGTCAGCTTATACCCCCCTCAGCTTGGTACCAACATAACCCCCCCTCAGCTTGGTACCAACATAATCCCCCCTTCAGCTGGTATCAACGTGAACCCCCTTCAGCCTGCTACTGACGTGAAGCCCCCACAAACTGAGGTGCAAATGCAAACACACACAAATGAACCTTAAATATACAAAAAAACCAAACATGAAACCTAAACCTGTATTTGATTATTTGTCGTTTCACGTCTCTTCGTTCTAACTGCTGTTTCCAGGTTGGGCCTCCAACAGATCAGGGACCTCCAACAGCTCCGACATTCAGCTCCGCGTTCCTCTCCTCAGACGTTGAACCAACGTTTGAGCTGAAAGGATTCAGCTCTGCTAACCCCCTCAGTTCAGCCACGCCTTCCTACGATGTTCACAACTTGGATAAACTAAACTTCCTGTGAAGAAAACACTGAAAATTCCCGTAACGCTGATGTGACCTGTTATGTTAAAAACTCTTTGAGTTCACTCAGTTTTAGGGAAACTGTTTTTTATTTTTGTATGAAACTCAACTCTGGCTCTATCACCATGGTAACAAAGACTGACAGGATTACTTAAAAAAACCTCAAAATTTTTAATCAATAAACCAAATACCTTCTAAATGTAGCAAAGTATAATTCTAAATTTGATTAAATCTACTGTGTAGAGGAAGCTAATATTTGTTATAGGAGTCTGGAAGTTATTTTATAAGGTCATAATTTGCTGTTTTTGTTTTGTTTAAGCAGCTTCTTTAAAGTGATTACCTCTAAAATCACATGGTTGCTTTGGCTCTCATTGTACAGACATGTACGTCTTCCTAAAGGGAAAACACAAAAAGTATATTCATAAAATCAGACTATGAATTAAAGGTTGCGGGTAAATACATTCAGCTCTACTTGCCAACTAACCCTTAGCGTACTTGATATTTAGAAATCTCCTCAATCGTTTTATTTATTCTTTCTGTGGTTGCCATGTTGAGTCAGGGGATTGGGGCTCTAGATTTATTGTGCTCTTGCATGTGTTCAGGGTGAAGATACTCAGAGTCGTTGTAATCAGCTATAAGAAAACTACGAGTTTGAGTTTATGGATAAACTGGTTGAATATACTTTCAAGAATACCTCTCTGGAATTTGCATATTATTTTGTTTATATATTCTGAATATTACTCTGCCTGTATCAGTGTACTTAAAGCAATGTGCCGACTACTAGAACCAAAATATCTACTTGATAAACAAATATGCATACTAAACTACTTGTATTGTCTGTAGTGAATTTTCCAGTTTGTTTTGATTGTCCTATAGGGTTGTAGTTGAAAGTGAAGAAGTGGAGGGTGGATATAATCTATATGTGCATGAGATATAAACTAATTAAAACACATAACCGGACTGACTAATATGTTTAGACTGTTTTTAAGAAAGAATTCAATGCATTTTTCTCAGGTAAAACAAAGTGGACTGCCATATTCACAATTATTGAAGAATAAATGTATAAAATTCTGTTACATTATGAATGCATATGTTTATGTTTCCAGTGCCTTCAAAGAATGGATAATCTTTACTGTTGTTAATGTAAAGTGTTGGTTTATGTCGATGTTTTTTTTATATTATTTGTGCTGTTTTTGTATTTTATTACAAAGTCATAAAGTAAAATAAAAGATTTATTATACAAGTGTTGGCATTATCTGAAGAACTGTAATAGCACTGTGGGGAAATAAAGTTTAAACCATAAAATATATGTTTACAGTAATTGGAATTATATTTAAAAAAAAATCTAGATTATAACTGTATCCTGGGTATTTTAGTGAACAAATACCTGCATGAGTTTATATGTCTAATAACACTATTAAAAACCACAATTAATACAAAATTACAATGTACTTTTCTCTTTGCAGTTCAGATTAGTAACAACTATACATGATTAGAACTAACTGGATTATTCAGTTTTACTTGTTACATAAAGATTTTATCAACGTTTCTTTATTCATATTTTGCTTCCTGCAGTTTTTATGGACTGAAAAAAATTCTTGTATCTGAATAAATAGTGAAGCATTGTGTTAGGAAGGCTTCCTTTAATTTCAGACACGGAAAATAAATATGAATCTATGTAGCGGATTATAATTACAATATTTGCTTAAAATAAAGGTCTTTGCCCTTAAGGACTAATAAGTGATTCACTTAGGTCTTTTCAAGATGGCTACCATAAATGTCGCCTTGCACAGTCTGTGTCCGTTGAGCTCTGTTTCAGAGACCCCATCTTGAAAGAACCGAGTTAGCTTCATTTTCCTTCAGTGTACTTTATTTGCAAAGATTTAGTGTAAAATAGTGTCTTATCTTTCTCGTTCTGTTTACACATTAAGGTGTTTGACGGTTTTAATATGACCGGAACAAAAACTCTGTGAAATATGGTTACTGGTTTAAACCGGACGAATTGTTTTGAACCCAAAAGATGCTGCTACTGCTGCTGTTGTTTCTTAGCTCCTGTTTCTCTGTAGGTGAGTAACACTACAGTTAACATAATTAATCTAATCTTAAAGAAACATTTTATTGTTTGATACTGGTTCAGAATTTACGCTTTTCCTGTTTTATTTTTTGTTTCTGTTTTAGCGAAGGTTTGTTTTCTGTTTAGCTTCTAACTACATCCGCCATACAGAAAAACATTCAGGTTAATCAGGAGATGAGTGATATGCCTTTTGGTATTTGTGACTTTTATTCTTTTAAACAGGTTTGACCAGTTTTATTGTGTTTTCACTGGGCGCGACCAACTACGGAAGCCGATATGACATCGCGTTTCTGTAGTAATATTTTGAAACGGTCTGTCAGACAGACGCAGTGTTGCCAGATGAACTCAACTACGCTGCGGTATATGATTAAATAAGTTAACTACGCATATTAATTTATTTATTTAGGTGGGCACTTTTATGTAAAATACTATCCAGAATAGCACTTAATGATTTGGTCTAAAAAAACTAAAAGCAGTATTGGTCTTTTGAAAGCATGTAACTGTTCTAAAATGTAATTTACTTACTAGATACTTTTTGTATTTTCTGTATTTTAAACATATGCCACTAAAATTTATATCACAGTTAGTCAATAGTACACAAAAAGAATATTAACAGTTTTAAAATATAAAATGGTGGATTTTGTTAAAGTAAAATATTAATTTAAGCAAAACTGAATATTTAGTTCTTAGTCATAAACTTTTATTTGTATTACTATGTTTTTTATTTCTTTTTTTTTAGGCATTTCATTTGACAGTTATGACGAGGAAGACTATGGGAACACGCATAGGATGAGGGTGGCAACATGGGTTCATTCCATCGAGTTCGTACCTAAACACAGCTCAGAGGAGACGGTCCTGTGGAGACGAGACAACCCTGAACCCAGCGGGGACACCAGGCGGAGGATGTCCGGCAGCTACTACCTGATAAACAGCGTGACCCAGAGAGACAGCGGCAACTACATCCTAAAGGACAGAGACGGGATGATTCTGTCCAGGAAGACCGTTGAGGTTGTAGGTGAGGATCTTTTTTATATTTCAGGGCCTTGATATTTGACCAAGTATACATCGTTACTCAACAAGAGAAAACAACTGGCTACAGCCTTACACGTCAAGGTTTAACAAATGTATAAATATTCAAATATATATAAAATGTCAAAATAATGACATTTCTATGACTTCTGTTTTTTTGAAAACATTTAAAAAATGTGCAATATATGAAAAAAATCAAGGGTTGTTTTTAAAATATATATATTTTTCTCCATCAGCTAAGAAAGAGACTCGTTCTCTGAGTTCTGGTGAACGTCTCAGCATCACTTTTGACCTGGAACCAAACTCCTGCAACATTTACTTTGCCCCACAAGGTGGATATGAGACCGTGATCGTTTATAAAGGAGAGCTGCAGCAGCTGTCTGGCTGCTCAGGGATTGAGCTTTTAAATCCATGTGGGATTTCCCAAGATGCCGTCCAAACGTCGTGCGGTGGAAGGTTTGAGGTGAGGGATCATAATGACGACGAGGCCTTGGTGGTGTCGGTGGAAGTGGCGCGTAAGAAGCCTGCATGTTTCATGAGATTTCAAAATAAGATTTCACCACAAATATAAAGAAAACTATAACATAGTCTAATATGAGAGACATGCTGATTAAAAAATATATACATTTTCAGCTCAGGTCTCGTTCTCATACGTCCTGTATGGTGGAGGCGCCTTCGCCTTTCTCTTCCTGAGCTGCTGCCTGAAGAACTGCTGTGCTGCAAAGAGCTCCAGGGAAAAGAGCCGTCCTGAACCCAGAGCTGCTGCTGCTGAAGAACCAGCTGATCTACCTGAGGTGAACATGCTCGCCACTGAAGCTGCTCATACCGCTGCGTCATTGTGTGACTTGAGAGTCTGTGTGTGATTAAAACTGCAGTATGACCACGAGCCTGCTGGAGGGAGGCCACACCACCCCAGTGAGACGCTCCACCCCGCCCAGCCTCTTTCTGCACCGACCGGCCCGCTGGTTAGTGTGTGTTGTGTTTTATTGATTCTGAATCTCTTTCCCGCTCTCCACTGATTTGTGTCGTTTCACTCTGCAGATACACAGTCCCCCAACGAACGTGCCGCCTGCTTACTCCGAGGTACGAAAATATGGTCTTATTAATGTGAGCAAACAAAATAAATCAACTATAATTAATCAGTAATAACCTGAATCTAATTAGATATTAATTTGTAATGAACTTGATATTAGCAGCCGTTGTCATCTCCTCCAGTTGACTCCAAAGCAAGGCTTCATGTTTATATAAAAACCTTGTTTTAGTCGTTTTTGTATACGGTTTGTTTAATCTAAAATATTTGATTATCATGATGTGGCTGTTAAGACATTAAAATAATCAAAGTGTCCAATTTAGATGGTACTCCTGAACTATGTGTACTGCTAGTGAAGAGCGCTGTCCGGCCACTCCACTTCCTCACCTCAGAGTTTCGTTCTTTTTGCACACCTCAACATGATGTTGAATAATAATCCATTTTTGACATTATTGAATAAGTTCAGAGTTGTCCGTGTGCGCAGCAGGATGCATCAAAACCAAATCATAACCACCAGACCTTCTCACCAAACATAGAAAACAAACATGTTCAAATCCATCCGGTATTTCTCTGTTCCTGTACAGCAACAGTAATGATGTTAATACAAGAGCCCACAGTGAAAGGTTTGTTTTTCTCTTCAGGTTATAGATCCAGCAGAGCAGGTGGACCCTCAGACGGTCCTGATGAACCCCGACTACGAGCCTCGGTTTGAACTGAAGGGGTTTACGTCCAATTCTCCGCTGAGCTCCGACTCTCCTCACCATGAGGTTTACACCTCAGACAAACTCAACTTTCTCTGACTGACTTAAAAAGAGCCATATATATATATATATATATATATATATATATACAACTGTTGGCTCCTCCGAGCTAAGAAATAATCTGGGACATCACCGCCAGCAGAAAAACAAAGTAGTTGTTTTTTTTAAGCTATTTTTGTGACCACTTTAGGATCGTGATGAATTAACTTTGTTATCTCTGTAAGCTCATTTGAGTTGCTTTATTGTTTTTACTAATTTAATGTTGATCTTTTATCAGTCGTTACACATTTCTGTGTAAAGTACGCGCTGCGAAGTGATAGTCAGGTAAAAACAAAAACAATACAAGAAACAAAATGGACACTATATATATCATTAGTTACTGTGTCCTTCAAAATAAAAAGTTAGTAAAAGTCAGGACCAGAAGCCATCGTGCACATGAGTTCGTTTAATTGCTGAAACAGCCGAAGTGGCTGAAAACGGATCAACGATGGCAACGCTCATAAAAGAGCCGTTTGAGACTCCTGTCTGTTTGGATGTATTGATACATATTTAACTTTAGACATGTTGAATTACGTTTGCAGATCAAAGAATAAGTCAGGTTGAAATGGTACCAGTTTACCAGAAGTTTTACAAGAGCTGTGTTTGAATGAGTTCCACCGCCCAGCTGCATCCCTGGTATTTATTCTTGAGAGTCGTCCTGCTTCGTCTTCCTCTTTTCTTTACGTTTAGCTGCAGGCTCATTGTTCCATCTCAACGTCTTCTCGATGGTCTGATTCTGCCTTATATGTCCTGACCGCAGCCAGCCTGGTGCACAGTCCTGCGACTCGAGCTTCCACGCAGGTTTTCTGTGGGGTCCTTCAACGTCAGGGAGTGCATACCCACATTTCCTTTTACATCCATATATCTGGAACTCTACAGGGTTAAACCCCTTAAAGCTGCACTTTTCATTTAGGCCAGGATAACCGTTTTAAAGTTTTATTTCATATTTTATCATGAGAACATTTAAATCGATTTCAGCAGGTTGAAAGCTACATTTCATGAATATTTTTTAAGCTTGCTTTAAACGGTGTCCCCAGAGATTCACTAATACCTTTGAATACCTCACTGCTTTCACTAGCATTTTAGTTTATCATCTGAGAAGCCAAGTAAATAATTGTTTTTATATTTGCAGCTGTCAAAAATGAATCTTTTGTTTCAGACCAGCCAAACTGTGAATTTTTTCCATGTTCACAAATGCCATCTCACCTGTGTAGAGCCATATTTATACAAAGTATGAACACTGTTTGATATTGTCTGTAATTCTTTATATACAGCTAGTCCCCGTAGTTTGTTCACATAAATGTGTTTTTTTTTAATTTTAGATTAATTGACCTTTAAAAAATGCAAACCCATGAGCTGATCAAGATGAATTCAAAGCAGGGTCCAAATTGAAAGATGAACATTACGTTTTTATTGAACAATCGGCTTAAACGTGTGGAGTTTTTAATAAAAGGTCAGTAATGACAGTAGAAACAAGTAGTGTGGTCTCTGAGTCGTTGTAACTAGATAACCCCGTTGTGTCTGACAAAATGTACCAAAGAGCTCAAGTTTGTTAGACTGTTCAGCTTTTAAGTGCCTCTACAAACGTCCAGTCCATTAAAGACCGGACCGAGTCTTTGAACCTCTTCGTGTTCAGGTTTTTAAAAAATATCTTCCATGCCTGGTTTGTCTCTCACTCCTGCTACTGAGTGATTTCCTCCTCAAAAACAATACAAACCAGAGGAGAAGCGTCTTTTACTGCCTCTCCCGAGTCTGGATGTTGATTTGATTTGGCGTCCATCAGCGTGAACACACGACCATCCAGTTTCATTCTGGCGTTTGGTTTCTTCCTCTGATCCTGAGATGTTTGCCGGCTGGTGTCAGTTGTTGTGTGTGTGGCAGAGTCTGCATTTGTGTTGAAACTACTCTGGGTTCAAACCTTTAAGTCCATGTAGAAAATTACCATTGCTTTAAAATGATACAATTTGACCCAGCCTCTATACAGTGCAGGATGTCCTCTTTGTTTAACTTAATGCGTATTAATATGTTCTGATAAACCTGTTATGATCAAATAATTTGAAATGGACAATTTGGTTCCATTTTGGTGAATCCTATTAAGATTTATACCGGCAGCTTTTTCTCCGCATTTCTTTTAATGAATTGTGGCGTTAAAATACCTCCACATGTCCTCGCTGCACTTCTGTTAACTTTAAGCTCAAAGTGTGTTACTGTAAATCACAAATAAAGTGAGCCTTTCATTGTGTCCAACATTTTTACTTGCATAAAAAAACAGTAGCTCAATAATGAAGGTGAAATTTACTTTAAAACAAAAGTAAAACTTGAACGAGGAATAGTTACTGTATGTATTTGTACTGTATTTGCACGTATTTCTAGGTGTTAGCGTGCACGATGTAGTGTTGCGTAAATGTCTTTGACTAATTTGAATTATTTCAGAAACATAATGTGACAAATAGTGAAAACATGTTCCTGTGTACTGTCATTGTGTGTCAGGTTAAATAAAGCTCTTCCACCCCGAGATGTTTTTGTTCCGTTCTGTCCTCTGGCCTAAAACTTTCCACGGCCACAAAGACAAAAGCTTGCTAAAGCAAATATATTCCTTCCTGACACACCTTTAAATTTAATAAAGACCTAAATCTTAAGTTGTAACTGAGGCTTTTGTGTTCGGAAGAGAAACGGACTCAATGTGAGGACCGAGACAGCTTTAGTAAGGGTCTGTAATGACATTCTGCAAGCAAATGACTTTAGGTCAGTCTGTGATCCTGGTACTCTTCGACCTTACCGCTGCATTCAACACTGTTGATCACAACATCCTTATGTCACGGCTAGAACACTGGGTTGGGATTACAGGTGAGGCGCTAGAATGGTTCCGTTCATATCTGAGTGACAGGAGTTTTTGTGTTAACTTTGGCCATCATTTATCTGCTTCTGTCCCTCTTTCCTGTGGGGTCCCGCAAGGCTCCATTTTTGGACCCCTTCTGTTCTCATTGTATCTGTTCCCCTTGGGGTCTATCCTGAGGAAACATGGTATTTCGTTTCATTGTTACGCCGATGATTCTCAAGTTTATCTGCCTTTAAAACCCAACAGTTCCTGCTCCATCCACCCTTTGCTAAAATGTCTTGATGACATCCAGACATGGATGGCTGCGAGCTTCTTGAGTTTTAATGATCAGAAGACTGAGGTCATTGTGTTTAACCCAAGCTCTACCACTGTCACTGATCCTGTAAACCTGCACTCCCTTCAGCCACATCTAAAGCAGTCGGTTACCAATCTCGGGGTAGTGTTAGACTCAGACTTTAAGTTTAATAAACAGATCAACTCTGTTCTACAAAAAAGTTTATTTCAGCTAAGGCAGATAGCAAAGCTTAAGTCCGTTTTGTCCAGAGAAAAATTAGTCCATGCATTCATTACAATCCGGCTGGACTACTGTAACTCACTTTATGTTGGGATTACTCAGGCTTCACTTTCACGTCTCCAGCTTGTACAAAATGCTGCAGCTCGACTACTAACAGGAACTCACAGGTTTGAGCACATTACTACGGTTCTGTCCTCCCTTCACTGGCTTCCTGTGCGTGTCAGAATCTATTTTAAAATTCTCCTGCTGACATTCAAGTGCATCAATGGCCTCACACCCTCATATCTCTCCGACCTTCTTCATCCCTAGGCTCCTTCTCGGGCTTTGAGGTCATCAGACCAGATGCTTTTGGTGGTACCAAAAACCAGGCTGAAGCTCAGAGGAGATCGAGCATTTTCAGTCGTGGGCCCTAAACTCTGGAACAATCTGCCCGTCAGCATTCGACAGGCCACCTCAGTCTCGACTTTTAAAACTCTCCTAAAAACACATCTATACTCATTGACATTTAACACAGGGTGATCAGATTTAGATTTAGAATTTCATTGATTCTGATTCTGTTTATGCTTTTGTTATTCCTATTTAACACAAGGTCATCAGATCTGATTTAGTATTTCATTGTTTCTAATTATGTTTTCGGTTTTATATTTTTATTCCATGTGCTGTAAATATATCTTGTTACTTTTTATTTGATGTTGTGATATTTTTGTTAAGCACTTTGGTAACAGTTTCTGTTTTAAATGTGCTCTATAAATAAATCTGACTTGACGGCTCATGCCATTTGGAAACGAGAACTTCTTATGAACGAGTTCCTCCTTTCAACTTTTAACAGATTCTGAATCAGTTTTGCATCGTGTGAATGTTTATGAAGCATTCACACTATAGGGATTCATTTTTCTGCCGTACGTTTTTCGACATCTTTCTTGTTCACAATTTTTGTGCTATTTCAACAAATCATAAATCAAAACGTTCAGCTCGTTCAGGACAATCCTATGACTTTTGGTTTTGGTGCAACTTTAGTTGTTAGAAATATTTAGCCTTTTCTGCCATTTTTTTTCTCAGAAAATGAATTGAGCTCTTTTTACATCCTTCAAAGCTTCAGATGTGTTTACAACCTTTTACTGCTCCTTTCACACTTTGTTCTGGTTCAGCTTATTTTAGCTCCTTGTGCAAATAAGAAAAAATTCAGCTACTTTCAGTTTTTTTTTCAGCTGTTTTGTACACCTTTCTGCTTTATTCTGCTAATTACAACATTTTGTGCTTCTTCTAACTTCTTTCTGCTAATTTCAGCTTGTTGTGCTCCTTTCAGCTTATTTCTGCAAGTTTCAACTATTTCTGTTATTTCATCTGTTTTATGCCAAGTTGAGTTTTTTCAGATAATTCCACATTTTTTGCACTCATTTAAACTTTTTTCTATCTAATGCAGCTAAAATGTGCTCTCTTCACTTCCTTCTGGTTAATTTAAGCTTGTTTCTACCTTTTTAGCTACTATTCAGCTGTTTTTTTGGTGTTTGCAAATTTCTGCTTTTTTCAGATAATTTCTACTTGTTTTTGCTCATTTATGCTTCTTTCAGCCTAATCAGGCACAATTGTGCTCTCTCCACTTTCTTCTGGTAATTTAAGCTTCTTAATGCCTTTTCAGCATTTTTTTTTTTGCTAATTTCAACTTTGTAGCTAAACCAAATTCAGCAAATATGTCGGTTTTTTTAATTTTTTTGAAGATGCCATTTTTGTCAATGCTCAGCTTGTTGGTTTGACTGTAATGTTTTTAGCTGCATTGTAAGAAAGGTTTCAAGTGAGCTGAAGCAGTAATTTAAAACCTAACCATGAACAAAGATCAGTGGAGCTAAAATAAGATGAGATATTGTTTTGTTTTCTTGCTGTATCTTGAACTTTACATGTTCTTTAATCTTGTGATTTTGTCAGAGATGCAATAGTAGACTTTATTTTTTACTTTGGCACGCGTCGTGTTGGATGATCTCAGATGGAGCAGCAGTGGAGGGTGAAAATTGCTGCTGCACAGTTGGAAGATCACATCAACTTCCAGATGAATGAGCTGAAGGACTGAAAAGGCTTATAAAGCAAGGCTGCCCTTCATTGTGTGCTATTTTTAAATAAGTCCTAACTTGAGATCTCCACTCACGTCTCCAGGCCAGCCGCTCGCTCATAAATGTTATTCTCACACAAGTCAGGATGGCAAATGTACAAATCGACATCGTTTGATATTACTGGTCCCAATTTATTTGTATGATCATTTCTGCTCTCTGTATCTGAGCTGGAGTCACATTTTGTGCATACCTTACAGCAATTATTTGCTAATGGATCTCAATTAATTCTGCAGGGTTGCTTGTAAATGCAACGTTAAGTCTGGACCTTCTGGTCTTTACATGCCAAGTCAAACACGGTGTTGAAGAGCTGGACCATCAATTTAAACTCGAGGCTAGAAGCGCCTCAGCCCCCATTTATCTGCTTTAAGGGCGCTGTCGTGTTGTATTTTTGGAGCCAGACGGGAACGTGAGGATGAATGTTTTTCCCACATTCCATCACTTTTTAAAGCATTCTATTTGAAAATATGGCAGCAACGTAAGAACTACTGAAATCCCCAAAGTTCATGCTTAATAATCCAGGTATAAAACCCAACAATGTTCAGTAAATTCATCTGGACGTTTTTTTTATTTCTCTTTTTTGCTGAGACGTTTCGTCCTTCATCCAAAGGACTTCCTCAATCTGAGAAGTCACCAAACAAAACTGATTCCCACAAACAGCATACTCCATAGAAAACCATCCAGATGACCTGACTGAACATTGTTGGATTTTATACCTGGATTATTGAGCATGGATTTTGGTGTTTTGAACTACTTTGGTATGACTGTCTCAGAGGAGTTGACGAGGGGAGAGGGCGGCCCCAGAGGCCATTTTAGCACCAGAAAATTGTTTTTTTTTTTCCCCACTATGGATGCTGTTTGTGGGGATCAGTTTTGTTTGGTGGCTTCTCAGATTGAGGAAGTCCTTTGGATGAAGGATGAAACGTCTCAGAAAAAAAAAAAAAAAAAAAAAGAACAACCTGACTGAACATTGTTGAACTACTGAAATCATCATAACAACTGGGAAAAGATTTGAGGTGTATTTTAATTAACCTTTAAGTCAGGAAAAAGTCCGATTCTCACATGGACCTGTTCTGCAGGCAGCCTACAGGGGGCGCCTTTCAGCTTATGACACTGGATGAGCTGAACACAGAACTGAACAGCAAGTCAGAGAAATATCCCTACTCAGACCTTAAGCACACGACACATCCACATTGTGTTTTAGATTAGTGAACACACACGTGTTGTTCTGTCTTGCTGACAACCAACTCTTCATCCATCCATCCATTATCTTAACCAGTTTCTTCCTTTTTGGGTAATGGGGGTCACTGGTGCCCATATCCAGCAGTCACTGTACGAGGGCCTCCTTCAGGTCAGATATCGTCTCCTGTGGTTAACGTGTGAGCACAACAAACTTTAGATTTTTAAAGTGTTTCACTCATTTTACAGTCTCTGCTTCCTACTATGAAGTTTGGCATTTTCTTTATGAGGGTGAAGAAAGAACGTCTCTGATTAAAAATGTCAAAGATTACTTTATTTCTCAAGTTTGTAACAGATAAAAGAAAGCACAAGTCGCCACTCTTCTTGCGCCTGCATCGACACCAGCTCTGTCCCGGTCTCTAATCAGCTTTCGTCCTCTCCACGTCCCTCACCCGCCTCTCCAGCCTGCTCAGCCGGTGCTCCACGGCGGAGGACTTATCGAAGCCAGTCGTGAGCAGAGTCAGCAGGACGAACACCAGCACCAGGACCCCCACTCGGGTCGCCGTGGTCTCTGCGGAGGCGTGCTTGTCGGTCACGATCAGTCCGAAAAGCCAGAGCCCCAGGACCATTTTCACCAGCCAGAACACCTGCCTGAAAACGCCGATCAGGAGGCGGAGAATGATGGCCAGCACCCAGTACCCGATGAGGCCCACCAGACCCCACTGGGCGACGGCAGTCACACCCTCCGGAGTGAAGCGTGGCAGCGTCAACGCAACTGAAAAGGCAGGAAATCCAGTTTAGGCATATTTTCACAGAACAACGAGTAAAAAGAACAAACAACCTTTCTTGTAGAGAGGTAGTAAAAAAGGAGAAAGCGCTCACACCTACGAGGGTGTGGCAGACAGTTCGCCTGCAGAAAGGACTGCATATTTTCACTCGCACATAAAACTTTCAATGCACATTTCGCACACAAAGGGGCAAAAAGCAGAACACGAAAGCACTCTGCCTCAGCTGCAAGTATCCTGGTACCCACCATCGAATCCCGTGACCCTGAGGATCTCTGCCACGTAAACGGCGATGACATTCAGGCCGCTGGCAGCTCCTTCGGCCAGGAATCGGATCACCGTTTCAAAAAACTGTGGGAGGGGAGAGGATTTGTTTACCTTTATCTCACAAGTCAGCAATGAAGAGAGATGACATTCTGATCGTGCAGAGACAAATGAAGAGAGTGTGCAGGCAGCTACAGGACCACTGACAGCAGCACAAACCCATAAATCTGGAAATTTTTGTGTTGCACCTCCATAAAGAGCTGCTGTGCGGTTGATTTGACAGCTGGAGAACACCCCACTGTACGAGCTTAAAGTGCCTCCCCACCCTCCTCTCTTTCAGCCTTGTCCAGCGGGGTCTAGGATATCCTGGATAGTCGGACGGGGAACTTATCTGCACCTGTTGCTCTGCACACACACACAAGGACTGTCCCGTGTGTCAGAGCACGAGTCAAACATCTGTGGCTCCATATCAGCTTAAACTCATTTCCATACGCGAAATGTTTCAGTGATGGAGCTGCAGCTGGACCGTCAGGTGTTCAAACCAAAAGTCTGGCTCTGAAGAGAAACATTTAGAGCTAGAGAAACGGCATTTTCTGCAAAACAGTAGTGTGACTAATGAGTATTGAATGACGAGCAACAAGCTCGACAAGCTAAAAGAAGCCGACCACTCGCAAAAACTACCAAAATGCCAACGAAAAGCTGCTGTGGAGTACAGCTGGCAAAAAGACAAAAGTAGCAAAAAGCTGGTAAAAAACTAAAAACAGCCAAATGGCAGCTAAATGCAGCAAAAGGCTAGTTAAAAGTACCAGAACTGTAGCTAATCTCTAGCTGAAATTAGTGACACCCTAAATTAAATTTAAACATAGCAAACAACGACAAAAATAAAGCAAGTAACTCGAAGCAGATTTTAAAAGGTGAACGTTTTCGAAAGAACTGAAGAAATCTTATAGTTTTTTTAAGGAGTAAAAACATGTAAGATGAAAGGTCACACCTGTACAACAAGCTGAACCTTTTGAGATACAAAATGTCTAAATGAGCACAAAGCATGCAGTTGTCGTTAGATTATAAAAAAATTAAACAGGAAAACAAATGCTGAATCAGCGTTCATACTATTCAGGTGCGTCAAAGCTGATCTGAGGATCCGGTCCTAAAGAGTGAATTTAATGCAGCAACTTTATCTGTTAGACCTTGAAGGAACGTTACTCTGCTGCAGTAATTTTACACGGAGGTGATCAGAGTGCAGAGCTGCTGCTTTTGCTCTGATTGAACAACAGTTATTCCAAGATGTTTTTCTTTTATTGCATTTTATCGGTTCAAATGTGGAGATACTAAGTAGGGAGGTTTTATAGCAAATGGGAGTTACATAAGGAGTACCTGTGCCAAGAATTGTTGCACACCCCCTGCATGTTGCCAGCTGAGTCACAGTGAGCTACTTATGATTTTGCCAGCACAAAAACAAAACCTTACCTGCACAAATTCATGGGTGAAAGCTGCAGCTTGACATGTAAATAACACGTGTGCTCCTACATTCTGCTACAGGCGCGACATGAGCTTAAACTGACCCCCCATTCCCCAGGACGGCACGTTAAAGACACCCCCAGGAGGTTCCTTACCATGGCCATTGTGTAGACGTTCTCCTGACCAAGCAGTGACTCTAGAAACGGCACTGCACTCTGAGAAGGAAGCCGCAGCAGGATGGAAACAGATGCATGGTGGTGTTGGGGGGGGGGGGTATGTGTATGCCATGAGTGTGTGGGGTATAGAAGAAATTAGGGCAAAGCAGATGAGGGGGTCAGGAGGAAGGTTAACAAGTTAAGGAGAGCAGAAGGAAGAATGTGTGTGAAGGAGTAGGTGGAGAGAGGCGACAGCTGAAAATTAGTGATCAGGTTTTTGATCCAGTTAGAAAAATCAGGAATTAGTGCTGCACGTATTTTAAGAAATATTACCGTTATCGCAATATCGATGTGCACCGCGGATCGCAATACATCGCAAACACCAAATGTACGGCAATAACGTATTTGACCATCAGACAGACCACCTAAATGCTCAAAGACAGAGAATTTATCCACAAAGGACGACTTGGATTACTGTAGTTAACGCCACAAATCGAGTCTGAAACACATGCAGAGTGCGCTGCCCGCGTGTCATACACAACTAGGAGAGCACCGATTGCAGTTTTCTGGCTGATCACCGAGTTCTAAAAAGCCCGACCTGCCGATTCCAATTTTGGCCGATACGATTTAGTTTTATAAGCAACACTGTCAGGTGCTATAAGGTCGCAATGCACCTTTAATTTTCCAATATTATTTTTCTGAAAAACATACCCTTGAACAATATCCACTTGTTTTAACTGGCCATGAGGTAGTGCTCTGAAATATAAATGAAGTTCAGACAATTGTTAAAACTAGAAGAAATCGGTAAAATCGGTTTCTCATGCAATTATTTCCGTTTTTCCAAAATTAAGGAAATTGGGGCCGATTTATTGGTGCACCCCTATACACAACCTCACATCATCTGCAAAAGAGATGAGGATCACATGCCCCCAGGTGGATACATGGCTGTTATATTTTTGTGGCTTGTTAAACATTTTGTTTGAATATTCTTTAGCCAGATGTGTGACCGTGACTAAAGACACCAAATATATATAAAAAAAGCAATATTCAGTCTTTATTTGACATCCTCAGCATCTTTGATTGTAAGGACTTAAGGAATATTAAGGCCTATATTAGTCAAAAAGTGCCCTTTTGCAAACTTATACAAAAGGTAGCACTGAATTTATTTAATCTTTCCTCAAGAGTCCGTACTAAAATGGCGTTTTTAATAGTTTACGAAACTCAATTTAATTTATCTGCATAATAAAAATCTTTTATACACCAAGACTCACCAAAGTGTCCTCATCAGTGCCTGAATTTGAACAAACAACTCATAGTTATTGGCAAAAAATTTTTAAAAAAATGCTGATTTTGCTTATTTATTACAAATAATGCTGTAGCCTTTTGGTACTGGATGATGTGCCTTTAGTGGTACATTTATCATATATGATGCAGATATACAAAAAAATCTGAAAAAGATTCTGAAATTTATGGTTTTAAGTTTCCAATTCCAGACACGTCACTAACAGGGGAGCCAAGGGTGGCCAGCCTCCATGTGGGAACCACATGTGGGCCAAATAAGGCCCTTGGACCAGAAGAAGCCCGTGATCCTCATCAGTTTGCCCTTGATGTTCTTATACAAAAATAAGTCAACTTGAAATCAATTTTTTTTCCCCATTTGTTGATAAAATTATCCTCAGATGTAAACAGAGTCAGAGAACAATGGAATCAGAGCCACAAAGAGAAAAGATCTCTCTTCAGCGAGGAAAAAAACAACACAAAACGACGACTGTCACCAGGAAGGTAGCAATTTGGGGGAGGAACTCACGAATACTGTTCAGTAAGAGATGGTGCTATGAGCTGTGCCAAAACATTCCAAACTCTCATGGGAGAATTTCCTTAAACAATTGCCAAATTTACATTTGCTGTTCTCCAATGCAATTCTGGCAAAAACCTTGATTGGTTGGAATTGCATTGTCCCCAGAACAGCCATTTAATGATGGAGAATTACGTTAAACAGATTAAATTCAAAACAAAACTTTGAAAATTTGGGTACGGTCAGCTTTGGTGGCTTTAAAAAATGAAGCACCACTGGTTTTGATCATAAAGACTGTAATGGTGATGCACATGGTGAGTGTTGTGAGCACTATGGCGGCAGGAAAAAAAAAAGTAGATTTATCGCATCAGAATATTATCGCGATATTCAATAATATCGCGGTTATAAGAGTTTTTCTTCTAAAATATCGTGCAGCTCTAATAGGAATTAAAGAAAGCTGTTTAGAGCAAATATGTAGGAAGAAAATGGAGCCCAGTGAGGAGCTGCAGCTGTACCTCAGCGGTGGATCGGATCACGTTGGTCCCCAGAACCGACTCTGCATACCGCTGGAGCTCCTGGCAGGTCCCGGTGATGACGGTGCGCAGAGTGACCACCGGCGGGCCCTCGGAGCCGGCCTGCTGGGCTCCGGAGCGGCTCAGCCCCACGAGGAGGACCAGGGCGCAGGCCAAGAGCCAAACCCGAGCCATGATGGTTTGAAAGAGGAGGAAAGTGTGATGATGAGGAAGAAGGCGGAGCAGCAAAAATCAAGACTTAAAAATGGCTTCTGTTGGAGGGAGGCGACGGAGAGGAGTCAAATGCAAGACTCCAGGTGATTCAAGGATCCCGTTCAGCAGCTGGTGTTGGTCCCAGGCAGATCTAAATGATTGGATGACACCGCTCCTTCAAGCAGGGGCTATTTCTGGTTTCAGCACGAGTCCAAATCTGATGAGCAGCAGCGAGCGCTCACAGTTCATGTGGTCAAAAGAGTAAAAATGTGTATTTTTAAAAAAAAGTTTTCTTTATTTTAATGATTGGGTGAAAAAGCAGCAGCGACGCGGTGACGCTGAGAGCCCGATTTAAACTAAAGCTTCTTATTTGGCTCCGAGCTGCACAAAGCGCCACTTTCTCAGAGCTCCCCCGGTCTCTGATCCTCACAGAAGCTCTGCTGAGGAGGATTATGTTACAAGACGACCCCCGAATAAAAGCAATTTAAAAAAACTCCTTCCTGGTTTCCACTCCCTTCCTACCAGCGCTTTCAACGAGCTCTTTCCATTCGCGTCTGGAGCCACCGTGAGAAGGGGGAGGGGGCGGAGACGCAAATGTACAGTAGTCAACAGAGCGTTGCATCATGGGCCTTGTAGTTTAATGACTCTGGGTAAACGCGAGGATCACTCGCTTAGGTTTTAAGACAGAAAAACGTTTGAAAATTAATTAAATGCACAACGTTTCTTAAGGGACTATACGCCGCATGCAGCCTTTCAAACTATGATTATAAATTACTGAATAGCGACGAAATTGTAGTCGTTTTTAGTTAAAATACGAAAATGCCGCCCACTAAGCGCGATCACATTAAATATCGCGAGATTTCACCCTTGGCGTGTCTGCGGTGAATGACTCTCCGCTACCCCCACGTCGTTTTTGACTGAGCTGTAGCCATTTTTGTACTGGCGGCCATCTTGAATTATGTTTACTTCTAAAATTAATCATTTGCATGTTTTCATCCAGTGTTTACATTTTAAACCTTTATTGAAAATTGCCCAGTAGTTCATGAAACATTTTATTAATGAAAAGGAACCCTGCCAAATTTGGACATCTGTAAAACTGGCTACATTTTGTAGTTTTTTAGTCAGTAGGCATCTTGACTGGGCTCTAAAAGTTAATCAGTTGTAGATGTACATTTAAAGATGTTTTCCTAATAGTTTCATAAAAATTCATGAGTGGATCGTGAGATATTTTGCTAACAGTCTGAGCTGACTATGGCAAAAAATGTAAACAAAGATCTTGATCAATCTGTTAGTGTTTAGAGTGTTGGAGATGATTATCAGCTACTACCACACCAAATTTCAGGTGAATATCTGAAAATTTGACATTGTTATAACATTTGTTTTCTAAAGTTGGCAGTGGCGGCCATCTTGGATCAGTTTGACTCCAAACTATCGGTTGTAGATTTGCATCCAATGATTTCTTTCTGCAAGTTTCATTTAAAATCACTCAATAGCTCATGAAATATTTTGCTAACAGACACGCAAAACCAGGTAAAAATATATTCATGTGCTTTTGTTTCTTCAGTGGCGACAATCAGAAGCAGCAGTTTTGATATAAGTTTAATCACTAGCAGAACTTTGACCAAACCGAACGAGATTTCTTTTTTTCTTAAAAAAGGAACATTTACAACAAACATAAAACACTTGCATGAACTCTGCAGCACTAAAGGAAATGTTTTGTCTCTTTTTCTGTCCCCTTGAAAAGCCTGTTTTTAAATGAAAGCACACAAATGCACCACAAGTTTCTTTCAGTTCCTGATGAAATGATTCTTTCTGCTCCAATAAACACCACCAAAGCTGTGGATGCTCGAAGGAGTCGTGGTTTAAAAATATAAATATTAAAGTCATTTAGTCAGAGCATCCCTGAACGCATCATGTGACTTCACATCGACAGCATCCTGCCAGAGACGAGAGCTTCAGGTGCAGTTTTGTCCATGTCTTGTTTGACCGCCCCTCTTCGTTCTGAGCGTAGAGAGAAAGAGAGAGCGTGGTCGTGGATTTATCCGATGTAAATGCGATGGAAGTCGTTGGCGCCGAAGGCGGCGTTGCACTTGGGGCATTTCCTCTGGCGGGTGTCGTAGCGCGTCTTGACGCACTCGAAGCAGAAGACGTGGAAGCACTTTGTGAGGACGGCATCCTTCACCCGAGAGTTGCAGCACGGGCACGTCAGACGGGCCTGGGGGACACAGAGGGACAGAACGGTTGGAAAATTAAACTCTGAAGGTCTTCCTGCTCGCAGAGTTAGAAGACTAAATTAATGTCAGTTTCAGTCTGCTTCTTGCTGATACTTAAGGAGCTCGCAGGATCAATGGAAACACAAAGCACGTTTTAACTTGGACACCCGGTAAACTCACCTTGTATTCACTAATTTCTTCGTTCAGGATATCGTCTCCGTTGCTGATTTTCTCAGCAGGTTTCTTGGCCTTCTCGATCTTTCTCCTGAGTTTGGAGATGTCCTCCTGAAATAAAAAAATCATTCAACATCTGAAAAAAGGCAAACTCTGCCGACCAGATTTTACTGCGCGATCATGACCACAGTCCTGTTACATGGTAACTGATGTTGTTCCCACTATTTAAAAACAAACTGCAGCACAACTAAAATGAAACAAAATCTGCTCAGCTGTTTCATTAATTAGAAGGACAAAAAAGATAAACAATAATATACACATTAACATTAAAGATACTCAAAAAGGTAGTAGACTACTAAAAACAAATGACTAGAGAAATTGCGTTTCTAGAAAAATGCAGTGCGATGCATACTGCTGAATGATTTTAGCTGACAGCTACCGAAGAAGTTGAAACCAGGCTGAAAAGGTTTCAGCGCTGAACAGTTCAGCTGACATTTGCTGAAAGCAAAAAAATAAAAGCAGGACGCAGAGGAAAAACAGCAGAAATTAGTAGAAAAAGCTGAAATAAAGAGAGAGGCTGAATAGATTAAAAAAATATCTGAAATAAGAAACAAAGAAACTGAAATGAGCAGAAAAAAACTGAAATTGTCATAAAAGGTTGAAATCATTAGAGAAGCCAAAAAGGCCAAAATAAAAAAAAGGCTACAATTAGCAGAAATGTACCTGAAAAGCAGCTAAAAAGCAGAAAAAAGCAAAGAAGCTGAAACAAGCACAAAAAGCTTTAACTAGTAGAAAGAAGCTAAAGAAAATTGAAGAAAGAAGCTGAAATGAGCACAAAGAAGCTAAAAAAATATCTGAAGCAGAACAAAAGCTAAAATGAGCAGTAAAAGGTTTTAAACAGCAGAGAGGGTTTGAAGCATGTGTATTAATATTTAATTCTTTCTGACTGAGTTTATGTATTTGGTTATTATTCTGTGACATTTGACACAAGGTGATCTGATTTAGTATTTCATTATTTCTAATTATTTGTGTTTTATATTTTTATTCCATATGCTGTAATTATATCTCGTTACTTTTTATTTGATGCTGTGATCTTTTTTCTCTTTTGTTAAGCACTTTGGGAACAACAAAGTCCATGCTCAATAATCCAGGTATACAATCCAACATTTTTCAGTCAGGTCATCTGGACAGTTTCTTTTTTTTGTGCTGAAACGTTTCGCCTTCGATCCAGAAGGCTTCATCAGTCAAGGAAACACACAACAAAACTGATTCTTCCCTCAACAGCTTACTCCAAAGTGGAACAAACCAGATATGTTGGTGCTAAGATGGTGTCTTTGGCACACCCCCTCCATTGCCCGCCCTCTTTCTTGTTGACAGTCGTGTCAAACTGGTTGAAAACTACAAAGTCCATGCTCAATAATCCAGGTATACAATCCAGCATTTTTCAGTCAGGTCATCTGGACACTTCGGAGTAAGCTGTTGAGGGAATAATCAGTTTTGTTGTGTGTTTCGTTGACTGATGAAGCCTTCCGGATCGAAGGTGAAACATTTCAGCACAAAAAAAGAAACTGTCCAGATGACCCGACTGAAAAATGTTGCACTTTGGTAACGGTTTCTGTTTTAAATGAGCTATATAAATAAATCTGACTTGACTTGAAGGACAGAAACATGGCTGAATATGACAAATAATTCATAAAAGTTGCATAAATACCAAAAGTCATAACAAGATTCCAGCAAAGTTAAGTCAGGTCCTCTGGATGGTTTCTTTATGTTGAAACGTTTTGTCCATCCAAAAGACTTCAAGATGTTTTGAACCACTTTGGCCATGGCTGCCTCAAACGAGTCAGTGGGGGAGCGGGCGGGCTCCAGAAACCATCTGAGCACCATCAAACTGGTTGACCCACTATGTGAAGGTGCTACTTATAAGACTAAGTTTGTTGCAGCTCCTTGGGCTGACGAAGTCCTTTGGATGAAAGACGAAACATTTCAACACAAAGAAACCATCCAGAGGACCTGACGTAACTTTGTTGGATTTTTTTTACCTGGATTATTGAGCATGAACTGTGATGTCATAACTTGTTCTGAATGAGCTGAATGGTTTGACATATGACTTCATGAAATAGAATCTAAATTGTGGAACGAGTTACGTGCCGAAAAACATACAGAAGATAAATGGATCTCAATAGTTTGAATGCTTTAGAAACGTTCACACTATTGAGATCTGGAGCGCACACAAGGCTGCAGGTGGTCACACATATCCAGCAGCCTGCCCATTCAGGGCCTTACAAACAAACTTTAAAATCAATTCTACATTGAAGAGAGCCACTGAAGGGAGTTTTGTTCAAGTGTTTATAAATGAGCCACAGCAGAAGTTTCTGAAGCGCTGACATTATGGCCTGTAAGCATTTAAAGACTTCTTATCATTCGCCAACAGATTTAATATTAGACGTCTCAAAGTCTCGCAGAGCACGAGTCTTATTTTGCTTTGGTTCTGTTCAGAAGTGCACATCTTTTCCCCACAAATTGTCAGCGTGAAACTGAAGCACATCGGCCATTTTTAATGAACGCTGCAGCTCGGAGGTTCTTGGCGATTTCGTGCTTTGTTACCTGAGCTCGTTGGGCGTTGAATGATTCCTTTTCCCTGGAGATGCTGTTTTCGACCACCTCCTCTCGGACCAGTTTGAGCTTCTGCTGAACCTGTTCCAACTGACCCCGCATCTCCTCCGACTGCAGAGCTGACTCCTGAGCCTAGGGGGACGAGGAGAGAATTCAGTGGACAGCTCTGACCCTGGACTGCTTGAAAGAGAAGCTCATGCCTCTGGCGTCAGTCTGCTTTGTGTCTGTGGCTCTTTGCTCCTGATCACCTTGCGTTTGTTCATGTCTAAAGCTTGCGTTCGAAGCGTCAGCTCTCTCTCTGCAGTGCTGATGGTGCCCTGCAGGAGGCGCTCCTTCTCCTCAAGTTTCCTCACAACCTGCAGCTGCGCATCCACCTGGAAGTAGGCGCAGCCAAACTCTTTAAAGCACGCCCACACATCAACATGAACCACAACAAAATACTTTAACACAAGAACCGAGGCAGAACTTCTGGCTGCATTTCTTGTTTGTATAATTAATAATTATTATAACGTGATGTACATTTAAATATTCTGAAAAATGACAAGTAGTCGTCTCACGCTTCACCTGAGTTTTCAACGTGAGGAGTTGGTCGGCCAGCTCCTCCTTCTCCTCCTTTAGGAGCTTGTGGATCTGGTTGGACTTGATTCGCTCGCTCATCAGCTTGAAGTTGGCGTCGTCTTTCTCCCGGAGCTGCTGCATGAGGCGGATGTTCTGTTCCTGCATGTCCTCGAAGGCCTGTCCCGTCACGTCCATCTCGCTGAGCAGCGCGTCCTCCTCCTGCGCAGAGGAGCGAGCGTCAAAGAACGAAACGCAGCGGAGAACGAAACGCAGCGGAGAACAAGCCGAGCGGCTCACACACCTGCTTGGCTATGGACAGCTTCTTGTTGAGGATGTCGATCTGCTCCTCCACAGAACGGATCTTCCTCAGAGCTTCTTCGTCGGCCATTTTCTTGCCCTCTCTCCTCTCCCTCTCCTCCAGCTCCCGCAGCCTCTGTCGCAGCTCCTCTGCCTAAAACCAGAACAAATAAAGTGCTAAAACTCATCAATTTGTTCACAGAATAAACTAAATTTCAAAAAGAAGCACAAATATTCAAACTTTTTTTTTTTAACTTAAACTAGAGTATCCTTGTTTAATTGAGGGGACAAGATCACCTCTGACTTGGTCTTCTTCTCTGCAGCCATGAGCTGGACTTTGTCCCTCTGCTCCTTTGGTGCTGATCGGTACATGTCCAGCAGCAGCTTCATCTCCCTCTGGGACTCCTGGGCCTTCCTGCACAGTCACACTCAGGCTGTTACTTTTGTCAAACTGGTTCAAAACCAAAAAAGTCCATGCTCAATAATCCAGGTATACAATCCAACAATTTTCAGCCAGGCCATCTGGACAGTTTCTTTTTTTTCTCTCTGAAACGTTTCAACTTCCATCCAGAAGGCTTCATCAGTCAAGGAAACACGAAACACAAAACTGATTCTTCCCCCAAACAGCTTACTCCAAAGTGGAACAAACCAGTGATGTTGGTGCTAAAAGAAACTGTCCAGATGACCTGACTGAAAATTGTTGGATTGTATACCTGGATTATTGAGCATGGACTTTTTTAGTTTTGAACCAGTTTGACATGACTGTCGACAAGGAAGAGGGCCAGCTTCAGAGGAGGGGGCATGCCAAAGACACCATCTTAGCACCAACATAACTGGTTTGTTTAACTTTGGAGTAAGCTGTTTGGGGGAAGAATCAGTTTTGTGTTGTGCGTTTTCTTGACTGATGAAGTCTTCCGGATGGAAGGTGAAACGTTACAGCTAAAAAAAAAAATAAAAAAAAACTGTCCAGATGACCTGACTGAAAATTGTTGGGCTATGTACTATTTCTATAAAATGTCCACAAACATGAATAACACATTATATAAAGTCAATTCAAAACTCAACGATTATTGTCTGACCCCCAAAAAAAGACGCAGTGTAATTGTCTACGTGTTGCCTGTTTGTTAGCAAAATATCTCCTGAACCAGTGGATGTGTTTTAATAGAACGCTCAGAAAGTCATCGCTGGATGTTTATCTAACTTTTGGAGTCAAACCGTTAACAACTAATCAACTAACAAACACAGAAATAACTGTCATTTTTAGGAGTATTGAGCTACGACTGGGCGTGGTTGTAGCTGAGAGTCATCCCCAACACATGCCCTGAGAGCTAAAAGATCACGCAAAATCTGTGTTTAAAACTTTGGAAAGCAAAGCAGCAGAGGATAAGTATTTCTTCAAACAACAACAGTTAAAAATAATGAGAAGCTGCAGAGGTATGATAGTCTCTGTCACGTTGTGAGACATCAGACTATTTAAAGTCACATTAAACTGATGATGTTGACGATTTCAGTCATAAAAATCTTTCAGCTTCAAGCCAACCTACAGAAACAAATTCATCATTAAAAACCATATTATAAAAATAAATTAATAGAGTAATCCAACCAGAGCCACAAACCAAACACTTGTTACGTTCTAAGACGTCTAGAAGATCGAGAATATTTACAGATGTTTCCAGAGGAAAAGCAAGCATTTAATATTAAATCATAATCTATTTTTAAAAACTTTGAAACTTTGTGTTTTCTTGTACACAGTATCAGATCAGGATGGAAAATAAAACTCCCAACGTACTTGAGTTCTGTTCGAACGATTTTCAGCTGCTCCATCTCCTTCCTCTTGGATCCTCCGACCACAGACAGACGATCTCCGGTTAACTCCTCGGCTTGGCTGCTGCTTCCCAGCTTCTCCTCCTTTATGATGCTGCTGCTGCTCCCGCTGCTTCGAGGGGGCCTCTCTCTGTCCTTTTCCTTCTCCCGCTCCCTTTCTTTCTCCTCTTTCTTTATAAAGTCTTTTTTGTCTTCCTTGTCCTTTTTCTCCTCTTTTTCCTCTTCCTTTACAGCCGCCTCTGATTCTACACCGGGCTCTGTTTTTAGTGCGTTGCCTTCAGAAATACAAAGCAAAAGTCCAGATGTGACTTATTATAGTAAGACTGCCTAAAACAATATAATCTAATATGAACTCAGTTTGATACCGATGCTACTGGGTGTTGAGGCGTCGTCCAGCTCCGTCTTCACCACAGATTCTCCAGAAACAGCTGGAGTTGACGGAGAGGTCGTCTCCTCCTTCACGTCCATCTCTGTGCTCGACTGTGATTGGAGAATGGCGCTGCCCTTTGACATTCGAAGCTACGAGGTAAATGGATATCTTTAAGCGTTACTTTTCTGTCATGTTCTGTCTCACAACCTTTAGAGAGGATTTTATATAAAAATAGCTCCTGCTTTTTAATTTTTTTGCTGATGAGATAAAACCTACCTGGTTGAGCTCAGCTTGAGTCTCTCGTAGTCTCAGCTTGTATTTCACCACCTCTCCTTTTAGCTGCTGGTTGTGGGTTTGCAGCGTGCTGATCAGGTGACGCATCTCACGGTTGATGGGACCTGTGAAGCAAGAAGCACGTGAAAATGACAAGAACAGGTCGGGGCTTTAATACACTTGGTGCATATTACTGGTTGCATAGGTTTACCTGCTTGCTCGTTGGCTGCAAGAGTCTGCTCAAATTCTATACGCAACATCTCGTACTCCTTCTTGACCTGAGCCAGTGTGTCCTCCAGCTGAAACACTTCTGTGCGAACCTTCCTCTGCAGAGCCACCTCGTCGTTCTGCACTCAGACGAGACGGAAAATGAACGGAAGGCAAACAGAAACACAGCTACCGACTAAACTAAACATACCTCCATGTGCTCCAGCTGCCGAAGCCGTGCCGTCCTTGTCGTGTTGAGGCGGGCTCGAGTCTCGTCTAACTGGGCCTTGAGGATCAGGGACTCGTTGTAGAGCACAGAAAACTGGGACTGCAGGCAGCGATACTCAGAGGTCTCCTTGACCAAACCTTCAGCTCGGCTGAGCAGCTCCGTCTGAGACAAAAAAAATAAAATAAAAAAAATCAGAGACAAGAACTTAACAGAAATAAAGGCCTAGCATTCTTTGGACAATATTTATTGTCAGTCAGATGCATATTGAGTTTAAAACTAACAATGAAAGAGTTTTTGATCAAATGTGCACCATCGTTAAATGCAACTGCAGAAAAAAACTGCAAGATTTTGCACAATCAGTGTGATATATGTTGAGCTGAACACGTAGAATTTTAACGGAGATGCAAAATTACCCACAGAATGAGGGTGAGAATATACGTTAGCACAAAGCTGAATTGTTGAACTCATGTGGCTTTTCTGTATTTCTGCACGGCCATTAATCTGATGCAGAACATTGCTGTGTTCAGTAAAAATACCTTCATGTTGTTGTTCTCCTGTTGAACGTTCTGCAGATCCTGCTGAAGTTTCTGCAGCTCAATGAAGCGATTATCTGCCAGCTCCCTGTTCTCCTCCATCTCGCTGTTCATTTCCTCAAACTATTTTAGAAGATTAACACAAGTTAAGATCCAAAACAGCACTTCTCACAAAACAGCTTGTTCTAACTAAAATAAAGCGAGGACAAATAAAGTGTACCTTTCTCTTGTTAATAGTGATGGTTCCACAAACACTGCTGGCCTCTCCACACACTTTATAGCCTTTGCTGTTGACCTGGAGTGCACAGGTGACGTTAGAACCTACTTCTGCATAAACAGACACATTGTACTGTTATTATAATCTCACCCTCTCCAGTATCTCGCTCAAGTGTGCGTTCAGTCTGTTTTCTCGTCGACGGATCTTCTCCATGTCCCACTGGAGCTCCTCGATCCGGGCCTGCAGCTCAGTGACGCGCTGGTCTGCTTTGTTAGTCGCCCGACCCAGAGACCGGGACTGCAGAGGAAAAAAGTACAGAGACTGAAGCTCATAGGTGCCGGTACATAACACGCTCGAAGAAATGGCTTCACAACAAAGCACAATCTAACTACAAAGGCCCTCAGAATTTATAACCATACATCTAGTAAATCAAGATGGGAAGTTCTATTGTTATAACAGGGCAAGATGATTTTGAAAAAAATATATGTTTAATTAATTAGTAAGTGATTAAAACATATGAGGCTTACCTCACTGGTCATGTGAATGTGTTTCTGTTTGAGGTCTTCTGTCAGCTGCTGGAGCAGTTCGTTTTCAGTGGCCAGGCGGGAATTCAGCTTGGAAGTTACCTGCTTCAGACTCCCCTCTGAAAATGAATACAGAACAGGGGTAATTACTTCTCTTGTGTACATTTTACATGTAACTGTTCTGGCAGTACATGTATTTTCCTAAGAAAATAAATAAATAAAAATAAAACCTTTTTTCTCTCTCACCGTGTCCAGAGTCTAACTCCAACTTTAGCTGATCCACGGTGTCCTTCAGGCTCTTGTAGATCTCCACAACACGACCGGCCTGCTTCTGGCTGGACTCCACTCGCTCTTGGAGCTCGGTCTCCATCTCCTCACAGGTGCTGCTCGCCAGCGTCGCCAGAAAAGAGTTGGAGGTCTCCCCTTGATGCCCTGTGAGGATAAACAACAGCAGAAAATCTTTTGAGTTCAGATTTTTGTTTTTCGTTGCCAATTATTTCTGTTTCAGGTCTGTTTTCACCTCTGTCTTTGGCCCTCTCCTGGTTAGAGTCTCCATCAGGTTCAGGAGTTTCCGGCTTTAGGCTCCGACCCTCACCTGGTGGAGATTTCTCCGGTTCGCTGTTTGATTGATCATAGCGCCTGATGATGAGCCGAATGTTTTCATCAAACTGAAAAGAGGAGCATTACGTCACATGTTGACATAAGGAACATTTGTTGAACAAGCCATTTTTGTTACAGCTTCCTTCAGCGTTCACCTGATTCCAGTATCTGTTGAGGATGAGCAGGCTGGCGTCATCAGTTGCCTGCCGGGTCTCCAGTCTCTCGATCCGCTCTCGCAGCTCGTCCTCAATCACCTACAAATAAAATCAGAATAAACTTGATTGCAGTCTGAAGATAAAGCACAGCTACTCCCCTGTGTCTGTGTAAAGAGCTGTAAATACAATAAATTTACCTGTCTTTGATCAAGAGCTTCTCCTAGCTTTCGGTTTTTAGCTTGAAGAGCTTTGATGTCTTGCTCTTCCTTTAAAAAAAATAACAATAGTTCACATATAATCATAAAAACAGACATGATGCTTTTGTAATTAGAGGTAATAACACAGATATGACTGCGTGATATTAACGAGATGCTCACAGAGTTGGACACTCCTCCCAGTTTGATGACCGTCTCCACCGCGGTGCTGCCGCCGGCCCCAGCGCTGACACCGGGCCCTCCGTCCTCTCCGTCCCGCTCCCTCCGCTTCTCCGGCGGGGCTCCGGAGAACGAGGGTCCGCAGGGGTCAGCAGGACGCTTCTGTCCAGACATCCTCAGACCCCTGAACACACACACAAAAAAGAAAAATAAGGCAGAGTGTCAGTGCGGATTCGGACCTATAACACATCCTCAAACCTAGGTCTCTTCAACAATGAGCATTCTTAAAGTCAATAATTTGTTTTTTACGTTTCAATCCTTGAAGTTTGGCTGAATCAGTCATGAGGCTAACGCTAGCTTATGGCTAACGTTAGCCTTACGCTAGCGTTAGCAAATATACTAACTGGGTTAAATTCTGGGAAAACAAACAAATAATGCAATAATTGAGCAGTATGGTACACATGGACTAAACCTTACCGATTTAAAGTTTAATAGTTGTTAACTGGCTCTGGTAATAAGGATGCTGCGGCTTTCTGTCTTCACGGAAACGGAAATGATAGCGGTAGCAATCAGCTAACACACTGCCCCCTACCGGGTAGGAGGGCGTTCAAAATGCCTCTAAAGATGACTACATAATAATATACATAATAATACATCAATTTGACCATATTTCTTCTGTTTCTCATTATAAATACAGATGAAAATTAGCCTCTCTGGATAAATCTGGCATATTTATGTGATGTATTCATGTTGATTAATATGCATTGTCCCTTTATGAAATAAAGAAATATGAAATAAACAACTCCACAAGTTGCCCACTCGCTCCTCCAGTTTGTTATCAATATCTCACCTTCTCTGTTCTTCTCAGGAGTCTAAATAGACAACGATGTTCTACGTCGACATTGCGATCCGCAGTGAGAGTAGAGAGCATGCGGAAGAGAGTCTGGAGAGGATGCTCTGGAGAGACGAGGAATGAAAGAAGCAAGACAGAACACGTGTGTGACTAACAGGGGTGGAAGTGAAGTAGCTGGTGTCAAGAAGAGGCAGGTAGGGTGGAGTTGATGGAGATACTGCAGTTTTCATTATACCACTGGCTCTTGCTGCCTCAAGTGGAGGAGTTTAAGTGGCTCAGGTTTTGTTCATGAGTGAGAGAAGAATGGAGTGTGAGATCTGCAGACGAATTGGTGCGGATTTCGTAATATTGCGAACTCTGTGCTGGTCCGCTGTGGTGAAGAAAGATCTGAGCAGTAGATGAGATTCTCTGTTTATCAGTCAATTTAAATTCTTACTTTCACATTTTGAGCTCTAGGTAGAAACCAAAAGAATGAGATCCCGGGCACAGGCGATGAAAAGGACTTTCCTCCGCAGGGTAGCTGGTAAAGACTGAGTAGAGCCACTGCTCCTTCACATTAAAAGTAGCCAGTTGAGAAGTTTCGGGCATCTGGTAAGGATCCCCCCTGGACGCCTCTTTAGGGGGATGCTCGGAGTATTTCCAACAAGAGTAAACCCAGGAAAGACCCAGGACACGCTGGAGAGTTTATGACTTTCAACTGGCCTGGGAACGCCTTGGAGTCCTCAGCTGTGGTGGCTATGGAAAGAGATGTCTGGGCCTCCCTGCTCAACCTGCTGCCCTGTGACCCGACTCTGGAACAAGTGGCAGATAAAGGATAGATGGGACTGACTCTTGACACCTCATGTTTCTGCACATTACTTTTTAAAATATACTTTTTATTCTTTTTGTTGATATTGAAAGTCAATATTCTTTATAAAAAATAGTGATTGTATTTATCATAGCCTAAAGCAGAACTCTGAAATAATCTTATAATGCTTCCTTTGTAATATATGGTTCAACAATTACACAATGTCTAAAAGGCAGACAAACTGCCTATTGCACAGCAGGTGACACAAGCTGTTTATTTTACAGAGACCCGGATATCAGTCTTTACCTCACTATCTAGTCCTTGTTTTTGTTACATTTAAAATTTAACCAAAGTCTCGGACTCTTCCATCAATAAGGTCGCCAAATCACATGACAGAACCAAATCTGTTTTAGTGTCAAAATGCTTTTAGAATCATTACCCTGAAGGTCTGGAAATGTGTACGCTTAGTTTCTTCACAGTGATATGGACTAATAAAAACAACGTTGCTTACTAAACTGAAGTATTTTATAAAATTGAAGTTTTACATCTAATCCAAGACGTGTGGTGATCTGAGTGACAAGCTCTTTTTTTTTTCTTCCATAAATGTGATTTACAACTTGTTGGGTTTTGCCATGTTATATTGAAAACACGCAAACCAGAAATTGTTTAATTACTATCTCACATACTTGCTGGGACGGACAGCATACTTTGTATAAGTTTCAGATTAAAGTACAATATGTGCAAACAAATTCTCAAAGACTGAACTCTGAGCTGTAATATTAGAAAGGACCTTGCACAGAGTGCAGAGTTCAGATTGTGCAAAGGATCTCTTGTCATTATTTGCGAGTTACAAATCAAGCCCAGCCTTGTGGGGTCCAAGATCCCTATCTGCTGTGATACGCTGCATGCGTGAGTTGACAGATGTCAGTTTTAGTTGTCGAAGTAAAAAACAGTTCATGCACGAGACGCTTTGGCATGAAGGTGGTGTTCAAATTTAGCTTTAGATCAAATTTAAACCACTGGAACAATAAATGCTTCTTGGTGTGTGCAGAAAGTACGCTTTGACAGTTATAATGAAAAAAACATAAACATTTAAATGGTCCTTTTTTGAAAAGTAATTCTGCAAAAGAAAGTAAAATTGGCTAAAACTGTTTACGTTGTTATATGCTCATTTAAAGAAGGCTTTAGGTTTTATAACGCTGAGGGAAGACTTAAAAGTTTTTGTGCTCTTTGACTTTAAGGAAAGAGAAATGAGGAAAAGTTTTTTGTGTTTTTTGTTTGTTTGTTTTGTATGGTAAAGTAAATGTAAATGAGTCCCGGAGGCTCACTGGGATTAACCTTTATAAATAAAGGTTGAACGAAAAGTAAAAGGGATCTGACAACTGGACATACCTGCATCTTTTTCTTTCAAAATGAGCACTAGTGGTTCTTTAAAAGCTGTATTTCCTATAAAGCTGGGGCTGAGTCTGTGCAACATCAAATGAGGGGGGGGGCTTAAGAAGCTTTACAGGAATCAAAATAACTTTGAAAATTATTGATAATTTAATTGTCGCAATGACTTAAAATCAGTGATGATAAATGGGTAAAGTGAAACTAGCATTTCTTGAAAGATTGTTTATCACATTAAACAAAGATCTTATTTTCTCTGTTAGCGCAAGTAAATGTAACAGGGTTGACACTTGGCTGCTACCACAATATCTGTAGTTATAGTCATTCAGCTGTGGTAGCCATCTTGAATCCACTTCAAAAGTCAATTAGATCCAGTGTAATCCAATAAATACTTTCTGAGTTTTATTAAAATCCATCCAGTTATTCGTGAGAGATTTTGCTAGGAACTGACTTGCTTGAAACTAACAGTCAATGCCAATGTTTTGAACAAGCTCTAACCCCTAACCCCAAAATGGTGTTCCGCTAGGACGGTGCTTCGGTCCCCAGAAGGACTAGTGGTCCTAACGAGGCATATGTGTATACCATACACATACACATTGTTTTTTGAACCCGTCCAAAGCTGACTTAACTTTTTTAGATTTTTCTACCTAGATTATTGAGCATACATCAGGATATACCATAAAGGATTCTAAAAAGGTAACAAAACCAAGGCATACACACACATGCAACATGATCAGATTTCATGGAAGTGATAATGACTGGCAATAGCATATTTAGGCTTAAATATATAAAATGGTTGGGCTCCTTGGTAAATGCCTTTTTACCATAAGTTTCTGCCCCATTTTATGGGTTGAAAGTTAAAAAGTGTAGCTGTGAAAATAGTAGTACATTATTTGCTTGTGTGAATGTCTGCATTTGACTCTGCAGGAACAGAACCACAAACCTGAAGTGCAACATTTCAACAGGCCTCTCAAGTCAGTGATCAGGAGGCGGAGCTGGTTCACAAACTGTCATGTTTTCCAGCCCAGTCCAGGCCCTGATATGAACCATAAAGTCCACAACCCGCCCCTGAGGTGTGTCAGATGACTGGGGCCAATTGTTTCAGCAGAGGGACAGCCGCCCCCCTCCCGAGCCACATCACCAGCACCTCCCCCCACCGCCTCCAACCGAACCATAAAAACAGCTTTTCACTCACTTTCAGTCTGATTCATCAGGCTGATCACCTCTGGGAGGCAAAGTGTGTTTACCATCGTCTCTGTCTGACAAAACCAACAAGTAAGACGCTTTCTAAATTTTTAGTGTTAAAATTGTTTGCATTTTTTCTGCAGGCTTGCTCTGTTCTGTGCAGCTTTTCATGTGGGTTTGCACATGCTTTTGCACAACTTTTTCTCTGATTTATTTTAAAAAATCAGTGGGTATTTTATACTGAAAAGTTCTTACAATAGCTTAATATAACCTCATTTGTCCAAATGTGTATTAATTATGTTTCCTGCAGATACATCTCAGTGTTTATCATGTGGGTTTGTGCTGCCTGTTGTTTAAGAAAACTTATAACTCTGTAGCTCTTAAACTTGACTTGTAGCTGTTTTCAATGCATTCCTCTGCAGAAAGCATTGAGTGAACTTAGCAAGCAGCTTCAAATGAACTATGAATGAATGTTGCATCATGAAGGAGAACTTTGTTTCTGAAGGCCAAAGTTCAACCATGCAAGCCAAATATTTAACTGCCATGGTGGTGCAGGAGAAGCAGGACGTTGTATGCGGAGTTGATTAGAAATGGCTGAACCTTCCTCATACCTGCTCAAGTCTTTTGTTGTACAGCTCTCAGTTTAATAACTATTGTTGTTTCTACCAGGATGACTCATCAGTTCCCTGCGCTGTCCCCGGAGAAGAAGAAGGAGCTGGCTGACATTGCCCAGAAGATTGTGGCTACAGGAAAGGGGATCCTGGCTGCAGATGAATCGACAGGTGAGCCTCAATCTCGGTTCTTGTTTCTGCATTTGGTGTAACAGCTGAAAAATAAATGAACGCCGTCCTCGTCCAGGCACCATGGCCAAGCGGCTGCAGAAGATCAATGTGGAGAACACTGAGGAGAACCGCCGCTTCTACCGCGACATCCTTTTCTCCTCTGACCCCTCCATCGCCAACAGCATAGGCGGGGTCATCTTCTTCCACGAGACGCTCTACCAGAAGTCAGACAGCGGGAAGCTTTTCCCCCAGCTCATCAAGGAGAAGGGGATTGTTGTTGGCATCAAGGTAAGACATTTAAGTCTTTAAGAACAACCATGATCTCGTTTTACAGATGACTCTGACTTGTGTTTTGTTTTTTATGGGTGTAGGTCGACAAAGGCACAGCTGCTCTCGCTGGAACAGATGGAGAGACCACCACACAAGGTAAACCAAAAGAACGTTTGACAAATAAAAATGAATATTTTGAATGAATCGTTTTATGGTTTGTTTAGGTCTTGACGGCCTCTCAGAGCGATGCGCCCAGTATAAGAAGGACGGCTGCGACTTTGCTAAATGGAGGTGTGTGCTGAAGATCTCGGGCAGCTGCCCATCAGCACTCGCCATAGCAGAGAACGCCAATGTTCTTGCCAGATACGCCAGTATATGCCAACAGGTGTGTTTTTTATCATTTATCTTCAGTACTGGCCAGCAGATAGTAGCGATCATAGCAAGTTGAATCAAATGCATCTGGACTTTGTTTTCTGCATTCCTCAGTGATCTTATTAGTGTTTAATCATTTGATTTGATCTCCCTCAGAACGGCCTGGTGCCCATCGTGGAGCCAGAGATCCTGCCTGATGGTGACCACGACCTGCAGCGGTGCCAGTACGTCACAGAAAAGGTTGGTGTGGTACATAAAACTGGAGATGTTTTCCCCACTACACAAAAGTGACTGACATCTTTGCATCTTTAGGTCCTGGCTGCTGTCTACAAGGCTCTGTCGGACCACCACGTGTACCTGGAGGGCACATTGCTGAAGCCCAACATGGTCACTGCCGGACACTCCTGCACTAAGAAATACACCCCGGAGGATGTTGCCTTGGCCACAGTGATGACTCTGAGACGCACTGTCCCCTCTGCAGTGCCTGGTGAGACTCATATGATCAGCTTTTCAGCCCCATAATGAATCCGTTTTTAAAAATGGCTATCTAGAATGCAAGTGCTATTTGTGTGTTTGCTTGTTCTTTTAGGCATCTGCTTCCTGTCTGGTGGTCAGAGTGAGGAGGAGGCCTCCCTCAACCTGAATGCCATCAACCAGGTGGCCCTCTGTCGCCCCTGGAAGCTGACCTTCTCTTACGGACGAGCACTTCAGGCGTCTGCTCTTTCAGCGTGGATGGGCAAAGCTGCCAACAAGGCAGCAGCCCAGCAGGTTTTCTGCCAGAGGGCCAAGGTGAGACGTCCAGATGTTGAGTTTTCATTATCAAATCACTATCAACGAGTCAGAACTGTTGATTAAGTTACTTATCTTGATGTACTCAACTTTATGTCGTCTGGTAAATCATTGATTTCTAAAAGCTTTTCGCCTCTTCAGTCTTGCACTCATGCAGTTCATGTTATCTGGCTGATCATTAACACTCACATTTGACTTTGCCCTTCTCCGTCCTCTGATCAGATCAACGGCTTGGCTTCCAAAGGAGAGTACAAGCCTGCCGCCACAGCTGACAAGGCCTCCATGAAGTCTCTGTACACTGCCAGCTATGTCTATTAAACACCGCGAACACTTAAAATAAAATAGAACCAAAACAAATGGACCAAATCTGCCCCCTCAGCTTGATGATCAGTTTTTGTGTACCACGCCTAGATGACTTCCACCAACATGTCAAGCTGCTGTTTGTCTACTCGATGAAATAACTGGAAATAAATTAAAAGCCCCAAAACATCTGGCTTCTTTGCAAATTTTTTTTTTGGGGGGGGGGTCACAACTTCATTTTTTTTCCTTCTAGTTTTGCTAAATAAGAGGTCAGGACAGTGGGAGTTTTGTTCGTTCATTCACGTCCGTCACTAAATAAGACGATGAGGCATTTGGCTACAGGACTGATTAACAGAGGTGCCATTTTCACCCAATAAAAAAACACACACAAAAGAGATGCAAGATATTTAATTTTATTGGATAAAAAAATATATACAGTTGCAACACCAGCCATTACTAAAACAACAAAAAACTAATGTATTTAAGATGAGGCATCAAACCTGTTGTTTTTATTTTTGACTGAATTACCGGATAGTATCCAAAAATAATTGATTGATTCATTACAAATCGATAATACAGTGGTGCTTAAATGTTTGTGAAGCCTTTAGAATTTCTAGATTTCTGCATAAATATGACCTAAAACAACATCAGATTTTCACACAAAGAGAACCCAGCTAAACTGAGACAAAAATATTATACTTAGTCATTTATTTATTGAGGAAAATGATTCAATATTACATATTTGTGAGTGGTAAAAAGTATGTGAACCTCTAGGATTAGCAGTTAATTTGAAGGTGAAATTAGAGCCAGGTGTTTTTCAATTAATGGGATGATGATCAGGTGTGAGTTTGCACCCTGTTTGATTTAAAGAACAGGGATCTATCAAAGTCTGCTCTTCGGGCAGCATTATAAGCCCAATAATGTTTTCTATAATGATAGATAATGTTTTTGCACAAACTGATTAAGGAATGGGCTGTTTGCTTTTTGCGGATGATGGAGCCATTTGGAAAAGGGGACGTAATGTAGATTTTACTGCTAAAAAAATCAGGATGCTATTGTTAAAATAGAGAAATGGGCATATCAACGGGGGTTTGAATTCTCTGTGGAAAAAACAAAGTTGATGATGTTTATGCAGAAAAAACAGATAAAGGATGTTAAAATTAAATTATATAATCAAGAATTAGAACAAGTAAAATGTATAAAGTTCTTAAGAATACAGTTTGATGAGAAAATAACATGGAATATTCATATACAAGAAATTATTGATAAATGTAAAAAAGTTCTAAACATTATGAGATATTTAGCAGGAAGTGATTGGGGGGCAGAAAGAGGGGCGTTAAAAAGAATTTACATAGGTTTGATCAGATCAAATATAGATTATGGAAGTATTGTTTATGGGTCAGCAGCGAAGACATCTGGAAACACTGGACAGTATTCAACATCAAGCGCTAAGGATTTGTACTGGAGCATTCAAAACCACCCCTATAGCAGCAATTAAAGTTGAGATGGGAGAAATGCCATTAGAATTAAGGAGAATACAATTAGCTATAAGCTACTGGATCAGTTTACAAGGAAATAAGTCAAACCATCCGACAATAGAAACTTTAAAACCATGTTGGGAAAAAGAGAAAAAGGAGACAAGGAGTTTTGGATGGGTAATTAATAGAAAGGCAAAAGAATTACAAATAACCAACTTAAGAATTAGTCCAGTGGTGCCTTTGCCAGCAGTACCACCATGGATCCTACCAGATGCAAGAGTATATTTAACTCTTTTAGACAAGAAGAAGGATAAAGGATATATTTTAAATTCAAACAGTACAGATATATATAAACAACGACTATAATCATATTCAGATATTTACAGATGCATCAAAAAATCTAACTGGAGAAATAGGAATAGCCTTTGTTATACCAGAATTTCAGATAAGACAAGGAAAACGAGTTACAAATGGGTTATCAGTATACACAAGAGAAATATTAGCATTATTATTAGCAATACAATGGATAGAAGAAATTAAACCTTTAAAAACAATAATTTGCTCAGATTCTAGTTCAGCATTAACCAGTCTAAAATACAACCACTCAGACAGTAGAGCAGACATTTTAATAGAAATACAGCAAATATTATTCAGGATACAAATGATGGGATTAACAGTTATATTTATTTGGGTTCCAGCTCACATTGGGATTAAGGGTAATGAAATAGCAGATAGGGAAGCAAAAAAGGCAACAACAGGACAAGTTAATTTTACAGTGAAGCAAATCAGAAGCAAAAAGTATAATTAAACAAAAATTGAGGGAATGTGGCAGAAAGAATGGGATGAAGATAAAGGAAGGTGGTATTACAGGATTCAAAAAAAGAGTAGGAAAAATGAGAGTAGGAAGAAAAAATAGGAGAGGAGAAACTATTAACAAGGTTAAAATTTGGACACAATGGACTTAGCAGTTCGCTATACAGACTACAGCAACACAATACAGGAAACTGTCAATATTGTGGAGAAAACGAGACAATAGAACATATTATTTTATTATGCACAAGATATGTGATAGACAGGAGATTAATGTTGGAAGAATTTAGGGAAAAGAAAGAAAAGTTTAATTTAATAAATATACTACAGGGAAATTCAGATAGTAAAAGTACTCAGATTTTAATTAGATTTTTCTGGAAAACAAAGGTGATTAACAGAATACAGCATAGAATAAAAGAAACATTTTAAGACACACTCCATACCGGTAGGTGGCGGTAATGCAACCTCAACGTTTCTTGCCAACCACCAATAAAACGTCAACAACAACAACAACAACAACAACAACAACAACAACAACAACAACAACAACAACAACAACAACAACAAGGCTGCACAACATGTTTGTGTAAGTGTATTATGGCAGGAACAAAGGAGATTTCTGAGGACCTCAGAAAAAGAGTTGTTGTTCATCAGGATGGAAACGGTTACAAAAACATCTGTAAAGAGTTTGGACTCCACCAATCCACAGACAGATTGTGTACAAATGGAGGACATTCAAGACCAGTTACCCTCCTCGACCAACAAAGATCACTTCAGGAGCAAAGTGTGTAATTGTTGGTGAGGTCACAATGGACTCCAGGGTAACTTCTAAGCAACTGAAGGTCTCTCTCACATTGACTAATGTTCATGAGTTCACCATCAGGAGAACACTGACCAACAATGGTGTGCATGGCAGGGCTGAAGGAAGCCACTGATCTCCAAAAAGAACATTGTTGCTCATCTGCAGTTTGATAAAGATCATGTGGACAAGCCAGAAGACTGTTGGAAGAATGTTTTGTTGGACAGTTGAGACCAAAATAGAACTTTTAGGTTTAAATAAAAAGTGTTCTGTTTGGAGAAAGTAAAACGCTGCATTCCTGCATAAGAACCTTATCCCATGTGTGAAACATGGTGGTGGCAGTATCATGGTTTGGGCCCGTTTTGCTGTATCTGGGCCAGGACAGCTTGCCATCATTGATGGAACAATAAACTCTGAATTATATCAGAGAATTCTAAAGGAAAATGTCAGAACATCTGTCCTGAATCTGAAGAGAAGGTGCGTCATACAGCAAGACAATGACCCTCAGCACACAAGTTGTTCTACCAAAGAATGGTTCAAGAAGAATAAAGTTCATGTTTTGGAATGACCAAGTCAAAGTCCCAACCTTAATACAGTCCAAATGTTGTGGAAGGACTTGAAGCAAGCAGCTAATGTGAAGAAACCACCAAGATCCAGAGTAAAACTGTTCTGTATGGATGAATGGACTAAAATTCCTCCAAGCCGGTGTGTGCAGGACTGATCAACAGTTACTGGAAATGTTTAGTTGCAGTTATTGCTGCAAAGGGAGGGTCACACCAGGTACTGAAAGCAAAGGCTCACATATTTTTACCACTCATAAATATGTAATATTGGATAATTTTCCTCAATAAATAAATGACCAAGTATAATATTTCTGTCTCATTTGTTTAACTGGATTCTCTTGATCTACTTTTAGGACTTGTGTGAAAATCTGATTATGTTTTGATCATATTTATGTAGAAATATGGAACATTTTGAAAGGGTTCACAAACATTCAAGCACCACTGTATGTCTAATACAGGTAGCTGCTAAATTAAATCATACTTGAAAACAGACTACCTGAAGTTTAAAGGCCCGTGTTAAAACAATTCTGTAATGATAGCTAAGAAATGCAAAGTTTAATGATTTAAACTTAAGCTGCAAATTGAAATATAATAGATATTATGTAAACAGATTTTGGAGCTTGTCGAGTACAGTACATCAGATTAAAAAAAAGCTTTTTGAAGCAACTATTTTTACATATTACATGGAAAAATATTTACATCATGTAACAATATAGTTCACTTCCATTTAAAGTACAGTATATGAAAAAAAAAATCAAACGTGTTTAAGCAAAACTGTAACACTGGCATGTTGTACCGAAACAAGACACGGTTCAATCACAACATACCCAAACTGCAGTAGAAACAGTGTTCGTGCAGATTAATACGTCAGGCGGCTGATCTTAGTGCGACATCTCACTCTGTGGCGGCCGGGGATTGTACTGGACAATAACCTAACAAAAAATAACAATGAGAACAAAACGTTGAGCAACAAAATTAATAATTTTAGGATTGTGAGAAGTTGCATTCTACTCCGGGCTGCTTTACGCCTTGTTATATTTTAGTGATGTAAGTTTGTCTTGTGTGAAAAGTTAAAAAGATATTTTAAATGATTTTTGATCAACTTTCACATAGTTTGAAGTTCATATTCACCCTTCATTATACTCATAATGTAATTGAAACTGTTGCAGTAGAGTCTAAGGTTGCAGTTTATTGATGACAACCGTGATATTAAAAATATGAAAATGACTAAATATTAAAACAAAAGTATAATTATGTCATGGTTGACCACATTTCCTGGCCTTTCATTTCATTGTTATGCTGATGATTGTCAGATTTATCTGCCCTTGAATAGATTCTGCTCCACTCACCCTCTGTTAAAATCGTTAGTTACATACTGTAACCCCAGATTCTATGAGTATAGGCGTAGCCCTTTAAGGCTGTCGCTGGTGGGTTTATCCCGTCATGCAAAGCATTGCACTGAAAAAATTAGTCCACGCCCACCTGTCGTGTGGGCCCCACCCAGTCCGTATAAATTACGTTAAGAGCGGGTAATCGGCTCCCAAATAGCTTTTTCTTCAGCCATTTAGGAGCCAGTGAGGCCCGATGCTTAAAGGGCTATGACTATACTCATAGAATCTGGGGTTACAGTACGTAACCAACGTTCTATTTCGTATAGGCTTCGCCCTTTAAGGCTGTCGCTGGTGGGTTAAGGGCGAAGCAGATGTAGTCTCCGCCTCACTGGGTCCATTCGAACACCATAAGAAGCACCCGCTTGCCCAAAAAACATCTAGTCACTCAGCTCTCCATGTGCGTAATTACGCATTGCATAATTACGCGCACCATGCACAGACGCGCACTGAGTAATTTATGCGTTCCGAGTGCATGAACGCCCCGGAAAGGTTTTCAACAGAAAAAGAGGAGAGGCTGAAAAGGCCGTGAACAGAGCAGATCCATGGCTCTTCAATATGAACATATTAATAATAAATGAACTGATTATTAATCAAATGAACTGATTGATGACAATAGTCATGAACTGATTAGTGACAATAGAACAAGAACAGCAGTCACAACCTGTGACTGATAACATCTCACACTGTATATGCATGCAGTCATATGCGAGTTTAAATGAGATTTCATGAAACAATAATAATATTCATTCTGTTAAGGCAGTAAGGACACAATGTGTCATGGAACGAGCAGTCACATCACGTAAATAAAAGCGAATAAATGAACAGGGTGTTGACCACGCAGCCACAGTACAAATATCCTGCACTGACATACCATTATGCAAAGCAGTCGAAGATGCGATACCTCTGGTCGAGTGCACCCTGAGGTTGTCAGGAGGCTCTAAATCTGATGCTCTGTAGGCTTCAGAAATGGCCTCACACAGCCAGTGTGACAGGCGCTGGGTGGATAACGAGCGACCTGCAGATGCGTCTCTATAGTGCACAAACAAATGTTGAGTCTGACGCAATGCCGCCGTGCGTGTTACGTAACACGTCAACGCATGTACAGGGCAGAGAAGATGGAAAGATGCTTCTTCTTCTGATTTGTGGGTAGGAGGGAAAAAATCCCTCCAACGATATCGCTCTTGATTTAAACGAGCTTATGATGTTTTTAGGCATAAACGCTGGATTAGGCCTCGGATCAGCTGAGCTACCATCAGCCTGAATTCTGAGACAAGACGGAGCGACAGAGAGGACAGATAAATCACTCACCCTCTTAGCGGATGTTAAGGCCAACAGCAGGGCTGCTTTAAGAGACAAATTAATCGGAACCTGATCTAGTGGCTCGAATGGAGCTTTGATCAGGGCTCGCATAACCAGCGTTAAATCCCACTGCGGAGCAAGTGGGCATGAAACAGGCCTGCGTCTCTGTACACCTTAAAAAAAAAACGCTTAATCAGCGGATGATTAAAAGATGTTCTGTCCCCGAAACCTTCGTGATAAGAAGAGATGGCTGCAGCGTACGTTTTAATTGTACTGAATGCCGGATTTCTGTCCATCAGCTGATGCAGAAAGGACAGCACGCCACCTAGTGGACATGAGGTGGCCTCTACACCTTTCTCCGTACACCAGCGCTAAAAAGCTATCCACTTTGATGTGTACAGCGCTGTGATAGATGCAGCACATGAATCCTAGATTGTGCGCACAACCTCTTGAGAGAGACCCATCTTCTATAAGCGGATCCGCTCAGTGGCCAGACACAAAGGTGCTGGCCTAATTCTGGGTAACTCCTGATCGCTCCTCCCGCCTGGAGGAGAGCATTCTCCCTCCACGGCAGTTTCCACGGGCGCCCCGATAACAGGCGTCGTAGAACTGGGAACCATGGGGCATTCACACGCTCGGGAGCCACCAGGAGAGCTGTTAGTCCCTCCTCCTGAACTCGGTTCAGAAACCGTGATATCAGAGGGAGTGGGAGAAATGTGTAAAGAAGCATTTTGGGCCACGGGCTGTGGGCAAACGCATCCACCCCTAGCGGTGGTTCGTCTCGTGGGCTCAGTGAGAACCATAGTTGACACTGAGCGTTCTCTCGTGTTGCAAACAGGTCCACGGCTACTTTGCTAAATTTCTTCCACGTCTGAGCCATCAGCTCAGGATGGAGGGTCCAGTCCCCGTGACACGGACCACCCCTGGACATCACATCCGCCCCCCTGTTCAGAAAACTGGGGATGTACACTGCTCTGATGGAGAGCAGATTTTGGTGTGCCCAACAAAGCAGCCGTCTCGTAATGTGTAACATTTGGGCTGAGCGCACACCCCCCTGCCGGTTTATGTATGCAGCAGTGACCTTGTTGTCTGTGTGAATCAACACATGTTGATTCCGCAGCACAGAGGCAAAGTGTTGATTCACGTTCAAAACCATGCGACACTCCAAAACATTTATATGAGCTGCTGTGTGGGGTGGTCACAGCGCATCCACAGCTCGACTCATGCATGTGCCCCCCTCCAACCTGACAGGAACGCGTCTGTGAAGACTGACACATGTGATGTAGGTCTGCTGACGGGAACTTCCTCTGACAAAACAAGAGGGTTTCCCCAGTGTCTCAGGTCGCTTCTCATGGAGGGGGGCACAACGATCAACAGTCTCTTCTGCCTCACCGGATCCACACGCAAACGAGCGAACCACCTCTGGAGACGTCACATGTGGAGTAAGCCCAACGGGATCACCGTGTGAGCTGACGACATTGTTCCTAAGAACTTCATGACAGAAACAGCAGGTACCACTCTGCCCGGTTTCACGTGGCGGAGTTGATCCTTTAGAGCTTCGGTTCTCGTCTGTGATAAACGAGCCCCCATAGTGACCGAGTTTAGCTCCACTCCCAGATAAACGATCGTCTGGGCCGGGAGAACTGAACTCTTTTTCCAGTTTATGGTGAAGCCGAGATTTTGCAAGTGTGACGTCAGTGTCAGAGTTTGCGCTGCTGCCTCCTGTCTGGAATGGGTCAGCAGCAACAGATCGTCCAGATAAAACAGAATTCTCATCCCTGCACTGTGTAACGGCTGCAGAGCCACCTCCAAGCATTTTGAAAATGTGCGTGGCGCAAGGGAATACCCGAACGGGAGTCTGTTGTACTGCTACTGGGTCCCTTGAAAGGAAAAGCACAGGAACTTTCTGTGCTTTGAAATGATCGGGATATGGAAGTAGGCGTCTTTCAGATCGATGGAGGTAAACCAGTCGTTTTGCTGAATGATGTCTAACAATTGTCTGGTTTTCAACATGTGAAATTGTCTCTCCAGGATTGATCTGTTGAAAATTGACAAATCCAAAATGGGTCTCATCCCTCTGGTCCGTTTTGGGACCAGGAAGTAATGAGAGTAGAACCCTGTGTTTTCTTCTCCTTCTGGAACCCTGGAAATTACATTTTTCACCAGAAGTTCTTGAACCTCTGCATGAAGAAACGAGATCTGTTCTGGGCATGACAGAACCGTCTCTAAAATTCCTCCAAACGGGGGGTGGGGGGGGGGGGGTTTGAGCTGCGAACTGCAGCATATATCACCTGCTGATAAGATGGTTCATCCATCTGTCTAGAGCGCACACTCGCTGCCACTTCGCGTAACGTTCGGGGAGCGGACGCGCATCTCCGTGTTGCGTCATGTTTTTTACGGTCAACTGATTTACAGCCTCTACCGCCGTCATGTGCTGCGAAGGCATGCTTCAAGCGACCCAAAGTGAGGCTTTCTCGAAAGGGCCCTGAAGGCAACTCTGTGCCGCGCTCAGGCTGCGGGCTCACATCCGTGCTTATGTGAGCTGGCGTGCGCTGAGGAGAGGTGCGTGCACCCTTGGCCATGCGGAACCGCTTCGGCAAAGGCTGTCGCTGCCACGTGGGCGCGCGTTTGCTGCCGTTGCGGTCAGAGGAGGCGGCGCACGGCTTAGGTTAAGAGCGAGGTTTCCCACTGGACTCGGTCTACTGAAAACATTCACTTTTGAATGTGTCACATTCACCTTTTGTGTGTTTTTTTGAGCTGCAGTGATTTTTGAAAACCTGTTTGAAGGACACCGGCTTGTTTTGTGTGGAGGATGTGTGAGGAGAAGCCGCTGTGAGATCATCCGAACTGACAGACAGGCTGAAATCAGACACTTTAATTCCTGAATGATGTTTATGTTTTATTCCAAAACTCGAACCATCATTTTGCACACACAGATCCTCCGCAAAGAGTAATTTTTTTAATCTTCTCTCCCATGAGCCTTGCGGTTGATTCTTCCAGGGCGGCGCCTGTTGGCAGTCTATGGGGTAACGCTGCACCACTGGATGCCGGGAAGAGGAGGGCTGTTCTCTGACGGGAGGGGCTGGTGGTGGAGCGGAGCGAGAAGACACTGCTGCAGCTGTGCCGCATCTTTGCTGCCGTCTTTGGTCACATTGCTCTCTCCAGCGGGTGGGGGGGCGAGAAGAAGAATGCGGCTTGACCAGATGGTGCACAGCCTCCAACACCTCCTCCGACTTCTTTGAGTTGTCAAGCATGGCCTTGAAGTTGGCTCCGAACAGCGCGTCTGTCATGATGGGGCCTTCCAACAAGTCCTTCTGCAACTTTTCCGACAGGGAGGGGAAGTGACAGAGCCAGGTGGATCGCTGAACCATCGTCATCCAGGCTGCGATGCGAGACAGGCAAACAGCAGACGAGGCGCACATATTCAGGATGACGTCAGACACCTTGCAGAGGGAGCTCTTCTTCTCCTCAGGCAGGTCTGTTTGTTCCAACCACTTTAAAATGCTGTACGCTAGCAGCGCAACATTATTGTTTGCTGCGGCCACCTGGAACGTGCACTGGTGAGCTCGGCTGGACAACGATGTCACCGTCTGGTCATGCTTCCCCGGAGGCACAGGACGCTGGTCCAACCTGGACATCTTTGCTCCGAGAGCCTCCGCCAGACTTGGCTCTGGGGGGGCACTGAGGGAAAACTCCACTCAGTAAACCCCTCCACTCTGGTGATGGGCGCGAATGTGGAAACCGGCGCTCTACCGGGTCCGGCTGCAACCTCGTTCCAGTAGGACGTCACTGCTGGGAAACAAGGCCAGATGGGATCAGTATGGCAAGCCGGGGTGGAGCCAAACCTTCCCGCTAGAACATCCGATCTGGGTAGGGGGAGGAGAGGGATGGAAAGTCCCTTCGTGTCAGCCGCCACCTGAATTATGATGGGCAGCTCCGAGAGGAGGGCACCGACAGCTGGGAGCTGTGCAGTCACTGATGCGGAAAGGCCCGGGAGGTGGGGGTGGGGGGGTGTGAGCATTCGCTCAGCCGTCTCTCGTCCCGACACAACGCTCTCCAGGAGGGAGTGAGCAGCGGGGCTGCTGCTGACATCGCCTGTCCTGGAGGAACCATCCGATTTGCTCCGAGAGCCGGCGTTGAAAAAAATCAATGGCGTCGTCCAGCGAACAGTCTCCTGCCACGGAGAGGCACTCCTCGACGTTAGCCTTGAACAAGGCTGCTCGCCTCTGCCTCTCCTCCGGAGGGAGGAGGTCACAGAGGTGGCAGGAGGAGGTGAGGTCGGCATGGCGTGGACCAAGGCATCCTTCGCAGATGTCGTGCCGGTCAAAACTCAGCATGTAGCCGGTCTTGCAGGACGGGCACAGGCGGATGACATTGGTGCTGGACATCGTTGTTGAAGCTCAGTGCTATACGCTTGCTGAAGAAAAATGGGAGCCGATTACCCGCTCTTGACGTAATTTATACGGACCGGGTGGGGCCCACACAACAGGTGGGTGTGGATTAATTTTTTCAGTGCGATGCTTTGCATGACGGGATAAACCCACCAGCAACAGCCTTAAGGGGCGAAGCCTATAAGAAATAAAAGTCTTGATGACATTAAGGCATGGATGGCTTAAATTTTTTTAATTTTTAATGATCAGAAAACTGAAGTCATTGTATTTAACCTTAGCTCTACTGCTATCTCTGATCCTGTAAATCTCGACTCTCTTGAGCCAAATCTTTAGCAATCTGTTATGAATCTCGGGAAGATTTTAGACTCTGACTTTAAGTTTAATAAATAGATTAACTCTGTTAAACAAAAAGCTTCTTCCAGCTAAGGCAGATAGCTAAGCTTAAATCCGTGCTGACAAGACCTGACCTTGAAAAATCGTCCATACATTTGTTACAACCCGTCTAGGCTACTGTAACGTGCTTTATGTTGGAGTCAGTCAGGTCTACTTTTCACATCTCCAGCTAGTTCAAGATGCTGCAGCTCAGCTATTAACAGGAACTCTTTTGATCATAACAAAGTCCATGCTCAATAATCCAGGTATAAAATCCAACATTTTTCAGTCAGGTCATCTGGACAGTTTCTTTTTTTTTCTTGTGCTGAAACGTTTCGCCTTCGATCCGGAAGGCTTCATCAGCCAGAAATGTTGGATTTTATACATGGATTATTGAGCATGGACTTTGTTGTTTTCAACCAGTTTGACAAGACTGTCAACAAGGAAGAGGGTCGGCAATGGAGGAGGGGCATACCAAAGAGACCATCTAATCACAAGCAGAACTGGTTTGTTCCACTTTGGAGTAAGCTGTTGGGAGAAGAATCAGTTTTGTTGCACGTTTCCTTGACTGATGAAGCCTTCCGGACCGAAGGCGAAACGTTTCAGCAAAAAAAAAACTGTCCAGATGACCTGACTGAAAAATGTTGGATCTTTTGATCAGATTTCACCAGTTTTGTCCTCCCTTCACTGGCTCCCCTGTCTGTGTATGTCAGAATTGATTTTAAAATTCTCCTGTTGACCTTTTAAGTGCATTAATGGCCTTGCACACTCATACCTCTCTAAGATCGGGCTTTTTCAGTCATGGGCCCTAAATTTTGAAACAATCTGCCCCCCAAAAAAACAAAAACAAAACAAAACAAAACATTAGACAGGCCACTTCACTCCCTGCTTTTAAATCTCTCCTAACAACTCACCTGTATTCACTGACATTTAACACAGTGTGATCTGATTTACTATTTCATTGTTTCTCATTGTTTTTATATTTTTGATGCTTTTAATTACATCTTGTTGTTTTTATTTACTGCCTTGATCTGATTGTTAAGCACTTTGGTAACAGCTGCTGTTTTAAATGTGCTTTATAAATAAATTTGACTTGACCACAACAGAAGAAAAAACTGGCACCCAAGTTGTTCATTAAATGTCAGTTTTTTTCTAATAAGACTTTGCACCTGTTTATGCATTTTCAGTTTAATACGGTTGCCAAAAAAAGGGGAAAAATTTGCATAAATGTAAAATATTTTTGAAAATAAAATTTAAAGAAAATTGAGAAAACAAATGATTTAAGAAAATACATTATATAAAATGTTACTGTTGTTATAGAAAGAAGAAAAAAGTTTTTGTTAAATGTGTTACATAAAAACATGTTAAAGTGCGTTTTGGAAGATTAGTTAATTTTAGGTCATGTTTTTCTAAAATATTTGTTGTGATTTCTAAAAAAAAAAAAAAAGCATTTTTTGTGTTTTATTTATTTATTTTGTTAGATTTTAGTACGGTGTTAAATAATGTGTTTTCCAAAATGTGTTTCTTTGTGTTGTGGTGGTTGTGTGCAAAGTTAAAAAAATTTTTTTTTTAAAAAGCAAACAATCTGTTGTTTTTCAATATAGTGAAAAATTGAGTTTTCTTAAAAGTTGACGTTTTCTAAAAAATGTTTTTTTGTTTTTTTTACATTCGTCTTTTAGTTATTCGTTTTATGCTACAAATAAATCCCATGTATTCAAGGTTGTGACGGCTGAGAATGATGCCCCCCTTTACACAGGAAATGTAATGGTCTTAAATTAAACAACACAAAGAGCATTACCTGAGTGTGTGTTGACTTTAATGCAAAACGTGCACTGACGATCAGGACGATAAGAAGCCCCAACACACACACAGAGGATATGAACAAAATGATTTCCACATCTAAAGCCTGCGGCTACAGTAACAGAAAAAGGACGTTATCAGACACAAAAGTAACCATGACTCATCAACTTTGTAAAATGTTTTGTTTTTTAATCAAAGAAACGAGTTTGGAACTCACCACTCTTCGGTAGGGAGAATAACGGTAGTAGAACATAAAGCTAAAAAATATGAAGAAGCGTATCCTGAGGCCAATGGAGACTAGAATCCCCAGCAAAGAGACCACATACATGGACAAACACACGGTCACCTGGAAAAACATCAGTGCAGGTTACAGAAAGACATTTGGATCAGTAAAGAACATTAAATCCAACAACCAGAGGAAAAAAGACTATACCAACCAGTTTCTTGGACAGATGTAACTCAGTGTAGATTGACAAGATTCCACTTACAAGAAACTAGAAATACAAACATTCAAACGATCAGATCTTCCATACCTCTACACATTATATATAATACAGTAGATACTACAGGTTGATTCTACAAATTACACTGTGTGATTCAGTGGCATGTATGGTTAAAAGTAACAAAATTTCCTTTTTCTCTGAACTGTTGGATTTTAGCTAAATTATCGATTTCCAAAACAGTCGTGCTGCCCATAAGTGACTAAAAACTGATTTTTGTTTTAATACATGTTAAACCGAACATTCCTTATTCAATTTAAAGTGTACATTTGATTAAACTAAGGGCACAATGGATCAGTTGGTAGAGCCTCTCTGCGATAAGGTTGTCGGTTCAAATCCCAGCCAGGCGTCCTTTCTGAGTGGAGTTTGAATGTTCTCTCCGTGCATGCGTGGGTTTTCTCCAGGTACTCCAGTTTCCTCCCACAGACCAAAAACATGCATGTTAGGCTGATTGGCAACTCTAAATTGTTCCTAGGTGTGAGTGAGAGAGTGAACGGTTGTTTGTCTCGTTTGTCTCTCTGTGTCCCTGTGATGGACTGGAGACCTGCAGGTTGTCCCCCACCTCTCGCACAGTAACTGTATGGGCACCAGTGACCCAAAAAGGAAGAAGCGGATAAAGATAATGGATGGATAACTTGTGGAGTTCCCCAATTTAAAATGGCCAACACAGCTACAAAGATGGCTACACCTCATCCAGATATTGAGCTGACATGTGGTGTGGTAGTAGCGGTGATAGTACCAGAGTGCCTTGCCAGAAGGGGACATATTGTTGGTTGGAGTTGTACGTTCTGCCACCAGCCATGACAAATCCCATCATCAGCTCAACAGATCCAAACATAAGAATGACTATCTAGAAGAAGAAAAAAAAAAACACAACAGCAAGGAAATATTCGTGTGTGCAGTTATGCAACAGTGCACAGCTTCCTCATTCTTTTAGGATGGTGTAAGACTAGATGTTACCCCAAGACATCTGGGATCTTTTCGGACAAAGCGGTGCAGAGGCTTGCCAGACATCAACACTTCGTCTGTCCCCTGACTCTCATCTCTTCCAGCTGCTCTCTGTCTAGTTGTTGTCTCGGTGTCCTCCATTCTCAGTTAACTACACAACTTTGGCTGCGAGTGAAGAGAACAAGAGATTACAAGGCCTTAAAGAGATAAACAAAATGTGGTGAATAAAGTTTAACACTGCAGGTCTGTGAAGACAGTCACAATATCTGTACTTACTTAAATAAAACTACTGATAAAACTCACCAAGATTTTTATGTAGAGACGCAGATACAGAGATACAGACAACAGGAAAGAGCTGGCGATGATCACACGAGAATGTTGGGAAATTAAGTGATTTCTCCTTTTCTTTAATAGGAGGAGCTAAAAACAGCCTTACAGGAAATAGAGCTTTGGAACCTATGTCACTGCGTTGGGGGCGTTCCCATCTCAACCACCTGTCCTCAGAAAAAAAAAAAAAAAAAAAAAAAAAAAAAAAACCTCAGGTGTTTTTTCATGGTGTCACTGTCGCTTCATAATGCTGAAAAGCAGCTCAAAATCAAGGCCGGATTAACCATATAGGCAACTGCCTAGGGGCCCATGATCTCTAAGGGCCCAGGGCAGTGAGGGCACAAGCAGAATATCTGGTTAACTCCTGCTTTACTTGCAGCCCTGCGCTGCATTTGTTCAGCCCAGCCTCCTGCAGCTTCTTCTTCTTCTTCTTCTTTTAATTTATTGGCGGATTGCAAACAGCTTTCAGGTGCATACCGCCACCTACTGAGCTAGAGTGTGCAACTCATGACTTCTGTCCCTAAATTCTGTTTTTAATGTTAATGTTTTTCAAATATATATCCAATGCTTTTCTTACATCTTTTATCTTATCCTTCTCCCCTTCATTTCCTAAAATTCCTCCTAAACTCCAAGCTCTCCCTTTCTCTTTGACTTTTCTTTTCAGTCTCTCCCTTTCTTCCGTATATTTAATGCAATCCATCAATACATGTTCCACACTTTCTGTTTCCCCACATTCCTCGCATCTATTGTTATTCCTTTTCCCCAATATGAACATTGTGTCATTAAGTAATGTGTGCCCCACCCTCAGTCTCATAATTATCACCTCCTCTCTTCTACTTCTTTCTCTAAACGTTGTTATTTTAACTGATTTTTGGATCCTGAATAATTTTCTTCCTTTCTTGTCCTCATTCCATCTCTTTTGCCATTTATTTAGTTCTTGTCTTTTAATAATTGATTTACCCTCTCCTTTCCCTAATGGAATATTAGCTGTTATTTCTCTTTTCAACGCTGCCTTGGCAAGATCATCCGCCCTTTCATTCCCTTCCACCCCTTCATGTGCTGGCACCCAACAAAAATGCACATCTATTCCTCCTCTGTGCAACCTAAATAATGCATGTTGAATTTCTAAAATGAGGTCTTTCCTATTGTTTCCGTTTGACTTTATACTTTCTATTACCGCTTTTGAATCTGTGAATATTGCCACTCTATCTGGTCTAACCTCCTCAATCCATTCCAAACTAAAAATAACTGCCACCATCTCAGCCGTGAACACTGACAGGTGATCTGTAATTCTTTTGATAATACAAACTTCAAATTCTGGTATGAAGACTCCTATTCCCACCCTTCCCTGATCATTTTTTGATCCATCTGTATAGATTTCTAAGTAATTGGAATAAGTTTCTTTAATATATCTGCTAGATTTCACCCCTATTTCATTACCTTTCCAATCTTTTTTCCATTCTAGTAATTTTTTGTCCACTTTACTTTCAGGGATTAGCCAGGGTGATATAACACTTTTTGGATTACTCCTAGCAAATTCTATATTTTCTATCCCATTTATTTCTGCTAATTTATTTATTTTCCATCCAAATCCTCTTCCTTGATATTTGTCGTACTCCCAACAGTTCTGTATAGTCATAGCTGCTGGATTTCCTTCTTTATTTCCTTTAAGTTTGATCCAGTATGATAGTGACAGTTTTATTCTTCTCATTTCTAATGGCGTTTCCCCTGTTTCAACAAGAATTGCGTTTATGGGTGTCGTTTTAATCGCTCCTGTGCACACCCGTAATGCTCTGGATTGTAGTCTATCTAATATTTGAAGTTTAGATTTTGTTGCTGCTCCATAAACTATACATCCATAGTCCAGTGTCGATCTCATTAGAGCTCTGTAGATATTTAATAAAGATATTTTATCAGCTCCCCAATTATTTCCTGCCACTGCTTTCATTAAATTTATTACTTTTTTACACTTAATTTCTATCTCATTCAAATGTCTTTGCCATGAATACGCACTGTCTAACCATATTCCTAAATATTTAAATTCATTAACCCTTTTCAGCTGTTGCCCATATAATAAGAAATGACCAATATTGATCTTCTTTTTGTGAGTAATCACCATGTAGTTGGTTTTGTTTACTGACAATTTAAAACCCCATTCATAAGACCATTTCTCTATTTGATTTATTGCTTTTCTTATACATTTAGCTACATGTGGAGCATTTCTACCCCTCATCCATATAGCTCCATCATCTGCATATAATGCAGATCTAATACCCCTATCCAGATTTGCAAACATGTCGTTAATCATTAAATTAAATAGTACCGGACTAATTACACTTCCTTGAGGAGTGCCGTTTTCTACTTTATAATCGCTTGATAGTTCACCCCCTACTTTAACTCTTATTGATCTTTCCTTCAAGAAGCTGGAGATCCAGTTGTACATCCTCCCATCTATTCCCATTTGTTCCAATTTTATAAGAAGTCCTTCTCTCCACATTGAGTCGTAAGCTTTTTCAATATCAAAGAATACTATTATCATAATTTCTTTCATTTTTAGAGTTTTCTCAATATCTGAACATACTCTAACTAGAGCATCCACTGTGGATCTACCTGTTCTAAATCCGCTCTGATACTTATTGATAAGTTCTCTTTTTTCAACGATATATAACAATCTATTAATTAGTACTTTTTCCATCAATTTACATAAGTGAGATGTCAATGCTATTGGTCTATAATTATCTGTATTTGTTGGGTCCTTCCCCGGTTTATTAAATGGTAAAATGATGGCTCTTTTCCAACTCTGAGGTATTGTTCCTTCTACCCATATTTTGTTAAATAGTTTCAATATTATACTTAAAGTTGTTTCTGGTAGATGTTTTAACATGATATAACATATATTATCTTCTCCTGGCGCCGCATTTCTTGTGTCTTTTAATGCAATTTTAATTTCTTTCATTGTTAGTTGTTCCTCTAGTGTTGATCTTGATTTATTTTTCTTTTGTCCTACTTTCTTAAATGATTTGAGTTTTACTTCCTTCTGCTGCCTATGCTTTTGTTCCAGATGATCCCCATTATTGATATTAACAAACGCCTCTCCCAGAGAATCCGCCTTATCTTTATTGGAAACCTTTATTTCGTTATTTTTAATTAGTGCTGGAATTTTCACTTCACTTCTCTTTCCATTCATTTTTTTAATCATTGACCAAACCTGATTAATATTTATTTTATATCCTATTGTTGAACAGTAGTCCCTCCACGATTTCTTTTTTGCCTCCTTGATAATCCTACGAGCTATTGCTCTTTTCTTTTTGAAATCTATAAGGTTACCGCTATTCATATTTTGCCGTAATGTTTTTAGAGCTTTATTTCTCTCTTTAATTGCTTTACTGCATTCTTCCGTCCACCAAGGTACAATTTTTATCCTACTTTTCATAACTACTTTAGGAATACTAGAGTTTGCTGCATCTAAAATGTGGTCTGTTACCTTGGCATTGCATTCTTCTACATTTCCTGTAAGATTTACTAAATGGTTGAACTTCTCACAATTAATCTTAAACTTGTCCCAATCAGCTTTCTTAAAGCACCATCTAGTTTCAGATAATTCGTTTTGATTTTTCAAATTGTCATTTAACATTGTACTAATCGTAAAGTGATCGCTTCCCAGAGTTGAGTCTCCGTTCACACCCCATTCACATGATTTACCTAGAGAATCTGATACTATTGTTAAATCTATACAGGAAACTGTTCCATTATTGATATTAACTCTTGTTCCTTGTCCATCATTCAAACATACCATTGATCTGTCATCCATCCATTCTTCTATTATATTGCCATTATAATCTGTTGTGCTACTACCCCACAGGCTATTGTATGCATTAAAGTCTCCACACCATATTTCTTTCCTGAGTATATTTCCAGTTAATTCTTTAAACATATCCTTTTCTATTGTTTTACATGGGTTGTAATAATTTACTACTCTAAGATGACCAATACTTTTTAGATTGTATATTTCTATAATCACACATTCATATTCTGAGTTGTTGGCAATTTCCTTATATGCAATTCCTTTTTTAATAAATGTCGCACACCCTCCTCCTCTATTCCCGACAGTTCTGTCTTTCCTTACTGAATCGTAGCCCTGAATTTTAAATTCTAAAATAGGTTTTAACCATGTTTCCTGTATACATATTATGTCTGGAGCTACTTTTAATTCATATATAAATTTTTTAAGTTCTTGTCCATTAGCAATAATACTCCTAGCATTCCATTGTAGAATATGAAAGACCATCCTATTCCTTTCCTTGGCTGTTTCCTGATGATTCAACTGTATTTAACAGAGAATGAATCTGATCTGCTTGTAATTCTTTCATGTCCAAAAATTTTCCTGCTGCTGCTACTACTGTCTTTATTTTATCACTTTTCTTTTTCATTTGGATAGTTACGTTGATAATATGACATATGAATGCCACAAACTTTTCTTTTTCTACAATCATTGATTTGTCATCTAATGTACATTTGTGAGAGCAAACATTGTGTTGTTTTATTGGTAGTAATGGTGATGTGCTCTGTTGGTTATTGGCACTTTGTTCCAAGTATCTCTGATCTATTTCAACACTTCTCATTTCTTTCGTTTCTACTTTTCTTACCCTCTTCAGTGCTTCTGCGTATGTTATTTTTTCAGTTGTTTTAATTCGTTGTGCTTCTCTTGCTTCTCTCTGAACTACACATCCCCCATATGCAGCACTGTGCTCTCCTCCACAATTACAGCATTTAACCTTCGAATCTTTTTCACATTTACCATACTCATGTGGACCTCCACATCTTGCACACCTTATTTTTCCTTTACATTCTTTTGCAACATGCCCCATTCTTTGGCATAAATAGCACCTTATTGGATTGGGAATGTATTCTCTTACCCTGTAATTTACATAACCCAGCTGCACACATTCCGGTACAGAGTTTTCGAACTGTAGTATAATCGACATAGTTTCTTTGATGATTCCATCTTTCTTGGTTTTAATCCTTGTTGCGCCTGTTACTTTTCCTCCTTTGATTTCTTGTTTAATGTTGTAGTGGACTAGGCCTACGTCGAAACCCAGTCTAAGGTCAAAACTCTTGACCTTTAGAACCTTGTGGGACAGAAGCTGTCATTTCATGTATTTGAATCCATAAATACAGGTTCACCCATCCTGAGACTTTCTTTCTTGAAGATTCAAGTGAAAAGAACACTCTCTTTTTATCATTACTATCTTACAAATGTTGATAATCAAAGTGTCTTAGTTCAAACCATTTTAGATGTTGCAGTGAACTAATCAATTTTATTAACTGAGTAATGATTTTTATTCTCATGTTAAAAGCTGTTGCAGAGTAATTATGCATTTTTCTGATTTCTGCTTTTGAATGAGCAAGTGTGTGCGTTTACAAGGTTACAGTCAAACAAAAAACAAGTTGTTATGTTAAAACTGTCATGTTTTAGAATCCTCTCAGACGTAAATAGAGATGTTTTGCACCTGTTTCTTAAACACGCCACAACAAAACCCTCTCGGTCTGTGAGAACATTTCTGAGCTGTCCCATAACAATTCTCGCTGTCTCTAACCTCTTACGTCACAAAACCCACCCCGTCTGGTCGTTTCTGACCAATGAAAAATCCCAAAAAGTGAACCGGGAAAGAGTCTTTAAAATGTCAGTACTTCCTGGTCTACACAGACTCACGGAGTTACAGACTCACAGAGTTGGAGAGTTGTCAGACTTCTAGAGTTCTGGAGTTCTGATGGAGTGCTGTTGGAGTTCCTGACATGACAACAAAGCTCTTCCGAGTTCCATGGGATTATAACATTTTCCACTGAGGTGAATGTGTGTCGAACAGAGCCTCGCCACTACTTCTGACGAGCTACAGCCATTCTAAGGAGACGCTGGACCGGTAGCGTTAACGGAACACCATATCTGCTGATTATCATCAGAAAGGTAATGGGTCAAGTTTCCTACCAAGCGTACCGAGGCGAGCTGGGCTTCTGATGGAGAGTGTCGGTTCTGGTGAACATTCCTCCCCTCCCATTCAATCTTACTCCCTTTAACTTCTTTCATCTTTAACTTTCTATCAAGTAGAAATTCTCCCAGATGTTTATAAATGTCTGTGGTGCAGCAACGGAAAAATCATGGCCGTATGATTTTTCCTGATTGATTGCTTATATTGTTATTTTCATAATTTGCCAAATTAATGTAAATGTTTGATGTTAAATTTGATTCTGTAAATAAATGACCGCATTCATTTTGATGGGTCAAATTTAAATGACGTCTCACTTTGCATTTCCTTAAATTCAATGCACGTTTTATTCAGTCCAGAAAAATGAGGAACCCGCGTTAAATGATGAATATATCCCAGCATCTGTTCATCTACAATGTCCTCTACAGTCATTTCTACTGGAACTCTTGAAATCACCCCTTTTAGTTGAATATTAGAACCTGGTATGTATGTTTTAATTTCTTCTCCCATCAGTGTTGTCATTTTCAATATTTTCTCCTGCTGTTTTTTATTTATTGCGTGAATTAGAACTTTTCTATTGTTTATTAATCTGGCTAACTTGATTTCTCCCATTTTTTCCTCTATGCCTTTAGTTAGTTTAATCGGATGAAAACATTTTCCTTCTTGTTTAAATTCTATGATTACTTTCAGTTCCTCTTCCCTGATTGATTTCACCTGTGTTTGATTGCTTGGACTGGGATTAGATTTGGACTTTTTGCTCATTTCTATTCTTGAGTCACTTTCTTGTGACCAGCTCCTATCTCTTTCTTGTCTTTTCCTTTGAATTCTTTTCATTTTTGCTGTATTTGCCATTGTCCACTCCATTTCATCTCCACTATTTCCTCCTGATGAGGAAGCCATAATGTTGCATTCAGAGCTCAGTTTATGCAAATCCACCAACTGTGTCCAGCTCCTACCTTCTCCTCCAGATGCACTTTTACCTTGTATTTTTTAACTTTAGACCAACTCAATAGGAGGAGCTAAAAACAGCCTTACAGGAAATAGAGCTTTGGAAC
>NC_056501.1:21834857-21850308 GCF_014905685.2 Nematolebias whitei
TTGATGTTTTTCTTAGTTCATATCTTAGATGTTATTACTGTTTTTCTAATACATTTTATTGTTGGATGTAACTGGGACCCTGCGTACATAATTTCGCTCCACCACATGTACCACATGAGGTGCGAATGACAATAAAGAAACTCTGACTCTGACTCTGATAATTTACAGTAGAAACTTGGTGCTAGTTTGTAATTAGACATATCTTCACACAACATGTTCACAGAAAACCACACCTGTACACATTTATCCACCTTAAACGGTGGACGTTGTTATCAAACACATTACAGTGTTAGAAAAAGTATATATTTTTAATGGCTAGCTAAGTGAGCTAACGTTTTAAACTTAACCGTTGGACTTTCTACTCAAACGTAAACCGTGGTATTTAACGGACACTGGCTTTGTTTCGCTGTTTATTTTTTGAACAAAACCGATTAATGTAGAACAAATTAACCTAAGTGTAGTGAAAAAATACCTTTCTCTTTCTCTCGTCTCTTTAGTCTGAACTCCTCCAAGTTGTCGATTTGTTGACCAGCTTTATGGCGAACTTTCCTTAATCTCCACATTTCGTGACAATAAATATGCAGTCAAAACATGTAAAGTTTAGTTTTAAGTTAAATGCTTAAGTCATAATTCAATGTGCAGCCAAACAGTGTAGGTTTAAACTCTTCTTCAATGATTTTCTCTTCCGTCTTCAGCGCCTGCATCGCCACCTAGTGGACCCACTCCACACAACAACAATACGCCATACTGTTTACGGTTGAGTAGGCGGGGCCTAACGTTTACCATAACTAGTGCGCAGGCGCGGATTAACGAGTGAAAGTGTGATCTATGTTCCAGTTTATGTAAAGATGGCAGAGATATCTCTGGCTTCTCTATTGACTCCCTGTCAAATTCAGAATTTAATTCAAAATCCTTCTTCTAACCTAGAAAGTTCTCAACAGCCTAGCTCCATCTTATATTACAGATCTTATTGTTCCATATTTTCCCAACAGAGCACTTTGCACTTAGACTGCAGGCTTACTTGCGGTTCCTAGAGTTTCCAAAAGCAGAATGGAATCTTTCAGTTATCAGGCTCCTCTCTTGTGGAACCAACATCCAGTTTCTGTCCGTAAGGCTGACACATTGTCCAGTTTAAAGACTGGGCTAATGACTTTCCTTTTTGATAAATCCTCTAGTTAGGGTTGGCTTGTTGTACTGCCATAGGCTTAGACTACTGGAGGACCAAATGACCTAATTTCTTAAAATAGTTATAATTGAATAGTTTTCATTTGAAATTAACATGTGATTCTTGACCTGCCATTGTGTATCTGTTCCTCCTTCCTGTTCCTCTCAAACCCAGCTGGTCGAAGCAGATGGCCGCTTGTCCTGAGCCTGGTTCTGCTGGAGGTTTCTTCCTCACGAAGAAGTTTTTCCTTTCCACTGTCGCCTTCATGCTTGCTCAAGATGAGTCTAGACTCAAAGCAGTCTGCTACTCAGATAATTAATGTTAACTTACTTTTTATGTACCAGTATATAAATGTTTTTGTTCAGTGCTCTGAGATGACTTCTGTTGCGACTTGGCGCTATAGAACAGTAAATAAAATGAACTGAATTAAAACCAGCTTTTGACATGATAGCATTCAACCTTTATTTAGACAGGTAACTCCCATTGAGCATCTAGCACAACGGCTGTGGTTAGCAGTGTTGCCCCACAGCAAGGAGGTCCTGTGTTCAAGCCCCAGCTTGGACCTGAGGTCTTTCTGTGTGGAGTTTGCATGTTCTCCTTGTGTTTGTGTGGGTTTTCTCCAGTTTCCTCCCAGTCTAAAAACATGCATGATAGGCTGCCTTCAGGCCCAGACCTCTTTACAAGAGATCTGTGATCTCAATGGGATTTCCTGGGTTTAAATAAAAGTTTAAAAAAATAAATAAATGAATGTGTCTGCTGGCTCAAAGACAAAATGTGCAGCTCAATCTTTGGTAACCCAAGCAGACATTGTAACCAACTTAAAGATAATTTAAAAAACAAAACAAACGCACAAAAAAGCTCTACTCCAGATTCATGCGCGCCATTCATGAAATAAATAAAAAATAGAAATGCTATTTTGTGTCTTGATATAAGTTATTTAAAAACCATTTACAAAGTAGATAGAGTAGCAATAAAATGCTCCAACAATTCATCACACTTCACCCCTCGGTTTGATGTTCTGTAACACTGCTACAACACTAGAGGGAAGACTAGTTACACACTACTGTACAGTAAAAAATGAGTTTAATTTGTAACAAAAGCATTTATGTACAATTTATATGTGAAAAACTGCTGCAAACAATTTTTGTTTATAAAAAAAAATTGTTTCAATCATCGAATAAAAAAGAACTTTTCATACAATTAAAAGTTAATAAAACTACATTTATGCTTGATCTTGTCATTCACATAATTTGTTGAAGTGTGAAGTAGGAAACACACGGGGCAGTAATAAACATCAAAAGTTCTGTGAGCACAAACAAAAACATGCTTCTCTTGATTATCGCACTTAGGTCATCATTAAAAATGTAAAATATAAATTTAGAGAACACGTTTTAAGGTCTCGGGTTAAATTCCTACGTCAGACAAAGTGATTAAAGAGCATTTACTTTTGATACTAATCTTTTAAAGTAAGAAAAGTCATACCAAAATAAAATAGTCTGTTTCAGGAATACAGCACTTTAAGAAAATAGAATTATTGTGTGGCTTCATTCTTGGTTCCTGCATGGACGAACCGTCAGTTTTCCTCAGGACTCTGTGTGTGTGGATTTCCTTTTCTGTAAAAGATCATAAAGAAGTTTTTATTAAACACCAGCATTAAAACAGCTCCCTGCTGCTCTGGCCATGGCCGGATCCACTCTGGAGGGGCAGGTTGCCGGCGGGGCCTGTGGACTCGTCTCTACGGCCTCCTGGGATTTCTGCATTGTGGTTGCTGGGGATCGCCTGGGGCTTCCCTTTGCTTCTCTCTCTGGGGGGTGCGGGTGTCCCTGTTGGGGGACTCCCGGAGCTCCGGGCTTGGGGATCGCTGTGTGTCTGTGGTTCCGGTCTTCCCTGTGTTACCATCGTGTCCTGTGGGGACTGGTCTGTGGGTCCCCACATCCACTATTGAACATTTTTATGGAGAAACCTTATAGTGACAAGCATGCTCACACAGGTGTTTAGATTCAGATCAGATACACACTCAGCTGGGTTGTGGAGACCACTAAATATATATTGTATTACCATGTACTGTATAAAATACTTTCTAATGATGTTATAAGTATCATTATATATGTTGTTTGTTGTTGTGGTTTCTAGGTTTTGTCGTTTTTGTCTTTTCTTTCTTTCCGCAGGTCTAGCGACAGACTTCAACGATGTTGATTTGTGTTCTCTTTATCCCTCTCTCTCTCCTCTATTCCTATCTCCTTCTTTACCTTTTAACCCGTCTCTCACTTTTTTGCTTTGTTTTCGTCTTTGTTTTTCATCCCCATGTCCATTACATCTGAAACAAACCCAAAGCAAATTCTAATAAAGTTTAATTTATATATCAAGTGGAGCATTAAGGTCAGCCATAATGCTCTGCTTGTGAAAGTAAATCTGTTGGGCATCACTTGGACACTCAGACAATAATTCTGAGCGTCATAATGCCGGACAGGACAAGGGGAAAAAAAAACAACAAAAAAAACGGGTAACTTTTAATGCCTGCTGCCAAAAGTCGAAGGTAGGGCAATAATATTTTTGCCTATGTCGATTGTGTGTGTATGTATATGTACATATACATATGTATATGTACATATACATATACACACACATGCATTTGAGCTAAAAAAAAAACCCCAAAAGGGTTAAACCTGCTCCCTGATCTGTGAAAAGAACACAGTGTTGTGTGATTTTACTGCGAGACCCTCTGGTCAAAGCCACAGAGGAAACTGGTCGCCATTTTGTGTCAGCTCTCCATTAAAGCAGAAGGAGACACCCACTAGAGGGTTGGAGGGTGAAGTGTTTCAGTGTAAAATGCTGCTCTGTTGCTGTTCCATTTCTTAAGTGAGAATACTGGAAACTGTTTAGAGATAACAACATATTCTTTTGTTTAAAACATATGGCTAAAACTACATTTGATATCTTTTGCACTACAAGAAAGAAGCCTAATACTTGATTTGTTTATTATTTAAAAACTCTCTGGACATAGTGGTGGAATTTTCTTAATTGAGATTATTTTGTAGTATAGCAGTTTTCAAAATAAATGATGGCAAAAGGACACCCTATGCTTTTTTTCATTCCTATTGCAAGTTGTATACCAAAAACATACCGTGATATATATTGTTAACACCACCCTTCACAATACATATAATGATATGTATTTTATGCCATATCGCAATTCCCCATTTGACAATCAAATCAGCTGCATTTCAAAAATTGATTCGCGGCTGCTGGAGAGCTCAGAGGGAGGACTCGCTGTGCATTTTCTTCGAAATTTACCAAGATAACCACCTAAAAACAATTATTTGTTTGCTTGACATTATAGTAAAAGTGTGTCTCAGTTGAACTTTTCCTTAATAAATGCTCTTTATTGGTCAAATCAGCTGCATTTCGCCTGGGCAAAGTGGCAAAATGCAGCTGATTTGACGTTTGCTCCAGGAGTTCCGGAGCGAGACGAATGTGGCTTTGTATGGCAAGCCAAGTGTCTCATTAATAGCCACTTTTACCTATTAATGAGACACTTGGCTTGCCATATTAGTCGAGGTCCCTCTAGCAGCTGAAAATGGTCGTGTTTAATATTTTCCATGTCAGAATGAATGAAATTGTCAGATCAACCTAAAATTGGGCTATAAATATGGGAAAAAAATTATATTAGTAGCTTCGTGTATAAGTTGCAGGACTTGCAAATTGATGCAAAAAGGTGCAACTTATACGTCGAAAAATACAGTAATTAACTTTTGGAGCCAACTATAAATAAGTAATTTGGCTGCTACAACCAACTGAAACAACAAACAGAAATTTTTTATAATTCCACCAATTTTACCAATATTGAGGCTAACACATTTTTGTCTTAGCACAAGATGATGTTAGTTTAAAACTTTGGCGTGAAAGGCGATTCCTTTACAAGGGTGTGTCCAGTCCTGGTCTTCGAGGGCCACTATGCTGCATGTTTTAAAACGTTTCTCTGCTCCAACTCACCTGACCTGAATCAATGGGTGACTAACAGGCTTCTGGAGCACACGAGGAGGTAAATCAAACATCGAGTCAGGTCTGCTTGAGCTGGGAAACAAGTCAAGCATGCAGGATAGTGGCCCTCGAGGATCAGGACTGGACACCTTAATTTCATTCAGAACTTAATCTTAACTAATAACACTGTAAGCTTTGGATTTCAGTCTGGTGGTACCTTTCTGTGGGAGTCAGCCGGTGTGGTTTGTGTCGTTGTCACATCCTGAGCAAAAACAGCAGCTTCATCTGGGACCTCGTCTGATGTTAGTTTGCTTTTCTCTACGGGAAAGACAAAAAAAAATAGCAAACTTACAAGAATGCAAACTATATGCTGGCATCCCTGCAGGGGGTTCATGACTCACTTTTCTTCTTCTTTTTGTGAGGACTTGTCTCCTGGCTCTGTAGTTCCATCAAATCTGTATCAGATAAATGCTCCAGATCTTCTGGTTTCTTACAGTTTGCTGTCTGTGGAGTAGATATGTTGTCTTTACTTCTCACCTTCTTATGACCAGCTTTCTTTGTTTCTTCAACAGTCTGCTCTGAAATGTCTTCGTCAGGGTTCTTCTGTTTTGTTTTAATTTCTCGAGCTTCTTCCTCAGGATTTTCCTCATCGTCAACAGACTTTTTCTTTGCTTTCTTTTTCTTAACAGTACGCTCTGGATTTTCACCATCTTCAACACTGCGCTCTGCATTCGTTTGGACTTCTACAGCTTCCTGCTCTAAATGTTCCTCACAAATGGCCATTTCTGTTTTTCTTTTCACTTTCTTTCGTTTTACCTTTTCCTCCAATCTTTCCTCATTACCTACTGTATTTGTTACAGTCTGCTCTGTATTTAATTCCTCAGAACAATTCAGTTCGGAGTTGTTCTTGCCATCGATCCTCCTTTTCTTTTTCTTTGTTTCTTCAGCTGTATCAGCTGAATTTCCCTCACTTCTCTTCTTCTTTTTTATCTTCTTTTCTTGTACCGCTGACTCCGTCACGTCTTCTTCAGCTTCTGTTGTTGCACCTTTTGTTTTCTGCACAATCTTTTGCACTTTGTGTCCAGTCATTTCCTCGAGGACTTGTCCACCAGTCTCTGGTGCTTCAGTCTCCGTGTTGTCATCACGTGTCGCGTTTTCTTTCTCTCTCTTCTTCTTTTTTACCTTCTTTTCTTGTACCGCTGACTCAGAAATGTCCTGAGCAATAGTTGTTGTTTTTTCCATCACGTCGTCTTCAGTTGCTGCTTTTGCACTTTTTGTTTTCTTAACAGCTTTTTCCTTTATAACTTTTATATCCGTCTCTGGTGCGTTCCTGTCCGTGTTATCTTTATGCGTTTTATTTCCTTTCTTCTTCGGCGTGGGTTCAGATGCTATTTCATCTGTTGTTACCTCACTGGGAGGTAAAGGGATGATGGTGTTTTCAGTTTGTGGCTGTTTTTTAGGTGACACTGTGGGTGTAGCTGCTCTGTGCGTTGCTTTGCTGAGGGGTTTCTTCTGGTGTGGAGTCCCAGACGACAGGTGCGGTGTATTTTCTGGCCTGCTTATATTGAATATATCTTTTAACTCCCATGTCTGTGCTGCATCCTCCTCCTTGTTCTTTAAATTCATTCCAGCTGATTCATTATCCTGAACAGGAGAAGCAGATTTAGGAAGAGGTTTGGCACGTGGCTTTCGGACTCTTTTTTTCTTGGGCTTGGGTGCAGACGAGCCCAGAGCGTCGATGGATTCCATTTTGGCTAAGTCAGCCTCTGCAGAGAGAAAAGAAAAGGTTGGAGAGGTGGGAAAATACCCTCAAAGAGATGATCTCTGGGAGGTAAATAATTTTGTGCCCACGAAGAGGCTGTTTCGAAGTGGTTCTGTCCTGTCTGGTGACTCGAGCACATGCGCTGAGTCACAAAAAACAACAAAAAACAAAATCACTTAATGTAGGCTGACAGAAAACTGTTTGATGACTGCTCCCATCACCTCATCCTTTTCTTAGCCGAGTTACAAGAAAGATGCAGTCAACAAACACAGCCCTACCCGTCATCTGGAGGACCAGTTTCTTCCACTTCTCCACATCCAGACTGCTGTCAGAGTCCGAATCCCCCCCACCAGCAGCTGCAACCTCGCCTGCAGAGTCCAGCTTTGGTTTCTTTGCCTTGATGACACTCTTTGCAGACTTTTCTCCACTTTTAACCCGTTTCCCTGGAGACTAAGACACAAATAAACAAATGAAACAAAGATACGTAAATAAGTTGAAGAACTGCTACAATAAGCAACGAAGAGAGGGGGATTCACCTTTTTGGACGAGCTTGGATTTTTAACAGCTTTGTTGTTTTTCTTCCTCGCTGTGATGAGTTTGTCTAGACAAGTGAACAAAACGTGTTAAACTTCACAGTTTACATTGGACTTAGGAGGTTTAGATCAGGGGTTCCCAAACTTTTCCATGCCATGCCCCCCCCACCCCACAAATTCTTGCAGAGGCCCCCCCTCGCAAACCCACAAATGCTACAAAATATGTAAAGAAACACCAACTTTTATTCACTATATTCTATTAATTATTACAGCTGCTGAGCATAAAAATGTTATTAACTAACATGTTTTAAACACTGTTTTATATTCCCACTGAAAAAACAACAACTTTTCAACAAACTGTTGACCAAAAGAACAAAAGAAATCTAAACTCTCTCTCAAGCAAGTTTATCTGGAAATGACACAGATTGCCTGAGTGGGTAATTTTTATTATTATTACTATTTTTCATTTAGGGGCTGAGATGGTGTAGGGGCAGGGCAGCCGACTCGGGACCCGAAGGCCCTGGGCTCGATCCCTGGTCATTGTACGACTCGTAGTGTCTCTGAGCAGAATACCCAATCCCGAATTGCGCCTACATAGCTGCCCACTGCTCCACCTGGGTGTATCCCAGGTGCGATGGGTTAAAAGCAGAGCAAAATTTCATCTTTGTATGGAAACATAAAATGATAGCACTTATTATTATTTTGCTTATTTTTATCTTCTTCTCTCCAGCTTTTTGGGGCCCCCTAGCAGCCCCCACTTTGAAAATCACTGGTTTAGATAATTGTTGAGGCAAGTTAAGTTTTGTTAATTAAGATTCAATATGATTTAGTTTCATCGCTCAAGTCTAAACCATAAATGCTGAAACTTAACAAAAATCACATGTTTAAATGGTGGCTGTGGTAGCTCAGTGGGCAGTGCCGTGGTCTTGTAATCCTGAGGTTGTGGGTTCGAGCCCAGGTTGTGTCAGGAAGGGCATCCGGAGTAAAACGAATGCCAAATCTTTCGTGCGGGTTCACTCGTTGTGGCGACCCTTGAAGAAGGGAGCAGCCGAACGAAACGTCTAAAAGTGTTTAAACGCCACCAGGAGTCGTGCTTCTAGATGAGCTTCAATATTTTACTGAAAATAAATTGCGGTAAGCACATGCTAGCAGCATGGCAAGAATTAGTGTATATTTACGCACATTTTCACATAATGTTCAATTTCATACATCCCAACACGCGCGTGGAACATGGCGTTCACTATTTTTGTGTGTGTACACGAGGCTGCTGTTCACTGGTTTATGAGATATTTTGCTAACAGATACAGACACTAGCAGGTAAATGAGGCTCTGCCTTTCATGGCAGCGGACAATGATTATGAATTATTCAGCTACCTGAGAGAGAGAAGGAAAGGTTTTAAAGGAATATGATTTCTGTAAAATAAACACACAGTAACATGAAATGTGTTTGAGTTGCCACAACGAACGAGCTCCAGCCTCTTCAACACATCTACAGCCCACCCTCCTGCTTCAGGACTGCAGGGTTGTTGGGTACATTTGCTTATGTGTATGAAAATATACCACTAATGAGTATATGCAAGTAGTTTGATCCCAAATGTTAAAACATAAAAACAAAAGGTTACACCTTTAGTCGGCGTCGTTCCTTTTTCTCTTGGACTGGAACATTTGGCTGGTTTCTGCTTTTTCTTTTTGGACGTTCTGCCAGGAATGAAAACAACCAATTGCTGACATGTCACTGTACTGAAACACAGATACTCATCACGTTCAATTGGAAAAAAAAAAAAACAACTCACTTCAACCATGATTTGTAGATGTCCGATAAAGACACAGATGTGTCTGCCTCCCCCTGAAGACAATGACAGGAAATTAAACCACTTTAACAGGTTCAGACAAACATTTCCCATCTGAGCTCAAAGTAATAAAACCTTGATGCTAGTTTTCAAAATGCACATCTTCTTTTGTAATTTTCACAGCGGAGTCACTTTTTGCTTTTGCTTTAAAAATGATCAAGATCCCCCCAAAAAACTCTAAAACTCTTCACATTTATCTTTTGTTAAATTTTATTTTATTTTCTGTATTTGAATTTGTGTCAAAAAGTCTAAATGCTGAAAAAGTAATCATGGATGAGTGTTGATCTGAGAAAAAACACTGGAAAAGGAAACATTTGGAACTGGTGCTGGGTAAAAGACGTTAGGCTTTATTTGAACGCAGCAGTTTAATTGGAAGTGTTGGACCTAAAGGAGAATTTGAAGTTCTTTCTAATGCAACAAGAAGGGACTTCTTTTGTTCTCACTCGCCCTCGAGCAAGACGGACACCTTTCTCCCCTCTCCTGCCTTCCTCCTCTGCTTTTGCTCTTTGTCCTGTGTATCAGAGCTTCTACTTCAGCATCTTCTGCATCGTAAATTACTGTTATGGATTTGGTCAGCTGGACTTGTTGTCAAATTCACATATAATGTGTCTAAATGTGCTTGTTGGTAGATTTTTTTAATGTCTTAAACTGTGTCCTAACAAGGACAAGGAGTGAGAGATCTTTTTTTAAATATCCACAATCCTCACGGTCTTTCCCCTTTTCTTATCTAAAGAATAAAGGCCGCGCTCCTAAGAGCTGCAGCCACGTGCACTCCGCCCATCTTTCAGACGACTGTACGGAATATAATCTCGCTGTACTTCACTGTGCAATGACAATAACGCTTATTCTGATTGTGATGACTAGAAACGACAAATATTTCCTACATTTTCAAAGTTTAATATGAGTAGGCCTGTCACGATAACAAATTTTGCTGGGCGATTATTTGTCTCAGAAATTATTGCGACAAACAATAATATTGTTTGAAATTTGACATTAATTGGTAATTATTGTCAAATTGAAAAAGAAACTGTTAATTTTTTGCAAGTAATACATTTTTTGACCACTGGAAGGCAGTATAAGACTGTTTGAACTGAAGGATGGATAGTGAGAGAGCGAGCAGCATATCTCTTAATAAAAATGGGAGTGAGGCCCCTTGACGTGACATGGGCTGTTTCTCTCTCCTTTGTTTTGGTTCTCATAATGGCGGACACTCTGTGTGGATTGAGCTCTTTCACATAGCATTTTTCACAAAGCCTTTAATAAAAAAATCAGTAAACAAGTTCTCAGCTTCTTTTTGCAGAGAAAAACAACTTTTTACACAAAGGCACGAGTTTCAATTGTGAAATCTGGAGCTTCGACAAGATGGCGTCCCCCCGAGGTCGGCCTGTTAGCTCGTAGCTTAGCTTCTTTTAACAACCCAAAAACGTGGTTTTGGACGATTAAAATTGATTTTTTTTTTAAAAGAAAAAATGGAAGAGTCAGTGAAGAGCACCGGAGTTGAGCTTTTTGTCATCCAGTGTCTTCAGTAGAAAGAACGAGAGACCGAGAAACGATAAAGCCGATAAATGAAAATGAGGACGATAATTTTCATTTATCATGCGATGAATTGATTTATTGTTTATCACGACAGGCCTAAATCTGAGTAATTACCTTGTTATCTACGACAGTAAAACATACTAACTTTAAGATGAATATAATGACTCGAGGACTTCTAAAGCATTAATGTGGAAGTAGCCCGCCCTGGGGTTTAGAGGACCCCAAAATAGTGACAAAAACTAACTAATGAATGCCAAACACATTACTTGACTTATTTTTAATGCGTAAACTTCATAACTGAAAATACATTTGATTTGTTTATTCCTATTTGGATTATTAAGTGCTTAAATATTTCTGGTGGATTTTGGTGGGTTATTGCTTAGTTCACTTCATTTTTTCAAAGTCAAAACTAGTTTTAGTAATGGACTCTGTGTAATTCTAAGCCATAGTGATTTGTAAATATTCTTATTACTTTGTAAGAATCTGATGAAGTGTCGTTTCATAAAAATACTCTGTACTTGCACGCAGCAAAAGCTGCTTGACGTCAATTATATCAGACAACATACTTTTCATAAAGTCAGGTAAGTTAAACAAAGCGCCTGCATTTTCTTTAGTTTTAGACTTTTATTTAAAAAACAAACTCTGAAGTTTCAACATACTTTACTCTGTGTAATCATAAGACATTAGAATAGGTAAAGTGTTCGGTTTTATAAAAGATTGTTGTGGAGTTCCATGAGTATGGGATTGGAGACCAATTGGTATGGGTTGTTCGGTCCCAATACAAGTGGTGCAAAAGTTTGGTTCACATTGTCGGTAGTAAGTCGGACCCCTTCAGGGTTGGAGTTGGGACTCCGCCAGGACGGCCCATCGTCACCGATTATGTTCATAACTTTCATGGACAGAATTTCTCGGTGCAGCCAAGGGGCAGAGGGAGTCCAGTTCGGTGGCCTTCCCTGCTCTTTGCAGGTGGCGTGGTCCTGTTGGCGTCACTGTGTTATGATCTTCAGCTCTCACTGAAGCAGTCCGTAGCCGAGCCGAGTGTGAAGCGGCTGGGATGAGAATCAGCACCTCCAGATCTGACGCCAGGGTTCCTCAGCTGGAAAAGGGTGGAATGTTCTCTTCAGGCCGAGGGTGAGATTCTGTCTCAAGTGGAGGAGTTCAAGTTAAAGTAGATTCTGAAACCGGCCTTTAGTTTAAAAAAAAGTTTTAATTATGGCCCCCTTTTGTAAGCGAGTTTGACACCCCTGGTCTACAGTATTGCGGAATCTGTACCGGTCCGTTGTGGTGAAGAGAGCTGAGCTGTAAGGCAAAACTCTCCGTTTACCTGTCAGTCTATGTTCCTACCCTCACCTATGGTCATGAGCTCTGGGTAATGACCGAAAGAAAGAGACCATGGATACAGGTGGATGAAATGAGTTTCTTCTGCAGGGTAGCTGGACTCTCTCCCTTAGAGACGGGGTGAAAAGTTCAGTTATCCAGAAAAGACTCAGAGTAGAACCACTGCTCCTCCACACCGAGAGGAGCCAGTTCAGGTGGTTCGGACATCTGGTAAGGACGCTACCTGGGCGTCTCCTTAGGGAGGTGCTTGGGCATGTCCGACTGGGAGGAGACTCTGGGGAAGACCCAGGACACGATGGAGAGACTATGTCTCTCAGTTGGCATGGGAACCCCTTGGGGTCCTCCCAGAAGAGGTGGCTGTGGAAAGAGATGTCTGGGCCTCCCTGGCCCCACTCGACTTATAATAATAATAATAATAATAGATAATGGATGGACGTTGTGGAGTTGCCTCTTATTTGTCTTGCTGATATTCATGTATCTCGACCTTTTCTCTCTTCAAAAAAATGTTTGGTTCATGAAAAATACATACTTTATTTTTAGACTCTTCAAAGCTTATATAGTTGGTCTTATTTTTCCGGTGCGTCACACTTTAAATATTACATTAACAGTAGACTAGAAACTTTGATGTGCGCACGCGCACACACACGTATTTTAATTTGTCACAGGGCACCAAAAGTAGCTGTAGCCCAGGGGTCCACAAAATTCTTAATCCTGCCCTGTTCGTAGTAGTTGGTTGACTTCTTCTGGTTGTTTTTTATTGATTCATTCATTTGGTGTGCCCTGTCACATGTTATGGACCATAATGCTTTGTTTTACAAATCTCAACTTTCTTCACTGGAACTACAAACTCCTCCTCTGGCAACTACTAAAAGTTAAACCGGAGTCGTGTTTTTGCACAGAGTATAAGGACACCCAAGTTGTTACCGTCATTGTTATAACTGGGTGTGTGTCCGTGCGCTGACCTGAGGGGTGAGCCTGTGCAGCTCCTCAGCAGCTGAATGGAAACCATTCTCCTTCAAATGGCGGTAAACCAGCAGGTTCAGCTGCGACGCGTTTACTGACATTTTTTTTAAGCTCGAATAAATAAAAAAAAAAAACAAATTCCGCAAAGAAGATATCACGTTAGAACTAGCCACATGGCGCACCAACTTCCGCACGTCGAACTCTGAACCAGGACGTAGTTCCTTTAGCCACTGCCGCACTGCATGATGGGAGCTGTAGTTCTGCGGTGCTGGCTGTTAAAACTAGGAAAAAAAAACTAAGCTTTTCATTTGTAGCTACCTTTTTTTGTTCTTAGGATAACTACTAGCGGCTACGCTACAAAATGATCTTTTGGTGTTTCAATATAAATTATTTTTGCTCAGAAATTCAACCCTACACTTACAGCCGAGACAAAATTTCAACAACTGTTTAGGTCACTCAAGTTTTACTTTATTTAAACATATCATAATAAATCAGTTAAGTTAATTTTCAATGATTTAATGATTAAGATTTATCCAGAACATGATCAAGTGGTTCAATAGAAGAAAACTTGACTTCTTATATTGCACCAATTCACGACAAAAGGTCATTTCATGCAAAGGGGGTGAAGAAAAACAAGTCCAAATCATAAAATCAATTAATGTTCAGTCTTTTTTTCTTATAACGACCTAAAAATATGCTACACATTATGAAGTGCCCAGTTAGTAAAAAACTATGAAGCCAGCAGATTGGCTGAATCTTCACGTTGGTGCACATTAGTGACAGTGGAAAGGAACAACTCTGAAGAAACCTCCAGCGGAACCAGGAAGGGGCACATTCTGTCTCGATCGGCTGTGGTTTGAGGGGAAGAGTTTCTGTGAGAAGAAAATCAGAAGAACACGGTTAATAAAAGACAAAAATTGCATGTGTGATTATGGAGAGTGGAGGGAGTAAAACAGCAGCAGAAGGGGGAGACAGTCAGTTTGTCAGCAGTCTAACACTGTAGCAGCAGAACTAAGGGATAGCTTAGGAAACCCAAGCTGACCCCAACTATAGAATTTATCAAAAATGAAAGATTTATGCCTTGTCTTAAAATAGACAGAATGTGAGCCTCATAGAAAGAAACTGGAAATTTATGCTACAAGAGAGGAGCCTGAAAACTGAAAATTATGCTTCCCATTCTACCTTTCTCTAGGACCCACAAGTAAACCTAAGACCTGCTTGGTTGTGGCCCATTTTATATATTAAAAGTAAGATTTTAAATTCTAAAAAGTTTTATCCAATACTTCATGTTGAGTGTCTTAATTTATGAAGATTTTATTAAACATATGACCCATAACTAAGATAGAACTTTACTGATCCTGCAAGAAAACTATGTTGTTGTTTGACAATTGTTTTTTTTTAAAATTAGCTCAGATTTGGTCATTGAAAGCAGAAAAACTGTTGTGCCCAACAATTAACTACCGGTTAATATGATATATTAAAAAAAAAAAACAGACATAAAACAATAGAGCAAAATATGCGTGTAGATTATCCTCTATTTGAGAATATTTGGTCCAGGTTTGTGAACTGATGAGGTTGTGACAGTCTCGTTTTAAGAACTTCCTGTGCCCTTTCTGATTCCTGTACAAGTGAGTACATGTATTTATGGTTTACTGCACAGCTTAAAGCATGTAGAACGCAGTTCTTATGTATTCGGGCTCTTTAGCTGTACAAACATCAACAAAGGTCCATTTGTGGAGTATGATGCAAAGTAAAAAACTACTGCTGAGGCCCAATACTGACCACTTTTGTGTACTCAAGAAAAAAAAAAAAATCGTTCAACAAGTTTTAAAATTACCTTCCTCTTCTTCTCTCAAACAGGTACCATCTAAACTCTGTCTTGATTCTTTGTGTCCTAAAAATATCTCCCATCCAGAGCCAGACAATCAGGGCAATTAGAGAGCTGCCGGGAAGGTCAGCCTCGTCGACTGACAGGTGTGTTTGGACAAAAATGTGAGACACGACTTTTGCTGATTGGTTTGGGAAGAAAATAAAAGTAGCTGGATGAGATGGACTGCCAGGTTAGAAAAGCTGGTGGTGAGACCTTGGGTCAAATTAGAGAAGAGTAAAAGCAGAGAGTTGGGAGCTGAAAGAGACCCATTCATCAAGGAAAAACCAGGAAAGGAAAACAGTGCGGATTCCAAACTCAACGTTGGTCTTCAGCAGGTCGCACCAAGCTTGATTTCACCGCCCTCCTCCCCCAACAAATACACACACCTACCTACCTACCTTCCTCAATATATATATATATATATATATATATATATATATATATATATATATA
>NC_056501.1:21850318-21868369 GCF_014905685.2 Nematolebias whitei
ATATATATATATATATATATATATATATATATATATATATATATATATATATATATATATATACCTTTTTTCTCTAAAGTGATTAAATAAACACTAGTTTGTGCAAAACAGACTCATTGAAGCAGAAGCTTAAATAACTAAAGATTGTTCAACACAACAAAAAACACCAAAATTGAACATTTCCCTTCACTTTGATGCCCAGAGGCAGTAAAATGACACATAATATTTGTACAAGTTATCCTGTAAATGAAGGTCTATTTTACAGGAAATTACTTTACTGCACTCCAGTTCACTTCAAGAGCACTTCTAGAGCCAAATCAAATTTACTTTCAATTAGAGTCCGAGCCAAAACTCCAGGTCTGCATCATCTCACCTGTGAGCTCCCACGTTCGTAGGGGAGAGAATCTCACTGATCTTACCTTTTGATGTTGAAGAAAAGTTCAGATCAATGGAAGGTACAGAAACAGAAACCCAACTTTAAAGATCTTACTTGCTTCCTGCACCACTGACAGTGAAGGATGTGACTTGTGGTTGGATTCATGGTAAACCATTGAAGTCTCACAACCACACAAGCTCAGTGAAGCACCTGATTGACCGGTTTAATTCTGAAACAAAAACTGCTGTATATCTACAAGTGGTTCCTTCAACCTCTGGACTTCTCAATCCTGTCATGCACCTTTTTTGACTGAAAGGATGAATTGTTATAACTGGGGATATGTTTGTTGGTATCCTTCCACAATAATAATAATAATAATAATAATAATAATAATAATAACAATAACAATAATAATAATAATAATAATAATAATAAAAGAACAGCGTCTTAACTTTGCCTTAAAGCTCCTGTATCATCTCAGCAGTCCCAGAAACATGGAGGCTTGTCATGCATTTCGACAAATTCCTGTTTGACACTTTTATATATTTTTTGCCCTCTGTCTTCCTTGAAGCTCATTATGGTTCAAAATGGTTCAATCAGAAACCGACGTACCTTGATCTTGGTGTTCAGCTTGAATAATTGAACACCAATAGTTTTGCAGTATACATCTGATTTAGCAGGGGGCACATTCCCTCTTGCGTTCACATCTCGGGAGGTTGGCTTCAGTCCTATGAAATGTATGCTTGTAATAATATAAGCAGCTGTGGTCACAGAAACATGAAGCTGCTTGGAGACAGTTTTGGAGAAGTCTTTACCTGGATTTACAAGCAGGGCTTAATTTGTAAACCGATCAGTGCTGGAATGCAAATAGCAGGCAGACTGCCCCTGGAGGGGGGGATGGGGGGAGGGGGGTCTGTGGGTCCTCCCCCAGAAAATTGTGAATAAAGTAGATGCGATTTCCTGCATTTTGGTGTATTTTAACAGGTTGTTAACACTGTTTACCTACAAACACTCTGCTTCTGTCAAGCACCCCCCTCCTTACTTGTCGGAACCGTCAAGTAACTCGAGCTCGACACTGTCCCTGCTTGTTGTTGTCCAACTCCACATGTGAAACTTTCAAACACCTGCTTGCAGCTGCCTGTGGGCTCCTGCCCACTAACCTGCCTGGTTAGCTCAGCACTCACCCACTTTTAGGAGCTGAGATTTTTTTAAGGGTACGCAGAAATGCTACTTGAAGAGGCAGCTCGTGTGCTCTTAAGTGGCTGTTGTGTTTAAAAGAGTGTTTATGTAATTATTTTCAGTTATATAGCCAATATAATTTTTTTTTCATTCAAAGATGTCATATTTGTTCATAACTTTATTAGTAAGCCTGAGAGTTGCCAAATCCAAGCAAACAGTTACCAGAACGTACCCTGTCAAAATAAGAAAATTCCTATATCCTGTTCTAACAGGATCCGGCTCAAATTAAGCCCTGTTTACATACCTCTTTTTTCTGAACTTCTTAGACCTCTCTCACCTTTACTTTCTCTACAAAATGTTTGTTCCCTTTAAACAGGCTGTCTGTCTGATAAGAAGCTTAAGGCACCTGTGATACTAATTAAGACCAAACACTTAGTTTGAAATATGATAATGTAAAGATTAATAGTCTCCTCATGTGTACCAACAAATCTTTACTCACTGTTTTGGCACAACTTTGAAAATAACCAACAAATCACATATTTTTACGTATTTTTATTTTCATTAATTCAATCAACCTTTATTTAGACAGGTAAATCCCATTGAGCCTCGAGGACTCATTTACAAGAGAGACCTAACTTCAACAAAGAATGATGAAAACAATGGAAAACAACAACAACAATAGGCAAATATAAAAAGGCATACAGATTTTTTATTTTTTTTTGCAAATAAGATGACAAAAAAAAACAAAAAAAAAAACAGCTAGATTCTAAGGCGAATGTAGAAAACTAAAAACAGGAACATGTCTGCATTGGTCCCTGCCAGGAGTCCAACAGATTCTTAAAGCCACTTAGAGAGGTCAAGGTCGAGAGCTTCAAATCTTTTTGTAAGATATTCCAGGAAACAGGAGCGGAGTAGGAGAAGGTCCGTTTGCCTAGTTCAGTCCTCACTGAGGGAACACTGCAGGTAATAATGTCCTGAGAGCGCACGCTGTAGCTGCACTCACGCAGAGACATGTAGGAGGAGATGTATGAAGGCAGCTGACCAAGAAGTGATTTAAAGATGAAAATGTACCAGTGAGAGAGTCTGCGTGAAGTTAATGATGACCAGTTAACCAGTGAATACAGGGTGCAGTGGTGGGTACGATAATCACAGCCAGTTATGAATCTTAGTGCACCATGATAGACAGCATCCAACATCTGCAGGGTTCTTGTAGGAGCGTTCATGTAAATAATGTCACCGTAATCAATGGAGGGAAGGAAAGTCACAGTTACAAGGTGTTTCCTAGCATTCAGAGTTAGAAAGGATCTGTTTCTGAAAAAGAAACCCAGTTTCACTTTCAGTTTCTTTACTAGGTTTTCCACGTGAAGCTTAAAAGAGAGATGTGAGTCGACCAAGATACCCAAATATTTATAGGAATCAACAAACTCAATCAGGACATCATTTGAGGATGAAATCAAAGGAAGAACTGCTGGGACCAACTTCCTATTTGAAAAAAGCATCCCTTTCGTTTTATCGGCATTTAGGACAAGTTTGAGGTGTGATTAACTGAGGATTGACTTGTAGGACAGATTTGATTTGTAAAAGTTTGGTTATTAAGTGAAGTGGCTGATTTTCCATTAGTAACTGTGTCAAATAAAGAACTAGAAACAACAAAATGTTTGTTGAAACAGTTCAGGATCTCGTGCTTATTTGACACAGGAACAGAGTTAACGAGAAGTTGTGATGGGAGGTCAGATGATTGGGGGGTACCTGAGAGAGATTTGATGGTTTTCCAGAATCTGTTAGGGTCATTTATAGGGTCCTTTATACTAAAGGAATGCAGATATCCATTAGGCAATTGTGTTTAAATTGATCACTATCCACAATAATTGAGACATGGTTTCAATAAGTTGTAAGGCTACCAATAAATTTATCCATGTTTGTATGGAATGACTACCATCTTCTGCTTCTTCTGTCGGCCCTCATTTTGCTGGTTTGAAATGTGAAAACCAAGATTTTTAGCTATATGGACCCAGTCTAAGTAACATCTTACACCCTTTTACCTTTTTTCTCCGTACTCTCAAGAACATTTTTTGCACAACCAGGTCCTTTGACTCTTGCCCCCTGTGGTGGCCCTCAGCTGCCATGGCTCTTTTGCTTTGGGCCTATTCTGGTGCTGCGATGATCCAAGCCTTTCACCCTTCAGGTCAACCTTTTCTGGGAGGGTTTATTTTCGCTTTCTGCTGTCATTTGGTAAATGTCCACAAATGCTTGCAAACTTATTTTGGCTGCCAAATTACACCTTTTTCTGATCTGCTGTTGAGAAATTGATTAAAGATGACAAAATGAAGGCTCGACTAGTGCTGAAACAAGAGCACCAGTGTACATAACAGAGAGGGCACAAGCTGAAAGACATTAAGCAAAGGTTTAGGCTTAATGTTGGCACACAGGAGAATAAAAACACCTCCGTCCAGTCTTACTCAGATTAGTAAACTAGGGGTAAGAGAGGGGGGAGTAATGTGCCGCTTTACGGGCAGGGCTGCCTTGATTAGAAAGAGGGTAGTGTTCATGGTGAAGGGGAGCAGTCGTATTCAGTAACAGTAACTCTTCCTTATGCCAAGACTAACATCTAGTGCAGACCAACACAGAGTTGCAACAGCACCCCCCCCCCTCCCCACTCCCCCCCACTCCCCGTCATCCTCCAATTTCAACTCTTTCAAGTGATTATTGCATTTCACAGACTGTGAGGCTGTTTAAAGGTGGGAAGCATTAACAAGTACTGGGAATTCTCATACAGAAAATAAACAAGAATATTTAATCGATTTGTGTTTTTGAAGCTTAATTTTGGTATAAATTTAGGAAAAAAGATGAAAGGTAAACAGAGTTAAAAAAAAAAAAATCCAAATATCAACACGATGAGTCTCGTTAGTGCATGTTATGAAATTTATTTGAAAGAAAACAGACTTAAATGTGTTTAAAATAAGAATTTTTCATTAAAGTTAAATAAAAGAGAGAAATCACAAAAAGAAAAGTTAACTTTTTTGTGATTAATTCAGTCCAACTTAATTCAGTTCAATTCAGTTTATTTATATAGTGCCATGTTAAATCAAAGAGGTTTTAAATTATGATGTTTCATGTTAATTTCCTTGGGAAAATTGTAGAAAATTAAGATAAATTGTTATTAATTATCTCATTTAGTAATAATAATAAAACTTAAGTCAGTAACAGATGCCACCCCCACAAAAATAAACAAATAAATAAATAAATAAAATAAAAAATAAGGTCTTGAGACATTTGTAGGTTTTAGGATTAATAATTAATGTTTAAATTTTTTTATTCAAAATTTGTGTTAAAAAAGTAAATATGAAGAGACTTGGCACAAAAAAAACAAATCCCACTTATGGTAATTTTTCTTGGTACTGAACCAGAGCAGGTACTCGTTTGTTTCCTGTGACCTTTCCCCACACCAGACCACAAAGTTTAAAATGATCACGCTGTTACTGTAATTAAACAGCTGAGGTTAACAACGAAGCCAATCTGTTAACATAATTTTAGACTTAACTGCAAAACAAACAAATATTTCTTAAAAAAAACAAAAAACGTTGAGAAACCAAACATAATGTATATTTATCCTATATAGGTTATTAAAATTCAGGTTTCTGGTGGTTGTGAGGTCAGTCTTTTCATAAACACAGACATTACAACATCTTTGGGTAATGGTTGAATATTTTGGCCACGTGACAAAGGACCAGAAAATGTCCACTAAAAGCAATGCATGCTTCTGTTAATACCTGTGTCAGTGTCTTCATACTCTGTGGGCATGAGCAGTGTTGTTGTTGACTCATGGAGCTGAAACTCTGACCAACAGAAAACAGTCGATTCACGCCTCATGAGTGTGGCCGCCCCAAAACTGCTCTTTTTTTAATTTATTTGAAAACCACTCAGAGATATTACCTTCTGTCCTGTTCTGTTTGTAGCCTCTGTGATGACTCAAACCCTTTAATTAAATTTTTATGGACCAGTATCAACTTCATTCAACTGGACATCATCCATGATTTTTTCCCCAGGATTTTTGCGAAGCCTCATAGATATTCAAGCTGCTCACCCTAAAACTTCTAGAGTATAAAACTGAAAGTGCATCTCAATCATTTTTTCGCCCTTTCCAGGTTTGACACGTATTAAACTCTGAAGCACCACACCAAAGATGCTGCTGCAGCTGCTGGATAAACATGAGCAGCCACAGCTTTGCGCTCTTCAGGGAATAAGCTCATTCCTCTTTTTGCTATTTTACAGCGCCCATACATCAACAGTTCCAGTGGATGACATTTTATCAGTTCCTGTCTTCAATAAATCAATTATTATGTCTGCAGACAATGTTTCACCTCAGTAATCACTGTTTTGTAAAGTTTGTTCCATAATAAATGCATCAAATTAGGAGATACGTAATCAAAATTGTATCCAATTCCTGGAAAAATCACCCAGGTATTTTACTAAGATAGACATAGAGCATTAGGACTTTTGCGCATAACATCTGTTGATTGGGGGTACGTTTCAATTCACCCTGACAGAAAGATGAAGTAACATGATTGAGTGCAGAAAATTCCTTGGAAAGCAGTTTTCCGGTTGACTGTTGCATTTCTGAAAATATTTCAAAGTATTCAGCTCATCTCCTTCCAGTTTTACACACTACAGTACTGTATATCTATTATCTATATAAGTTAAATCTCGTCCTCTGGACATTCAAAAAACAAAACAAAGCAAAACAACAAAAAACGTTTAACTTTTTTTAGATTTTTCTACCTGGTTTATTGAGCATGCATCAGGATATGTAATCTATTATATGTAGTTTTCTCCAGTCTTAGTCTCCATTCTGAACCTGCAGCATCTGACAGGTCTGCACAGACCTGGTGTTGTGGTACCTCTAACTGCAGCTGAAGCTGTTCAGTCCTGCTGCTTTTGGTTGGGCCCTAGGGGTGGTTCGTAAAGTGCTTCTTTGACTCCTTCTTGGAGATGTTATCGGACTCGAGGAAGTCTGTGCTGTCTCGCTCCTCAGGTTTGAGGCACTCATAAAACAGCAGGAATAGAAGGAGAGTGTTCGCCGCCGCTGCAAAGCTGAGAGGGGAACAGAGTCTGGGATTGTAACTTCAGGGCCCCACAGCTGCTCTGAGACTCAAATCTCCTCCCAGCATGTACTATATTTTTGTGAGGGAGGGTCTTTTACAGTAGATGATCTGCCCAGCATGCACGCCTCATCAGAGGAGAACATGTTTTTTCCCTTTAATTTATAAAGATAGCATCAGTTTACTGAATTCTGATAACTATCAAGGAACATTGGTGGAGAGGAGGAGGGTGGATCATGGGCGTGTTTGCAACAGAATCACATTTAGCACGTCTGCATTTGACGGAAGTTCCTGGATTTAAGCACCTCGAGTTAGTGGTGTTACTTTACCTTTGTGTGTTTTTGGAGGCGTGGGGCTGATGTTACTTTAGTGGTCCAGGGAGGCAAATAGGCGGGGTTAAATGGACCTCTAGGAAAAGTGAAATACTTTCATTTGGGCTGGCACAGTTTGGAAAGTCTGTGAGGATGAATGTGTGGCTCTTCTTGTAGGTTTCGGATTGCTTAACCAGCTGTAGCGCACCAAGGGTCGGAATGAGAGAATCTCTCTCTTTCTGCAAAATGATTTGCTGACCCTGTATGAAATATTAGCAGGCTTTCATGAGCTGGTGTCAAAGGAACCATGGCAACAACAGCTCTGACTGGGTTTTCCATGATGAGCTTGCTCAGCATCGGGTACCTGACCTGGGATCTGATGAGCCCCAACCAGGTGGAAAATGAGCCCGACCAGACTTTTCAAGGCAGGTTTCCCGTCCCACAGCCTCCTCATATAATCTTCATCATGACAGATGACCAGGGGTTCAACGACATCGGCTATCACAGCTCGGACATTAGGACGCCGGTGCTGGATAAGCTCGCTGCAGACGGAGTGAAGCTGGAGAATTATTACGTTCAGCCCATCTGTACCCCGTCCAGGAGTCAGTTCATCACCGGCAGGTATAGTCCATCTTGGATTACTCTTTTGTTGTAGATGCAAACACAAATGTAAACACTGACTAAAGGTTTTCACATATACTTACAAAATAAATGGAGAAGAATGTATTTTAGACTACAATATGATTGATTTAATGGAGACTGGTACAATGGAGGACCAACTACAGAGACCACAGAGGACTAAGTAACACAGGTGACAACATAGTTACAATGCCATTAACAAGGTAAACACAAGGTGTTCACCATGGTTTCCTAGAGGTTATCTAAAGTAGTGGTTAGAGTTTAGCAGCTTTCCTTAAATAGAAAGGAAAACAAAATTGATTCAGCTGTGTAATGTGAAGCTGAAACGTCATTTCTGATCAAGGACTCAAGTAGCATTGTGTTCATCAGGCAGTGTAATAAGATATGATGTGTTATCGGTGTCGAACTCAGAATAGAATTCAAAATCTTACTTCTAATCTACAAAACCCTCAACAACCTAGATCCATCTTATATTACAGATCTTATTGTTCCATATTTTCTTAAAAGAGCACTTTGCTCTCAGACTGCAGGCTTACTTGTAGTTCCTAGAGTTTCCAAAAGCAGAATGGGAGGAAGATCTTTCAGTTCTCAGGCTCCTCTCTTGTGGAACCAACTTCCAATTTCTGTCCATGAGGCTGACACATTGTCCAGTTTAAAGACTGGGATTAAGACTTTCCTTTTTGATAAATCCTATAGTTAGGGTTGGCTTGTTATGCTGCCATAGGCTTAGACTACTGGAAGACAAATCAACCTCATTTCTTAAAATGAATTGTTACAAATGAACAGTTTTCATTTGATACTATTTATATCTTAACATGTGATTCTTGACCTTCCATTGTGTATCTGTTCCTCCTTCCTGTTCCTCTCTAATCCAGCTGGTCGAAGCAGATGGCCACTTGTTCTGAGCCTGGTTCTGCTAAAGGTTTCTTCCTCATGAGGGAGCTTTTCCTTTCCACTGTTGCCTTCGTGCTTGCTCAAGATGAGAGTTCTGTGATGGAGTTAAACTCAAAGTTGTCTCCTCCTCTGATAATTAATGTTGTTAATTTACTTTTATATATGAACGTTTCTGTTCAATACTCTGAGATAACTTCTGTTGTGACTTGGCGCTATATAAATAAACTGAATTGAAACTACATAGATTGAAACAAAGATGCGAAGTCGGGCCCTGACCCAGTACATTCTCTCTGATTGAATGTATGAGTGACAAGAAAATGCTGTTGTGGCACAAGGGATAAGAATAGTATGAAAGCTTTGTGAAAATCTGTGTGTGTGTGTGTGTGTGTGTGTGTGTGTGTGTGGGGGGGGGGGGGGGGGGGGGGGGGGGGGGGGGGGGGTCTTTTTTTTGGATTCTGATGCTGTTCGGCTGATTTACATTTTCAGCACCTCTTCAATAAACCCTAATTTTTGCTGTCATTAAGAGATTCAGTGGCATGTTAGGATACATGTTGATATTGTGTGTCCTCACATAACAATAAGATTACTGGAGGAAGAGTGGGAACCAGACCAGTTTGATCCTTACAGTGCAGAAACGCAGCATATAATGAGCATTCTATATTTTTTGGTCCTCTTTTATATCTACAGGAGTTTCTCTACTTTAACCATTTATTTAACATTTTCATTGATGCTATATACATGACTAAATCCTCTTTTTTTTTTTTGCAGTTATTAACCTGGGAAACATCATAAAATCTGATACCATTCAGTTTTTTATCCTCAATGCTGACTATATATAAATATATAATGCATATTTCAAAAAGTCTTAACGTTTAAGGTTTGTCTTTGTTTTTATGTCCATCAAATGCATGTTTAAAAATGCATTGAATTTTTAGTCACATTTCCAGCATACAGAAGTTTTTGAGTTATTTGAGTGAAAATAGAGGAAGATGTTCTAAAACATTTGGACACATTTTATTTTCAAGCTCACAATGTTCAAGAAAATAACTCAGGTCCTCCACCACCTCTTTAGCCGTTCTTACCTGATGTCAGATTCTCACTTTACTGTGCTTTGGATCTGATTGTTTGTTTGATGTGGTCTTTTCCTCATCTTTAACTCTGCAGGTACCAGATTCACACTGGTCTCCAGCACTCCATCATCCGTCCCCGCCAGCCCAACTGCCTGCCCTTTGACCAGGTCACCCTCCCTCAGAGGCTTCAGGAGCTCGGCTACTCCACCCACATGGTGGGCAAGTGGCACCTAGGCTTCTACAAAAAGGAGTGTTTACCCACCCGCCGTGGCTTCGACACGTACTTCGGCTCCTTGACAGGCAGCGTGAACTACTATACCTATAACTCCTGTGATGGCCCCGGACTCTGTGGCTTCGACCTCCATGAGGGGGAGTCTGTCGCCTGGGATCATAAGGGCAAATACTCCACCCATCTGTACACGCGGAGGGTCCGCAAAATTCTGGCGACCCACAATCCTCTGTCCGAGCCACTCTTCATCTTTCTCTCGTTTCAAGCTGTCCACTCACCCTTACAGTCTCCGCAGGAGTACATCCACCCATACAGTGGTCTGAAAAATGTTGCACGGAGGAGGTACGCTGCCATGGTCTCAACTGTGGATGAAGCTGTTCGAAATATAACATACGCCCTGCGCAAGTATGGATACTACCAGAACACTGTCCTGATTTTCTCCACTGATAATGGTGGCCAGCCGCTCTCTGGTGGCAATAACTGGCCTCTTAGAGGACGTAAAGGCACCTACTGGGAAGGGGGTGTCCGGGGTCTGGGGTTTGTCCACAGCCCTTTGTTACAAAGGAAGAAGAGGGTGAGCAAAGCTTTGGTGCACATTACTGACTGGTATCCCACACTGGTGGGATTAGCAGGTGGCGATGAGTCACTGACTGAGGGGCTGGATGGGTATAATGTCTGGAAGGCAATCAGTGAAGGAAAAGAGTCGCCTAGATTAGAGATCCTCCACAACATCGACCCTTTGTACAACCCTGCACGCAGAGGTTCCCTGCAGAAAGGATTCGGGATATGGAATACGGCCGTTCAGGCCTCCATACGAGCAGGAGACTGGAAACTCCTGACAGGGGACCCCGGGTATGGAGACTGGATCCCACCTCAGATCCTCCCAGGCTTCCCCAACAGCTGGTGGAGCCTGGAGCGCCACGTTAAACCCCGCAAATCAGTGTGGCTCTTCAACATCTCCGGGGACCCCTTCGAACGCTTTGATCTGTCTGAGCAGAGGCCAGATGTTGTCAAACAGCTCTTAGCCAGACTGGTGTACTACAACCGCACTGCCGTGCCAGTCAGGTTCCCATCAGAGGACCCGCGGGCTCACCCTCAGCTGAACGGAGGGGCCTGGGGCCCCTGGGTGGGCGATGAGGAGGAAGACAACTGGGATAGAGTTTATCTGAAAAAGAACAAGGAATGGAAGAAGAAACTTAAACAGTCCAAAACCTGGTCACTTTTTAGATGCCTCAACTCAAGGATGATGTCAAACAGAATATGACAACACAAATCAAACCTTTGCTCCGAGGTTCATTCTGTTCAAATGAAGAACATTTCAAAAACAGTGTTTCTGTGAAACGGCATTTCTTTAGCTGTGGCTGCAGGTGGATGCTAAATTTGTTGAGAGATAACTAAAAATCCCAACATAACTTTATATTGATCAAATCTGTTGCCTTTTTTTTTAACATTTAAAAATGTATTTCTGCGCAAACTATATTTATTCTAAAAAATAAGAGAAAAAGAATATACAAAAAATGTTAAAAACAAATCAAATGGATTTAATTCTGTTAGTCCAAGATGGTTTGCTTCCAATCAGGTGAACTTTTTGAACTTAAGAAATGGAGCCTGTGGCGATCCAAGTGTTAGCCTAAATCAGTCCCTCCAGGATTTGGCAGACATTTTTTTGTGATTGTTGCTTTGTTCTTAAACTCTTACGATGTCCTGGATGACAATCAACACCATGTGTACAAATACTTAGAAACACTTGAACAAAGGAAAAATAGTTATGTGTTTTGATGAATAAAAAATTTAAATTCATTTTTGGGAAATTGCTTTTGTGGTTTATCAGACCGATTCCAACGGAGGAATAATTTAGAAAGGATGATGTGGTTTTGACCGGCAGAAACTGGGAAATAAATAGGGAGCCACAACACGACGTGTTCACTATAATCGGATCAAACATAATGTTCTGCCTCTGGAGGATCACTGCTAAACTAACTCTTTTTAATTACCTCAACAAGAAACCAGCTCCTCCAGGTTTCTGCTAAAATGCAGCAGCATTTTCTTATTCTTGCAATTAACCTTGTGATAGTTACATTTTATTTCTTTAACTTTCCAAGAACAAATAATTTACAAAATTTACAATATCACTGATACAAACAGAACCAAGCTGTTTGATGCCATGGTCCTAATTTATATGATCAGTAAATCTGCAGGATATGATAAATTACAGCCTCTGTGTGAACCACTGGGTATTTTATTATGTTTTTATGTCTCTGTTGCACATTTTTGTTGTCAGCTGTTGATAACAGAATAAACAGATGCCTCCCTGACAGTTTGTCCCTAATTCAAATTGACACTTCTTTCTGCCGACAAACACTTTTCCCAGTCAAAATGGAGGGAAAGCACCATTTATTATCACTTATAGTCTGGTCTATCACAAAACTGCATGTGGTGCAAAACAGATTTCCACCTAATACCACTTCAACAAATTCAATAACGTTCAAGCCAAAAACAACTGGACTTTATTTGTAACAGAAGACGTTTCGCTCCTCATCCGAGGAGCTTTCTCAGTTCAAAGAGCAGAGTGTGTGGGATTCAGGTTATAAAGCTGAGATAAAATACATATACATATGTAGATTGACAAATCACACCTCACACCTTAACAGTAGGGGCTTCACAGATGAGGCCCCTCGGTTCCCATCTGATAGATGTGAAACTGGCTGGGATTAAGTCCTAAAGCTGCATTAAAAGTTTTTGAAAGTTGAAATCTGAGACCTCCTCCTCTGTTTAAAGATGGTTTCTCTCTTTTTACATAAATTGCTTCCTTTACCCCCCACTCAAAAATTTACCATGTCCTGGATGACTGAGAATCTTCACCACTTCAACAAGTTGACTTTCACAGGATTCTGCAGTAATATCGGATGACGCGTGTTTTCATCTTGCAGGTAAGTATTTCAGGAAGTGAACATGGGCAGTGGGCGATGGTGATAGGCCAAACTTTCAGAAAAGCTGTGAAAATTGGTGAAAAATGGCAACAATAGCTATGTTTACATGGACATAAGTAATCGGATCAAATGGCCATTCTGAATAAAAACGTGTCATGTAAACCCCCTGGTTATTTTTTTGTTTATTCAGCGTGATCCGAAATAATATGTGATCAGAACGAAACCGGTGGTTTACGTCGATTCATAACCCGAACGGTGCACATGTAAACACTTGATCTGTTCGTTTTGATCTAATGGTGAAAAACTGACCTGACTGCGCATGTGCAACGTTGTCATTTCTGCCTGGGTGATTCTAATAATATTAGCATGTCGGGGAAGCAAAACTTGTCGGTGAGCGACACATTTCTACTAGAAACTTTGAAAGAGCTCAAAATGATCCGTATCACCTGTAGCTCAGTCAGGGAGTGCAGTAACGTCTCCACCGTCATTAAAACCTGTCGCAGGTCCATTTTGGGTGCTCAGCTTTGCTTACATTCATCCTGGAAGTAAACAGGAAGTAGAACTTCTTCTTCTGTGTTTTTTTTAAGGAGAGTTTACCACTCTGCGCATGTCAGTACTGCTGTTCAGAACAAAGCCTGTTGCATGTAAACGCTTGTCATGAACAGATTGTGCACATGTAAACGATACATTTGAATTATTGAATCTGAAAACATTTCAATCCTGTCAAAAATTTTTGCACATGTAAACATAGCTAATGAGAAAAATCTGTGGGATTGGTTGACTTGGCATTAAAAGTTGCAACACCCCAACTTCCTGGAGGGACTGAGAAGCTAAAATCCTCATCAGAAATAGCAAGGTGCCCATGGTCCAAGACAAAAACATCTGGACTTTACTTTTAACAGAAGACCTTTCGCTTCTTATCCGAGGAGTTTTCTCAGTTCAAAGAACAGAGTGTGGGGTTGAGCTATAAAGCTGAGGTAAGCTAGATACATATGCAGATTGCCCCATCACTCTTCAAAATAGGGGTTTGTTAGGGTCTGACTCATAGAGGAACCACTCTGGACAAATGGATGAAATTCCTGCTATAAATAACCAAAATGACCAAAAATAACCATATAAATAACTAAACAATAGAAAATAAAACTGCATTTACCTGAGCCCACATTCATTACCCACATTACCCTAAGCCCACATGATGAGATCCAAAGATCCACATCAAACGTTAATCTCAAATCTGAAGCCGTTTTTGCAGCCAAATGCTGCAGAACTTTAGGGAAGAAAAATGTGTTTCTCTCTTGATCTAACAGCTTTCATCTTAAAAGAAAAATATCTTAATGAAGGCTTGAAAGATTGCTGAGTCAGAACCAGATTTAACTGACCCAGCGTCAGATCTAACAGGACATACTGTCAATGTAACCATGAACAAAAATTAAACTTTTGGAAACTGTCTGGTTTCACTACAGATGTTTTGGCTCCACTTACTGCTGCTGCTTCCCGTTTTTGTCAGTGTTACAGATGAGATGTTGTTCATCTTTAATGAGGCTTTCACATTTATTTTACAGTTCCCCTCTGTGGTCTGAATGGAGCCCGATTAAAAGAATAAAAAAAAATCCTCCACAGAATGCTCTCCTATGAGGAACTCCAGGGTCTGCAGGGGCTCTGCAAAGAAAAGGTTGGCCAAGTTTAAATGCCACATCTGCCACAGGGATCTTCAAATTGATATTTGTACGAGAGACCTTGCTGAGAAGCGTTTGGTATGACCAACAACAACATTTAACCCTCCTGCTGCTCTTAGGTCAAAATGATCCATGAGGTCTCAGTTACAAATGAGCTCCCAGTCAGACATGGCTGGAAAACTGGAGGTGTCTAGGAGTCATCCTTACCAGATGACTGAACTATCTCATCTAGCTGCTCTGGATGTGGAGGAGCAGTGGTTCTATCCTGAGTCTCTCCTGGATAATTGACCTTCTATCTCTAAGGAGAGTCCAGCTACCCTGCAACTCTCATTTTGATTGCATCTGTCTGTAGTCTTGTTTTTTTTGGCCGAGGGTAGGAAAGTAGATTGACCAGAGTAAACAGGGAGCTTTACACTGCAGATCAGATCCTGCGTCATCACAGCGGACTGGCACAGCATCAGCAATACTGCGAACCATCTGTCAAGTTCACACTCAATTCTTTTCTCACTCAGAACCCAAAATACTTGAACTCCTCATCCCAGTTGCTTCACACTCAGCAGCAAACTGACAGCTGGAGATCACGGCACAAATACGCCAACAGGACCACATCATCTGCAAAAAGCACCAACAGGTCCACCCCCACCCCCATTAAAGTTATGGACAGAATTTGTGACAACGGGCAGCCCTGGTAGTTCGACTCTCACTGGGCTGACTTACTGCAGGCAACGCGAACCTTGACCATAAATACTTGAAAAATGTTGAAACAATCAACCTAGTTGTATAATATTTACAAAATCTATTTTTTTTTATATTTTTTTTATAGATGGCCTCCCTTCTCCCCTTACAGCTATCCTCTCCACACCATTGTTATGAAATATTTATTCAAGTGATTATCTAGTGTAGGTTTTTTTTATTTTATTTTTTTTAATTAATTTATTTTTTTAATAGGATAGAAAGAAAGAAAGGACAAAGTAAGACTCCAAAATATAAGAAATATACACAAAGAGAGCACACGGCAAAACACCCAGCCACTGTCTGTTCACCTGCAAAGAACATGACAAAACACAGCAACAAAATACATATGTATAAAGAACTTAAAATATTCATGGCTTTGCAGTAAGTTTCCATAAATATATATACCCATACCTATGCCTATATACATACATACATACACATGAATATACATTCATATACATATCTATATATCTAGCAGCACGGTGGCGCAACTGGTAGAGCTGCTGCCTCTCAGCGAACAGGTCGCTGGTTCAAACCCCGGTCCAGGGGCCTTTCTGGGTGGAGTTTGCATGTTCTCTCCATGCATGCGTGGGTTTTCTCCGGGTACTCCGGTTTCCTCCCACAGACCAAAAACATGCATGTTAGGCTGATTGGTAACTCTAAATTGTCCCTAGGTGTGAGTGAGAGAGTGAATGGTTGTTTGTCTCGTTTGTCTCTATGTGTCCCTGTGATGGACTTGCGACCCGTCCAGGGTGTACCCCGCCCCTCGCACAGTGATTGCTGGACATGGGCACCAGCGACCCCCGTGACCCAAAATGGAATAAACGGGTAAAGATAATGGATGGATGGATCTATATATCTACATATAAAGCCTACATAAGCATCCCTGCTTCTATTTGTGTGTGGTTGTGAGCATGCATAAGTGTATAAGGCTTCTCTAATAGAACATTTAATAGTAACTGTGAAGCAGCAGAGACCCGACCCCCAAGACCAGAGGCAGATGAAAAAGGGGGGACCAGAGCCCAAGACCCCAGGAGGGACCCCGACCGTGGAGCCCCCTGGGTCACCCACACAGGACGAACCACTCCCCCCCCCCCCCCCCCCAGATCGGACCACAGGGGAGAGCCGGAAGATCCCCACCAGCGATCACACATACACATCATACAGTGACCCCCCGGGGCCAACAGCGACAAACTCAAAGACAAAATCTATTTTTCTAGAGTGTAGAGGGAAGCAGGATTTTTGTTCATATGCAGCTGATACTTCTTTAGCATAACTTTCAGTGCTTTGCAGCCAAATACTTACTTGCAAGGAGAAGTGAGACAGCTAATTTAATTTACTTCCTTTTTTGCAAATGTTATGGAAATTCAACCCTACCTCTTGTGTTTCCAGTCAGTTTCTGCCACATCCTCAAAGCTTAGATTCATCTCAGATTCACAACAGCATCTTATCTGGATTCGTTTGTAACTTCTTTTAAAGTTAAACCAGATTACAGAGAAGCATGGAGGAACTTCTTCTTCTGGTGATTTTAGCCGGAGGAGCTCATGGTAGGATCCTAACAAAACTGATTTGAATTATTTAATGATTTAAACAACAATGTTGTGTTGTGACCTATGCTCTTATGAACATGTTCTGCAGCTTTCCCAGAATTAGCTGCACTTCCTGTGACCAAATGTGATTTCAGCTCTCTCATCTTTCTCATCCCACCACCGTGCACTCCTGCTCTTGGTGGAACTGTGTACATCAAGCTGATGGACAATGCCACAGGCTACGTGTTGGTGCTCTCCAAGAATCTCCCTGGTAAAGATGTAAAAGTGTTCATTGTGAAAGACGGAAAGGTGAAAATACGTCAGGAATACAGAAACAGAACAGAATTCTCCATCCGCACCGGGACTCTCCAGCTCACAGACGTGGAGAGGAATGACACGGGCCAGTACACTCTGGACGTCTTAACTCCTCCTCCAAATCCAATGTACGTGGAAAGATTAAGCTTCACCATGAAAATTAAAGGCAAGTTTTAATACATCTTTTATATATCTTTTATCATATCCACATTCATAAAACTGTATACATTTTGTGTAAGTGGAAAAAGGTGTTACACTGATAACTATGACATGTAAGCTTGCATTTATGAAGCAGTTTTCCACACTCATGATGTTCAATGTTTAATTAAATTGTATATTTTCTCTCAGAAACCCCCCCTCTTTACGTCAACATTCCTCTCTCCATTGTGCTGGTTGCTGTCCTGGTTGTGTTGATAATTTGTTGTGTGATTTGGAAACTGAAGCCCTGGAGACAGTCAGGTAAATCCGTGTTACACCAGATTAATTAGTGTGTCAGTTGTTATGCCAGATTAATTAGTGTGTCAGTTGTTATGCCAGATTAATTAGTGTGTCAGTTGTGTCAGTTGTTATGTCATATTAATTAGTGTGTCAGTTGTGTCAGTTGTTATGTCATATTAATTAGTGTGTCAGTTGTAGTCAGTTTCCTCTTTATTTGTCCAGGTTATCAGCGGTTACCTGGGAGTTAAGATCTTCAGGCTGAGTTTGGATTATAATCATCCAAACTCGAGGGAGTCATCAGCGGCGGCTTCTTCTGATCAAAAGACCTGACAAAAATTATGCAAAGAGGACGTTTACTAATTGGGGAAAGCTTGTTTCTACATTTTAATTTGATTTGACTTTGTCAGTTTTATGCAATTAATTAAAAAAACCCAGTTATGGTAACTTAACATGACCATGAGCTTCTATGATCTAATGTCAAAACTGTGTGTAAATCATGTCTTGATTTAAAATGTGTCTTCATTTTTTTAAACATCCATCCATCCATCCATCCATCCATCCATCCATCCATCATCCATCCATCATCCATCATCCATCCATCCATCCATCCATCCATCATCCATCATCATCC
>NC_056501.1:21868769-21893143 GCF_014905685.2 Nematolebias whitei
CCATCCATCCATCCATCCATCCATCCATCCATCCATTATCTTTACCCGTTAATTCCATTTTGGGTCACGGGGGTCGCTGGTGCCCATGTCCAGCAATCACTGTGCGAGGGGCGGGGTACACCCTGGACAGGTCGCAAGTCCATCACAGGGCGAGAATAACCATATTTTTCTTATTTGCCTGTATGCATTCTACTGATTTGTTGCCTTTAATAGCAACTTAAAGGCAAGAAATCAGCAGCATGGGAGAAAACATGGCGTCATAAATAAGTCCCATCAAGATATGTGTTGTTGTAGTGAATGAAATGATGGTCTCTTTGATTCACATTTCCATTAGATTAAACCCTGACTTTTCAGTTGCTAAAATTAATAAAAATAAATAGGACAAACCATAGACATAAATGTGTAGACGCCTCATTGAGCAGGCTGGCCTGTTGCAACGGTACGGAAGAGTGTCTGCCATATTGGATGTGGCAGATCTAAACTAAACTTCATAAAGCGCCGTTCTACCAAGCGCTTTAAGTTAATCGCTATCATTCACACACACACTAATATATTTGGAAAACAAATAGGCACCAAAGTCAACATTTGTAACTTTTAACGTGATTTTTAAAAATGTTTAAGTATTTAGGTTATAGGTAAGCGCTAAACCATCACATGTATTATTTTGAGTGTTTACAACTACTAACATGTGTAACACTATAACTGGGTGATAAATATAGAAATATTCACATTTAACATTTAATCTGTGTCTATAATAACCAGGTCCTGAAATGTAGACGTGACGTGTGGATTTTCTGAATAAAGCAATAACGTTCACATTTAACTGATGCTGATTAATCATTTTTATATTCACATCGATGAACATATAAGGGGTGGGGAGTATTGAAGATGTGTTTATATTTATACACACGTCAGTAAATTTGAATTTAGTTCTCCAATCCCTTTAAATGGGTCAGCATTACAGTAACTGCAGGCCCGCCAGTCTCAATTTTGGCTGTGGTAAAAGTCACAGGGGAACAAGACAATTAAAGAGAGAACTTCTCTGCCAATTTTATGGCTTCATTTCCTCCTCAGCTCAGTGCTCGTGAGCCTTTATTATATTTTCTTATGTAACAAAATTGCTCAGTGGGACACAGCTCCTGAAAGCCAACAGTGTCGGGGTTGGACATCTAGCAGTTCTTCCCTTTATGTAAATGTAATTTACAATTTAAAACCTAAATTTAATGTAAATGAACTCATTGGCAGCTGGACTGAGTTGTAAAGACCTGTCTGAGATTATCAGTACAACACGATCACCTCTCTGATGGGAATTTCTGTCAATTCAGATATTTTTAAATGTTTCTCACTGATTTTTTTTTTCTGATGTATAGTTTAATTGTAAATGAACTCACCGGTGGGCCCGATGTGGCCCCTGGACCACCAGTTGAAAAGCCCCGTTGTATAGTACAGATCAGAAGTAATACTGGTACACAAAGATTTAGAAATAAATTTAAAGTTTCTGATAAAAACTTATCAGATTTCATGTCTCATTGGTGGAAATTTATCTATTTATCTCATCAGTCATGCTATTTTTTTTTAAATCATTATGGTATTGCTGTAATCAGTTTGCATCACAACAAGATTTCTCCACATATTCTGGTATAGAGCACGTGAAATCCCACTCCAAATATTAAAAAACAATTCCCTTTGAGCGCACAAAAGCTGCTCTTACCAAGTTTTAGTATCATTGAAAGAAGCAATTATGAATTTGCACATTAAGCTGCTGCCACACTTTTGAAATTTGTTGTGGAATCAAGTAATAACATAAAGAAATAAAAAGCATATCTTTTAATGCCTGAAGTCCCTGGATCAAAATGAGCATCAGAGGACTTTACAGTGATTGAACTGAAGAGTTTGTCTGAGGATTATTTCTAAATGTCTCTTCTAAATGTGTGCAAATTTTAGCAGCTCAGCCTCAGATTTAAAAGAAAATGTAAAAAAAAAGGCATTATATTTAAACTGTCTTCTTTGCATAAGTAAATAATATCTTTGAAAAAATAAGAAAACCATGATTTGGAAATGGTTCGTTTTTGTTCAGTGTAATAAAGTAAATCTTAGTAAATAAAGTTTTTCATAAGCTATATTGATTTCAGAAAGCGACACTATAATTTTGTTCGCTTATAAACATTGTATTTATAGTGCGGTGAGCAAAATTAGACAATTTATTTGTCAAAATGAAACAAAAACTCACATCCATGAGGCAAACCAAAGCTTTAAATTTTAACCTGTAAAATCAGTTCAAGTATACAGATTATTTCTTAATTATTACTCTATTGAAATTAACAACATGAGTACACCCTGCAAAGACTCTACTTCCTAAGAAAACTAAAGAAGTTTGGTATGAACACCAGTGTCCTCACCAACTTTTATAACCATTGAGAGCCTGCTGACAGGCTGAATCACAGGGTGGTACGGGAACTGCACCAGTCGGAGCAGGAAAGCTCTACAGAGTGTGGTGCAAACAGCAGAAGACATCACTGGTAGCAGTCTCCACACCATCCAGGACATCTACCACGACTGATGTCTGCGTAAAGCATGCAGCATCATTAAGGACCACACCCACCCAGTACAAGGACTCTTCCATCTACTACCTTCAGGCAGATGATACAGGAGTCTGCCATTGCATACAAAAACACTAAAGGACAGTTAATATCCACAAGCTATCAGATTACTGAACTCTCGATAAATATCACTTAACAACTGGCAATAACATTGCACCAAGCCACATCTGTGACAACTAATATTAGCTTGTGACAGGTAATATGTTGATTATTTATTGCTGCTGCACTATGTAGGCTGTATCATGTATGAATACAGTATCTATGTATCTACTTTACCATTATAATTCAATCTCAATGTCACTACCTGTGCAATAACCTGTCACACAACCTGTGTAGTACATCAAATTCATCCTGCTGCACCGTTATAGTCTACCATGTTGTTGTTTACTATCTCTCTTTAGGACCTTGTAAATATTATAATTACTTTTTCACTTTTTGGTATTTTATTTTTGTAACCTTATTGCACGCTTTAGTATTTCTTGTTTGTTTGTTCTTTGATTTTTTTTTTAACCAGTCAAATTGGTTCTTCTCGTCCTGAGCATTTCATTATAGTTAACTTTGTGTTAATCTTGCATATGACAAATAAACAAGCAATAAGACAAACAATACAATTTATTTTGAAAAATAGTAATGTTCACAAGTTTTAAATTCCTTTAGATATGCTCAAGGTGAGTCTCAAAGATGTATTATATCTCAAGTTCAGTGGTAAATTAAACACATTAATAAAAATCTACTGCCAACACAGCTCATGCAAATGCTGTGTATCCACACGGCACAACACGGTCACCTAGTGGTGGTCCCAGCATCAGCATAAAAATTTCATGGCTTATACAAGTTAGCTTGATGTTTCCCTCTGCTGGTTTACAGATTTCAACTAGATACTCATACATTTTGATTTATTTTTGTGCCCAACAATCTACATTGCGGATGTCACAAGAGTTATGTTGACTGTAATAAGTCATGATGCTTAGCCTTTTCCCAACAGAGTGACACAACTAAATAATAAAAATAGCAAAGAAGAGGATAGTAAAATTAGATTTGGGCAGAGTGGGGACATATCTATTCTCTGCCAGACTTCAAATTGATTTAGAAGTGATGAGTAATTGTCAGCATGAAGTAAGTAAGTGTTATGTCTTGTTATCATTATATGCAATACAATGGCGACACTAGTTCTCTGCATTTAACCCATTGCACCTGGGATACACCCAGGTGGAGCAGTAGATCAACAAATTTGGCAGCATGACGGTTTATTAGTCAGCACGCTTGTTGTTGCACAACAAGAAGGTCCTGGGTCCAATCTCCAGGCTAGACCTGAGGTCTTACTATGTGGAGTTTGCATGTTCTTATGCTTGCGTGGGTTTTCTCTGGTTTTTCTTTGGTTTCCTCCCACAATCCAAAATCATGCATGTTAGGCTGCCTTCAGGCCCAGGCCTCTCTTGTAAAAGAAATCTGAGGTCACAATAGAATTTATAGTTAAATAAAGGTTAATAATAATAAAACAACTGTCTTGTTCTAGTTTCCCCCGATCTGCAATCTCCCAGCAATATGAACGCATTCCTCTTACTTGATTTCCACCACCTTTGCAAGTTTACTTTCAGTTTCTAAAGCTTGATGGCCAAACAGTGTGGTTTATTTTTTACACATCAGAAATGAGGAACACGAGAAATTCGAGAAATCCCAAGGGCTGAAAGAGGAAATTTAAAGATTGCAGAAAGATGAAGCCTCATTGGTACCTGTGGTCTTCAGAGCACACCTCAGATCCTCAGACCTGGAGAGTGTCTACAGTAGATACTGGAACAACCTCAGAGATCTCTGTCTATTAGAGGGCAGTCGCACACACACACTCACACACACATTAGGCAAAGATGATTGCCTTGTTGAAAAGACTTAAAACTGGGTGTTAAGGTTGACATAGAAAAAAAACACAGGTCTTCAACAACAATGAAAAGTGTTTTCTTTACTAATTTGGGGATGAACAGGGGAGCTCAGAAGATCTTTAGAAAAGGAGATATGTTACTTTGGGCCGGGGGGTTGTTATGTGCTCAGTCTTATGGTGTTTATGTTGCAGAAGGCGAGGAGAGGCTAGGACTCTGGGTAGATGGAGAGTGGGCAGGTAGGTGGGTGTTCTGAAGGAACACATTTCATCAAACAGCTAATCTGATACGATAGTTTGTGTAACATGAGAGTTTGTTGTGAGCTTTGTTATTGTTTAGATTAAGTTACGTAGTTTACTCTTAACTATGGATGTGCAGCAAAACTGCTGGCATAGACCTACAGAACCTCACAGACCTACACAAGGCAAGGTCAGAGAACAAGGCCAGGCTGATTCTGGCAGATCCTGATCATCCACTCCAGGGTGAGTTCAGGTTGCTTTCATCTGGATGCAGGTTTCTGCAGCCCAGATGTAGAACAACCAAACTGAAAAACTCATTCATCCCTGTAGCGATCAGGCCTTTCAGCAAACAGTAATGATTTCTGTTGTTACTTTAATGTCTCAATGTCTTGTCTAGTATGGATGTTTTATGTGTCTACTGACTGTGAAACAAATTGCCCCTCAGGGATAATAAAGATTCTTGAACTTGAACTATGCTGTGGACCATATTTTTAACAAGTAAATGTGTAAATAATAATTCTGACCATAAACGTAAATGATAACCACTGTAAATGTATTTTATATTAATTAACTCAAAATGTATGAATTATTTTCATTTGTATACTTTACATTTCTAGTCATGGGTAAACGAGTTTAAGGCAATCCAGCTGAGCATCATATCGAGAGTCAAGCTTTTGCTGACCTGGACACTGAGAGGTTCTACAGAAGTACACAGGTAAGTCTTAGAAGCACCAACCCTTAGAAAAACCTCTCATGTCAACAGATGAACGTGATGACTTCAACAGTGTGGTAAAAAGTAGATGTCTCAATCGGTCCTAATTAACGGAAGTGATGATGATTAAAGACAGGTGCAACAGCAGATGACTAAGGAGGTGGGGCTAGGAGGAGAGAGCAGCCTGCTCACAGGTCCACCTAGGAAAAGAATAGAATAATAAGCAAAAGCCGTTTTAATTTGCACTTGCGACCTGTTCAGGATGTCCCCCGCTTATCACACAGTGATAGCTGGACATGGGAACCAGTGACCCCCGCGACCCAAAAAGGAAGAAGCAGGTACAAGATAATGGATGGATGTTTTACTTTGCCATAGTGTTCCATATTAAAACATTACTATGTGGATTTTACCTGGATTATTGAGCATGAACTTTCGGGTTTTGAACCACTTTGGCATGACCGTCTCAGAGGAATTGACAGGGGAGAGGGTGGGCCCTGGAGGCCATCTTAGTACCAGCAAACTGCTTGGTTTTTTCACTTCGGAGTGTGTTGTAGAAATCAGAGATCGAAGAAGTATTTTTGGATGAAGGACGAAACGTCTCAGCAAAAAAAAAAAAAAAAAAAAAAGAAACGGTCCAGATAACCTGACTGAACATTGTTGGATTTTGTACCTGGATTATTGAGCATGAGCTTTGGTGATTACTATGTGACGCACACTGGAGGACAGGGTAAACCCTAAGTATGCCCCATCTGTTCAGGATGTAAATGCATGTGCTCGCATCCTGATATCTCACTTCCTGTTTTGGGGTTTGTAAGCACACATGAAGGTTTGAGCTGCCTTGGTAACATGTGATTGAAACATGTCTTGTCTCAGCCATGCATCATTTTCTACATATTCATTTTCACTGATGTAAGGTTAGCAAAGGGAAAAGGGACACATTCGCATGTAATAGATATTTCTTAAACCTGTTTATCATCGAACATGTGTTTGCAAGGATGACTGAAACGTGTAGTAGCGTCATTTCCTTCTTTACAAATACTTTAGCCTTGTTACCACACCTTTTATGGTTCCTGTCGTGCCAGGCACAAGGTTCAAGCTCATGACAGATTTTCTGCATTATAGAGGATTTGTTTTTGCAAAATCAATTTGAAGACTGAAGTAGATGACCGAGGAGTATGGAGCACATTCTTCTTATTGCGATGTTAGCTGGAGGAACTTATGGTAAGATCACCAACACACACGTGCATATGCACACACACATGCACACACACACTCACACAAAATGCAAAGCAAATAAATCATGTTGTGGTATGGCTTGTGTCATTTTATTTACATGTCGTTTAAATCCACGATTCCCAGGATTGTTTCAAGTTCCTGAGACTAAATGTGATGCCACCCAGCCCACATCCCCATGTTCTCCTGTCCTTGGAGGATCTGTGTCCATCAAACTGGTGACCACTGCGACCAGCTACATTCTGAAATGTTACAAGGATTTGACTACTGGGCGAGCAGTTGTGTTTTCTTTCAAAAGAACAATGACAATAGAGGAACCATACCAGAACAGAACAGAGTTTATCGTCGACACTGGGACTCTCAAGATCAGCGATGTGAAGAAGAGTGACGCGGGTCGGTACATCGTGACGGTCCATAATTCTGAGGGGGAGTATGAAAAAGATGTCACTTTTATCCTTGATGTTAAAGGCAAGTGTTGACCAGTCAATCCTTCAGTTTATCCACACTTCACTTTTAAAAGGCTGTTATTTGTCTTGAAATACAGCTATAATAGTTGCGTTTCATTATTTTGTACTTTCAGTTGAAAACACAAAACATGAATTTCAGTTACTTTTTGTTTGCAAGTAATGCAAACTTCATGTTTAGTCCCTATTTATATTAAATCATTTGATAAAAGTGTGCCACTCGTATTCAGCATCAGTCCAAGCTGTGTAAGATGTGTTAGGTGTGGTTCAGTTACAGGAACCAGTTGTGGTTTAACGGACACATTTAGGAAATATCACAGCATCTCTTATTATGGCTCTTCTGTCAGGAAGCAGTGCTCAGGATAACTTGATTTCACCATCTGCGTGTTTCGGCGTTTCTGTTTTGGAGTCAGTTTTAATGTTTTATATATGTTTGGCTTCTGTTTTATGTGTGTTCAGTTTCTTTCCTGCGCCTCCCTGTGTTTTGCTGCCACCCTCTGTACTTTTCCACGGTCAGTTTCTGCTCCTCAGCTCCTGCCCCGCCCACTCTCACCTGTTCCCAGTTGTCATTTTGCCCAGGTGTCTTCACTCTTCATCAGCCCCTTTGATAAAGGCCTTTAGCGTTGTCTGGCATCGTCCTTTTCTCTGACGTGTTTGGATTTCCCCCTTCTTTTGTCTTGTTGCTGATGTTTCAGTCTTTTGTTTCATTTAACAGTTTTTTAAATTCTATCTCCTTCTCTCATGTGTCCTACCTTTACACACCGTAACATTTGATCATTTTATTTGATATGGTCCAACTTATGATGCACTTATAATGTTTCATATGTCCAGAGAGAATTATTGATTTGATCAAACTCACACCAGACAAACTTAATATTTTATCATATGAACCAGCATATTGTAAACACTGTAACAGGAATTTGATGGAAGGATGTTTTCTTTCTGAACAAGTTTGTGTGCCTTTAAAATCACACACATGCACTAAAACAATGTACCAAATAATACAAATGCAGCTTAAAATGATAACATTGGTGTTTATTTTTTTCAGAGAACATTGCTCTTTACCTGATCCCAGTCTGTGCTGTGCTGGGCGCTCTCCTGATTCTGGCGTTGTGCTGCTGTGTGTGTTGTAAAATGAAGCGCCGCAGAAAATCAGGAAGAAGTCAGGTAAAACTTCACACACATGTTTGATCCAAAATAATCACTTTGTACACCATTAACTTAACGTCAAAGTCTTTGTTTTACTTGAATTGTTACCTATTTGTATCTGTGCACGCTAGGTAGTGCATCCAAGAGTTCCAACGTTCGTCTGATTTAAACTCGGGGACAATCATCATCAGCAGCAGCTCATACTGAGCAAACACCTTCAAATATCAGCCGAACGTTAGAATCTTAAATGCACAAATTATGATATCTTCATCCAGGATTTGTTTTGTGTGTTTTTTATTTTTCTTGGGGCATAGAACAAGGGTGGAAAAAACATTCTTGTAAAAAATTTCTTTATTCAAGAACTTTTCCACATGTCCACTAAGCTGGACATGTGGAAAATGAGATGTTTTACAAATTAAATACTGCATGTTATAATGTGAACATATTTTGAAAGATTTTAAAACGGCTCAACTGAATGCACAATAAACCCATACATATGCAAGAAAAGGCCTTTTAAATAGCTGTCCATTGCAGTGACCAAAGGGTTAACCATCTGCAGGAAGCTGCTTTCTAAAAACACGATTTATTCATCTGATCGTGGGAACAACCAACCTTGGTTTGTTTAATGGTGTATTTTATTTTTGTCAGTTGTCTGAATAAAGTAGTATAAACCACTGTTAAAACTGTGTACTTTGAAACTACAGAAATGTCTTTAAGGGAACTTTATGGTTACTGCAGCACTGTTTTTTGTGTGTGTGTTACCACTGGGGTCTGAGGTAATGGGTGAGCAAAATGTTCCCAAAGCAATAACAAAAAAATACTGAATTGTGTTCTAAATTCTAACTTCTAACAATAATGTGCTCTCTTGATGGAGCTACAGTGATCAGCATGTGGAATAAAAGCAAAAAACCAGGAAGTGCAATCTGTAACTTAAAATATGTACATTTTTACCTGTAGATTTTTAAATTTTTTTTTTCATAATCTGTATTTTTCTGTTCCCTGAATTTATTTTTTAGTATTAATCCCTTGATGAATTTTGTTTTATTTTTTTGTCTTTTGGGATCTTTGTGTTTGAGCTCTGTTTCTTGTGTTATATCTGTCTCTCCTCAGGTGTTTGTCATTTCTCCCTCATTAGTGTCCTTTTATATTTTGTGTTCCTCTTCTAATTTTACGATTTATAATTTTACGTTATGTTATGCGTTGCTGTGTGCTTTACCTGTTTGTTTCTGTTTGTACAGCACTTTGGTTTACCTTGTCGCTGTTTAAAGTGCTCTATAAATAAAATGGTATGGTATTAAGTCATAATAAGCCGTTCATGTTTGTTTGCCTGTGTCTTCCTGAGTTTTTCCATTGTAATCATTTTTCTGCCACATCAGTTTTTTTTTTGTTCTTTATTAAAATATATATTTTTTAAATTTTTACCTTTGTGCCTGTTTTGAGTTTTTGTCTGTGCCACAGGTTCAGTATCTATCTATCAAGTTGTGGGTGTGTTTTATTTATTTATTGTTATAAATGTAACTGTTATTAAGCCTGCACCTTCTTTTTGTCCAACTTGTCCAGTTTTCTTAGTGTTATTTTTCCCTTTAAGATCAAACCAAGGTATTCCAAGTTCTTTAGTAACAGGACAAGATTAAAAATGTGATAAAAGTGGCTGATGCACAAGATAAACTGGTAAAGAGGTTTCTTTGGCGTCAACATGGTTGTGTAAGCACTCCTATTTTGATTGACACCTCTTCTGATCAACTGGGTTGATCCATGGTCTCCCCAAAGCCAAGAACTTCCACTGAGTACTAACTACATATTACTTATAGTTGCAACACAGTAGTTCTGACTGCTCGAGCTAAAGACTTACTTTTGAAGAAAGACCAAGCTTTTGCATGGACTGCAAAGGACTGAACAACAGCAACTAATTTAATTATCTTTTTCCAGGATTTGTTGGGGAGACTGTAACAGGGACAATAAAAGTATGATTCCTAGTTGCAAACTATAAAGAAATAATGGAAGGCTCAAAACTTTAGCACAATAAAAATGACCCAAGTGGTTAATTTCTGTTTATTGTTAATCTTATGTTTGCTATGATCTGAAGCCAATAAATCACGTGATGATCTAAGAATGATCACGGCGTCACTCACATCAGCGAAGAAAAAAGAAGAAAAGGTTTCAGTTTAACATAAACATTTTTAACCTTAAGAGCTTCCGTAGCCTTCTCCTGTATAAAAAAACATTTTCATGTTTCATAGAGCCCAGGAAAAAAATCTACTTTCCACACAGCATAAATAATTCAGCTGAAACTGCACGATTAATGCTTTTTTTAAAATCAACTATCAACACAAGCAAATGTGACAGCACATGCATGTTCGTCGTGCCAAATTTAGATGTGAAACGAACAAAACCGCACACAAAAAACATTTAGACGAAAAACCACTTTTTTCTTCAGTTCTATTGTTACATTTTATTTAGCATGTAACACACGAAGCTAAAAAAATGCTTTTAGGTGTTGCATGGTGCAGATGGCATGCCAGCTATCTATCTATCTATCTCTATCTATCTATCTCTATCTATCTATCTATCTATCTATCTATCTATCTATCTATCTATCTATCTATCTATCTATCTATCTATCTATCTATCTATCTATCTATCTGTCTATCTGTCTGTCTGTCTGTCTGTCTGTCTGTCTGTCTGTCTGTCTGTCTGTCTGTCTGTCTGTCTGTCTGTCTGTCTGTCTGTCTGTCTATATGTCTGTATATATGTCTGTACTAATATATATATATATTATGTCTGTCTATATATATATATATATATATATGTGTATATGAGAGAACTTTTCTTGTGCCTAGATGCAGCCACACACAAAAATGGAAGTTGGTACCTCACTTAATTTCTAGTTATCCAGCTCACAAGACGCACTGGATAAACAGATAAATGGAGTGTATTCCAAGTACCCTCTTCGCTCTGAGATGGAGACAATAAATTAAGTTTATTTTTGGAACTTGTGAGTCCTTGTCTGCATTCTGAGTTCACTCCTTCCATTAACTTTCATATATTTAGTTTAAAATTGTGGCTTAATTAGTTTTTTTTACACTTCATACACAGTAAATATTGCACAATGTGTTGGGGATGATTCTCAACTCCTGCCACATCAAATCTTAGCTCAATATTTGTAAAACTGAACGAGTTAAATCCATCATTGTCTCTCTTGAGGTTAGTCTACAGTGGCCATATTGAATCAGGCTGACTTCAAAAGTTGATTACTGTCTATTAAAGTAAAAAAAAAAAAAAAACATCCAGTTGTTGAAACTGATGCAACCTCTAATGACATTTGTGCCACTTGCAAAATTATTCTGTTCACACTGTCAAACTTGTTTTACACTGAAAAGACAAATTACTACCACCTACTCAAGGGTCTATTCCATCTTTGGTCACCACTTCCCTTTTTTTCTCAACACATACGTCTTCTTCTTGGGTTGACTACTAAAAGCAGACATTTGACTGCATTCAGTGTCGAATATGTCTGCACAAAGTGATGCGGCAGCTGCTGTCATGAAAGCTGTGGTACTGTTGGTGATGCTAATGGGATCAAGTCATGGTGAGCTGTATATTTTATTAATATAATTATAAAAATGTTGATTGGCCTAAAAACAGCAGGTAATTCCCTCAGTTATGTAGATCAGTGGTTCCCAACCCCAAGTTTTTCCACACAAGTAATATATGTTTTTAAGTCAGTTTCTTTAAAAATATTAAATGAGGGGATTTTTTTTTTCACTCCATTTCATCTTGTGGACATAATATTTGACAGGATTATAATTAGATTTACTATATATATTTCATCTGAAGCAAAGGCTGAATTGTTAAAGATGAGCAATAGTCACAATTTTGATAATACAATGTTCTTTCCAACTTTTTTTGTAAGGAGCCTTTGCAAATCCGACCAAAATATTAAAGCATGAGAACATCTCTCAAATAAATGTTGAATACTTTTACCCTCACACTGACAAAAAGAGCAGTTTGCTGACATTTGGAGAGAAGTGACAAATATTATCTTTAACAGGATAATATCTATGCAAAATCATACATGAAAATTCTTTGATCCTTTTAGTAAGTACGTTATGTGTTTACGAAGCAATAAAAAGATTTCACTCCACATCTCCATCTAATCACAAGCAGAACTGGTTTGTTCCACTTTGGAGTAAGCTGTTGGGGGAAGAATCAGTTTTGTTGTGTGTTTCCTTGACTGATGAAGCCTTCTGGATCGAAGGCGAAACGTTTCAACACACACAAAAAAAGAAACTGTCCAGATGACCTGACTGAAAAAAAAAAGTTGGATTTTATACCTGGATTATTGAGCATGGACTTTGTTGATTTCACTCCACAGTGTTTTTGCTTAAATAAATCCATGTTTACATTTGTGAGTAGATAAAGTTTCTTAATGAGCTCTGATAAACATGCTTCTAAATTTCTTATGCATTATATTAGTTCCTTCAATTTAAATGAAGTCATGAATGTACAGTTCGTCCAGATGTATGGTTTGTACTAAGGAATGTTCGAGATATATTTATGTCATTATTGATCATAAAACGCTCATAGTTATATCATTCACCATTACTGTAGAGCAACTGGTTTATTAGATTAATATTTTAATCAACCCAATTATGTAGATATACCGATTTGTTTTTATGTAGTATCTAAACATTGTTTCATATGATGCAATTATGAGGAGAGAATAATTGTGTTTGTATAGAAGAGCCCAACACAGAACCTGTTGATGAAACGTAGCTAATTTGACTGGAAACTTTTTTGAGAAAGGACAACGCAACAAAAATTAAGACCTCCTAGTTTACTAAACATAGAATTTTGATGTTTTTTTTTTTATTTTTTTTTAGAAATCTCTTAATCCAGATTTACCTGATTAGACAGTAAATGTCAAAACAATCAAACCACCCTCAGTTAAAGAATTTGAGAGAACAGATTTTTATTTTTTATTTTATGAGCCTTATTTTTCCACAGAAACTTGAACAGAATCTTATCCAGATCAGAGCATTGTGCTTTGTTGATCTCTAGTGATGAAAAAACATGCAACACCCTTCATAATCCTGCTTTGCTTAATAACACACCACCATAAATAGTTAAGTCCCTGGCTAACCAAATGTTGAATTTATTTTTAAAGGATTCACAAACAGGAGTAAGATTATTATTACCTATGTTAGTGTGTTCTTTAGAGATTTTAAGTTACACTGTCTTTTACAGGGATAATGCAAATATCAGTCACAGAAGTCGTAAATAAGGGAAGGATTTCACTTTTTTTTTAGAATGAGTTTCAATCCTGAAAAGCTAGAGAATTTAGAAAAGATAGCGCAACAGAAACTTAAATCTCTCCAATATATTGTTGTATCGTCAGCAAGTTGTGAAATTTTATGTTCTTGATCAAATATTTTAATTCCTTTAAATGAGCTCTGTCTACTTAAATAGTTTAGAACTTGGCCTCAAACTAGAAATATGTAAGGGGAGGCTGGACAGCCTTGATGAACCCCTTTATTGATATTAAATTGGAAATTATTATTGAAATTAAATCGACATGTGCCATATAAAACTTTTATAGAACTATTATTATCTCTATAAAGTGTCTAAAAGGCTTCAATGAAAAAATTACCTAAGTTAAAAAAGGACAATGTATCAAAAATAATATTGTGACTAACTGTATCAAACACCTTCTGATAGTCTAAGAAGAGAATAACTGGGATAAGAGCTTTATAGTCAACTAAGTCTAGAACTAATCAAGTATTATCAGAACTGTTGCGTCCAGGCATGAAGCTGTTTTGAGATTCAGGTATTAAATCATTTAAACCATTTTTCAGTCTTTAAGCGAAAAAAGATGCTAAAATTTTATACTTGTTATTTAATAAAGTGATGCCACGCCATTTTTCTATTATTAAATGGTCTTTGTTTGGTTTGGCGATCAAAGTAATAAGAGCCTGTTTCATTTAGTGGGGTAATTGTTCATTGTTCATGGATTCACTGTAAACTGGAAGAAGAAATCCTGAAATTTCAGATGAGAATTTGTGAAAAAATTCTGAGGTTAAGCCGTCATTGCCAGGTGACTTGTTAGATTTTTTTTACTGATGCCACATTTTATCTCTTCAATACAGAGTATTTCATCACAGTCCTCTTTTAATCCCTGACTCAGGTGTGTTGGAGCAGGGAAACAAGTAAAACATGGCAGGATAGTGTTCCTTGAAGACCAGGGTCGGGAACCACTGATGTAGATGAACTGAAGTACTTCCATATACTTTAGATTTTTTTTAAATTTCATGATAGAAAAATGTAACCTAATGTAAAAAAAAATGAAAATAAATCTTTTGGAAACATATCTTCCAAATTTTGCAGCGGTGGAAACGTCCTGTGATGGCAGACAGGATGAAGCTCAGTGTTTTGGAGCTTTGGGAGGAACTGTGTTCATCCAGCTGATGAACAACACCTCAGAGATATACCAGTTCCAGTGGATGAAAAGCAACCACATATTACTCAATTTAAAAAACGAGAAAAAATGTACTACTTCTGAGGACAGATTTTTCTCTAATTGTAATAATGGAACATTTATTATCAATCAGTTGAGCAGGACTGACAGTGGAGAATACAAACTTGCAATTTTTAATCCAAATGGAACAAATGCAGGAACAAGAACTCTGCAGCTGTCTGTTCAAGGTAAGTCACTGTTTCTGTCACGTAAATTAGGTCATACAGGTCAATTAAAATGCAGTATTACACTAATAATATGTCATGGGCATCTGCATTCTGTACTTTTCCTACTTTTTGTTATAAATGTGAATATTTATAATTTTTTCTAGTATCTTAAAAATATTTATAGAATAAAAATCAGATATGACTTTTCTCATTGGTGTGTGTTTCTGTCAGCTCCTGTGTCTTCTGTCCAGCTGGTCCTTCAGTGTTTGTCTCAGGGACAGATGAAGGTGTCCTGCTCCTCTGAGGGAGGGGACAGTCCTCAGTACAGCTGGACTCTGGATGGACACACACTGACAGACTCTGAGCTCCTCTCTGAGAGTAATGAGACCAACATCATCGTCCTGAGACAAAACATCTCCGGACGTCTGATCTGCTCAGTCAGGAATCACGTCAGTAAATTGTCCAAAGAACAGATCATTTCTGTCTGTGCAGGTAAGGGACAAAATAAGTAATCATCATTATAAAGTGTTTTATTTTACTGATCATTTTGTACTTTAGTAGCTTTTTGTAGATTAATGACTAAAGTAAATTATAGTTTTATGTACAGTTTAGACTTATGATGTAACTGGGACTGTGAGTACACAATTTTGTTCCACCACATGTACCACATGCGATGGGAATGACAATAAAGAACCTTGACCTTTTTCCTTGAGAGGGGTTGGACACTCCCACTCTGGCGTTGCCCCTGGTGAGAGACGCCGAGCAGGAGTGGGCATACTTGTTGCCCCCACCTTGGTGTCTCTATGTTGGGGTTCACCCCGGTGAACGAGAGGGTAGCTTCCCTCTGCCTCCATGTGGTGGGACGGATTTTGATGGTTGTTTGTGCTTATGCGCCAAATGGCAGTTCAGATTATCCACGCTTTTTGGAGTCCTTGGACGGGGTACTGGAGAGTGTGCCTCCTGGGGACTCCCTTGTTCTGCTGGGGGACTTCAACATTCACATGGGCAAGTGCCTGGTCATGTAAAGGTTAATAAATAAGAACGAGCTCTCAGATACAAGTGGCCAAAATGAATTTTCTCTGCAGGATGTCTGGTCTCTTCCCTAGAGACAGGGTGAGAAGCTCGGTGATCCGGGAGGGACTCAGAGTAGAGCCGCTGCTTCTCCACGTCGAGAGGAGCCAGTTGAGGTGGCTCGGGCATCTGGTTAGGATGCCTCCTGGACGCCTCCCTGGTGAGGTGTTCCGTTCCCGACACGTCCCACCGGGAGGAGACCCAGAGGAAGACCCAGGACACGCTGGAGGAACTATGTTTCTCGGCTGGCCTGGGAATGCCTTGGAATTCCCCCGGAGGAGCTGACCCAAGTAGCTGGAGAGAGGGAAGTCTGGGCCTCCCTACTTAAGCTGCTACCCCCACGACCCGACCCCGGATAAGTGGAAGAAAATGGATGGATGGGTGGACCTTGACTTGTTTTTTTTTTCTATGACAGTCTTATTAGATTTTAAACAAACATAAAATGTGTCTTGACAAACACTAATCACATTGTTATGATATTGCTCAGGGGTGTCATGCAGACTTACTTAGTAAGTAGACAGGAATTATAACAAATAATATTTTGTTGTAATGTTGCTAAAATAACTTCTGTTCTTTTGCATCCTGACTGAACAGATATGCAGCTGCTCGTGTGCAGTTTGCTGTTTGTTGTGGCCATTTTCTCATATGGTGGGATTGCACTTTACTTTAAATGGAAGAAGACAAAATACAAGAGAGAGTATTCTGCATCACAAAGAACAGAGGCTCCAGAGGACTTTTCAGTGACTGAAACGAGGTGTTTGTCAGAAGATTAAACATGTTTTTAAATGTTAAAATTCATTTGTTCTTCATCGGCTCAGTGTACATTCAAGCATGCAGACAATGAAAACTTCAGGATTGTTTTCAATGCATACTAAACTGTGTTTGTAAAATGTATTAAATGAAAGTTATCTGAGAAGTTTTTTCTTCTGTGAACAGATCTAGAGGCTGAAACAAACAAAGTTCTTAAAAATATGACTGACTTTGGAAACAGATTATTTTCCTCCAAAGTATTTAGACATTTTGAAATGAAGTCTAATTAAAAAAGTTATATTTTAGTTTTCTTTTTATACATCTTATACACCTTTTTCATTGTTGTTCCTTCTGATTTCTATTTTATCTACAATAGAGTACATATATTGGTCGAGTAGTCCCTTACCAAAAAAATCAAAAAATGACACACACACATAAATATATATATATATATATATATATATATATATATATATATATATATAATGTGAAAAAAAAACATATGAACACATGTTAATCACACAAACTTGTTAAAAATGTTACAATTTCACATGTGAACATGGAAAACCCCCACTTCACATCACATATGGGAATACTGTTTTCCTCATTTAAGTTTATGTGTATTTTCTGAAATTTGAGGACTGATATTTTTGGTTTAGAAAAATAAAAAATACCTTCATAACTCACATGAACTGGAGTGAATTTTCCCTCTGCTGTATATACATTTAGACCAGTCATTAAATAGCTATTGCTGTTTTTATGTGCAATTCTTTTTTCTGTTATGGTAATATTTGACAGAATGTAAATGTTTCAAGGAAATTTTTAATCAGTGAATTTTAATTTATTTGTGTGATTTTTAGTCAGGAAAAAGTGTTGGTGGATCTGTTGTTGAATCGAATTCGACTATTTTTGCAAAAGCAAAACAAAAAAACAACAAAAGCAAAAAACTATTATTTGACCAAAGCATTGAAGAAAAATTAAACTGCTGCAAAAGATAAAGAAACAAAAGGTTAATATAAATCTAACAGAAGTTTTTCGGACTGAATGTGTATATTCTACACACAAAAGCTCAGATTTGATAGTCCAAAAATGGCTATAACTTCACACTTTTGGTAAAGCTGATACTGTATGGTTATAGCTGAAAGTCATTCTCAACACGTACTCTGAGCAATATCACATTGTAAAACGTGGCAGCCATTATGTTAAACCTTTACCCTCCTTGTATCTTTCTAGACACCATCATTTTTAGTTTCTATGTATTAATTTATATGCCTATACTTTCATTTCATTGCTCATTTTTGCATTAATGATGACACAACGGTCCACAATGGCAACACAAACAATGTGTTTGATAAAATTCCTCTAATACAAACATACAGTAAACACACTGAAACTCTTTCTTTGATTACTTTACTATGGTAACTGTGATATAAAAATTTTCTAATTAAAACGATGCAGATGCACAAACCTGGTGTGTAAAACAAAAACACAGAAACATGCTGAAGATGCTAAGGTGATAGTTCAGAGCAGCATGTGAGTCAAAGTTTTGCTTAGTGATAACATCAAACTCTGAGTTTCACTAAAAATAAGTGGCTTTATTCTTGTGTAAACTTCAACAACACACACGGTTATGGTCATGCAAAACTTTAATGAAACAGTTTTTCATGAGTGTTTCCTAGAAAATAGCTGCACAGGTAACTGACCTGCATATCTATTGGTTTTGGTTGTTTATTTTTACCCTTGAGTTTAACATAAAAATGTGCAGAAGTCATTTGTAGGCAAAATAGAGAATCATTTTGAATTATGTCACTATCAAAATCCTGTTTATAATTTAATTTGATGATCATGTCTCCAAATACAACTCTCGACTTAAGAAAGATAAACACAGTTCGTACTAAAATACACCATTTTAACAGTAAACAAGAAACAGATAAATATCACTATAAACAATAATTCTGTTGCACCTAATTTGTTTATTTCTTTTATCTTTTACAATATTTTGTGTCTATTGTTAGTTTTGTTTTCCTTCTGGTTATTCTGTGTTGTCCCTGAACCATTAGCCAGTCTGTTCCTCTGGATGTCCCTGTTGCCACCAGTTCATTACTCTCAGTGTTTTTCCACAGTAAGCATTTTTCTGCTGCCACTTCAGCCTTTGTTTTAGCATGTGCCTTTACGTTTTGAGACATTATGTTTTGTTAAATAAAAGGTTTACTAATCTTTTGGAGCTCCTAGTGTAAATCTGGATTCCTTGGTGCAAACCTTAACATAATAAGGACATCTCAGAGTGTCGATTGTTAAGGAGCGGACTGCTTTGAGTTTAACTCCATCGCAGAACTCTCATCTTAATAAAAGGTTGGTTGAATGAATTTCAAAAATGTAATTTTTTTTGTTTGTACATTTTCAAAGAATCATCATTTGTATAATTATACACACTCTCTTTTACTTTCAAAACATGTTTCAGAGCAATTAAAAATGTTTCCATTTCTTTTTCTGTGAGCATCGCTTATGCAGGTTATCTGGCTGTCAGCTGAAACAGGAAGTAAGACTGATACCACTTCCTGTCCTCTCAGCGTAAAAACGTGAATACAGCAGTTCTTCACCTCATCAATTCTGTCACATTTTCTGCTCTCTATCAGGACAAACTGCAGGATGTTCTGAATAAAACATGTTTGATTTTGGAAGAAAGTAGAGAAAGTCTGAGTCAACAGGCTGGGCAGAGATGGAAAGTGTGGGTGGACTGCTGCTGATGTTGATCGGAGTCTCTCACGGTGAGATTTTCAAAAGTTTTCATGATTTTCAAATGTTTTCATGTGGCACTTTCCTAAATGTTGAACATGTAAATGAATATTGTGTTATATAGGGAAAGCAGTCAACTTCATATATAAACTTTGACACTAGTCATAAAAAAAGCTGCATCTCTTGAAAACTCAAATGTTCTGTGGGTTCCTTCTACTACTCATGTTGATTTTTTTTCATTAAATTGAACTTAAACTGTCTTTAACATATTTGAAGTGTGTGATTAAAATCTAAATGAAAGTCAATATTTTTTTATTGTGTAGTAATATTACAGTTTATACCATCTAGCGACATTCATCTAAATGTTTTAATGAATTCAGCTTTTAAATAAGAATGTCAGACATGAATATTACAACAAATTACACATATTCAAAAATTATATAAGTATAATAGGTCAAAAGTAAAACATTGTATTGATTTTTGAAATTTCAATAGGACAGTTTACAATTTGTTTTATGATTTACAGTACGTGTGCTACAGGGTGCCTTAAAAGGAAAATATTCAGTCATCTGCATAACGTTACACTTAGGGGATTTTTACAATAAATTAAGTTCCATAAAAAGTATACCAAATTAACATTATTTAATGGTTTTCTAAAAGGGATTTGTTTACTTCTCTGATGTTTTAAATGAACTTAAAACGGTGATTTTGTTGAAAGTTTCATGGTTGTTCTCCATTGGGTGACTTTGTAACAAGACAGCAAACTCAAAGTTTTACCAGCCGCGTAATCTTTAATTTTTTTTTTTTTACATTTACAGTTTTACTGCTGCAGTTTAAAAATGTTATATGCTAAATAGCCTCTGTGCACAAGGACAATTTTATTGTCATTGCAATAAGTACAATGAAATGTGCACTGTGTTGTTCCTGTGTAGACAAACAGGAAAAAACAAAAATAAAACATTTACGCTCTGCAATTTCCATGTAATAACACAAACATGGCCATAATGCACACATATATACCCACACACTGCTTGCTTCTAAACAGTCATACCATGTAGAGGAAATGAAAACAGTATGTTTGCACCCACACACACATTGCACAATTTTCCAACCTGTCCAATTATAGAACAAGCTTTTAAAGAAAGTTGCAGAGATAAATCATTTTTCTACACTCAAAACTGTTGTGTTATCTTATTTTTGCACATGATACACCATTTGCTGTTAATAATAATAATTATTATTGCAGGTGTGGAATTTTACTGTGATGGCAGACAGGATGGATCTCAGTGTTATGGAGCCTTGGGAGAAGCTATGGTCGTCCAGCTGGTAGACAACAACACAGAAATACCCAGATTTAGTTGGAAAAAGAACAACACAATACTAATATTATGGAAAAACAGGAAGTTTGCTCCTAATACCATGGGGAACAGATCTCTTTTTACTCACAGCAGTGGCTCAACAAGGATTAATAACCTGATCAGGAATGACAGTGGTGAATACAAACTTGAGACCTTTGATTCAAATGGGAAGCAAAGTGGAACGAGGACTCTACACTTGTTTGTTCAAAGTAAATAACTTTTTCTGTTTTGAATTAAATCATATAGATTTAAAAATAACATCCAGCTGATCCACAAAATAGTTTAAATGTATCATCTAATCTTTGAATTGTTACATTATTGTGGTGGGAGGGAGGCCAAGTGGACCCAGGAACATCAAAGCTGTTCGGTCTCTCATAGTGTCTCTGATGATAAACAGGTTCTGGTTGAGGGACCAAACAAAGCATGATTTAATAACCCTCATAATGACAAAAAACTCAAGAGGTATTTGGGCCACACCCAGAAGCCAGGCCTGAGGAGAGGCTTGTTGGCCAGTGTCAACAGTGACATGGCTGAAGGTCCATGGTGTTTGGCCATGCATAGCCTAATTTGGTTACATTGAACCCAAAAAGGAAGAAACAGGTAAAAGATAATGGATGTATGGATGTATGAATGGATGGACTACTCTCCTGTGGACCCTACACCTGCATGAGTCCTTTTAGTGGTGCATTGAAGACTGGGTGACAGTTAAGGATTGAGGTCTTGGTGGTCTAGTCCCAGTTTGGTGAAAATGAATTTAGGGCATCATTTTATTGGTGGAGAAACCACCTGAGTTTATCTGGAAGTTCAGAGATACACAAAAACTCATCTCAGCTCACAGCATGGTCTCTAGTATCAGTGTTCTGAAAAGGGGGTCGACTCTAGAGTTGTTCAGTGTGAAAGAGAGCAAGAGGTGGCACTTCATCTTGTTGACCAAACATTTGTTTCCCTGTGGATGAAAGTTTGGCCTTCTGATGCTCTCAGGGAAGGAAAAGTGTTTGGACTGGTATTTGTGCATATGTGCTTGGTACATGTTTAGAGTACCCAATGTTTTTAGGTTTTCTGGTCTTTGGCTGAAATGCTGCAAGCTGTTCCATCTGGTTACTGCCTTAATGGCGGCTGTGGCTGAGTGGTTAGAGCAGTCGTCCTCCAATACAAGAGTTGGGAGTTTGAATCCACCAGCAGTCACATGCTGAAGTGTCCCTGGGCAAAACACTAAACCCCTCATTACTTCCAAAGTGTGTCCCATCGGTGTATGAATGTGATAAAGCACTGATTAGTCTCTTTAGAATGATTTGTTCAATTAGCTTTGTAGAGATCTAGTAGAGAGCTGTATGAATAGATAAATGAGGGCACAGAGTGTAAAGAAAGCACTTTGAGTGTCTTGATAAGATAGAAAGGTGTTATATAAGTACAGTCCATTTACCATGACCATTAATGGGGAACTTGTGCAGGGCATAACTGGGAACAGTGACTGAGAGGAGCAGCCTGCCTGATCTGAACCAAAATTATGTTTTTTGAAATTCAAGTGAAAGAGTGTTTTTAAGCTCATGTGGCATCAGGACACCCTGGGTTACAGGTTGATGATCAGTTTTGTAATTATATCATCAAGTCTGTAACCATGTACTTGTATATTGGACTATTGAGCTCTCAACTAATCACCACATAGTGGTGAGTTGGACCAGGTGGACATCTGCTGGGTGTGCCTTCTGGATGTCTTCCAAGTGAGGTGTTATGGACATGTCCAACTGGCAGAAAATGATGGGGCAGGCCCATGAATTGCTGGAAGGGTGATATCTCACAAGTGGCCTGGGGACATCTCATAGTCCCACTCCACCCACCCATTTCCATCAGTTAAGCTAGTGGTTGGGGCCAAGTACATGAAGTTCTGGGTACATCTACATGTTTGAGAAAATCTGCAGAAGAGTGATAGATGAATGAATGTCCATTACATGTGTCTCAGCTGTCATGCACATCTTTACCTTTCCTAAAAAACAAATCCAGCATGACTTTTCTCATTGGTGCTTGTTTCTCTCAGCTCCTGTATCTTCTGTCCAGCTCGTCCCTCAGTGTTTGTCTCAGGGACAGATGAAGGTGTCCTGCTCCTCTGAGGGAGGGGACAGACCTCAGTACAGCTGGACTCTGGATGGACACACACTGACAGACTCTGAGCTCCTCTCTGAAAACAATGAGACCAACATCATCGTCCTGAGACAAAACATCTCCGGACGTCTAATCTGCTCCGTCAGGAATCACGTCAGTAATTTGTCCAAAGAAACTCACATATCTATCTGTGGTGAGTGAGAACACGATGAAACAACTTGTATTTTTTTGAGGTTGATCGTTATGACAGCTAATTTCTTTCTGTCATAGGCTTCATTTTTATTAACTGCACTTCCAATGGGACACAGATACTGAAGTGGGTGTTTAAAGAAAATACCCTGTGTGTTGAACCAACAACAGTCTCTGCTGTGGGTAAGAAGACAACAGGAAACTATTCCTTAACTGAACCTAATTTGATGCAGTAAATTCAATAAAGTTCTCTTGTTCTTTCTTTGTGAGACTTCATGAATTGAGTTCAATAGACACCTGTTTTCTATATTTTATTGTGAAACAGAGCAGTGGGCAATAATGGCAGGTTTTCCATCAGCACTCATCTTGTTCTCTATCGTCTTCATTGTAATCACATGCAAAAGAAGGAAGACAACATATAGAGGTACAATGTTTTACTTGATTTATTGCATTTACAGCAGCATTTTTGTTTTAAAATGTTAAAACACCTTACAGTCAGTATGCCTTATTTGTGTCACTCTTACTGTCCAGAAGAGCAAGAACATGACCAGGAGCCGACCTACGCTGACATCGGGATCGTGCAGCAGCAAAACAGACAAGAGGAGCAAAGTGTGAAGGAGGAGGAGTCAGACGTGGAGGTGGAATACAAGCAGGTCAACATTTCAAAGCCACCATGTCAGGTCGGACCAGCAGTGGAGGATCTGTACGCAAAAATCTGTAAAGTCAGGTGATGTGAACAGTTCAATAAGACTTCTTTTACAAAATCTACACATCTGGTGTCAGATGTTTGAAGGGGATAAAGGGAAGACGTCAAAGGAGCCTGCACCTGCTCTAATGTGATCATCAGGACTCACTTACTGTTTTACTCAGCACATCTTCAAACTTGGTATCCAGATTGTATGAGCTTTGCTTTGGGATGATGTTAAAGTAATCCTTTTTTTGTGGGTTATTGATATTTTTAAATCTTGAAAACACTTTCATTATTGGAAGTGTAAAGTTTTTTCATATGTTTGCACTGTCAATAAAGTTGTCTTTAATTTTAAAGCAGATTTATGTATCTATAAATTTATGTATATGTGTATGTATGTATGTGTGTGTGTGTGTGTTTGTATTTGTTAGCTTGTAAGGCCCATTTCCCCCAATTTATACTACATTCTGAGGATCAACTGCAGTGTGTGTGTATGTTTATATATATATATATATATATATATATATATA
>NC_056501.1:21898143-21899230 GCF_014905685.2 Nematolebias whitei
GAAGGTTCTGGAAAGTACCGTGATGTTACGCAAGAGAGGCCCTAGAACGCAGCTCTGAGCCAATCAGCATGAGACAACACAGAATGACAGTGTGAAAAAGTAAACTAAGTACACCCAGATTTTAATATGCATAAGAATGACTTGCAAAGTCTCATAAGGAGCCAGTGAAGTCGAACCGAGAGCCCGCCTAAAAAGGTGGGGTAAGCCAGATGGGGTGACCAGCCGAGAGGTGTCAGTCAAAATCTGAGGCTTATAAAAACAGAGTTTTCAGCTGAATCTTGGCTGTTTGGGGATCCTCTTCACCGATGAAGGACTAAGGACGAGATCCGAGGGACCTTTGGACGAATTGTAGATTAATAGGGCAATTTTGGACGGTTTTAGCTGGAGAAGAACTGGGTGGAATCCGATGGAATAAGTTTATTTTTTGGAACTATTTCTTCAAAACTCAACAGCCCGGATTAAACCTGAAACCCTTTTTCTTCAAATTGAACCAGCAAGGATTAAGGAGTGGCCCAGATCCTAACAACATGGGATTGGGAAATCTGCCACTTACCGGATTCAGAAAACATGGTAAGGGGACGCTCTGCAAAATTGATCCTAACTAAAACCAAAATCTACCAAATTTTAGCAGTGGTGTATGAATTGACAAACAGAAAAATATATTATATCAAAAACCTGGTTGCTCAGAGTTGTAGAAGGTCTTCTTTGTGGTGAGGAATAATCTGTTAGGGCAGGTGGAGAGAGTAGGTAAGCTGTGTGGGTATTTGTGTTCCCAAGGGAACCCGGGCGCGGCCGGCTGGACTGAGAGAAGTCGGACGCCGGGCAGAGAGGAGACCAAGCGCCTGTCCAAGCACCTGTTTCAAACCCATCCACCCACCTCACTCAGGGAAGGTCAACAACTAAAAAGGAGTTAAGGAGTGAGAATCATTCATCATGTAACCTCTGTGTAATCCAGTGTAATCATTATTGTGCTATATTGCTGTTCCCCTGCAAAAATCAATCAATCAACCTTTATTTAGACAGGTAAATCCCATTGAGCTTCGAGGACTCATTTACAAGAGAGACCTGATTTCAACAAAGAAAGATG
>NC_056501.1:21899330-21922208 GCF_014905685.2 Nematolebias whitei
TTGTTGTTGCTGTTGTCCATTGTTGTCATCTTTCTTTGTTGAAATCAGGTCTCTCTTGTAAATGAGTCCTCGAGGCTCAATGGGATTTACCTGTATAAATAAAGGTTGATTGATTTTATTAACAATTTAAGACTAAAAGGGGTTGAAATGCTCTTTTCTTCATTGATCAAGCATATTAAATGTCATGTTTGATGTTTTGGGTCAGGAAGTCAAAGTTCAGGTCTTCAAAAGGAAAACCAGATTTTTACGTCATGGAAACGTTTGTGCTCTCTGAGAACTATAAGACACAAGACGTGTCAGTAACTGAGTTGTAGTCTGGAACCACAAGAGATCAAATGTTGAAACAACCCGTAACATCAAATCAGCTTGTTTTTAATCAATCAACCTTTATTTATACAGGTAAATCCCATTGAGCCTCGAGGACTCATTTACAAGAGAGACCTGATTTCAACAAAGAAAGATGACAACAATGGACAACAGCAACAACAATAAACAGTTATAAAAAAGCATACTACAGTTTTTTTTGTTTTTTTTAACAAATAGGATGGCTAAAAGGAAAAGGTAACAAAACAAAAAACAGCTAGATTCCAAGACAAATGTAGAAAACTAAAAACAGGAACATGTCAGCATTGGTCCCTGCCAGGTGTCCAACAGATTCTTAAAGACACTTAGAGAGGTCAAGGTCGAGAGCTTCAAATTTTTTTGTAAGATATTCCAGGAAACAGGAGCGGAATAGGAGAAGGCCCTTTTGCCTAGTTCAGTTCTCACTGAGGGAACACTGCAGGTAATAATGTCCTGAGAGTGCACTCCGTAGCTGTACTCACGCAGAGACATGTAGGAGGAGATGTATGAAGGCAACAGACCAAGAAGTGATTTAAAGATGAAAATGTACCAGTGAGAGAGTCTGTGTGAAGTTAATGATGTCCAGTTAACCAGTGAATACAGGGTGCAGTGGTGGGTACGATAATCACAGCCAGTTATGAATCTTAGTGCACCATGATAGACAGCATCCAACATCTGCAGGGTGCTTGTAGGAGAGTTCATGTCAATAATGTCACCGTAATCAATGGAGGGAAGGAAAGTCACAGATACAAGGCGTTTTCTAGCATTCAGGGTTAGACAGGATCTGTTTCTGAAAAAGAAACCCAGTTTAACTTTCAGTTTCTTTACCAAGTTTTCCACATGGAGCTTAAAAGAGAGATGTGAGTCAACCAAGATACCCAAATATTTATAGGAATCAACAAACTCAATGGGGACACCATTTGAGGATAAAATCGGAGGAAGAACTGCTGGGACCAACTTCCTATTTGAAAAAAGCATCCCTTTGGTTTTGTCGGCATTTAGGACAAGTTTGAGGTGAAACAAATCAGTCTGGATGATGTTGAATGCAGATTTCAAAAGCTGGAAAGCCTTAGCAACAGTTTTAGCTCGACAATAAACAACTGTGTCGTCAGCATAGAAATGTATGGCTGCATTAGGGATGTTTTTACCTACATTATGTATGTAGATTGTAAAGAGGGTGGGTCCTAAGACTGAGCCTTGTGGTACACCATTGTTGACTGTTAAATAACTGGAGGAAGTACCATTATGTTGAACACATTGCCTCCAGTCTGAAAGATAGTTAGAGAACCAACCAATGGTGTGATCTGAGAAACCGATTTCTGAGAGTTTATGACACAAGATGTTATGATCCACAGTGTCAAAAGCTTTAGACAGGTCTAAGAAAAGTGCAGCACAATAATCCTTAGCATCCAGTGCTTCAACAACATCATTAAGAACCTTCAGTGAAGCAGTGGTTGTGCTGTGTTGTTTCCTGAAACCAGATTGATGTGGAGGTAAGATGTTAAATGAGTCCAGGTAATTTTTGATTTGAGAGTTTATCAGTTTTTCTAGAACCTTGGCTAAAATGCAGAGTTTAGAGATTGGTCGATAGTTGTTCAGTTAGGTGGTGTCTCCTCCCTTCAGCAAAGGAAGAACAAAGGCTGTTTTCCAAGTGTCTGGGATGGAGTTTTGTCTTATGGAGAGATTGAAGATGTGGGTCACAGGGACTGTGATGATATGAGCAGCCAGCCTTAAGAAATAAGGTGGAAGTTCATCTGGACCTGCAGATTTTTTAGGATCAAGATCTTTTAACAGTTTATTGGCCTCACTGACTGAGAATGGAGAAAAAGAGGAGCTGTGATTAACTGAGGATTGACTTGTAGGAGGGATTTGATTTGTAGAAGTTTGGTTATTAAGTGAAGTGGCTGATTTTCCATTAGTAACTGTGTCAAATAAAGAACTAGAAGCAATAAAATGTTTGTTGAAACAGTTCAGGATCTCGTGCTTATTTGACACAGGAACAGAGTTAATGAGAAGTTGTGATGGGAGGTCAGATGATTGGGGGGTGCCTGAGAGAGATTTGATGGTTTTCCAGAATCTGTTAGGGTCATTTAGATTTTTGGAGGTCTGAGATAAGAAATAGTTGCGTTTTGCTGCTTTAACAGCAGTTGTGCATTTATTCCTCATCTGTCGAAAACTCAACCAATCAGTGTCTGAGCCAGATTTTCTCGCTGCGGCCCAAAGATGATCTCTCCTGTGCAGGAGGTCAGCTAGCTCTGGAGTAAACCAGGGGCTGTCTCGTCCCTTTATTCTGAACTGACGAAAAGGAGCATGTAAGTTCAGGAAATAAATGAAATTATTATGGAAATAGTTCCAAGCAGAGTTCACGTCATCAGTTAACAGAATACGATGCCAGTCAAAGTGAGACAGATCCCAGAGGAATGACTGTTCACAGAAATGTTTCAGATCCCTTTTTTTAATTAATCTGGGCTTAGAAGGTGGAAGTTTACTATTTCTTAAAGCCGCTGTCACACAATGATCACTCAAAAGATCAGCGAATACACCTGTACCAGGGAATTTGTGAGGCATATTAGTTAGAAACAGGTCTAAGATGGAGGAATTGTCAGGATGGCTTTTATTTAATCTGGTGGGGGAGTCGATCAGTTGGGTTAAATTAAAAGACAAGCAACATTCCTTGAATTTGTCACAGAGGGGGGTCGACTTACACCAATCAATATTGAGATCTCCAGCCAAAAAGATCTCTTTGAATTTTAAATTACCAAGGAATTCCTTAATGGCATTTAATGCTTCAGGTGAAGCTGTGGGGGGGCGGTAGCAGCAGACTACAGTTAAAACCTGGCCTCCATTCAAGGTGATGTTTACAGATAAGGCTTCAAACTGGTTTGGAATTGTTTTGAAAGTCACAAGACTTGAAACCAGAGTGTCTCTAATGTAAATAATGACTCCACCCCCCCTTTTTTGACGATCACAGCGGTAGATGTTAAACCCATTGATTGCCACGTCATTATTCATTACAGATTTGTTGAGCCAGGACTCAGAAATAAAGATAACATCTGCCCCAGAAGAACTGACCAGGATTTTCACAGCATCAAGTTTTTTCAGAAGGCTACGAGCGTTTACATGCAGGAAATGGAGCCCAGAGGCGTTTTTAAAGTCATTTGGTGTGCTGTAATTAGTGGGGGGTCCAGGATTAGGTTGAATTCCTGAGAGCAATAACAACATTATTATCAGACATTTTCTTGAGTTTTTTGTGACTGATGTGTAATTACAGGAGTTAACAGTGTGACAATTAGCCCCCATAATCGAACCATGAGAAACATTAATGAAGACGCGATCATTCAGAACCCAAAAACAGTGAAAGTTGCAGTGATGGACAGATTCAGGTGTATTAACAAGATTCAGTGACTCCAGATAGTCTGAGAACTGAAAATAGTGACAGTAATATGAATGATGCAGAAAAGATTCAGAACATAAAATGTCACAGTTCAAATGGGCAAACAAACCCGACGAGGTGGCCCAACTGCAGTTTGAGTCAGGCTGAGGGGGGCTCCGGCCCCCCTGTGAAGATGGATGGATGGATGGATGGATGCTCCCATGAGAAACAGAAGCTGGATCCAGAGTCAACAGGCCGAAACAGAAACTGAAAATTCGCAGCAAATAGCAGAGCGAGCTGCCAGAAAATCCTCCTGAAGTGAAAGGCATGGTCCAAGTTCGTTTCAGGTCAACAGGGGCCAACAACGTGATCCGGAATAAAATTAATTATTATCCAGGTGAGTTTGGATGGAGGCCTGCAGCGGCTCCGATACAAACTCCGAACTTCTCTCGAGCACCACGCAGCCCTGCTCCTCCACGCTGCTCCTCCACGCTGCTCCTCCGCTTCTCAGCACCCGACAGCACGGGGCACCCCCGGTGAAAAACGAGACTGACCGGAGAGGCTGAGGCTGAAGTCGGCAACTGGTCCGGTCCGGTTCTGCTCCAGTTCGGCTCCGGCGCTCCAAGCACGAGAGACGAAGAGGCTGAAGATATCCCTGGCCCGGTTTTGCTCCGGTCCGGCAGCCCAGTCTAGCAGCGCGGTTCTGCTCCGGTCCGGCGGCCCAGTCCGGCGGCGCGGTTCTGCTCCGGTCCGGCAGCCCGGCGGCGCGGTTCTGCTCCGGTCCGGCGGCGCTTCAAAGCACCGGAGCGTCTCCTCCAGGTGAACACAACGACTCCACGGAGGTGGATCGTCCTTCAGTAAAAGTAATCTGCTCACTGAAGCTGAGACCGGCTCTGTAGAAGACGAATTTCCCCACAGCCACCTCGATTCGGTTCTGGTCCAATTCGAGGGTCACAGGTACACTTCCCCCACACCTATGGAAACACCACGAGGGCCAGTCCAGCTGAAAACCAGCGAAATACCACCCGGCGATATTTGTCGGAACCAGGTAGAACCACAAAGGTCCAGATAAGAGTTCGTTGAGGTCCAGGGAGAGAGAGAAAAAACACCGGACCTTCGTGCGTCCACTCCCCAGCTCGAGGGGTCACCTGGCCGGCAGGGTGCGCTCAGAGTGACCGATGGGGGGGGAGCGGCCGATCGGTCCAGGGCCAAAATATTATTATTTTTTTTTTGGACGGTCCCGTCCGGCTCTCTGAGTCACTGAACACCGAATTCGGTTGGAAGGAGGACCAACTTTAGTCCGGTTCGAAAAACGGGTCAGTTTGATGATAAAAGACTGCAGAGAAGCCGGAGGGAGCTGCTGTCCATCAGCTCGCCGGAAGTGCTTTCTGCAAAATGCAGTGATTCTGTAAATCCACGTGAACTTCATGGTTTTTATTGTGCTGTGGGCTCACAAATAGAAGTTTGGATGTTTGCAGACACAGATTGAAATGAGGAACTAAAGAAGACTTGCAAAGAAAATAAAGCTGGAGTACCTCAAGATGTTTCCAGCTTCATTATTTCTTTATTTGACTGATGAAATATCAAAATCAGCTAACTTTATTAAATTAATCATCACTTTTAAAGCTACCAGTTAACCGCTAAACCTACAGCGAACGTAGTTCCGCACACTGACTCTCTCTCTAACAGAGTTAACACAATCTGCTAACGAGTCGTGTGAACACGAACTCACAGATAAACATCTGCCGTTCCTGTGGCCACGTTCAGCCACTGTTCCATGCAAGTAAAAAAAAAGCTCTTGAAGCTCAATAAAATGAAATCTATTTGCATGTGTGAGGGTCCCCTGAATTATTAGGCTATCAAAATGACTTCATTTATATTTTCCTGCCAAGAAAAAAATATGGTAACACTTTACACTAAGGTACAAAAATTTTGATTAACTACTAGAGAAAGCCTCAGGAAGGAATTAGGAACAAATGAGGAGTTAATAGGTAGTTAACCAGTACTTACTGGGAAACACACGGCTAAGCCTTATTAGGGGACTACCGGTTAGTTACTTGGGAAACGAAGAAGAACTAATCAGGAACTAATGAGTAATTCACATGGAAATCAAAGAGGAACGAATCAGGAACTAATGGGTAGTTAAGCAGTTCTTACTGGGGAACACACAGCCAAGCCTTATTAGGGGATTAATGGTTAGTTACCTTGTAAACAAAGATGAACTAATCAAGAACTAATGGGTAGTTACCAAAGAAAATAAAGAGGAATGAATCAGGAGCTAATGGGAAATAAAATCAGTAATCACTAGGAAACAGGTTTTTGACAAGTATAAGCTGTGACCTCACTGGTGCAGGATTTATTCAGAACCCACATGGGTAATTTCTCCTCTGTTTCTGTGGTAACAAACCAGTAGTCCCCTAATAAGGCTTGACTGTGTGTTCCCCATTAAGTACTGGTTAACTACCCATTAGCTCCTGATTCGTTCCTCTTTGGTTTTCTTGGTAACTACCCATTAGTTCTTGATTAGTTCCTCTTCACTTACAATGTAACTAACCAGTAGTCCCGTAATAAGGCTTGGCTGTGTGTTCCCCATTAAGTACTGGTTTACTACCCATTAGCTCCTGATTTGTTCCTTAGGCGTTCCCTAGTAGTTAAGCAAATTTTGTGTACCTTATTGTAAAGTGTTACCAAAAATATAAATATAAGATTGATGGAACATCTTGACAATATTTTTTTTAAGGTAGATTTGATTCTGATAGCAAGCGTCTCACCACCCACAAACCCCACCACACGTCACTGCACTGCGTTCTCCACTTCAGCAGCTACCTGTGAAAAAACATAAAACCATCAGACACATTCAAGTCTGCAAGCATTTCAATTCTGCTTTTACAAGTAATGATTAAGAATTTGAGTAAGTCAGAACTTTCAAATCAGCAGCAAAAATATAATTTTGATGATTTGGAGTCAACAAAAAAGTCATTTGGAGAGAAGTCTGCTAAACCCACGAAAGCTAGTAGTTATCCAGCTGTCAATTACTCATAGATAGAAAAATGTTTTCTTCTACTCTTATAAAACCGCCTGCAATTGAGTAGTCTTGGTTTAAATTATGAGTGAAAGCAGTTGTGAAGATAAATGGAGGATTCATAGAGAAAAACAAGATTGGACTGGCAGCACATGACGCATTTATAAGATGCTAAAGATTCCTTCATATCAGAGATCCAAGATTTAAATTTTTTATTGTTAAAACATGTGCCAACAGAAAACCTTGAGCATCACTCAGCTCTGCTCACTTGAGCTAAAAGAGACACGTTTAAGTGGTTTTGCTCCATCTTCTCAGCACTAACTGACACTTGTCATGGTGGAGGCAGGTCGACCTGAACTTTCTTTAAGATAAGTAACATAAATATTTAAATCTTGTTTAGCAAAAGTTGATTTCGGATAAAGGTTTAATGTAATATTTATTCATTAATTTTAATAGTTAACCACTGCGAACTTTCCTAGGGAGTGGTGGCGCAAAAGTTAGAGAAGGTGGACCTGTGATGGGAAGATTGTTGTTTCAACTCCTGCTACAGACAACATCAAATAATGTGGGCGGGAAAGGTGAAACACCCACACCTGCCTCCACCCTCATTTGCCCCACTCTGGGCCCTTAATCTCCACCATCTTCTCCCCCGGACACCCTAGAGAGCAGCTCTCTGCTCCACACAGAGGGCTGTGGTAGCTCAGTGGTCTGTGGTTGTGACAGGAAGGACGTCAGGCGTAAAAATAATTGCCAAGTCTTCGTACGACTTAATTCGCTGTTGTGAACCCTGAAGAAGGAAGCAGCCGAAGGAAGAAAAAACTGTAGCAATCTTTCCTGTCTAGCCCCATTATAGAAACAAATGGCCATTAATCTGGGAGTGAAAATGGACCCTTGAAACTAAACAGCCATGAAAACACGATCGTTAAATCCTGATGTGTTTTTTTCTCATCTGAGGCGACTGTCTAAATTGAAGCCCATACTGTCTAAAGGTAATCTTGAAACAGTAGTACTTGTTTTTATAATATCCATGCTTGATTACAGCAATGCACTTCTTTTTGGAATCAGTCAGACCTCTATTGCACGTTTACAACTGGTTCAAAATGTTGCAGCCTGATTTTTTACTGGTCCATGCAAAAGAGAGCACATTACTCCAGTTCTGGCCTCCCTTCACTGGCTCCCGGTTCACTTTCAAATGTATTTAAAAATCCTTCCGTATGTTTTTAAATCTCTGAACAGTTCTGACCCCTCCTATCTCGCTGATCTGCTGTAGCCACATGTCCCAGTGCTCTCTGAGGTCAGCGGACCAGATGCTTTTATTGGTTCCAGGCACTCGTTTTAAGCTCAGAGGTGACAGGGCCTTCTCTGTTGCAGGTCCAAGACTGTGGAATGATTTAGGCAGCCTCCCCACCATCACAGACGTCTACACCTCAAGATGCAGGAAGAGTGTCACCTGCATCATGAAGGACCCCACTCACCCAGCACACACATTTTTTGCCCTGCTCCTCTCAGGCAGGAGGTTGAGGAGCATTAAGTGTAGAACCACTAGACTGAGGAACAGCTTCTACCCTGAGGCTGTTGGACTCATTAATCTCTAACCAGAATAATCACTGTGAAAAATCACATCATGTTGCTGCTAATCTGTTTCATGTTGCTGCTGATCTGTTTCATGTTGCTGCTGATCTGTTTCATGTTGCTGTGTTCATTCATACTCATCTGCTCATACAGACTCATGTTCGTGCTGCTGTTCGGTGTATTGTTTTTATACTACTAGTGCTTAGTGTAATTCTATTAAAGTTTTTCTTAGTCCATATCTTAGATCTTATTACTGTTTTTCTTTTACATTTTAATACTTTTGTTGAATGTAACTGGGACCCTGTGTACACAATTTTGGTTGCAATACTTGTACATGTACTTGAGTGGTTTGTTTTCTGCTGCATTGTGTTCATGTTCTTTTGGTCACAGACTCTGATGTCCTCAGTTGTCCATATTGTTAGATTTTCACTCCTATTTTGGTCCAAATTTAATCTGTTTCAAACAGTCATCCATCTCGGCATTCTCCTTCTTACTGTTCCTTCCTTTGGTGATATCTGTCGAACAGTTTGCTGCCATGAAAAGGGGACAATCATGTAAAAGCTTGTAACAAAACTTCAGAGTCAGAGTTTCTTTATTGTCGTTCACACCACATGTGGTACATGTGCTGGAATGAAATTGTTTACACAAGGTCCCAGTTACATCCAACAATAAAATGTAAAAAAAACCCGGTAATAACATCTAAGATATGAACTAAGAAAGACATCAGCAAAATATACGCTAAGCACTAATAGCATAAAAATAATACGCCGAACAGCAGCACAAACATGAATCTGTGTGAGCAGGCGAGTATGAATGAACACAGCAACATGAAACAGATCAGCAGCATCATGAAACAGATCAGCAGCAACATGAAACAGATCAGCAGCAACATGATGTGATTTTTTTCCACAGTGATTATTCTGGTTAGATATTCATGAGTCTAACAGCCTCAGGGTAGAAGCTGTTCCTCAGTCTAGTGGTTCTACACTTAATGCTCCTTAACCTCCTTCCTGAGGGGAGCAGAGCCAAAAGTGTGTGTGCTGGCTGAGTGGGGTCCTTCATGATGCAGGTGATTCATCGTACAATGGTGTTGGTGATAAACTATCCTGCATGGAATGCTACTTTGTCTCTACAAACTGCATCCTGTTAAACTGAGTTTAAGTCCTCTGACACATTTTTACTTAACAGTCAAGTAATTTAATCATTAATGTGGTGGATTCCTTGAAATATTAACACACAAGAATTAAATGAGTCATTTGTCTTTTGTGATTGATTAAGTTAGAAATGAAGGAATAAAAGTAATAGGAAATAAACTAACAAGACTAGATGCTATTGTAGACATCAATCCCCACAGAACTAATATGATGCTGTTGCAGTTCAGACTCAACAGAACATCAGAAACACATACTGACGTGGATCATGTTCACACAATTACCCATAACTGAAGTCACAGCAAAGGTGTTATGATCCGGCAGCCAACATAAAACACTCCTATTGCATTTATGAAAGTATGGTGTCCTTTGCAGTTCATAAAAATATGCCAAATATCTTTTTGAGTCTTTATTTCCCAATTTTATAAAAATAAACAACCCTTTTGAGGAACAGTTAATTAATAATCTGATAATTTTGTTTCTAAATAAAACAACAGGGGTCACATCAGTGGGCCCAAAGTCTCCCTCTGCAGGTCTAAAGATGTCCTTGTCAAGATTTACCAAAAATAATCTAAATATTTAGTTTCCTCTGATTCTGGGATTAAAATAAATGCTTGGTGATGCATCAAGTCGCAACATTTTTAACAGAGAAGGACAGAATTGAATGAAGACAGAGCAAAAGATGAGTACGATGATTCTGAATAAACATTTCATACAAGGTTTTAGAAAGTTTCAGACTCAATGTATTTGCTGATGAAGTATTTGGAACCACGCAAGTTGGACCAAAGCGTTGTACAATAAAATAAAGCTAACACAATAGTTGCAGTGAAACAAAAGCAAAAATAAATAAAAAGTAAATAAAATTAACAAAAGTCAATAAAATGGGAATAGATAAAAGGAGATAAACATTAAATTTCTATTTAAAACAAAAGCCAGACAAAAGGATTAGACTCATTATGGTTCAAGGTCTGATCAGAGCTGGTTTGATCTGGTAAATTGTTCAACAGATTGGGACCAGCCACTGCAAAGACGCCTCTGCCTTGGTGTTTGGTTTGTAGAGCGCCTGAGAGCACCTGATTACTGGAGCTGAGTGCTCCTGCTGGAGAATGGTGTTAAAAATCCTTCTAGTAAACAGCAGTCAGCCCATGAAGACCATTAAAGACCATCAGTCAAGTCTTTAAATGATGTCCTGTAAATGGAGTGAGGCCAGAACTGCTGCAATCCAGGATCTACAGACCACGAGAGCAAATCATTCCTCCACAAAATAGTCCTTCGTAATGTAAATCACTTTTCTTGCAGCGTTAGATGTTTAAATTGAATTTAAAATAGTTTTGGTGAGTCATTTTCAGGTTTTTAAATATCTATAGTTATGGGGTGAGACAGGTCACGTCACTGTGTTCGTCATTAGATTAATCACATTTTTTATCACCTCACCCTGTTGACAGTGATCAGAGCTGCAGGCAGCTCAGTGGTCTCATCTGATGGCTTTAGCTCATTGATATCTTACCCAGCACTAGACCTAATGTGATTTATGCAGTTAAAACTTAAAATACTTTCGAGTAGAGATGGATGAAGGAGTGGAAGACTTCTCTAACACCCCCCCTCCCCGCCCCAAAAAACAAAAACAAAAATTAAAGTAAAGTAAAATAATATGAAAAATAAATAAACAAAGTATAACCTGTCTTTTCACAGAAAATTCCACATAAATAACATTTGAAAGTTGTACAACATGTGTGTTAGTGATTCAGCCACTTCTGGTGGCTACAAATAAAGTCACCTTGTTTTTCAAGCAATAATAAATAACCTATTCTTATTGTTTGGTTTACTTCCTTTTTTAATCTCTCCAGAACGCACACACACAACTTTATCTTAGAGTCAGATGACGTCAAACGAGTTCACACATCTTAGTTTAGGATAAATGTGTGTGCTGTCAAAGTTTTTATTAGTGTCTGATCATCAGACGCTGAACAAAAACAGACGTGGAAGTTGAGTTTGTACTCGCTGCTGCTTCAAGTCTCATCGTGAACTCTTTTAACTGTTTCCACATGAGATGTTTTATTTAATAAATCTGAATATTTTTGTTACAATGATTTTTAAAGAAAAAACAAGATGCATCATGAATTGACAACTTCCTCGGTGTTGATATGCAGCTCAAGACTAGTTGCTGATGTCAGAAAAACAAAAAACACACAATAGATTGCTTTCTTATTTTGAGATATTCATCTTAAGTTTTTTTTATTTTTTTTTATTTTTGCCAACCAGTTAGAGTAATAAATTTCACAAACATTTCAAGATGATTGCAAACACTAAATCACATGTTAAGGTAGCAAAACTATAGCTGTGACTTTACATTCTGGCAATTTTAAAAACAACGTTTGCACAAATCACAATAACATTTTCAAGATTGCTGATATTTAGGGTGGCAGTAATCCATCCAATGGACTCAGTAACATCTGGACCAGCTGTTAGCTCATTAAATCCATCAAAACAAAACTCTGTTTCACCAAACTGAAGTAATTCAAAAACTGTGTACAAAAACACAATGTGCTGCACAAACTATTCACAGAACAGTCCCACGTCAAAAGCTCTGCATGTTCTCTCTGTGCATGAGTGGTTTTTCTCCGTGTACTCTGGTTTCCTCCTGCAGACCAAAAACATGCATGTTAGGTTGACTGATAAATCTAAATTGTCCTTAGGTGTGAATGAGAGTGAATGTTTGTTTGTCTCATTTGTCTCTATGTGGCCCTGTGATGGACTGGAGACCTGTCCAGGGTGTATTCCGCCCCTCGCATATATATATATATATATATATATATATATATATATGTGTGTGTGTGTGTGTATACAAACCAGATTCCAAAAAAGTTGGGACACTAAACAAATTGTGAATAAAAACTGAATGCAATGATGTGGGAATGGCAACTGTCAATATTTTATTCGTAATATAACATAGATGACAGATCAAAAGTTTAATCTGAGTAAATGTAACATTTTAAAGGAAAAATATGTTGATTCAAAATTTCACAGTGTCAACAAATCCCAAAAAAGTTGGGACAAGTAGCAATAAGTGGCTGGAAAAAAAAAAGACCATATAACGAACAGCTGGAAGACCAATTAACACTAATTAGGTCAATTGACAACATGATTGGGTATAAAAAGAGCTTCTCAGAGTGTTAGTGTCTCTCAGAAGCCAAGATGGTAAGAGGATCACCAATTCCACCATTTTTTGCGCAGGAAGATAGTGCAGCAATACCAGAATGGTGTTACCCAGCGTAAAATAGCAAAGACTTTTAAGTTATCATCATCAACCGTGCATAACATCATCAAAAGATTCAGCGAATCTGGAACAATCGCTGTGCGTAAGGGTCAAGGCCGTAAAACTCTACTGGATGTTCGTGATCTACTGGATGTTCGTGATCTCCGGGCCCTTAAACGTCACTGCACCTCAAACAGGAATGCCACTGTCAAGGAAATAACAGAATGGGCTCAGGAATACTTTCAGAAGCATTGTCAGTAAACACAATCCACCGTGCCATCTGCCGTTGCCCGCTGAAACTCTACAGTGCAAAGAGGAAGCCATTTCTAAGCAAGCTCCACAAGCTCAGACATTTGTACTGGGCCAGGGGTCATTTAAAATGGAGTGTGGCAAAATGGAAGACTGTTCTGTGGTCAGATGAGTCACGATTTGAAGTTCTTTATGGAACACTGGGACACCATGTCATCCGGACCAGAGAGGACAAGGATAGCCCAAGTTGTTATCAATGCTCCGTTCAGAAGCCTGCATCACTGATGGTATGGGGTTGCATGAGCGCTTGTGGCATGGGCAGCTTGCATGTCTGGAAAAGCACCATTAATGCAGAGAACTATGTTCAGGTTCTAGAACAACATATGCTCCCATCTAGACGTCATCTCTTTCAGGGAAGATCCTGCATTTTTCAACACGATAATGCCAGACCACATTCTGCAGCAATCACAACATCATGGCTACGTAGGAGAAGGATCCGGGTACTGAAATGTCCAGCCTGCAGTCCAGATCTTTCACCTATAGAGAACATTTGGCGCATCATAAAGAGGAAGGTGAGACAAAGAAGGCCCAAGACGATTGAACAGTTAGAGGCCTGTATTAGACATGAATGGGAGAGCATTCCTATTTCTAAACTTGAGAAACTGGTCTCCTCTGTCCCCAGACGTCTGTTGAGTGTTGTAAGAAGAAGGGGGGATGCCACACAGCGGTAAACATGGACTTGTCCCAACTTTTTTGGGATTTGTTGACGCCATGAAATTTGGAAACAACAGATTTTTCCCTTAAAATGATACATTCTCTCAGTTCAAACTTTTGATCTGTGATTTGTGTTCTATTCTGAATAAAATATTAGATGTTGGCACCTCCACATCATTGCATTCAGTTTTTATTCACAATTTGTTTAGTGTCCCAACTTTTTTGGAATCCGGTTTGTAAAAAAATATATATATATATATATATATATATATATATATATATATATATATAAAGGTTTACTGGCAAAGACGGACAAAGGGGAAATCGATAAAGGTATGATTAAACTAACATTAGTATGCTGCAGTCACTTCCTTTTTTACTCCTCTACAGGGCATGCTCAATTTTTCTTCTGAGGCTGATCAGTATATTTAGAGCCTGTTCATGTATGGTATATTTTCATGTTTACCACCTGTTGATCCATTAAAAGTGAACAGCAAGAAGACATGGACGCTTCAGCTGGACTGTTGTTGATGCTGTTAGGAGTCTGCACAGGTGAGCTGTCTTCTTTATTCATGCTATGTTGGTTATTTTTCTTCTGTTTTATGATATTATCGGACAAAAGTATCTAGAGTAAAATTTAGCCACAGTATCTCAAAATAGTCAAAATTTAATTTTTATCCACGTGAAGACATTTGCTTGAAAGCTCTCTGCAGACGTAGAGCTAAAGAGATGTTAAATGATTTTTTTGCTTGAGATTATGGTGAAGACATATTGGACTGAGGCTGAATGTGACTTTGAAGGAGCTTGAGATGCGACCACATAAGAGTTTTCACCTCTCCAGATAGAAGCAGCTGCAGGTGTCTGTGGCTAAGCTCAAGGAAGCTGAAAACTCTAAAAATGTACACTGATGCACAGTTATCTTAGAACTGACTATAAATCAGCGAGAACTAACTGTGATAACAGAGGCAGACGATCTGGTGATGTGTAGCAGTTGAACTCAGGTATTTGTAAAACAGTTGAGTAATTAAACGTAGCTGCGAGCTGAACCCAGAATATCAGGAACCAGTTTGAAAGCATTTGATGGCAGCGCAATGGCTTGGTGGTTAGCACTGTTGCCTCACAGCAAGAAGGTCCTGGGTTCAATTCCTGGTTGGACCTGGGGTCTTTCTGTGTGGAGTTTACATGTTCTTCTCGCGCTTGCGTGGGTTTTCTCCGAATCCTTTGGTTTCCTCCCACAGAACAAAAACGTGCATGTTAGGCTGCCTTCAGGCCCAGGCCTCCATTGCAAAAGAGATCTGTGATCTTAATGGGATTTGTCTGGTTAAATAAAGGTAAATAAATAAATAAATAAATAAATAAATAAATATAATCTAAGAATGTTTTTATCTGCAGTAGTGCAGATTATTATTCATGCATTCTTCTTAAATGTTCTGTTATTTGCTGAGCCTTACATTGAGAGGAAGTGGTGGTTGTTGCTTGAAATTTAATTATCAAATATTTTCTAATCTTATAGACTGTGCTCAATTGTTCTGGGCAGGACAAACTTTCTGTAAACATTTGCTGCCGTGAAGGTGGAACATTTTCAGTACGTTACCAACAGCTCCCTGCAAGCGTGTTTCATCTGCGGAGGATGATCCGAAACTTCAATCTGTAAAATTAGTAATAATAATAATAACAAACAAACAAACAAAAAGTGTGTAATACTATAAAAATGTCTGAGTAAAATGAGTGGTACAATGTTCTTATAAGAGTCACATTATAAAGGATTTATTAAGATTTTAATTAATTTGATTTATCAATTATAAAACAGTCATAAAACACTGTTCACAAATTAAAGTAGGCTCACTATTTGGAAAATATCATGAGATGCACTTTATTTAAAATCTTTAGATTTGTTTACATTTTAATATTTAGAATTTAAATATCAAATGTCAGTAAGTTCTCTAGATGTGAACGCTCAGAGCTTTTGTAGATACAAAGTTAAAGTAAAAGTTATTTAGGAAAAAACAAGTTGAGAAAATATAAATCACATTTACCTGAATGAATCAATCATACCCTAAGCAATAAAAGATGCAAATATGAATATATTTAGATATACATTTAAATATCATAATTTCCAAAAATTGATTATGTGCAATAAACATACATATTGTTATAATGTGCCTCATAATCAATAACATGTCAAAGGACTGGTTAAAAAAAACACACAATTACTCATTTAAAGAAGCACAGTCAATATCATCAACATCAAAAATATTAATCACATCTTTCAAGGTTAAACTGAAGGACAACCGTTTCTGTATCGTCCAACAAAATGTAACACAAGTGTTTAAATGAATAAAAGACATCAGTACATTTTTTGTTTTGAGAATTTTATTAATGCTATTACAAGAAAGACGAATGATTAATGGATGATATGATCCTTGTCAAAAATTTCAGACAGATCCTCAACCCCCCCCCCCCCCCCCCCCCCCCACACACACACTCAATGTTACACTTACAGACAGTACATGCATAAGTGTGTGGTAAAATATTTTAGAATATTATTTTTAACGGTAACATATATATTTTATTTTTCCCACAAAAATAATGAACACAGTGTTCATCCCACCCAACACAAACAAAACAGAAGAATTCTCAGTTACAGTAAAAAAAATAAAAATAAAATAAAACTATGCTGTGTCCTCTCTTCTGTTGCAATCTGGCCACACATTATGATTATAATGCTGAAATATGAATACATTAATGTAACTACTGACTACTAAAAATGGTACTCTGACCAGGAGAAATGCTATTATTCTTATTTGTTCCCCGGGCGCTTACATAGCTGCCCACTGCTCCACATGGGTGAATCGGGTTAAATACAGAAAATCAACATTTTTTAATTTATTCATTTATTTGTTCATTTAAAAGAAGCAAAACAAATGCATCAAAAAGAAAAACATTGAATAATTTCATCATTGTATGGAAACATACCAGGATGACAATACATTGCACATGACACTATCATTTGTTCAAATAAGCTTTTATTCATCAGTTTCACTGTGTATTCAACTGACACAAACATAACTGCATTATAATATTATCCAGGAGGCAAATACAGGACAGATGATTTGTTTCTTTTATTTTCCATGATGCCACTTTGGGCGGTGAGCCACATCGCCCAACTCAAATTCTGATCTTTCCTGTATGAGAAGAAAATCTTTTGTGATTTTTTTAATGCACATACAAAATAATCTAACAGTTTTTGACAAAATATGTCCATCCATCCATCCATTATCTTTACCCGTTTATTCCATTTTGGGTCACGGGGGTCCCTGGTGCCCATGTCCAGCTATCACTGTGCGAGGGGCGGGGTACACCCTGGACGGGTCGCAAGTCCATCACAGGGCCACACAGAGACAAACGAGACAAACAACCATTCACTCTCTCACTCACACCTAGGGACAATTTAGAGTTACCAATCAGCCTAACATGCATGTTTTTGGTCTGTGGGAGGAAACCGGAGTACCCGGAGAAAACCCACGCATGCACGGAGAGAACATGCAAACTCCACCCAGAAAGGCCCCTGGACCGGGGTTTGAACCAAGGACCTGCTCGCTGAGAGGCAGCAGCTCTACCAGTTGCACCACCGTTCTGCCCCAGCTACTTCATATATTAATTAAAATAACTCTATATAATTTACTAAAACAGCTACAAACCAATATACCTGTATAATCACTATTAATTTTCACTGATTATTTGATTACTACAATGTCCATCCATCCATCCATCCATCCATCCATCCATCCATCCATCGTTGGATCACATGGGCAGCGGTTTGAGCAGGGAGGCTCAGACATCTCTTTCAACAGCCACCTCTTCCAGCTCATATGGGAGGATTCCAAGGTGTACCCAGGCCAGCCGAGAGATTTAGTCTCTCCAGCGTGTCTGTAGTCTTTCCTGGGGTCTCCTCACAGTTGGACATGTCTGGAAAACCTTATAGACGTGTTTCTGTGGCGTCCGTAACAGATGCTCACACCACCTCAACAGGCTCCTCTCCATGTGGAGGAGCAGCAGGTCTACTCTAGTTCACACTCTTTCTCTAAGAGAGAGTTCAAATACCCAACAGAGAAAACTCTATTCAACAGCTTGTATCCACATTCTCACTACCCAGAGTGTGTGACCATAGCTAAGGGTAGTATAGGAAGACTGATCGGAAACAGAGAGCTTCATCTTGCAACTCAGCTCCCTCTTCACCACAACAGACCGCCACAGAGTCCGCAATAATGCAGAAGCAGCTCCGATGTGTCTGTTGATCTCGCTCTCCATTCTTCCTTCACTCATTAACAAAACCCTGAGCTACCTGAACTCCTCCCCTTGAGGCATCACCTCACTCCCAACAGAGGGCAACCCTGTTCTGACTGAGGACCACAGCCTCAGATTTGAAGGTGCTGATCCTCACCTCAGCCACTTCACACTACCCTGTGAACCGCTCTGCTTTTATATTATGCTAAAAATTTTATTTGGAAACATTCAGCCGACTACAACCAGTTGAGTGTGTCACAAGGTTTAAATGTGATTTTTTTTCCCCCCAATGCTAATGAAGTGGTCATAGTGTGATAAAATAACTCTGATCACAGCTTATAGAAAACAAAAAAAACTGCATCATGATTTGATCAGTTCTGGACCTTACAAGCACACAGGCGGAGATACAAAGTACATACTTTATGTATTCATTGGCATTGTGAAATAAAACTGTGACGATGGGGTTGATTATATAGACTATGGCAATTTTGTCTATAGCTGACGCTTAGATGTTCATGCTGTAAATAAAAAGAAAATGCCATAATTTCTGGACTATAAGCCGCTACTTTTTCACACGCTTTGAACATTGCGACTTATACAATGCTGCGGCTAATTTATGGATGTATTATTATTTTTTGATGGGCTAACCATCTTCATGCCACCAGAACATTTAGCTTCGTCACACCCAGGCGCTCAATGACTTCCTGATAGACTGCTGTAATTTTTTTTTTATCAGCCGGTTTACATGCACTGTTCAGAAAAAAACATTTACTGTATTTGTGTGTGTTACCGGTACGTATTTAAATAAAAGTTAAAAAAAAATTTCTGTGTAAATATCTCATGTTACAACATGAGCACCTGCGGCTTATAGACAAGTGCGGCCTATTTATGTAAAATTTAAATTTTCGTTTTAAATTTAGCTGGCATGGCTTTTATTCAGGTGTGCTCAATAGTCCATAAATTACAGTAATAGCCCTAAACAGTCAAACACACACATGGAGACTCACCCCTTTCATCACACTAAGCAGAAAAGGAGTGGTCATATGCCTTGATCATAGTTCATATTGTGGTTTATGAAATGCTATCTCACTTGAACTTGGACTACATTTCCCTGAACACAAGAGCAAAGGTAAGACCACAACGTGTCAAGCTCTGCCGTTTTACAGCTGCTTTACTCCACTACAACTAAATATTCTCTACCCTGAGGAAAATAGCATTTGTTAACAACAAAGCATGATTTAAAATATGATTCTGAACAATAACTAGGACAAGGAAGATTGAACTTTCATGTACAGCACAGTCTGTGTATACTAGGGCATTTATTATGCAAATATATATATATGTGTGTATTCCTTTCCAGTCTGCATGAAACAAAGTGTTAATACTATAATGTTGTGAACTTCTTACAGACATAATTATTGGTTAGTTGAGCGTATCTTCGTGCTGTACATTATGCCTCTGACAGGAACAATAAAACGAATATGGAACTTATCAGTTCAAGCTAAAATAATCTGCAATTTTTTTTTACCACATCATTATTTTTGTATAATTTTGTGGCTGTGTGATGGCTGACTATTTTGAGGACACTCTATGATGTATAACGTATAGAAATCGGGCAAACACACAAACGGGAGAACAGTCAAGTACTCGAACATATAGATATTCATGTTTATTGTCAGGAGTATATTCTGACTGAACTAAAGATAGATACATAGATTATTTTTCTTCTGTTTCTTTATGTACTTTTTTGCCATGTTTCTATGTGTACCTGTGTATTGTTTGCTTGTGTGTTAGATGGGGAAAAACCGGTGGTCCAAGTTGGAAATGATCCTTGTGGTCCTGTTTCTACTGATGACAGTGATAGCTGTCACTATGATCATTCTGTTTGTCACAGGAGAACCTGGTGTCAGTAACGATGGTAGGTGGATCACACAAACTCTAAAATACAAAATACATTCAGGATATTAGCGAGGGAAGGTATTTCCTGACGAATACAGCAAAAATCATGCTTGGGGTCCATCTAAATGCAAATAGGAGATTTCCTTTTTATGTGAAATTTAACAAACAATAATTTAGCTTTCTGTCCGTTAAACTAATTCTACGTTACAGTAAATGGACTGTATTTACATGGCACCTTTCTATCTTATCAATATACTTAAAGAGCTTTACAACACAATCTGTGCCCTCATTTACTCATTCATACAGCGCTCTACTAGATCCATACAAAGACTAATCACTGCTTTATCACATTCATACACTGATGGGGCACACAGTGAGGGGTTCAGTGTCTTGCCCAGAGACACTTCGGTATGTGACTGCTGGTGGAACCAAACCCTCAACTCTTGCATTGGAGGACAACAGCTTTAACCACTCAGCCACAGCCGACCCATAAAATTAACTCCTCTTATCACTCGGAGAACATCTACACAATATAAAGCTGTGGGGATACTTTTTATTATCAGAGTTTGAAAATTTGGTCAAAGCTGAAATGATGACTTATGGTTCCTAAAAGTACAAAAAGGTAGTTAAGCAAAAATATTTGCCGTTGATAAATTTAATCTGTTGCATCACTTTTCACCAAAATAAATATTAAACTGTTTAATGGACTGCATATTAGGGGCCGAGACGGGGTAGAGGCAGGGCAGCAAACCATGGACCCAAAAGTCCCAGGTTCAATCCTCAGCCATTCCCACATGCTGTGGTGCCTCTGAGCAAGACATCCAATCCCCAATTACTCGCTGGGCGCGCACATAGCTGCTCACCGCCCCACCTGGGTGCATCCCAGGTGCAGTGGGTTAAAAGCAGAAAACCAATTTTGCCATTGTATGGGAATATACAATGATGACAACACATAGCACTTTACTTATTATATTTGGAAAAAGAGTTTCCACTCTGAAATGTTGACAGATTTTTTTGTTTACTTTTATCTATTTTATAGAAACTACTGATGTATTTGTTCCTCAGTGTCCCAACATTCCTCTGGCTGAGAGGGTAGACTGTTTCCCAGATGCTGGAGCTTCAAAGGTTTGAAACATTTTTAGTACAAAAAAAAAATAAATAAAATAAATTAAAAAAAAAAAAATATATATATCAAAATAACATCTTCTGAAAGTTTATTTTAAAATATTTGACCAATTGTTCTTCTCAATACTGCTATAAAATGATTAGTTTTACAGCATAAAATCTTAATGCCACGAGTGCTTTTGTTAATATTAGCAGTAATGAATAATATTGATGGATATTAATGGGAACATTTTTTACTCTAAACAGATTAAATGTGAGCAGCGTGGCTGCTGCTGGAGCCCTCTGGATGACAGAAATGTTCCCTGGTGTTTCTTCCCAACCAACCATGGTTACAGCGTGAAGTCGACCGAGTATCCAAGCCCTTATGGTAGATCTGCAGTTTTTCTTTCTCTATTTGATGCACTCACTAAGTATTAGGCTTTATAGTAAGTTTAGTCACTCAGTCTAGCCATATTTTTCTTTAGCTCAATTTGGCAAAGGGAAATTTTTCTGTAAAATAAATCATGGATGGGAACAGGAAACATGACTTACTTTGCAGCATGCAAGCTTTTCCCATAGTGGTGTATTACAAAGAACATCAACAAAACTCTTTCTGCCTTTGTTTCAGACAGCAGGTTGTATCCAATTAATGAAAATGAACAGAAATCCTTCAACTAAAAGTCAATCAATCTTTCTTGTACATAGAAACCTAAAACAAAACCTGTTTCAAATTTATCTTTGACCCCTTTTATACAGTATGTTCACTCACTAAACGTGGGCAGAAAACATCAATACGACAGAAGAAAAGCAGCAAATGAAAAAAATAATCAAAGAGAGAAGAAATTAGAACATGAACATAATTATCCAGATGTTAGTGGAAGGAAACAAAACTAAGGTATCTTGGAGAAGTTCACGTCTAAAGAACTGATTTTCATGTTGAAATCTGGCCTTTGGAGGTGATTTAAAGCTGCTGTAAATATCTTTAAATAATCTGGGTAAATATACTGTATCCATTATATACACTGGTCAGCCACAGACAGGTGAATATAATAAAAACAGCTCTTTCCCACACAGCAGTTTGAGTGGAATAATTCACTGTCTGCAATATAAAGAAAGATTCAGTTTAAATTATTTTTTGCTCTCTTCTTACAGCAAAAATATTACTTTCAGCACTACAGTGGTTTTGAAATATCTTGATAAACATTGCTTCTCCTCACAACAACGTCAAACAACACTGTTATCTTTTTTATCGATCCATTTGGCCTTGAACCAAACGTTATAACGCTGCACTAAAGATAAGCTGGTGAACCTAACCAGATGTTTTTGTATTTGCTCTAGCAGTGATTTATTCACAGTTTGGTACTACAGCTTTAACACTGTGTTTTTATGTGTTCTGTGACTTTGCAGTAATGAACGCCCACCTGAAGAGAATGGCCGCTCCTTCTTTATTTGGTGCAGATTTAGAGCAGCTGACTTTTCATGCAGAAATGCAGACAAACAATCGACTTCGATTCAAGGTGGACAGACGGACTCCAGTTTTATTTCTCTCATTTGAAAAGCTGTCAGAGGACAAACACAGAAACATGCATTGCAAGGGTCAAAACCATTTAGAAGAGAGAAGAGCACAGGTTAAATGTTTGTTTCTTTTGTTTCTTTCCCTCAGATCTTTGATTCTCAAAGGCAGAGGTTTGAGGTTCCTCATGAGCACATCCCTACTGTCAGCAGTAACCCGTCCAGCCCTATCACCAACTCACTGGAGATCACGCAAAAACACTTTGGCCTCATAGTGCGCAGGAAAGAGAACAAAAAAGTCCTGTGAGTCTTCACTGTGTGCGTTCTCTGTATGCTTATAGGATATAAACTGTTTATATATATATATATATATATATGTATATATATATATATATAT
>NC_056501.1:21922308-21965509 GCF_014905685.2 Nematolebias whitei
GGGAAAGAATAAAAATTTTAATCGTGATTAATCGCAAAGTAATTTTTGAGATTAATTGCGATTAATTGCACTATTATAGGTTATATAGGTGTTATATAGGTGTAAAGGTTTAATACATTTTCAAAAATGGCCCTTTTTAACAGCAGTGTTCTCTGACTGCACAATCTTGAATCTTATAAATTGTGAGAGAGGCTAAGTAATTTTAAGAACCAATGCAGACATGTTCCTGTTCCTGTCTTCTAAACCGCCTCGTAACCTAGCTGTCTTTTTGCTACGTTTCCTTTTAATTATCCCTTTAATTATCATTTTGTTTTAATTGTAAAAAAAAACAAAAACAAAAAAAAAACTTAAATTTGTATGCATCATTTGTGATTGTCCATTCTTGTAAATGAGTCCTCATGGCTCAATGGGACTCTGTTTAAACAAATGTTGAATAAGAGAGAAACCCTGAGTCACTGTTAAATTATGAGCAAAAATCGATTTTTGACAATAAAAATGGCATGTCTAAGGGTTGAAATGTCTTTCCATGTTACATTTTTTAATATAACAAAGTTATATACGGTAATAGCCAAACAAATAAAATAATATATGTTCTCACTTTTATATGTATACGTTTACTTCCTCACACATCATTGCTCTGTTTGTGCTCTCTCCTCCCACAGCTTATCTCACTCTCTTTTTGTTTCCCCACTTCATTCCATTTTTCCACGTCTTTATTCTCTCACATCTGTTTGTCATAAACCTTCGCAATGAGGATTTTTAAAAATTTAATTTCTCAAACACAATCAGGTTTGATACTACAATGGCTCCACTGGTATTCTCAGACCAGTACTTACAGCTTTCTGCTAAGCTTCCATCCCATAATATTTACGGCCTGGGGGAGCATGTGCACACAAGATATCGTCATGACACAAACTGGAGAAACTGGCCCATTTTTACCAGAGATGCTCAACCTAATGGGGTAAATTACAAACACATCACAACAAACACACACATGCACACAGACTGAATATGGATAAATAATGTATTTCCTGCTGCTAAAAGTTAAAGGGTGATAATGTTTTGCCTGTAGATGTCTGTGTGTGATGTTGTCTGCATTTATATATTTATGTATTTGCATGTGTCCAGCACTTTTTTTAATGAACCATTGGACATAAAGAAATTCTTTAAGTAATATTTTTAATGCGTCAACAAATTATTAACTTCTGAAAGCAACTCAGTTGAAGATGGTCACCACACCTGATCTTAGCAGACACAAACATAATCAATCAGTTTTACAGATATTCAGGTATAATTTGGTGTTTTGGTAGCTGAAAGTTATTTATAACATACTTTTAGTGTGACATCTTTGCTTACATCCTAATCTTTGGATGCACATCTATTGTTGAGTAAATTCTGGAATTAGGACATTTCAAGAAATCTAACAAAACTATTTAGCCTGAGCAACACAAATATGGTTATAACTTTGCTATAACTCAAATTTACCTGCGCTGAGCTAAAGTCTGATGGGGTTGTAGCTGAGCGATGCTAAACACATTCTCTAAGCAGAAACGTTATTGAAATATTGCAAAAGTTCAGGTTATGATTATCCTATAGTATGTCGAACATGGCTATAACTCCAGCCCTTTTTAAAAATAAGATGCTTTTAGTTTTAAACTCTGGAGGGTAATATGCATTCCTTAAAGGAATGCTCTTTAATCACTGTTTGTGGTCTCTGCACAGATATATTCTACTTACAGGATTTCTTATTGTCTCATGAGCTTATTAGGCTGAATTACTGTAAATCTCAGCTCTTCCCTACATCTTTTTGTCACATTGTCCCTCCCAGGGTAGACATAACCTCTATGGACACCATCCCTTCTTCCTCTGTCTGGAAGACGAGAGTGGGAAGTCATTTGGGGTTTTCCTCTTGAACAGCAATGCTATGGGTAAAGATAAACTCGCATATTTACTATGTTCATATACAGTATGCAAAAACACAAATGCAGCTGTGTCTCAAGTCTAATTCATTAAATCAACATATTATGGTCATGGTATGCTGTAAAATTAGGCATAAACATTTTGAAATGCTAATTTTCAGCCACCAGTTTAATTCAAACTAAAGCTTTTGATTCTTTCAAACGAACAAAATGCACTGAGCAGAATCACATTAACAATTATGATGTTTGGGTAGTGTTAACATTTATTTTTCTCTTTTTTATGTTTTAGAGGTGACTCTGCAGCCCGCTCCAGCTGTGACCTACAGGACCGTGGGAGGTATCTTTGACTTCTACATTGTCTTTGGAGACACACCAGAACAAGTGGTGCAAGAGTACCTGGAGGTGATTTATTTAAGATCCAAAGTCACTGGTCTGTGATAGTTACTGTCTGACAAAGAAACAGCACTGATATTCTGACTAGTTTTGTTCTCTAGCTCATCGGCAGACCTGTCATTCCTCCCTACTGGTCCCTGGGGTTCCAGCTGTCTCGGTGGAACTATGGGACTCTGAGCAACGTAAAGGAAGTAGTGGAGAGGAACCGTGCTGTGGGCCTTCCTTATGTAAGATTGCTTGCTTGACCCCCCCCCCCCCCCCACCCATATCTAAATCCATTGTATCTGACAATGTTTTGCCTTCTCCTACCTCAGTGATTTCCCCGACACACACATTTCATAATATTTAACAAGTTGGTTTATGAAAATGTTCACAGAAATTATCCACTGCATTGTGTTATGCAATATGATACCAAGTATATCAATGTGATCCATGCATGATATGATGAAATATGATAAGATACAGGCTGTGTCTTGTAATACACACTCACATGTTTATTATACTCTGGATCTCAGCTCTAAAGAATGATCATAACAATTCAAAATTTGTTTTCACTCTTTTAACAATCTCAGTACAGTTAAATCATTCTCAACACGTTAGATGTGATGAAAAGTGTAAGTTGGTGATTAAATTAAACTCATATTCTTTGAAGGAATGAAAATCGCTCGCCACTTGGATGTCAAAGTACTGAATAAAAATTTTGCAAGACCTGTTAGTGCTCACATCGTGCATTAGAAACAATGGTCAGCCACCACCACTCCAAATATTAACATAGTTTCTGTAAAACTGACTGAATTGTAGCCATTATTATTATTGTGGCAGCCATGTTGAATCAAGATGACTTCAGAGGATAATCAGTGGTAGATGTTCATCCAATCATTACTTTCAGAGACTTTAATTAAACTCTATCCAGTGGTGCATGAGATATTTTGCTTACACCACAGACAAATGAACACATGCACACAAGCAATTCTTTGATTGTCCAACTTTCAAGATGGTGGGCGACAAAGACCTAGTTTCACATTAGTGTCCATTATATTATCATTATTTTTCTTTATGCATTTTAATGTCCCACTGTCTGAATAAATAACAAAACATAATAATTGCTGCCTTTCCTTTCCAAATGGAAATTTGAAGCACTTATTCTTTACTGTATGTCTCTAAATTCCAGACACTGAACCACTTTAGTCTCTCTGAGGATGTGACATGATGCCTGAGGCAGGACTTCTACAGAAACAGAGTCCAAAGTCACATTTTGTCATAGAAGGAGATGAACTTGTTAAAATTACTACAGTTCTGCTGAGGGTTTTGCAGCACAATTGTAGTTTTACACTGAGAATCGCCTTTTCAAAGGTTAAACAGAAGACTAACATTTAAACTTTGACACAAGCAAATTATTTGCTTCAACTGAGAATGAGTCACATAATGCCAAAAAAAAAAAAAAAACATCATGCTGCACAAGTCCAGTTCTATGTGAGTGATACAGAAAGAAAAACATTAAAGTTTACATTGAAAAAACATATTATGAGCAGTTTATAGCTCATTGTATTCCTGCAGAATAAAAACTTGCAAGCCAACATTTCTGTGTATTGTTTGATTCTTTAATAACATCTAGTCCAAATGAACTAATATGTGTTCTGATGGTCATAATGCAGTAAAACAAAAGATAAAATGTAGATTTTTTGTCTTAAATTGCAATATATATATATTGTATATTTTAATATAGTGCAGAAACACCAGTGTTCTTCTCCACACACAGGATATTCAGTACACCGACATTGACTACATGGAGCACATGAAAGACTTCACCTACGACAGGAACAGGTTCAGAGAACTGCCTCAGTTTGCTGAATACCTGCATGAGAAGGGACAGAGGTACATCCTTATCCTGGTGAGAAGCTTTTTACAGTTCAGAAAACAATGTGGACATTAGACACAGCCAAACATCCATGTGCAGATACAAAGCTGACACATGTCACTTTTCAATTTAAGACTTGAATCATGACTGTTTCTTTGAAAGAGTCTTTATTTTAAAATAATTGTCTATTAGCTGTAATGATGCTTGACTATTTATGTATATTTTTAAATACATGCACTTGTCCTCTTAAATAACTAAAATGGAAGGAAAAGTCCAGCTTCACATGTTTATAAGAAGCGACAGTTCAAGTATTAGTTTCAACACGAACCTGAGAACGTTGCAAGGTCGTTTTAAAAAGAACATAAATGATCGTTTGCTCCTTTTCTATTTCTGTCTACCAGTTCTTTTAATGCATGCATTCCTTTTTGTCCTCAGGATCCTGCAATAGCCACCAGTAAGAGGGAGGGGGGCGCGCCATACGAGTCCTACGACCGCGGGACTGAGAAGAACGTTTGGGTCACAGAGTCAGATGGGAAAACTCCAGTGATAGGACGGGTGAGCTGCAGCTGAGATGCAAACAGAGTTGATCTCTGCAGAGCTCAAAATGAGTTTTCCAAAAGACGGTCTTAAGAAACTTTAGCTTAATACCCAACAATGTTCAGTCAGGTCATCTGGACAGTTTCCTTTAGTTGCCGAGATGTTTCGTCCTTCATCCAAAGGATTTCTTCAATTTGAGGAGCCACCAAAACAAGCTGATTCCCACAAACAGCATACTCCATAGTGGGAAAAAAACAGTTTGCTGGTGCTAAGATGGCCTCCGAGGCCTGCCCTCTTCCCCGTCAACTCCTCTGAGAAAGTCAAGCCAAAGTCGTTCAAAACACCAAAGTGCATGCTCAGTAATCCAGGTAGAAATCCAACTGAACATCTGACTGAACATTGTTGGATTTCTACCTGGATTACTGAGCATGAACTTTGGTGTTTAGCTTAATATATTTTAAAACACGTGTCCCTGAGATGGACTAATGACCCTGTCCATGATGTACCCTGCCTTCCACACATTGACTGCAGGAGATAGACACCCCCCATGTCCCTGAACCGAAAAAGAAGATGAATGGACGGATAATTACATGCTATCATGGAAATTTTTTTGAATATGCTTAAAATGATTACTTATGCAGACAGCCAACACAAGATTAAAGACGATAGCTGTAGGTTTGGGTAGATACAAAATAAAAGAACTAGAATGTATGAGCATCAAAAACTCCATTCAAGCTTGAAGAACCTCCAAAATGTATAATAAAAGATGTCATTAGAGGCTCACATAATGGAGCCAAATCATTTGTTTTATCCAAGAGCATTTTAAATGTTTCTAATGATGATGATTGTTTCCTCTACCCCCCTCCCAGGTTTGGCCCGGGGAGACTGTATTTCCAGACTACACCAGCCAAAACTGCAGCGACTGGTGGGTTGACGAGTACGAACGATTCTACAAGGAGATCAAACACGATGCTCTCTGGATCGTAAGTCAGTTTAAAAAATACACGAAGGAAACTCAGTAATTACTCATAGCCACAGATTCTAATCTTTTGCTACTTTAAGAGAAAATGCAAACACACACACAGAGTATAGACATTTCCGACATTTTCTAAAAAAGCACAAAGGCCTCACACAAATCCAGATGGATTAACAACTTAAATTTCAGTTCAGGTTAAAACTAGTTTCTGCAACAAACCCATAATACACACAATGTCCACCTCAGCCTCTTCTCAAGGACTTTGTTTAATCGACAACACTTTCACATTATTAAACACTTGTTGGATGTGCCCAACAAAGTTAAGTCAAGCCATCTGGATGGTTTCTTGTCTTTTTGTTGAGACGTTTCATCCTTCATCCAAAGGACTTCATCAGTCCGAGGAGCCACAACAAACTCAGTCCCACATAGCACACTCACATAGTGAACCAGCCAGTTTGATGGTGATAAGATGGTTTCTGGAGTCCGCCTTCTCCCCCATCAACTCCTCTGAGGCAGACATAGTCAAAGTGGTTCAAAACATCAAAGTTCATGTTCAGTAATATGACATAATAATAATATGTGAGTGTGCTGCTTGTGGGACTGAGTTTGTTTGTGGCTCCTCAGACTGATGAAGTTCTTTGGATGAAGGACGAAACGTCTCAACAAAGAAAATAAACCGTCCAGATGACCTGACTTAACTTTGTTGGATTTTTTTCCTGGATTATTGAGCATGAACTTTAAATGTTGTTGGATGTGTTCTTTTCAGCTCGTTACTTTAATATCCTGCACCAGAAACTGTTGTGACCAAAGCCATTTTGTAAATTGTGTTTTTGCACATTTCAGGACATGAACGAGGTGGCGAATTTCCTCAAAGGATCAAAACATGGGTGTGATGATAACAACCTGAACTACCCACCTTACACCCCGAGTGAGATGCTTTTTCTTTGTCTTAGAGTCTCATTTTGCTCTAAATCCTGAGAAATATCAGATCTTTTGCATTTTGAAACGCACAATACTTAAACTGAATGTCCTCCTTGTCTAAATGTCCTCACTTTCTTCAGTGTAAATAAAATATCTCATTTTCTTTGCCCTCCATTTTGTCCCTACTCTTAACTCCACTGACAGTTCTGCTTTCACCTCAGTTCTCTGGTACTCCATCTCCTCATTCCTTTATCTTTTTTCTCATGTAGAGATTCTGAATGACTTGATGTACAGTATGACCCTTTGCATGGACGCCAAGCAGGCCTGGGGGAACCATTATGACGTGCACAGTCTGTACGGCTATTCTATGGTGCTGGCTACTGAGAAGTGAGTGCATGAAATCAGCGACAGTCGAAGTTTGGTTAGCTTTCTATGTCGGCTGACACCCTGCTATACCTCAGAGCAACGAGGCGTTGGCAAACTCAGAGTGAAGTGTGCAATGTTGCAACAAACACAAAGATCAAAATCTAGTTTTTGAAGTTTTAGGTTGTTGAACAGTATCCTAAAAAATGTTTATGAATTCCATTGCCCTGCAGTGAATTAAGTCTTGATCAAAACCATAAAATTTGACAGTAAGTTACTGAAACCCAGTTTGCAGGATTATAATCTACATAAAGTGAAAACTCATGTTTTATTCATGTCTGTCAGCATGCAGAGATGCAAACCTGATGACAGACGACAGCTCATTTATGCTCCTCTCACTTCAAACATATTTCCGTGTTTATTATGAAGTCAAACACTTTTTTATTTATTTTGCGTTTAATTTAAGCTAATCGGTGCTCACTAAAGTGACATTATTAAATGTAAGTTTGACATGCCTCTGCTAGGAATGTGAAACGTAACCAGTATGTATTAATACAAGAAACAGCACAAGTACAGCAGAGTGGATCATGAATTGTCATTTTTGGAATGAAAATGGGAATTTCTTTAATCTATGGATGAAAAGTGTGATACGTTTCATTAATAAAAGTTTGCTGCCAGGTTTTTCTTTCCAAAAACATTTTTGTTTCCCTTATTTCTGAGAAAATTGTTTTATTCAGTTAATTTTTAAATTCCTTATATGAATTTGTGTACTGTCCTATCTTTTGTTTACTTTAACCTATTTTTAATATATACTTTTTATTTATTTAACCTCTTGTTCTGTCATGTTACCACTCCATCCCACAGAGCCCTGCAGCGTGTGTTTGGATCCAACCGGACCATGATGCTTACGCGTTCCTCCTTTCCAGGTGTGGGAAAATATGCAGGACATTGGTTGGGGGACAATGCTGCCACCTGGAATGACTTAAAATGGGCCATACATGGCATGCTGGAGTTTGGGCTTTTTGGAGTACCTTATGTAAGTATCAAACTCTTTAAATGAGTACATGCACAGTACTCGTGTAGTTTATAGCTTCACACCTAAAGCAGAAGTGTGCAAAACAATATAAAAACAAACAAAACAATAAAAGCTGCCACAGTAGGGTTTAGCTAACCAGATTAAAACTCTTCCTTTTTTGGTTTATACAAATTAACTTTTAATTATCAAAATATAGCCGTGTTAATATGATAATGTTTGCATCCAAGATCAGTTCTGTAAATAATGTACATATAAATGGTTCAGTCAGATGTAATTCAGATCACTGTTCTGATCTAAAAGGAAATAAACATGACATTTGACTGAAACTTTTTTCAGTAAAATATCTGGCAGAGTACTATGATAGATACTACATTCAGTGAAACTTTTTGTTTTTCCTTCACTGCACAAAGTGCAACAAGAGCAAAAACAAAATGTAAGGAACTGCGAGCACCTATAGTGCTCACACACCTCCAACTGTGCAGGAGTATAGTTAGCATCACATATTTTAATGTGTTTTATATTTGGAACTTCCTAATTTTCAATAAATCATCTGGAATGGCCCCCTTGGACTACTTAAATGTATATTTATGGCTAGGAGAAACTTAAAATTTTATTATTGCAAACATGAAATCCACAGAATTTCTTTAAGTTTGTCCAAAGGCATTTAATTCTAATAAGATAAGATAAGATAAGGTTTGAAAAGTTTGATGTGTTTTCATTACAATGTAATTAAGATTGGTAAATAAAGTACAGGTTCTGTTAAATTGTTTACCTGTAATTCCTTCATGTATCTAAGGTAGGCGCTGATGTTTGCGGATTCTTTGAAAACTCAAGTGAAGAGTTGTGTCGCCGCTGGATGCAGGTGGGCGCCTTCTATCCCTTCAGTAGAAACCACAACGCTCTGGGCTTTCAGGTACTGTAAAGACATTTTATTCTACAAATCTTGTAATAAACTGAGAGTCGGTTTTAGAATTATGTTTCGCAGGCTTTCATTGTTTAGTCTTAGTGCTGCAGGGTACACTTTTTTTTTTTTTTAACCAGCACTATAAATTAACAAATCTTTGCTAAGGCCCTGGCAGCACGGTGGCACAACTGGTAGAGCTGCTGCCTCTCAGCGAGCAGGTCCCTGGTTCAAACCCCGGTCCAGGGGCCTTTCTGGGTGGAGTTTGCATGTTCTCTCCGTGCATGCGTGGGTTTTCTCCGGGTACTCCGGTTTCCTCCCACAGACCAAAAACATGCATGTTAGGCTGATTGGTAACTCTAAATTGTCCCTAGGTGTGAGTGAGAACGTGAATGGTTGTTTGTCTCGTTTGTCTCTATGTGGCCCTGTGATGGACTTGCGACCCGTCCAGGGTGTACCCCGCCCCTCGCACAGTGATTGCTGGACATGGGCACCAGCGACCCCCGTGACCCAAAATGGAACAAGCGGGTAAAGAAAATGGATGGATGGATGCTAAGGCCCTGCTGAAACTTCAGATTTTAGGCTGAAAACTAGAAATAGAAATCTCAAAACACCACAGCTGCTTTTAGGGGTTAAGCGTATGATCCTAAACATCATTTTTCAGTCAGGTCACCTGACTGAAAAATGATGGGTTGTATACCTGGATTATTGAGCATGGACTTTGTCGTATGACCCTAATTTCAAATGAAGCACCAAATTAATGTTTAACAATTTAACGCACAATGATTACATTTACCGGTAAAGCAAAATAATGTCTAAATGTGGTGTAAAATAGGAGCAGCATGAATTCTGAGTTTAGATTTAAAACAATAAAAACATTGAAACTAATGACGTTGTTAAAGTGTTGGAGAAATTCTTTTGTTCTCTGATGTTTACTCGAAAGAACCACAACTTACGGCAGGTGAAGATTTATATCTGGCAATATTCTTGCAAGGTCGAATTTCAGGACAAGTTTCATACATAAACATACATAATGTATACGCATGAAGACCAGTCTTAGAAAAGAGCTGTGAGCCGCATTATCTGCTCGCTTTTATAACATTATCAGCTCAACAGAGTTCAGCATAGTTCAGTGGGGTGTCCTTGAAGCCAACTGCAGTCTTCTTACACAGCACTCTTTGTTTGCACAAACATATGGTTCATGGGCAACTAAGAGAAATCCTTCAGTTCAAGATAAGAGAGTGTTTTGGGAGATGGTTCAGCTGCTTTGGGAGGCAACTGAGCTCCTTGTTCTCAGGGCAGAGTGGGGAAATGTGAAGAAGACAAAGGAGACGATTGTGGACTTCAGAAGGAACAAAATCACCCTACACCCCCCCCCCCCCCCCCGAACATAAAAGGATCTGCTGTGGAAGGGGTCTCCAGCTACAAGTACTTGAGTGTACACATGAATGACAACATCAGCTGGAGCAACAACACCACCAGCCTGATCAAGAAAGCTCATCAGAGACTCTACTTCCTCAGACGGCTGAGGCGAGCTGGTCTGGGAAGCTCAGTCCTCACCTCCTTCTACAGGTGTGCAGTGGAGAGTATCCTGTGCTCCAGCATCAACGTGTGGCATGGAGTCTGCACAGCTGCAGAAAGAAAAGCTTTACAGAGAGTGATGAAGGCTGCACAGAAGACTGTTGGAAGTCTCCCCACCATCACAGACATCTACACCTCTAGATGCAGAAAGAGAGCCACCTGCATCATGAAGGACCACACTTACCCAGCATACACACTTTTTGCCCCGTTCCCCTCAGGAAGGAGGTACTGTGAAAAAAATCACATCATGTTGCTGCTGATCTGTTTCATGTTGCTGCTGATCTGTTTCATGTTGATGTGTTCCTGCGTGCTCATCTGCTCACAGACTCATGTTCATGTTTGTGCTGATATTCAATGTTTTATGTTATGAGTGCTTAGTGTATATTTAGTTGATGTTTTTCTTAGTTCATATCTTAGATGTTATTACTATTTTTCTTTTACATTTTATTGTTGGATGTAACAGGGACTCTGTGTACATAATTTCGCTCCACCACATGTACCACATGAGGTGCGAATGACAATAAAGAAACTCTGACTCTGAAAATATTCTCTGCCACAATAATAGAAACCTCCATAACCTTTGACCAAAACCTCCCTGACCTGCAGCCTCATAAACAAACCTGAAAGTAATACGATGTGTTGGGACAAGTGGTGAACAATTAAATCTCATCCACTTTTGTACACAGATTTTTCTCATGTAAAGTTGATTTCTGTTTTGTTTGTTATGACTGAAATTAAAGTCATTCATTTAAAACTTTTATCATCTAAAAAAAAAATAATAATTTTTCCTCCCTCTTTTGGTTTCCTGTCCCAGTTTTCTCATTTCTCTGTTCAATTTTCTTCCATATCTTTAAAAAAAAAGTTTAGTTGTGTTTGTTTCTCAGTAAATTGAAAAAAAAAAAAAAAAAAAAAACTTTTTTTAATTTTTAATTAAAAAAAATTTTTTTTTGCCTTCTTTCGTATTTTCTTGTTTCATCCCTAAAACTCACACAAATTTTTATTTTTTTCTGTCTCTAGCCTCAGGATCCAGCTGCATATGGCGCTGACTCACTGCTGGTGCAGAGCTCCAAACGTTACCTGATGATTCGCTACACCCTCCTGCCATACCTCTACACACTGTTTTACAAAGCTCACACTGCAGGGGACACTGTTGTACGCCCAGTTTTACATGAGTAAGTCTTTTTTAAAATTTAGTCTTTAAGATCCCTTCATATAAATTATGAAGCACTAATAATGTTTAAATTGCTCAAATTATATTTTTATGACGTACTGTTTTTGTAAAATGTCTTCTGCAGGAAACTAAATTTAAACAAATAAATTACGTACAACCCCACATGCATCAGTTAATAAGGTTTTATCCTTATTCATTCACCAACATTTTTTAAAATTATTTTGAAGTTGTCAAAATAATTGATTTCCTTACAAATCTTCCATAATTTTAAACTTTTTCTTATCCTTTGGTTAATCTTTTTTATGAAGTGGTTGCAGCATTTGTCTGGAGCATCGGGGAAAGTTCCTAGAAAAGTCCCAGTTTTTAACAAAGTGGGTCCTAAACGCTGCTAATATGGAAGAAAATTATAAATATTTGTGTAGCATGGGCAAGATTTCAAAGTTTAAAAAGAAATCATTAAAAGGAGTCTAAAGATAAAAAATTTTCATTGTTTCAAAGTTTTAATTAGGGAAGTTAAGATGTAATACTGCCAATTAAATCAGAGTAAAGATGTTTTAAGTACATTCTGGGGCCTTTTTTTTCCATAGCAATGCATTTTATTACAGTACCTATAAGAATCAAACATTTCTGAGTTTAGCAGCAGCTAGTTTAAAGTAGCTAAAATGAAGCACTAGTGAGGATTATTTTGATGAAATGTTCCACAAGTTAAAAATATTGCTCTGCTCTAAAAAAAAAAAAAAAAACCCAAAAAAACCACACAGCAAGAATGTCAGCTACATTCATTGAGTCACTGTGAGCAAGATGACCCAAAATTGTAGACTGGAACACAGAAAAAGTGAATAAGGAAGGACTTTAATGAATAAATAAGAGGTTGACAGAAAAAAAAAAAAAACATTTCCAAGAAAGGTCTAAGCTCAGAAGCACTGGATGCTGCAACCAGAAGTAACCAGTGTGATGGAAAAGTGAGTGTAAAGCTGGATGGAAGGGGTGATGACTAAATGAGTGCAGCTGAGACTAATGAGCAGATGAAGAGCAGGCGTGCATGATGAACTGAAGTCATGACACAGAGACAAGCAAGCAAAATGAAAATGTACTGAATGCATCAAGATGTAAATAAAATAAAAAGAAACGACTGAAGAAATAAACCCCCCACACATCATGACTGATAAATGTGAACAATTAGCACTGAACACCATGAAGTCTCAGTTTCAATCGATCCAGGCAACACTGAAGTTAACGATAGGTGAAAATGTAGCAGAAGATGCAATAAAGTTGAACAAAATAAACAAGTGATTTCTATATAAGTGCCTTTTATATTCATCTTTAGAGAAGAGTCTTCTTGAAGTTGTCAGCCAAGTCCCAATGACTTTTGTTTTTATTGTAAGAACAATAAAAATAATCATTTAATGTTTTTTTGTCTCATAAGGTTTTACTCGGACCAAGCTACCTGGGATGTGGACCTCCAGTTTCTCTGGGGAAAACACCTGCTCATCACACCAGTGCTGGATCAGGTCAGCAAACACAGAACACTAGAAAAGCATAAATATAATATTTGATGTAAAATGATCTCCTCCTATTTAATGTAAACTTATTTTGTCTTGTGATGGCTGTGTTTAGTATTTCATTCAGATTTAAATGACTAAAATATGACACTTTTTTTAACAACATGATTTGCATTAAAAATAGATGTATCTCTTAACCTTTATCCTACACATGTACTTGACGACTGTCAGCATTATTATCATCAGTTATGGGACCATTTGTTAAAACATAAAGGGTTTAACTCATTTCATTTATTATCCTCTCTTCTTATGTTTAGCCTGGTAAGATTAAAGTGCCAGGGTTGTAAAGTGAGCAGAATTTAACATTTTTAATCACAAATGCAAGTACTATTTATAGGAAGCTGACATCTTTCATTGTCTACGTCACAAAGCAGTGATGAAATGATATACCTTTTTCCATAAAAGCAAAAAAATATATATCTTGTTTTTGCCAGGGTGCGGACAGAGTCCGGGCATATATTCCAGATGCCGTGTGGTACGACTATGAGACGGTAAACGTGCTTCCATTCTCCACCATCTTTCTTTTATGCGTATCATCTATGGAAGAACCCTTTATTTTAATGCTCACACTCATAAACAGCTCAGCGAGGGTAAAAGTTTTATTGATTAAACTGGTTATTTTGATTCATTAATTAGATGGAGCGACTTTTGGATCGCAAAAATCATGTTGAAATGTACCTACCTGGAGATAAACTGGGATTACACATCCGAGGGGGGGCCATCCTCCCCACACAGAGACCTGAGGTCACCACCACACACAGGTACTCACATGCAGCACCGATACCTGATGCTTGTGTGTGCACACAAAAAAGCCAAATATAGAACCATAAATACATCATGTCCAACATTTCATATTTTATATGTTTATTAGTCATTATTTCTCTGCACTTTGACACTTTTCTAGTCGTCGAAACCCCATGGGATTGCTCGTTGCACTTGATGATAACAACCAGGCTGCCGGGGAGCTTTTCTGGGATGATGGGGATTCTCGAGGTAATGCTTCTCCTCTCAGTTCAATAAAATGTGTTTATATAGTATTATTACCACTGATTACAGTCAGTGTTTTTTAAATATATATATATCGTGCAGTGGAAGCTATTTTCTATTTGAGCTCAGAGTTGCACAAGCCAGTTTAGGTTTTCAAATGATGTAAAGCAAGGTTAACAAGTGGAAGTCCATCACTGATGTTTGAGTGCAAATATGACACAAAACATCATCTTCGTCTGCTGTTATTTTTTAACAGACACGGTCAAAAATGGCAATTTCATCCACTACAAGTTCTCTGTCGACAATGTAAGTTTTCCTCATGTTCACTTAAATCATTTCTTTAACTGCATACTTTCCATGATTGGGGCTCAAATTCAAAGTAGAAAAACACTGAGTTGTTAGGTTTTTTATTTTAGTCACTCAGCGTGATTGATCTGTTTTGTGCTGCAAAGGTTTTGTTGGATCAAGTAAATAAATGTACAGTACTTTGTGTAGGATTACTTTAATGTAGAGGGCATACATATAGGAAGTTTGTTGTAAAAGTTGTTTAATGGATTTCTTTAGTTTTACACACAGTTTCCTCCATTATCTTTAACAAATGCATTTTTTATGTAGAATTGAACGTTTGAAATTATGTTGTGTTTTTGTTGCATTTAAATTCCCACTTTGTGTGTCTGCCACCCTGCAGGGAATATTGAACATGCAGGTGACCAGTGCTGGTTATAGAGACCCGAACAACCTCAGGTTTGAGAACATCACGGTCCTCGGCATGCCTTATCCTCCCACGTCAGTTTCTGTGACTCATGTTGATGCAGAGACAACCACCGTCCTGCCAAACATCAACATACACCACGATGGAGCCAAGGAGGTAATGCTTATAATGTAACATTTCATAGAGAAAAAATTGCATGTAATAACGATGATGCATTAGTTAACGTCACTGTTCTCCCTAACTACTAAACCACTCGAGCTATTCTTGTGTTCAATTTTATGTGAAATGTGCCACATCTGTTATAGTTCAGCCATTTTACAGATTAGTTTTGCAGAGTCAAGTGAAAGTTATTTATAAAGCACATTTAAAACAGCAGCTGTTACCAAAGTGCTTAACAATAAGGCAGTAAATACAAATAAGATGTAATTAAAAGCATCAAGAATAAAAACATAAAAACACACAAAAAAAAGAGAAACAATGAAATAGTAAATCAAATCCCGCTGTGTGAATCGTCAGTGGATACAGGTGCGTTTTAAGGAGAGATTTAAAAACAGGGAGAAGAGGCCTGTCTAATGTTCAATTCAGTTCAGTTTATTTGTGCCAATTCACAATAAACGTCTCAGGGCGCTGTACAGAAACATTCACGTATATAGAAAAGCCAATTAGTAAAGTTTTCTATGTAAGGAATAGTTAATGCAGATTGTTCCAAATTTTAGGACCAATGACTGAAAAAGCCAAATCTCCTCTGAGCTTCAGCCTGGTTTTAGGTACAACCAAAAGCAGCTGGTCACATGATCTCAGTGCCCAAGAAGGAACATAAGGTCGTTAAGGCTTAATTTGTAAACCGATCGATGCCGGAACGCATTTATACTTTTGAATGAAGTAGCTGCAATTTCCTGCACTTTGGTGTATTTTAACAGGTTGTTAAACATTTGCGATTGCTGGAACGCACCCTGTCAAAATCAAAGAGTTCCCGGATATTATTCCGGCAGGATTTGGCTCAATTTAAGCCCTGGTTAAAATATCAGAGAGGTATGAGGGTGCAAGGCCATTAAAGCACTTAAATGTCAACAGGAGAATCTTAAAATCAATCCGGACACGCACAGAGAGCCAGTGAAGGGAGGATAAAACCGGTGAAATGTGCTCAAACATATGAGTTCCTGTTAAGAGCTGAGCTTCAGCATTTTGGACGAGCTGGAGATGTGAAAGGGACACCTGACTGACCCCAATATAAAGCACATTACAGTAGTCTAGCCGGGTTGTAACGAATGTATGGACCATTGTCTCAAGTTCAGATCTGGTCAACATGGACTTAACATTAGCTATCTATCAGCTATCACTATCTGGCTTGGATGTGTGCTGAACCCATGAGCAGGATGGCAACAGGAGACTCCAGATAAAATCAGAAACTAAAGTTTATTGTAAATAAACAAAACGACATGCAAATGGGGAAGCTAATTTACTTTATGGAGAACATAGAGGGAGACAGATCACAATAGCCGTTGGAAGGACAATCCAGAGACAAATGACAAGACACAAGGAAGCTGAATAAATAGAGACACTGATGAGGAGGAATGACAAACACCTGTGGTGATTGGGATTAGACACAGATGAGACAAGAGCTGAACCCAGTTGACTATTGCAATGGTTTATTATCTGGGTGTATAAATACATGTATTTCTTGAAAAAGTCTTCAGTTGATCCAAAATGCTGCTGCCAGAGTCTTAACTGGAGTTAGTAGGAGAGATCATATCTCTCTGGTTTTAGCTTCTCTCCGTTGGCTCCCTAAGTCCAGAATTGAATTCAAAATCTTACTTCTAACCTACAAATCCCTCAACAACCTAGCCCAATCTTATATCCATCCATCCATCCATTGTCTTTACCCGCTTATTCCATTTTGGGTCACGGGGGTCGCCGGTGCCCATGTCCAGCAATCACTGTGCGAGGGGCGGGGTACACCCTGGACGAGTCGCAAGTCCATCACAGGGACACACAGAGACAAACGAGACAAACAACCATTCACTCTCTCACTCACACCTAGGGACAATTTAGAGTTACCAATCAGCCTAACATGCATGTTTTTGGTCTGTGCGAGGAAATCGGAGCACCCGGAGAAAACCCACGCATGCACAGAGAGAACATGCAAACTCCACCCAGAAAGGCCCCTGGACCGGGGTTTGAACCAGGGACCTGCTCGCTGAGAGGCAGCAGCTCTACCAGTTGCACCACCGTGCTGCCCCATCTTATATTCAACATCTTATTGTTCCGTATTTTCCTAACAGAGCACTTCGCTCTCAGACTGCAGGCTTGCTTGTTGTTCCTAGAGTTTTCAAAAACAGAACGGGAGGAATATCTTTCAGTTATCAAGCTCCTCTCTTGTGGAACAACCTTCTGTTTCTGCTCGTAAAGCTGACACATTGTCCAGTTTTAAGACTGGGCTTAAGACTTTCCTTTTTGATAAATCCTATAGTTAGGGTCGACTTGTCATACTTTCTTAAGCCTAGACTACTAGAGGACAAATTGACCTCATTTCCTAAATGATTAGTTAAAATTTAATATTTGTCATGTGATACTATTTCTATCAACATGTGATTCTTGACCTGCCATTGTGTATCTGTTCCTCTCAAACTCAGCCGGTCGAAGCAGATGGCCGCTTATCCTGAACCTGGTTCTGCTAAAGGTTTCTTCCTCATGAAATAGTTTTTTCTTTCCACTGTCGCCTTCATGCTTGCTCAACATGAATGTTCTGTGATGGAGTTGAACTCAAAGCAGTCTGCTCCTCAGATAAATAATGTTAAATTATTATTTTTATATATGAATGTTTCTGTTCAGTGCCCTGAGATGACTTCTGTTTGACTTGGCACTATATAAATAAACTGCATTGAATTGAACTGAATTGAACACAAAGAGGGGCAGCACGGTGGCGCAACTGGTAGAGCTGCTGCCTCTCAGCGAGCAGGTCCCTGGTTCAAACCCCGGTCCAGGGGCCTTTCTGGGTGAAGTTTGCATGTTCTCTCCGTGCATGCGTGGGTTTTCTCCGGGTACTCCGGTTTCCTCCCACAGACCAAAACATGCATGTTAGGCTGATTGGTAACTCTAAATTGTCCCTAGGTGTGAATGAGAGAGTGAACGGTTGTTTGTCTCTCTGTGTAGCCCTGTGATGGACTTGCGACCCGTCCAGGGTGTACCCCACCCCTCGCAGTGATTGCTGGACATGGGCACCAGCGACCCCCGTGACCCAAAATGGAATAAGCGGGTAAAGAAAATGGATGGATGGATGAACACAAAGAGGAGGAACACTAAGGGTGAATGTAACATGAGGAAACAGAAGGACAAAACCCAGAAACCCAAGCTGTTTGATTTTCTGTGGAAAAAAACTAAGATCACTGAACACTCAGTAGCACTAAACAGCTTTCAAAGTTGATGAGTAACTAGCAAACACAGTGAAACACTTAGCAGCTAAGGTCAGCTTTTTGAGTCAACATTCAGCTCCATGTTTCCTCACTATGTTGGTGTCTGCTGCTGAAAGTGTGCAATGGGTGAGTATCTGTGGCATTTGTTACACTGAATTTGATTTCATTAATAGGCCTTGCATTTGCAGATGCTGACTTTTTAAAGTATAGTACAACTAATTGTTTCTTAAATTTGCATTAATAAACTTAGAAAAACACTATTATGTCATCAAAATGTTCCAAGTATTTTATCATAAAACTATGCTACACCCTTGAGAGAGATTAATGTGTTTTATTGGGAACTACAATTAAAGTGTTGCATCTCAGGGTAAGAAAAGATAGATCAGCTGGGAATCATAACGTGCATATGTGTGTGTGGGGTGTGTGTGTGTGTGTGTGTGGGGGGGGGTATTCCAACGTGCACATTTGTTTGTGTCAGCACATGCTCTTATATAGAGTCCTATTGTCTAATGGCTCTGTGTGGTAATCATTGCATGGGGTTGGAGGGTAAATATGCTGGTAATCTTTGGCTTATCATGACGTTTAGTCCTCTTAAGCTCAGTCTGGGTGTTGAAAATGGCTCACAGCTGCCAAAATTCATTAGAGCCATGTGCGCTAAAAGAGTAGTGAACTTTACGTTAGACGAGTTCCATCTGCAGAGAGTAATAATTCATTTATTGTCTGAATTGATGTTTTGTCCCTCTCCTGCAGATTGCATCACAACATTGTTTTCTGTTCAACAAGTGTGAAGTTTCTCCTTTATGTTTTTATTTTATATTTTAAAATTGGGTCTTTTTTTTGTTTCACTCTCTGAAACCAATGTTTTGCCGTCCAGTTTTTCTTCAGCTCCTCTGGCTATAGCATCTTGTGTGTGACACTTTTATCACAACAAATTCAGTGAGCTTAAAAAAATGTACACACAAGCTGGCAATGGATCAGACTAACTCTAGTGACCAGATTAAACACAGACTCACAATATTCCATTAGTAAAACTGCCTCTAAATTAATAAAACCTGTGATGTGTTCATGTGCAAATGCTTGTGGCTACGTGCATGCTGTGATACTTCTGCAGACGTTGAGTTGTTTGCATTCTTTGAGCAGGTGCTTTTCCTGCATGGCCTGTCCTTGATGCTCGGGGAGACCTATATGGTTCAGTGGGACATGATGGCTGAAGATTATCAACGCTTTGACTGTCATCCAGAAGAGCATGCAGATGAAGACAAATGCAAAGCACGTGGCTGCATCTGGAAGGTGAGGAATAGCTCAATCTGATGATCATATTTGAAAACCATCTTCCATCCTCTGAATGTCCACCTGATTTTTTTCCATTTCTATCCACATGCAGCCAAGCAGCATTGAACGTGTTCCCTGGTGCTTTTATCCAAGCGACTATGGTTACACTGTTACAACAATCAAAGAAAATAATTCTGGCATCACCGCTGATATCACTCGAAACATGAAATACAGAACTAGCGGTCGTCCAGACTCTCCAGACATTAACAACCTCCGTGTTGAGATTCTGTATCATACCAGTCACATGTTCCAGTTCAAGGTGTGTTTTTGTTACTTCATCTGCTCACGTTTCCACGCTCATTCTCTGGCAGTTTGTCTTTATTCCAAAGCACCCCTCCTGCATGCTGGACACACAAACAGACTAACGCTCTCTTCATGTCCAGATCTGGGATCCAACTTCTGAACGCTTCGAGGTACCAGTGCCCCTCTCTGTCCCTGGTGCTCCTGAGACAAATGAGAACAAAAGAATTTACAAGGTCTCTGTCAGCACCAAGCCGTTTGGCATCCAGGTCATCAGGAAGAGCACAGGAACCAAGATGTGAGTGTTTGGGTCAGAAATGCTGAGCTTGTTGTTTGTTCTGAATCCTGACCAACCAGTCAGGAGTGTTTAATTAGTTTATTTTTCTTGCCTGTTAGCTGGGACTCTGCCATGCCAGGTTTTACCTTTTCAGACATGTTCATCCACGTGTCGACTCGACTGTCATCCGAATTCATCTACGGCTTTGGAGAAACAGAACATCCCACCTATAAACACGATCTGAACTATCACACCTGGGGTATGTTCTCCAAGGACCAGCCTCCTGGTGTGAGTATCAAAGTGAATCCCAGCGCTGCTTCGTCATGCAAGTGTGTTCAAGAAAGATGAATTAATGAATAAATCCTTCGAAAATATTTAATTACTGTTTTGACTTTTTGTTGAGATATGTGCTTTTAATGTTTTAGTAATTTTGTGTTCATTACCAAGGTTTTTGTGATTTTTTTTTTGTTGTGTGTTTCTCAGTTACGTCTGCCATTCTCACCTGTCAGCATTTTATTTCATTTAATTTAATACATTTATATAAACTCCTCAAACTCTAGCATCCACTTTTGGTGCCAAGTTTGCAAGAGCATTATTTACTTCTAAGAATGTTTTCAAGCCCAGTAAATCACAGTATTGTACAGTATTATATTTGCACGTTTTATTTAAGTGATTTACATTTTAAAGGGAAGTTCAGAAAATATGGAATTTGAGGAGATATTTCACTTCAGCGTTCACTGTGGTTTGGGTTTCCTCATTTGTTTCTATGCTAGAAACTAAAGCAGTAACTCAAGTTGGCACTTACAAATAGAGCCACTGAGCAGAGGTTTAGACCTTATGCAGCAGGACAGGGAGATTCAAATGTGGCAGATTTCCTCTTCTCATCTCTTTTCTTTCAGCTCTATTTCAACCACTTCCATTATCATTTGAACCTAAAACAAGGATGACGCTTCATTTTGTCTGTCAGTTTTAGTTAAACTAATGAGAAACCTATTTAGCCACGAATTAAAGCGTTGAACAACCCAGCTATAGCTATTCTGATCACACAGGTCATCACCTATAGATTCTGCAGTTTTACACATTTGATGCTCTTTCTGCTTCAGTACAAGATGAATTGTTATGGAGTTCATCCCTTCTATATGGGCCTTGAGAACACAGCTGATGCTCATGGGGTGCTGCTGCTGAACAGTAACGCTATGGGTGAGAACATCCTACAGTTACTACCACTCATTGATGTTTGTGCATGTACACACTGTGGGTTTATAGATTTACAAATGCACCACACATATCACAAACTTTTGATCAATGCCCATTATACAGTATATTACTGCAGGTTTTTTATCCACTTTGCTTACATAGAAAATTATTTTTTAATTTGTTATTCTCCATTTATGTCTCTCATCTTCTGAATCCTTTTTTATAGATAAAATATTATTCAATAAATTGATACAAGTAGATAATTTTTATTATTATTTTTGGCAACTACCCATTACTGTAATATGCAGCAAATAATTTTAACCTCTAACCAACACAAATGAATGCCTAATTCTGACACTAATTAACTTTAGTCTAACCTTAAAACTGAAGAATTGAGGAATAAAAGAGCCCTTTAAACATTAAATCTTGTGGAGTTTAATCAGAACCACAGAAGCTGTGGTACAACTTCTGGAAGTTCATTAAACGCAGGGTATTATGGTCTAAAAAACACTGCAATATACAGGTATCGTGATACAAAGTATATATCAGAACATCACTGTATTGTTGTTTAATGCGACATTTTAACTGCAGTGAAAATGTATTCTTGACAGTCCCAAAATAGTAACTTCAGAAATCTCACATCAGTATTTAACATGTTAAAGTGTAGGGTTAAGGCCTCTCTCACACCCCTCTAGTACATGAATCCCAACTACTATATACTGCGACGACGACGGCAATGATGGCGACGACTTATAAAACCTTGTTAGAAACCTTCGTATCTCTTTGCTTTGTATCCAGATGTGACTTTCCAGCCGACTCCATCTTTAACCTACCGCACTACTGGAGGCATCCTGGATTTCTACATGGTCATGGGACCTACGCCCGAGCTGGTTGTGCAAGAGTACACTGCTGTAGGTTTTGTCAGCCCTCTGGTTCATTTTGTGTGTGATTTTGTGCGCACGTGTGATTTGGGTTTGGCCTTAGAGCAGCTCTGAGAGCACTCCACATGCATGCTTACAGTAAATGGTAAATGGAGTTTAGTTACAAAATATCTTTCTAGCCAATCAGGTCATTCAAAATGCTTTACAACACAATCTGTGCACTCATTACCCATCCACACACACATTCATACAGCACTCTACAAAACTAATCTGAGTAAATCATTCAGAGGCTAACCAGCGCCTTTGTTAGATCAAATGCATACACTGATGGGGCACACATCGGAAACAATGAGTTCAGACCTGACTGAAAAATGTTGGATTGTATACCTGGATTATTGAGCATGGACTTTGTTGTAATGAGTTCAGTGTTTTGCCCAGGGACACATGGACATGTGACTACATACTGGTGGAATCAAACCTCTAAATCTCTTGATGGATGACTAAGCTGCCCCAAACAAAGAAAACTTAATGAACTGTGTCCTATTTTTGTGCAGGGCAGCTATTTTTGAGCTGAAGCGTTTTAACTTTTTTCTCTATTTTTATTTTAACAGCTGATTGGACGACCTGTCCTACCTGCTTATTGGTCCCTTGGGTTTCAATTGTGTCGCTATGGATACGCCAATGACTCTGAAATAGAAAGTCTGTACCAAGACATGAGGGCAGCAGGCATACCCTATGTGAGTTTTAGGCATTTTTTTCAATAATTGACATAAAATGGCTCCATACAAGATAAATGTTTGCAGAGCTGTGGCAGAAGATTATTTTCTGTATGATCTAAATGAGTAATGCATAAAATTAAATTAAATAATAGTCAAAATCACAAATACACTATTACTGATCATTCCCTGCAAACATTTGTTAATGTTTTACACCACTGTATTGAAAGAAGCACCAGTTTTATAATAGACCACAGTTAATCCTCTCTCTGTCAGTCTGAACAAACATTTTGAAAGCTCTTTGTTGCCCACTGCAGGCTTCATCACATCTACAAATTGCAGTTTGTTCTTGATTTTCCTTGCTTAAATAAAACTTTAGATAATTAGTGCTAAAAAACAAATCTGAAACACAATCTCTGGTGCCTAAATTTCATAAAATTCAAGCCTAATGAACAACCACTGAAGAAACATACTGAAGCCCATCTTCTACAGAGTAGAACAAAATTAAATAAATACATAATAAATAAATGTATCATTTAATTATTCAATAAATCTGTAAGTATCCATTGATTGAAACCAGTATCTTGACGCTCTGAGGTGTCTCCTCATCCTTAACACCATGCATTAAATTTCCACAGAATCCTTAGTGAAGTTGAACACTTTACTTCGGTTGCAAAAATCAAAACATGTACAAAATTAAAGAAAAGGAACTAGAGAGACATAGAGGGAGAGGTCAAAAAACTGTGAGGCTCCACTCTGCTCCACCTGTCTGCTGACAGCCTGACTAATGGCCTGCCAATAAACCACACCCACCTCAATACAGGTAATCATCAAAACACCTAATTATACACTGCTGCTGGAAAATAATATAACTCTAAATCTCTAATAAATCTTAGATGTTAATCACTTTATCATCAAAACAAACTAAATATCACACCTTTACCTTTATCATTTTAAATGACTCTCAGTGAATCACCTATGAACTCAAAACTATACAGTTACATTTGTTAACCATTTTAAACTGCATTTAGGCTCCAACATCATTAAATATACAATTAAATTATTAAATACACAATTAATTAATTAAATGTCCCATGAAATAAATTAAGGCACTTTTAGTAAATAATAACACTAAATAATGAAATGTCATGATACATTTAATTATGTGTTTATTTATTTAATTTTGTCACATTCCACCCTCCATACTACATTGTTGTGAACAGAATGAAAATATAAAGATATTCAAAAGATATTATGTTGAAACATTATCCCAAGTTAACTATCGCCCAAACTAATCCTGCATTCTTATAACAACACAAAATAACTTTTTTTTTTTTAAAGATTATATTTTATTTAGTTTTCAAGATCAAAGACAATCCAACCATATTTTCAAACTCAACAGGCGAGCTTAGCGGGAAAACTGTTTTTCTCTATGGGAAAAATGGGAGCCAAAAGGAAAAACAAGGAAGTAACATCCTCTGGTATTGTGAAAGTGCAGCTCACCATATAAGTGAAGAAATCATCATGTTACTTGTTACCTCGGTGTGCAGAAAATTATTGAAGTAATCTAAAAAAGTTAAATCTGGTCCTCTGGACGTTAAAAAAAACAAAACAAAGCAAAACAAACAAACAAAAAAAAGTATTGTTTTTTAATGTCCAGAGGACCAGATTTAACTTTTTTAGATTTTTCTCCCTGGATTATTGAGCATGCATCAGGATATTATTGAAGTAAGTTAGCAGGAACTGATTTGAACATGTGCTGCAGGATGTTCAGTACGCAGACATCGACTACATGGAGCGTCAGCTGGACTTTGTGCTGGACTCAGATTTTAAAGGACTCCCTGCCCTGGTTGACTCAATGAGAGAAGAAGGAATGAGGTTCATCTTCATTCTGGTAATGCCTTCCTGATGTAAACAACAGCTCTTCTATAAGTGCACTGTATGCAAGATTATTCACCGTCAGAGAAGGACACGTGTTTATACATTTTAAACCTTTTTTTTATTTTTTTCGCAATTATTTGGTCAATATTTACATTTGAGTAATATTTATAAAATCTAACTACCGGTAATAAAAATGATCAGAAGTATTGACATAAGCCTTAAAATATTAGAAGCACACTGCTTTTTCATCTGTTGTTGCACCAGTACAGCTCCAAGTAAAGACTAACTCTGTCATCAACGTGTTCAATTATTTTAACAACACAATTGTATTTATTGCCTAAATGTGAACAATTTGGTCTTACAGTGCTTTCTATCTGTAACATATTCATGAAAAATTATTTAATTCTGAATGAATAACACAGAAGTGTAGATCCGGTGTGCTCATGCGTATTGATTTGATTCCAGGATCCAGCCATTTCAGGAAATGAGACAAATTATCCTGCTTTTAAAAGAGGGCGAGAAGCTGATGTTTTCATCAAATGGCCCAAAGACATCAGTGATGAAATAGTTTGGGGAAAGGTAGGAAGGAACTGATCTATTTATCAATAAAACAGTGATTTAAAGTTGTAAAGGCATGACTTTTACACATATATGATTCACAACTTTTTTCCCTCAAGGTCTGGCCAGATTTCCCTAATGTCACAGTCGATGACAATCTTGACTGGGATACACAAGTAGAGGTACGCTTTGTACATTTTACTTTCCACAGTATAGCATGCAGCATATTAGAAAATATAAACATTACAAAAACCAGCAAACATACAAGAGTATGCCACATCATTCAGACTCAGGTAAAACTATAGTAACAATCGTTATTTAATTAAAAAAGTAATGTTCTGCTAGAAAAACCCACATTCTAGCAATCACTGGGGTGAAAGGATTTATTATAATAATAATAATAATAATGTCATCACAATGTCATCACTGTATGTTTCCATACAATGGCGAAATTAGTCTCTGCATTTAATCCATCCACCACCGGGTGGTGCAGTGGGCAGCTATTGAGGGTGCCCGGGGGGCATTTTGGGGATGAGGTGTGCTGCCCAGAGACACCACGACGTATGCAGTGACCAGGGATCGAACCTGGGACTTTCGGGTCCCAAGCCAGCTGCCCTGCCTCTACACCATCTCGTCCCCCATATTTATTGCTAATGTCTCAGAATTAGAAACCAGATGTTTGTTCATGCACCAGTAAGTCATAGGAAGACCTATTCAATAATAGGCAGGTGGATGTAAAGATATGGCCAAATAGTGTGCATCAAAGCATGGGATATTTCAGTTTTGATCATTTCAATTACTGATTTTGTTGGACTGTCCCAGCTCTACAGGGCGTACACAGCATTTCCAGACTTCTTCCGCACTCAGACAGCAGCTTGGTGGCATCAAGAAATCAATGATTTCTTTGTGAATACGATGAAGTTTGATGGACTTTGGATTGTGAGTTTACTGAAGAAGAAAACGTTTATTTCTGACATTCTACGCCATCATTATAAGGCCGTATTTCAAGTATCCACCTACTCTTCCTGATTTTCTGTCACCTTTTTACTACTCTCACCCCATCTCCATACAAAGGACATGAACGAACCCGCCAGTTTTGTTCATGGCACAGTTGGAGGGAAGTGTCTTGGTGATCCGCTTCTAGAAAATCCACCCTATATGCCACGTAAGAAACTTGCAAACTTCTTATGTCTTCTTTAGTTACAATGGATGGAAAAGATCCTTAAAATACTCTGTGGTTGTCTCTGTGTTTTTGTCAATCCTAAAGCCCTGGAGTCCAAACAACTCGGCTTAAACCACAAGACTCTTTGCATGAACAGTGAACACATACTTAACAATGGAAAGAAGGTCAGACACTACGATGTCCACAACCTCTATGGATGGTCCCACACCAAACCTACCTACGAGTAAATACCCTTTCATCTTTTTAAGTCCACTGGTGGCTGTGCAATCTGCATTGATTTATTCAGTTTCAAAGGCAGATACTGTTTGACATTTCAAGATATAATTGTGTGAGACAAGACATTTTCAAGAGTTATTAAACAGAAAACAACATATAGGCTGTGTCATCTGGGTGAACTGAGGCGTTACAATGAACAAGTGAAAATAATTTAATGTAAAAAAGAAAAAGTAGAAAGCTTTAGTGGAAGAGCAGTTTAAAAACAAACATAAAAATAAAGATAAAACATGTATATACATCTACACCAGGGGTGTCAAACCCACTTACAAAAGGGAGCCAAAATTAAACCCTTTTTCAAACTAAGGGCCGCTTTCAGAATCTAGATTAACTCAAGTTAGATACCCAACATCTTTTCTTGGTTGCAGGTTCCTCAACGAGTTTGATTGGTCTCATTTGACATTCTCTGTTGCACTTTTGACATCATAATCAAATATTACTGAAAAAATTAAAGTGATCAAAGTGTTTTTCATTTAAAATAACATCTTGGGGGCCAGAAAAGATGTCAACGAGGGCCACATTTGGCCCCCGGGCCTTGAGTTTGACACATATGAGCTACACAGAAATCTGGTCTTATTGTATTTTTATGATCAAGATGAACTTTATAAAAGTACATTGTGCAAAGTGCAAGAGAACATCTGTTTCTTCTCTGCGCAGCGCCCTGCTGAGTGTGACGGGGAAGCGAGGAATAGTGGTAACCAGGTCAACTTACCCCTCCAGTGGGAAATGGGCCGGACACTGGCTGGGAGACAATTTTGCCCGCTGGGACCAGCTGTCTAAATCCATTATAGGTATCTGTAGAGATACACAACTGATGAAACTTCAACGTTTATCAGGATTATTTTTAATTTGACAGAATCATGTCTCCACCAGAATGAATCCAGAACTTACCGTTGTTCTTTGTCCTGCAGGCATGATGGAGTTCAGTCTGTTTGGCATCTCTTATGTAAGAATCAGCATCTGATATGGGGTTTAACATAATCTTATTGATGACACAGTGTCCACTCTAAATGGCTTACAGTTGATCAAAGTGGATATTTTGTTTGCTTGATCAATGATCAATGAAAATCTTAAAATAATATTTCAAGCATGTCAAAACAAGCCCAGTCCCATTTGATTGGCTTTGTGTTTGTCTACCATCACCTCTATAGTTTATTAAATAATCTTAACTGGCATATGCTTTGTTTGTCCGCTTGTACTCATTTCTGTCGCCTGTATCTCTTGCAAAGAATCATTCTGTTGATTATTTTCTTCATGTTTCCAGCAAAATCACAATTTGACACTTTACTGAGATTTGTACAGACAACAACTGCCAACATTGTAGCAACAGAGTCAAAACACACAAAGAGAACGATGGCAGCAAACATCCCTGGGATCTAAAGGTGCTTTTAGTAGTTCCACCTGCTTCCTAATGCATTGTTTGTCACATTGTTTCAGACTGGGGCCGACATATGTGGGTTTTTTGACAAAGCAGAGTATGAGATGTGTCTTCGCTGGATGCAGCTTGGGGCTTTCTATCCGTACTCACGCAACCACAACAGCAAAGGGAACCCGGTTAGTAATTTTAAAACCACTCTAATACCCCAATTTAATAACTCTTAAGTGCTCAAGTTGATTTATAACTCAAATTATATAATTATTATCTAACAAATGTAAGTGAATTAAACAAAACACTCAAAAGTCCAAAATGTATTGCCAAAGAACTTATTTCAGCACGTTTGACGTGCATGAATGGGTTTAAAAATAAACATTTAATTGCTTTTCTCTCTGATTACCATACCAGCTTTATAGTGCACCACAGGAGCAAAGTGCTGTACACATAATAAAACAATCAGACAATAAAGAACAATTAAAATATTTAGTCACCATCACAGATAGTGTCAAAGGCAAGGGAGAAGAGATGGGTTTTAAAAAGAGATTTAAAAACAGACAGGGAAGAGGCCTGTCTGATGTTCAAGGGAAGGTCGTTCGCTGCCACAGCAAAAGCACGATCTCCTCTGAGCTTATGCTTTGTCTTCAGCACACTCAGGAGCAGCTGACCTGAGGGATCGAGAGGGGGTGTATGGAAAAAGCAACTTGGACTTATAGGGTAGGGCAAGTCCATTACAAGCTTTAAAAGCAAATACAATAATTTTAAAATGAATCCTAAATGGGCAGCCAGTGCAGGGAGGCTAAAATAGGGGGAATGTGGTCAAACTTTCATGTGCCAATTAAAAACTGTGCAGCACAGCATTCTGTGCCCTCTGAAGGTGAGAGATACGTGAATCACTGATTCCTGTATAGAGTACGTTACAGTAGTCCAGCCGAGTGCTCACAAAGATGTGGATTACTGTTATGTCACTGAGAATGAATCTGCTTTACTTTAGCCAGCTGCCTTAAATGGAAAAAAGACTATATTCAACAAGTGCTCTGACGTGATTTTCTAACTTTAGTCCAGCATTGACTTTGACCCCTGGGTTTGTAATAGTTGGCCTGATTTACTGGGCCAAGGAACCAGAATATACAGTGGGAATCTCAGTGGAGCTTCCAAAAACCATCACCCCAGTCTTTTCCTCATAGTTCTCAACCATCCAGGCTTTTATGTCCTCCAGACATAAAAACAGGGCCCATGAGAATTAGTCTTTTTTCTTTAGTGGGACATGTATCAATGTATCATCTGTGTAACAATGAAAGGAGATCCCATATTTTCTAAAAATAGAGCCAAGAAGGAACAGTACAGCGTGAAGGGGAGGGGCCCTAAAATGGAGCCCTGCGGGACCCCACACAAAATATTAATTATGGGTTTCATTTTCTGTCAGAGACAAGATCCTGTGGCCTGGGATGACAACTTTGCTGCGGCGTCTCGAGATGTCCTCAACATCCGTTACACCCTCCTGCCATACCTGTACACTCTGATGTTTGAGGCACACACCAAAGGAAGCACAGTTATCAGACCTCTGCTGCATGAGTGAGAGCACACAGAAAACAAAGCAAAATCACCATCAAATGCTTTACTGCCACTGGGTAACCAGTTTTTATTTTTTGTATTGCTCGTCATAAATGAATATGTCAAATTGAAAACTAGTTTATGAGACAATGTTTTGTTTAACCCATCTTTAGAGCCAATGCTTGTTAAAAAATAAGCTGGGTGGGACTACTGTATTATCACGTCATTGCTGACTATAAAAGAATGCTCAGTTAATGCTCATTTAATTTAAATGCATTCTGCTAGCCTCTGTAATCAGAAGGATCTGTTTGTTTTATTTGGATATATGACATGAGTGAGTAAAAGAAGAATACCATTAGATAGTTGTTATTTTTACTTCCTGAAGGCCGCCTGTACAGAGGACAGATATGCACTTGGCAATTCCTGCATGAGTGAAATACTATAAAACAGATTTATCCATTTGGAGAGGCTCATATAAAGTTGTACATATTTAAATAATTAAAAAAAAAATTCTAATAAAAGTATTTAAACAGTTGTTAAGGCTAAGAGTGCGTGACGGAGCTTTCGTTCCAAGATATCTGAGCCAGGGGTGATATTTATTTTACTTTGTGTCTCACAGATTTGTAAATGACAAAACTACGTGGGACATTTACAAACAGTTTCTCTGGGGACCTGCTCTGCTTATCACCCCTGTCCTAGATGAGGTACATTTATAAATTTACACTTTATTCTTTTAGCATTTTTATTTTTCTTATTAGACAGATTAAATATATAGCGTTTATCCTTTTAACTATCTCATGAATAGATTACTGATTATTGTTTCCCTGTTGTGTCTTTTGGTGTGACTTCTTCTTTGTTTCTTCTGAAAAGAAAGTCAAGGAAGTGGAAGGCTACCTTCCTAATGCGCGCTGGTACGACTACCACACAGTAAGCATTTGTCTAAAAATTATTATAAAGACAGTGATTTATGGCAAGTGCATAGCTGATGTGCTGTGAGATCAAATGCAAACATTCAGCCCTTTCATGCATAGTGGTCACTGCAGTGGACAGCTATTTAAAAGCCATTTTCTTGTATACGTATGGGTTTTTATGTTGTAACGGATCATAGACCACTAAAGTGGACACTAGTGCATCATAAAATCCACTGCCACTGGCCTCCCACTGCTAGATCAAGTCTGATACAATAACAGCTACTAAGGTGATGTAATTAGGTTTATTCACATCTGATTGGCTGGATAATTCATGTAAAACATGGAGGGACTTTATTTATCATTTGTAAATTACATTATTCACCTCAACTACGATGTGTTTTATACCAAAACACCAAAGACTTTCCTCAATCAAATCTGTAAGTAGTTCCATAAAATAAAACATCACATTTACAACCACAACTGCAACATAAATCATGGACCTTTGTTAATATTTTATGTAATATGTTTGTACTTGAGCATTGTAATTGTCCTTCTTTATATATATATTTGCTTTTTGGAACTAAGTGAATTTTCTGCTGGGAAACAAATGAAGGTTTATTCCGTTTTTTTTTTGTGTGTGTGTGTTTTTTTCATCACTGACAAACCTACAGTTGTTGACAACACTGATTAAATTAAATTGAGACAGTTGTGCTGATGCAACACATTTAAAGTTGAATAACTTTATGATGTTTTCAGTATTTCAGCAGTGAATAATTGTGTTGTCATTAGGCGAAGGATGTCGGGGTGCGTGGGGAAAAGATTAATTTGCCAACACCACTGAATCAAATTAATCTTCACGTCAGAGGAGGATACATTTTACCCTGGCAGAAACCAGAGAACAACACGTACCACAGGTGAGTACAATCACTGTTGTACATGAATTACTATATTTAGTCTTGCTTTTTGGCTGTTTGTGTTTTTGTATTTAAAACAGAACATAAAATTGTAATCGGAAAGTTTCTAGTTAAAAACCTGAAAACAGCATGAACATCTTTAGACTATTTTATTGTATTTACCTGCAGACAGTTAAAATCATTCTGGTTTGTGGTCAATCTGCACAAAGTAAGTGGGATGTCTGGAACAACTTTTAACACATTTCTGCCTGATGACAAAGAGGAAAATAAAGAATAAAATCTTTAAACCAAAAAGGCAATATTTGATGCGTACTCAGTGCAACTCTATTGATGGAAATAAAACACACCACGGTTGAAATTGATTTTAATTGCTCTAAAGAAAACAAAACTACTTTTTAAATCCAACTGTGCAATGATTGGAGACGTTAAAAAATATGTTGCATCTTCTTTAAATGATAAATGTAACCAGAGTGGTGAATTATATAATAAACTATTTTCCCAGCTGACATCATTGTAAAAAAAACTGTGGATTTTTGTAACACGAAGTAAACATATTTTCATAATTGCTTTCAAACTGGCCATTTTAACACAGGAAGAGAACGTTTAATTTTACATGACAAAAATAATTATACAAGCTTCCAGCTGTGTGAGGAGGAGGTGGCTGTGATCGAGCAGCAGTTTGATCAGGCCCTTTCATCAGAGACACTAATTTGTCTAAAAGTCCATTCTGCTTTCAGCCTTTTTGTCCCTTTTCATGTTTCAGCCGAAAGAATCCTTTAGGACTCCTCGTGGCCCTGAGTGACTCTGGAGCAGCTCACGGGTCATTTTTCTGGGATGATGGAGAAGGAGTGGGTGAGTGAACCGTTTCATCCGCCTCCAGGTGTTTTTACGATATGATTGTGACTATGTTGTGCTCATTTAATCCCAAATAAGATATCCACCTGATTCACACAGACACACAACTCATGCACAAACTACGTTATGAATATAAGTAGTACATATTCTTAATTTCTCACCATTCTTTTTAAAAGTGAGTGCTCACTGTCAACTACAGTGCACCTTGCACAGTGAAGTTATTGCATTTGTGTTTTTTCATCATGTCAGCAGCTTAGTTTGATAGATTTGTTTGATTTGCCTCCTAGTTTGGAGAATGTTTCCCTGAATTATTATATTTTTAACCTGAATGGTTTAGTTTAAGCTCACAGTTAGCTGTTCACACGTCTGTCTCGCAGGCTGTCCTTTTATTGCCTTCCCTCATCACTCGCTTGTTTACCTTTTCAAGCAGGTGGTACTGCAACTATTACTTGCAGCGTCAACTTTATCACTCAGTTTCTGTCAGTTACCAAATCAATCTACAAATGAGTTTGTTACGTTTGTTAGAGTCAATGCTCCTTTATTTACACACTGACAAACATATATACTGTGCATTTATATATATATATATATATATATATATATACACACAAGTTGTGTCAGGGCACTGAACAGAAACATTCACATACATACAAAAGCCAATAAGTAAAGTAAGGAAGCCAGCAGATGTGTTGAATCTTCTGTCCGATGAAAGTTGTAAAAGCTCAGTATGTGTACCTTCATTTCTCTGCCAGTCAATCATTCAATATTTAAAAAGAAACAACTTTATTTCCTTCAATAATTCTGCTCTGTGTTTACTTTTCTCTTGTTTCCGCTCGTTAGACACGGTGGGGAGAAATCAATATCTTTTGACTTCCTTTACAGCAGAATCAGTAAGTCTGAATGTGTTCAAGGATAAACTAAAGGTTGTGTCCTTTTCTCTTTTTTTTTTTAAACAATTCAATAAATATTTTTGTCCTTTAGCATAGTTTGGGAAAATGAAAATAAAAAGAGTCAAATCTAATAAGAGATAATGATTTGAATATAACTAATATACTCTTTTTAGCTTTGATGTTTTTCAAATTGTTAGATTTATTACAAGGAATACATATTTTTCATAAATTGTTCTCCATTTTATTGTTTTCTGGAAGTGATTACAGTACATGTTTGTTTATATTTGTTTACTTTTAAAATATTTTTGTTGTTTGTTTTTAAAATGGAAAGTCTTCGGATCAGGTATGAGACTTGATCACATTTAGCATTCGGGCTAACCTTTGGTACGTTCACATTTTATTTCTGTGTGGCCTAAAGTACAGTCAAATAATATATTTTTAATAAAAAAAACTAGAATTTTTAAAATTATTTTCTCCACCAATTCTTCCTCCAGAACACGTTGAGCAGTCAGGTTGTCCACAACGCACTGGCAGCTGCTGATCACCTGGTTTTGGGCGCGGTGAAGGTTTGGGGGGCGGGTCATGTCAGGATCACAGAGGCGACTCTAACAGACTCAGAAGGGAAACCTCATCTCCTCACTCTGGACCATAACCTTGAAACTCAGGTCAGCAGAGTGATCAAATGCTCTTCATTTACATTTACATCATGATGATCAATGACTGTTTCAATTTATTGAAAAGATGGGATCCTTTATTGTTTTTTAATTATTATTTCTTTAAACAAACACAACTTTTGTCTTTTTGTCCTTTTGTCTCATTCTTTCCACAGGAGCTGATTATAGATGTCACACCAAAGTCTTATCCTCTCCATCTTCCTTTTACTATAAACTGGAGGACCAGCAGCTGAAAGTCATACGTGTGTTTCACTCATAAATTATATTTATGTACCTCAAGGTTCAGCGTCAAACCTCGAGTACTTTTGGTTTTGATTCTGTCATCAAAGTGCCTTAAAATCAATCTTAAAAAAAAAAAGGTGTCAAACAACATAATAAAGTGTGTGATCGTGTACAAACAACTGACACTGTCTTAATTTGTTAAAAATCAAATGAAACATGATTTAAATTACCAGAATAATGTTAATACTGGGCTTTTCTTTTATAACTATGGCTGACACTTGGGGATAATAAATATGATTTACATGACATTTAAAGAAAGACATCGAATTATAACTATTTATACACATCTGCTGCAGTATACAATTATTGTATGGAAATAAATCACTTACTCTCTCACATGTGTGTTTGCATCTGGACATTGTTCTTTCAGTTTAAAAAAAAAATGTAATCAAAAATGTAACTTTAGGGTCAGAAAATAATTTTAACAGTTTGAAATTTGGTAATTTAAAACACATTTTATGGCATATGAAATGAAAGAATGCTGACTTTGTGCCTAAGAGACATATGCAGAGAAAACCCTTTTAAAATATTGTCCTTGACGCACATAACTAATGAAAATGTTCTTATCGTTAAGAAAATGTCAGCCATGCTAATTAATCATCATGTCAAAAAACCTCATCTTAAATTGTAATTTTTTTTCCTTTCACTAAAGAAAACATTTTGACATAATACATAAGGTAAGGATTTCCTCTTCTGGTTTATGTTGGAATTACAACTGACTTCATCATCTGACGCAGACAGTACACACACATACTTCAAGTATACACACATGCAGTACAGTCTACACATGAAACTTCTTCATGTGGTCTACAAACAGCTCACCAGGCACTTAACCCCTTTTTCATTGTGCAATATTCAGCGGACACTAAAACAGTTGAAAATCAACAAGTTAAACCATCCTTTACCAGCAGAGTGACGAAACCTGACGAGGAAAGTGGAAGAGAAGACGGGGATGAGATAATATGTTGAAATCTCAAACAGGAAACGTTGGCGTTCTTGTAAAATTATTTTGTAAAATGTTCTTGGCAAATGCAGCTGACAGCATCACATGGAGAAGTTCAATATGTAAAGTATTATTAAAAAAAAAAAAAGTTCAATACAATCAGCTCCACACGTTAAGTCTGTTGAATATGTTGAGCTGCAAAAGTATTCACTCTTACTGCTTGGTATTTTTTATGTATTGCTGCCGTACAGCATGGATTTTAAATTCATTTTCAATATGATTTTAATTAATCGCAAGACGGTGGCTCAGTTGGTAGAGCTGTCACCTCTCAGAGAGAAAGTTACCAGTTCAAATCCCAGCCGGGGGCCTTTCTGGGTGGAGTTTGCATGTTCTCTTCGTGCATGCATGGGTTTGCCCCGGGCACTCTGGTTTCCTCCCACAGACCAGAAACATGCATGTTAGGCTGATTGGTAACTCTAAATTGTCCCTAGGTGTGAGTGAAAGAGTGAATGGTTGTTTATCTTTTTTGTCTCTATGTGTCCCTGTGATGGACTGGAGACCTGTCCAGGATGTGTCCCCCTGCCTATCACACAATAATGGCTGGATATGGGCACCAGTGACCCCCGTGACCCAAAAAAGAACTGGGTAAAGATAATGGATGGATGGATAGAAGTTTGTTTTATTTAGTTTGATTATATTATTACAGGTGTAAACATGAATAATGATGATTATTGTTTGCAATCATTATAATTACTTTAAATTATGTGAAATATTATAATGGGTCTAATCATACTATCTCTCTTGCATTTTTCAGAAAATAAATTTTCCTTGAGAGAAACCTGTTTAAGTGTTTTTGAGCCAAAATCTCTTTACCTCAGAGGAGAGTCATAATATTTCAGAGTTCCTGAAAACACTTCTGAAAGCTGAAAGTACACACACAGTTTCTTTGTGTGACACCTTTCAATGTATCTGTTTTCCCCATCCTGGTGGTTTTTGTATTGTTTTGCCTGAGCAAAGACAACAACAAAGTTGCTCAGTAACAATTTTGTGAGAAGCAAACTAGAGTTCCAGTAACTACAGAAGATACAACAATTTTCACACTGCAAGACACATTTTCGGCTTAAAATGTAAGCTGGCCGAAGGTTGAGGTTCTCCGACACACCTTCTCATCAGCTGAGACACTAAACCAAACACTCATAGTGACTTTCAGTTACCTTGGGCAGTGCCTGGGCTGACTAGTCCTCTCCTTTTCGTGTATCCTGGTCTGAGCAGCCAGAAAAACCCTGGAAAGATGATCTAAAAAAGTTAAAGCTGGTCCTCTGTCCAGAGGACCAGCTTTAACTTTTTTAGATTTTTCTACCTGGATTATTGAGCATGCATCAGGATACCTGGAAAGATGAGTGAACTCAAACCCTCTACACTGACCTTGTAAGGAGTTCAGTACATATTCTGTGTATGCCAGTGATGCGAGTGTAACTTTGGGTCTGGTTATGCCATTTTAGCTGATGGAAACGGATATATCATTTCCTGTCTCACAGTGAAAACAAATAATTTGATCTGGTCCCATTAATTAACATCTCTCAACCAAATTCCAAAGTAAACTATTTGTCAAATTGTTAAACTTTGTCCAAATTTGTGAGTGGCAAAAGTATGTGAACCTCTAGGATTAGCACTTACATTGAAGGTGAAATTAGAGTCAGTTGTTTTCAGAGTCAGAGTCAGTCAGAGTCACAGATTCTTTATTGTCATTCGCACCTCATGTGGTACATGTGGTGGAGCGAAATTATGTACACAGGGTCCCAGTTACATCCAACAATAAAATGTCTAAGAAAAACAGTAATAACATCTAAGATATGAACTAAGAAAAACATCAACTAAATATACACTAAGCACTCATAACATAAAACATTGAACATCAGCACAAACATGAACATGAGTCTGTGTGAGCGGATGTGCACGCATGAACCCATCAACATTGAAACAGATCAGCAGCAACATGAAACAGATCAGCAGCAACATGATGTGATTTTTTTCACAGTGATTATTCTAGTTAGAGATTCATGAGTCTAACAGCCTCAGGGTAGAAGCTGTTCCTCAGTCTAGTGGTTCTACACTTAATGCTCCTCAACCTCCTTCCTTAGGGGAGTGGGGCAAAACGTGTGTGTGCTGGGTGAGTGAGGTCCTTCATGATGCAGGTGGCCCTCTTCCTGCATCTAGAGGTGCAGATGTCTGTGATGGTGGGAGGCTGACTTTGACAGTCTTCTGTGCAGCCTTCACCACTCTCTGCAAAGCTTTTCTTTCTGCGGCTGTGCAGCCTCCATGCCACATGTTGATGCTGGAGCACAGGATGCTCTCCACTGCACACCTGTAGAAGGAGGTGAGTAGTGATGGGGCCGATCCGATCCAGTATCGTATCGGCCTCCAATACCAGCATAATTTACGTATCGGATTTTTCCGATCCACCTGCCGATATTTCCGATCCATGATGCATGTTGGCTTCAAACTACGGAATAGATTTCCTGTATGGTGGCGTGTTTCATGAACCCAGAGTAATAAGACCCACCTCACATTCAGGAAATCCAGTTCATAGTTTGCAGCCAGCTACAACGTGAGGACTGAGTTAGCAGCACTGTTGCTAACAGCTAACAAACTTTTCATCTAAACATGTCCGCTGTGTGGAAGTATTTTACACTAAACACCACAAAACAAGACAGCAATGTGCAATGTCTGCAGAGCCATAGCGCCACATTAAACCGCAGTAAAGTTAGTTTTACGATGGACATTCGAGCTCCGTGGCTTCACCAGGGCGCTACTCTCACTGAACCCACAACTGGCGGCTCGACCCCGGCCAGCCGCGTCCAATCTGCCCCGCTCAGTCTGCCTGTCTCTGAGGAGGGACAAACTGAGCACGGCTGCCCCAAATCAGGCTGCTTGCTTCGGATTGAACAAGAAGAAGACATTGCTGAAACCATGGAGCTCAAATGTTTACAGATAAGTTGCTAAACTTCATCATTAATGACCATTACAACCATTAAGTTGTAAAAAAATAAGGATTTGGGGAGTGGTGGCGCAGAGGTTAGAGAGGTGGGCTTGTGATCCAAAGATCGCCGGTTCACGCCTCGGCCCGGACAACATCAAAAATTGCGGGTGGGGTAGGTGAAACACCCACACTTGCCCCCACCCTTATTCGCCCCACTCTGGGCCCATGAGCAAGGTCCTTAACCCCACCATGTGCTCCCTAAACAGGTCTCTCTTGAAAATGAGTTCTCGTGGCTCAATGAGATTAACCTGGATAAATAAAGGCTAAATGAAAAAAAAAAAAAAATCACAGTTTGATACTTGCATCCAAGATATAGTTTACCCTCCAGAGATATTTATCAGTACAACAGTAGACAATCATAAAAAAAACATATGATTTGAAAATTTTATTAAAAACAAAAACAGCTACATTATAAAGTGATGTAAAATACTAAAAACAGGAACATCTGTTGGTTCATGCCATGACCTTAACATGTGTTTGAAAACATTTAACATTTAATTTAATTTAATTCATTTATTCATTAATTTAAAAGAAAGAAAATAAAAATAAAAACAATCATCAAAAAGAAAACACTGAAGGAAAAGAGTGAAGAAATAAGAAAATTCTTATATATGCCCCTTATTTAAAAAAAATAAAATAAAATAACTTTAAACAATCACTTAAATTAATCACTTTAATATCCACTTTAAAGCTAGGAATAAAAATAACCATGTTTTGTGTTAGCATAATTTAATTCTAACTTTAAAACTTATCCAACATTAATAAAACTTACCTCAAGTTGCCTTTTTGGACATGCATGCATGTACAAATTGTACTTGAGAGGAGATTAATACAGCCTCATATAAAATCATTGATGATGATGATATCGGAACTGGATCGGTATCGACCAATATTCAGACTTAGGTATCGGGATCGGAAGTTTAAAAAAAGTGGATCGGTGCATCCCTAGAGGTGAGGACTGAGCTTCCCAGACCAGTTGGTCTCAGCCGCCTGAGGAAGTAGAGTCTCTGATGAGCTTTCTTGATCAGGCTGGTGGTGTTGTTGCTCCAGCTGAGGTTGTCATTCATGTGTACACCCAAGTACTTGTAGCTGGAGACCACTTCCACCGTAGATCCTCTTATGTTCAGGGGGGGTGTAGATGTTTTTGTTCCTTCTGAAGTCCACAATCATCTCCTTTGTCTTCTTCACATTGATGTGAAGGTTATTCTCTTTGCACCAGCTCTCCAGGTGTTCCACCTCTTGCCTGTAGCTGGACTCATCATTGTTTGTGATGTATTCCACCGCTGTATCATCTGCAAACTTTACAATGTGACAGCCTGGATGGGTAGCTGCACAATCATATGTAAGCAGAGTAAACAGGAGGGGGCTCAACACACATCCCCGAGGAGAGCCAGTGCTGAGGGTTATGGTGGAGGAGGAGAAGTTGTGGATCCTCACTGACTGTGGTCTGTTTGTTAAGAAGTCTAGTACCCAGTTGCAAATGGAGGGGCTTAGTCCTAGTTAGTTTCAATTAATAGGATGATGATCAGGTGTGAGTGGGCACCCTGTTTGATTTAAAGAACAGGGATCTATTAAATTCTGTTCTTCACAACATGTTTGTGGAAGTGTATTGTGGCACGAACAATGGAGATTTCTGAGGACCTCAGAAAAAGAGTTGTTTGCTCATCAGGTTGGAAAAGGTTAAAAAAACATATCTAGAGTTTGGACTCCATCAATCCACAGTCAGGCAGGTTGTGCACAAATGGAAGAAATTCAAGACCATTGGTTTCCCTCTCCAGGAGTGGTGGACCAACAAAGATCATTCCAAGAGCAAGGTGTGGAATAGTTGCCGAGGTTACAAAGGACCCCAGGGTAACTTCTAACAAGTGAAGATCTCTCTCACATTGATGCTAATCAATCAATCAATCAATCAACTTTATTTATATAGCACATTTTAAAAACCACAAGGGTAGCCAAAGTGCTGCACAATAAAACAATAAAAACGAACAAAACAATAAAAACATACAAGGCATACACAAAGAAACATAAAAAAACCCATTCACATACCAGTTTCACAGCAGGTGTATTAAAAAGCCATAAAAGATAAGATCACGTGTTAAAAGCCAAATAATAAAAGTGTGTCTTTAAAAGAGATTTAAAAACAGGAAGAGAGGAGGCCTGTCTGACACTCAAGGGTAAATTGTTCCACAACCTGGGAGCAACAACAGCAAACGCTCTGTCACCTCTGAGCTTCAGCATAGTTTTAGGGACTGTCAGCAGCAGCTGATCAGCTGATCGTAGGGATCAGGGTGGACAGTAAGGCTGAAGCAGCTCAGACAGATAATAATGTTCATGAGTCCACCATCAGGAGAACACTGAACAACAATGGTGTGCATGGCAGGGTTGAAGGAGAAGCCATTGCTCTCCAAAAAGAACATTGCTGCTCATCTGCAGTTTGTTAAAGATCATGAGGACAAGCCAGAAGACTGTTGGAAGAAAGTTTTGTGGACGGATGAGACCAAAATAAAACATGTTGGTTTAAATTAAAAGTGTTTTGTTTGGAGGAAAGAATACTCTGCATTCCTGCATGTAGATGAACAGATGCTCGGATATATTCATCATTTAACACGGATTCCTCATTTTTCTGGACTGAATAAAACGTGCATTGAATTTAAGGAAATGCAAACGTGAGACGTCATTTATGTTTGACCCATCAAAATGAATGCGGTCATTTATTTACAGAATCAAAGTTTAACATCAAACATTTACATTAATTTGGCAAATTATGAAAATAACAACATAAGCAATCAATCAGGAAAAATCATATGGCCATGATTTTTCCGTTGCTTCACCACAGACATTTATGAAACTGTACAATTATGATCTTTTACCCACACGGATGTGGATGAGCATTTTACACAGACATTTCTAAATATCTGGGAGTATATCTACTTGATAGAAAGTTTAAAGATGGGAAAGAAGTTTAGAGGGAGTAAAGATGGTATGGGAGGGGAAGTGTTCACCAGAATTGACACTCTCCGTCAGAACCCAGCTCTCCCCGGTACGCTTGGTAGGAAACTTGACTCGTTACCTTTCTGAGGTGAATCAGCAGATATGGAGCTCCGTTAACGCTACCTGTCCAGCGTGTCCTTGGGATGCTGTGAATCGTCAGAAGTAGTGGCGAGTGAAAATGTTATAATCCCATGGAACTCGGAAGAGCTCTGTTGTCATGTCAGGATCATCCCGTCTCTCACAGAACTGGGCTTCTCTCACAGAACTGGTTGAACTGTGTATCCAGCAGAACTCCAACAGCACTCCATCAGAACTGAACAGAACTGTCCCAGAACTGTTCCAGCACCATCCCAGAGCTTCTAACAGAACTGTGTAGTTTACAGATCTCGAGCAGAACTGAGTAGACCAGGAAGTACTGACATTTTAAAGAGCTGTTTTCCGGTCCATCTGGGAGTATTACCATTGGTCAGAACCGACCAGACGGAGTGTGTTTTGTGACGTAAGAGGTTAGAAGACAGCAAGAATTGTTATGGAAAGATCAGAAATGTTCTCACAGACAGAGAGAGTTTTGTTTTGGCGCGTTTCAGAAACAGGTGCCAAAAACCTCTATATTTACGTCTGAGAGGATTCTAAAAACATGACAGTTCGTTCTAACAACTTGTTTTGCGTTTGACTCCAACCTTGGACCAACTTACACTTGCTCATTCAAAAGCAGAAATCAGAAAAGGCACAATCACTCTGTAACAACTTTGACATGAGTTCTAACTTTGCGTGAGAAAAAATCATTACACAGTTAATAAAATTGATTAGTTCACTGCAACATCTAAAATGGTCTGAACTAAGACACTTTGATTATCAACATTTGTAAAATAGTAATGATAATAAAACAGAGAGTGTTCTTTTCACTTGAATCTTCAAGAGAGAAAGTCTCAGGATGGGTGAACCTGTATTTCTGGATCCAAATCAATGAAATGACAGTTCCTGTCCCACAAGGTTCTTAAGGTCAAGATTTTTGACCTTAGACTTAGTTTTTGACATGGGCCTAGTCCACTACAGTCCCCCCTTTGGAAATCATCACCTGTCCATGGGGATGAATTCCAACTATGGACTTACGCCTTCGATTGTCCTTGAAGCTTGATGTAATCCAGCAAAGAAACAAGAGTCAAGAGTAATCCAGCAAGGAAAACAAAAGTCAAAAGTAATCCAGCAAGGAAAACAAAAGTCAAGGTAATTCCACAATGTTCTTGGTAATTCCATTGTGTTGATTATAATTCCATATCGTCTCGATAATTCCATTGTAGCAATGCTTTAACCCCTTGAAAACAGAGTCTGTAATCCACTGGAAAAAGTCATATAATCCACAATGGTAAATCCACAACGATTGGAAGTGTTGATTAATCAGCATACAGAGGGGTACCCTTGGGTTGAACTGAAGAAGCGGCCACTGGATGAAGAGTGGAGACCAACGTCAGGATTGCAGGTCGCCTCCAGCGAAGGTTGTCTCCAGCGACGTCCAGCCTGTGTCGTTCTGGTTCAAATGTGTCATGCAATTATGTGGTTTAAGGTGGGCTTATGAAGGTGATTTTACATAAGGCCTTAAACTATATGCACCTGGTGTGTAAGCTATTATGGTTGGGAACAGCTACAACTACCAGTTAAGGGGTGGAGCATGCTGAAAAGGGGTAACTACAGGGGTTTAAGCCTAAAGAAAAGGGTTCCAAACTACTTTTCCATTTCTAACTTGGGTTAAGTTAGCTTTACATGGCAAAATATAGTTTGGTTCAAATGTCTGTTGTCTTTTAGACGAACGACTTGAGATTGGGTGTTTGGTTTCCCCATAAACGTTTTGGAAGTCTATGGCGAGACTTATCAAAGAGAATTAGCTATCCCCCCGAATAGAATTGTTC
>NC_056501.1:21970509-21971062 GCF_014905685.2 Nematolebias whitei
ATATAAACTTAGTCTGACATGTTCAGTCCTGAGGTCAGAAGACACTCTGTGCTTCTGCCTGTCTTCAAATAATCTATTTCCTGTATTTCATTCACTTCCGTTTTTCACCCCTCAAACAGTCTGACTGACGATGACTGATGGTGAGCAGTTTGTGTTTTGTCTGTACCTCACTTTCTGTTAGCTGCTGATCGTTGAGACATGGACGCTGTGGTTGGACTCTTTCTGCTGCTGCTGCGAGTCTCTCATGGTGAGCTCTTAACTTTATACACTTTATTGACTTTATCTGCACTATTTTAATGCAGTAACTCTAATAAAAACAAATTAAATCCAGTTTAAAGTTGTCCTCTGTGTTGTAAAGCAGCTTGAATGTTTAAAACCAGTTGCTGATTCTGTTATTAGCTATGAAAGCAGCAAAACCTCTGAAGTTTTTAACTTCCTCCTTCTTTTACTTTTTTTGTTATCAAAGATTCAACAATACTCTTCATAAAACCTCTTAATGCAGGATCTAATACATTATATTACCATCCATCCATCTATTATCTTCTGCTTGATT
>NC_056501.1:21971162-21983954 GCF_014905685.2 Nematolebias whitei
TCTGACTTCAGATCCAGCAGAAGCTTGAGCAGGGAGGCCCAGACATCTCCACAGCCTTCTCTTCCAGCTCTTCTGGGAGGATTCCAAGGCATTGCCAGGCCAACTGAGGGATGTACTCTCTCCAGTGTGTCCTGGGTCTTCCCAGTCGGACATGCCCGAAGCACCTCCCTAGAGAGGGGCCCAGGAAGCATCTTTACCAAATGTGCAAACCACTTCAACTGGCTCCTCTTGATGTGGAGGAGCAGCAGTTCTACTCCGAGTCTCTCTCAGATAACTAAACTTCTCTCCCTGTCTCTAAGGGAGAGTCCAGCTACCCTGCAGAAGAAACTCATTACAACCTCCTGCATCTGCAATCTCTTTCTTTCGGTCACTACCCAGAGTTTGTGGCCATAGATGAGGGTAGGAACGTAGGCCGACCAGTAAACAGAGAGCTTTGCCTTACAAGTCAGCTCCCTCTTTACCACAAGGGACAGACACAGAGTCCATAATACTGCAGATGCTGCACCAATCTGTCTGTCAATCTCATGCTCCATTCTTCCCTCATTCGTGAACAAAACCCCAAGATATTTGAACTTCTCCACTTGAGGCAGAACCTCACCCTCGACCCGAAGAGAGCAATCCACCATTTTCCAATTGAGGACAAAGGCCTCAGATTTGGACATGCTGATTCTTAGCCAAGCCGCTTCACACTCTGCTGCGAACTGCTCCAGTGGGAGCTGAAGATCATGGCATGATGACGCCAACAGAACCGCAAAGAGCAGAGATGGAATCCTGAGGCTACTAAACCAGAATCCCTCCGCCCCCTGGCTGCACCAAGAAATTCTCTCCATAAAAGTTATGAAAAGAATCTGTGACAATGTGCAGCCCTGGCGGCATCCAACTCCCACCCTAAAAGGGTTCAGCTTACTACCAACAATGCGAACCAAACTCTTGCACCGCTTGTAATGTGATGGAACAGCCCATAAAAATGGACCCCCAATCCCATACTCACGGAGCACACCCCACAGTGTACCCCGAGGAACACGGTCAAATGCCTTCTCCAAGTCCACAAAACTCATGTAGACTGTATGGGTAAATTCCCACGACCCCTCAAGAACCCTAGTGAGGGTAAAGAGCTGATCCAGTGTTCCACAGCCAGGACGGAACCTACATTGTTCCTTTTGGAGCCAAGGATAGACCAGCGATCTGACTCGCTTCTCCAGTACCCCTGAATAGACCTTACCAGGGAGGCTAAGGAGAGTGATGCCCTTGTAATTTGAACACACTCTCCGGTTCCTCTTTTTGAAGAGGGGGACCACCATCCCAGTCTGCCAATCCAGTGACACTGTCCCTGATGTCCACGCATTGTTGCAAAGGGGAGTCAACCAAGACAGCCCCACAACATCCAGAGCCTTAAGGAAGTCAGGGCAAATCTCATCCATCCCTGGAGCCCTGCCGCAGCAGAGCTTTTTAACTACATTGGCAACCTCAGCCACGGTTATAGACAGACCAAGTCCGGAGTCCCCTGACTCAGCTTCCTCCATGGAAGACATGCAGGACTGAGAGGGTCCAAGAAATATTCCTTCCACCTCCTGACAACGTCACTGGTTGAGGTCAACAGCACCCCACCTTTGCTGAACACAGTGTTATTAAAGTGCTGCTTTGCCCTCCTTAGTCTCCTGATGGTTTGCCAGAATCTCCTTGGAGCCAACTGAGAGTCTTTATACAAGGTCTCACCGAACTCTTCCCACATCTGACCTTTTGACTCCTCCTACATCCAAGCTTTTACCTCAGCAACAGCCAAGGCTGTGAACCGCTTGTCCCTCCAGAACTCCTCAGCTGCCTCTGGAACCAAACCAACCAACAAGGCCCAATAGGACTCCTTCTTCAGCTTGACAGCCTCCCTAACCTGGGGTGTCCACCAACAAGTTTGAGGATGGCCACCGCAAGAAACACAGACAACCTTGCAGCCAGAAGTGCGGAACATGGCCCTCTCGGACTCAATGTCCACCGCTTCAGCTGGGATGTGGCTAAAGCTCTCCTGTAAGTGTGAAATGAATATCTTTCTGACGCGTTCTTTTGCCAGGCATTCCCAGCAAACTCTCACTACACTTTTGGGTTTACCAGGTCTGTCTGGCATCTTACCCCGCTATCTGACCCAACTCACTACCAGGTGGTGATCAGTTGACAGCTCAGCTCCTTTCTTCACTCGAGTGTCCACAACAAAAGGCCACAAATTAGATGACACAACTACAAAGTCAATCATCGATCTACAACCTTATATTACCTACAAAATTATATTATATACGACTAATATGTTTTATCCATAAGCTCGGCCTGTTAGTCTAATAAAAATGCCGTAGTGTGAACATTAATTTATCATTTTAATTTCATACTTCGATAATTTTATCATAAAAATGGTATTTTCTTGAAAACGTATTTTCATTTCACTTATATCTGTGGGACAATTCTTTTCAAAACTCTAAAATCCTCCAGAAATGTAGCTGATGTAAAAAAAAAATTATCATAATATTCAGCTTTTATGTATATTATGTTTCAAAGGAGGACAAAAATGGTTCAAAAATATTTTTTTCTGATTTTTTTCTAAAGGATGTTCTTAGTTTTGTGTTTTATTTATTATTTATTTCATTTTAGCACAATGCTAATCATAAAAGACTGTGTTCCTAAACTCATATAAACTTAGTTGAAATAATAAATTACATTAAAAGTCACTAATGTAAGATAGTAAAAAGGATGATGTTTTTAGATCAGTTTTTTGATCAAACAAAACGTTGGTTACGTATTGTAACCCCAGATTTTATGAGTGTAAGCGTAGCCCTTTGTGTTGTTATCACTGCTGTGATATTTTTTAGTTGAAAAAGCTCAGAAATGTTTAGAGTATTTACTTTGAATGTTGTAAGTTTCAGGTGTGCGCTCTCACTGTGACGGCAGACAGAATGGAGCTCAGTGTTTCGGAACAGTGGGAGGATCTGTGGACATCCAGCTGATGAACAACACCGCAGAAATAAAGAGAGTCCAGTTGGTAAAGGAAACCTCAGTAATACTAAACTGGATAGCCAATAAGACTGTGGCTAATAACACGAAGAGCAGAACTCTTTTTTTCCCCAGTAATGGAACATTTAGGCTCTACAACCTGATCCAGTGTGACAGTGGTCAATTTAATGTTCAACTGTACAAATCAGATGGAAAATTAAAAGGAAACCAGACTCTTCACTTATCTGTTCAAGGTAAATACTTTCATACTTGAACCACAAACTGAATAATCTAACACTGTGTTGATATTAATCCTAAAACATCTTAAAGTGTGTGTGTACCTCCATGTTTCATGATCTCATTAGAAATGAAATGAAAAATTATCATAAATTAACAACAAACAAATCCTGTCACTAATTTCAGAGATTACAGTTCAACTGGGACACACTGAATTCTTGTTAACTCAATCACTCTGCTGCGCCACAATCTTTGACATGTCTCTCTTTCTCTCCGGGTCTGTTGTTTGAAATTCGCCTGCACTCTTTTCTGATCGTCTTTTCTCAAACAGGCCAACAATCCTTAAGACTTGGAGCAGTCTCTGCACTTGTAGTTTTCTGCGTGTGTTTAACAGTCATCTGTGCTTTGAGGAAAAAGAATAAAAGAAAAGGTACATAAAGCTTTTCTTGACAGACTGATTTAATGTTTAGAGAATTGTGATAAATGTACTAAAGTAAATATATAACGCACTAAATGTGTTCTGCAAAATGCTTCTTTGGTCTGAGTTCATTTCAAGTCCTTCTCATTTACAGATGAAGGAGAGGACACAGAGGTAACCTACGCTGATGTCAGGCTGGTCCACCAGCCGGTCAGGAGGCCAAAGAAGCAAACGGTGGAAGAAGTGGAGTACGGTGAAATCAAGTGTACAGGATGATTTCTGACTAATAAAACTGAGGACAACTTTCTGCTCAACAAAAACAGAAAATGCTGATAATTTGAACTGTGTCCTGCTTTTGAACTGAAACACTGAAGACATCCAAAGGGCAGTAGTGGTGTTGACATCTGAAGGGTTTTCATCATGCATCATTTCTTTTACACACTTTTCCATGCAGGGCTATGAGACAGTGGGCATTAGGGGACAGGTTGGGTACACCTTGGACGGGTCACGAGTCCATCACATAGAGCCAAACAAGATAAACAACTATTCAAGCTCTCACTCTCACATAAGGACAAATTAGAGCTGTGTTGAAAAACTACATTTTAATATTTTACTTTGTAAATGTGTAAATTATGCTTCTGGTGGATCATTGGTCGTGCAAACGTAGGTTGAAAATGCAAATGTTTTATTAATAAATGGGAGGACTGTGAAGTGGTGTGATGTTATTTGAGGAAGTGATTTTAGGCCTGGATATGATTATTTCCTCAAAGACTAAATTAACCAAAAAACATATGACCAGAAGTGATTTCATCAAATGTAAGCTAACTAGAAGACGTAGGATGGTATATAAAAAAAACAAAAAAACAACTGGGTTAAAAAATCACACTCTGAACATTTATTTGAACTGTGTATGTTTTCTTCTTTCTTGTAAGAATCAAAGCACTCAGACTCCTAAAAGTTTACCAAGGTTAGGTCAGGTCATCTGGATGGATTCTTCTTTGCTGAAGAATCTTCATCTTCTTTGTTGTCATCCGTCCAGATGACCTGACTCATCCTTGTAAAATTTTTTTATAGATGTAACATTGAGCATGCATCAGGTTGTGTTTATTTGTCATATGCAGTTTAACACAAGGTTAACAGTACAATGAAATGCTCAGGATGAGAAGAACCGACTTGACTCGCTTAAAAAAAACAAAGAACAAACAAACAAGAAACACTAAAACATGCAATAAGGATACGGAAATAAAGTACCAAAAAGTGTAAAAGTAATTGTAATATTTACAACGTCCTAAAGAGAAACTAGCAAACAACAATATGATAGAATTTTAACGGTGCAAGCAGGATGAATTTGTATGAATAAGTATTTCAAGGTAGTAATATAAGCTAAAATACACACACGCACGCAGGCACGCACACACACACCCACACACAAATATACATATACATATATAGCACATAATTAACATAAACTACACAGGTTGTGTGACAGGTTATTGCACAGGTAGTGTGTGACATAGATATTGAATTATGATGGTAAGGTAAATACATATGTATCATATACATGCAGCATATATATGCAGCAATAAACATATTAACTGTCACAAGCTAACATTAGTCATATTATTTGTCACAGATGTGGCTTGGTGCAAAGTTATTGCCAGTTGTTCAGTGTTATTTATCAAGAGTTCAGTAATCTGACAGCTTGTGGATAATAACAGTTTTTGAGTCTTTTTGTGAGTGATGACAGATTCCTGTATCATCTGCCTGAGGGTAGTAGATGGAAGAGTCCTTGTGCTGGGTGGGTGTGGTCCTTAATGATGCTGCGTGCTTTACGCAGACATCAGCTGTGGTAGATGTCCTGGATGGTGTGGAGACTGCTACCAGTGATGTCTTCTGCTGTTTGCACCACACTGTAGAGCTTTCCTGCTCCGACTGGTGCAGTTCCTGTACCACCCTGTGATGCAGCCTGTCAGCAGGCTCTCAATGGTGCACCTATAAAAGTTTGTGAGGATGCTGGTGGTCATACCTCCTCAAAGGTATTAAGTTTACTTTAACAAGCTCTGCCTTGGACAGCCAGAAAAGTGGCCCTCAGCAAAGGTTCTCAGCTGGTTCATTGTTAAAGTGAAGTTTTGGTTTGTGCAAGGTCCGTTCTGAGGACAGTGAGACTCTGATGGAGCTCCACAAACCAGGGCATAAAATCAGGCAAAGAAAGTTATGACTTTTTGGGCTTAATTTTTCCTCCTTTCTTTTGTTGTTGCAAAGGCATGAGAAGGCACTCAAAGGGAATTGTCCAGGTTAGACATGGTTGTAGTGAAACCAGCCAGAGAGCACAAGCCAGTTGTAAAAGATGAGGGTTGTGATCCTGTCCCAGTGGCTTTCAAATCCCCAAATGCATTCCGGCAAGGTTCATCCCAAAGATCCAGTTCTCCAAATACTATGTATGCTGTTCAGTGTCAGGAGGGCTGTGATCAGTCTTACATCGGGAAACTAAACATCCACTGGCCAAAAGGATGGCCCAGCACAGAAGATCAACATCATCAGGCCAGGACTCTGCGGTCTACACTCATCTCCAGGCCAGCGGTCACTCTTTCAGGGATGAAGATGTGCACATCCTGGACAGAGATGAACGATGGTTTGAGAGAGGAGTAAAGGAGGCCATCTTTGTGAAAAGAAATCGTCCATCATTAAACAGGGGTGGAGGCATCCATGTTCAACTGTCCCCCTCTTACAATGCTGTGATTGCTAGTATCACTCAGCCTCCTGTGAATAGTAAACAGCTATCAGGGCATTAACGACCAATTGTTAGGCTGATGGTCCTTCTTGATCATGTGAACATTTAGTTTTGGCTGTCAGCAGCACACTATCTGATCCACTGTGAGTAGGTGCTGCTTATAAGACTGTTTGACGCAGCTCCTCTGATGCTTGATAGTTTTATCTTCTATACCCAAATAAAGAATAGTTAAATCTTTTCTTCTAAGATGTCATCACACACAGGCTCACTTTCTGGTGGGTAAAACTCAGATCACTTACTTTCCTCCTCTCAGTGACACAAATAAAGATAAAAATCACAGCTCTGGGTTTCTTAGGTTTCTCATTCTCTGAAGCTGATCAGTAACAGAACTCACTTCAGGCTGAACAGAGTAAAAAATAAAACTGGTCAGAATTTGGAATAAATCAGAAAAGTCTGAAAGCAGCTGAGCAGAGATGGAAACTGTGTTTGGACTGATGCTGATGCTGATCGCTGTTTCTCACGGTGAGATTTTCAAATGTTATAAGATCTTTTGTTAAGGAGTAATTTTATGATCGAACGTCATATTAGATGACATAATATACAGAGTGAATTAACTTTGACACTGTCTTCATCGACCTGAGGCAGCTCATTCATAGAAAACTATACGTACGTCCTCTTTTCCTCCTCTTATAATTTTTACATTCAGCTACAACTCTATTTAATTTAACTGCACTGTGCAATTTTGGGTTAAGACACATTTTAGTTTTTTTTATTTTTCATTTCCACTATGTGTTTGAATTAAAAAGCAAATATCTACTTGAATCAACACATTTACATTTTAAACATGAACTATTCAAATAATTGTTTAAATAATCTTTTTCAATAAAATCCATTCAGGGGTTAATGAAATGTTTTTTTTTATAATACATTCATACACAAGCTAAAACATTATTGCTCTGCCTTTGTCTTTGGTGATGGACTCTCTTATTAAATACTAACAAAACTGACCTGTTTGCTTTTTGTAATCTATAAATTAATGTATTGATTTCCAGGTGTGGAAACTTCCTGTGATGGCAGACAGGATGGAGCTCAGTGTTTTGGAGCTTTGGGAGGAACTGTGTTCGTCCATCTCATGAACAACTCCTCAGAGATGGACAAGTTCCAGTGGATGAAAAACAACCAGTTATTTCTCCGTGTTAAAAACATCGAGATAAGCAGAAATACTTTTGAGAACAGATTTCTTTTTAATTTTGATAATGGAACATTTAGGATCAGTCAGTTGAGCAGGACTGACAGTGGAGAATATACATTTGAAATGTTAAAATCAGATGGAACGAACGTAGGAACCAGAACTCTGCAGCTGTCTGTTCAAGGTAAATCACTGTTTCTACTTTGTAAAAAAAAAAGTCCCATTGATGGATCTAAACTTAATGTTGTTCTGACAAAAAACACTACGTATCTCAAATTTCACATCCATTCTGGACTTTTTCCAATCTTAATTTAAAAACCATTAAGAAAAGTATGTTGTTGTTTTGTCTGTGTGTTTCTGTCAGCTCCTGTGTCTTCTGTCCAGCTGGTCCTTCACTGTTTGTCTCAGGGACAGATGAAGGTGTCCTGCTCCTCTCAGGGAGGGGACAGTCCTCAGTACAGCTGGACTCTGGATGGACACACACTGACAGACTCTGAGCTCCTCTCTGGGAGTAATGGGACCAATATCATCGTCCTGAGACAAAACATCTCCGGACATCTGATCTGCTCAGTCAGGAATCACGTCAGTAATTTGTCCGAAGGCGCTCACATATCTACCTGTGGTGAGTGAGAACACAATAAAACAGTTTGATCATTTTGAGGCTGATCATCAGGGTTATAAATTCTCATTTTGTTTGCTAACAGGTTTTATATTCATTAACTGTACTTCCAATGGGACACACATATCAGAGTGGGTGTTTGAAAATAATAACACTCTGTGTGTTGAACCAAGAACAGGTCCACACAGAACTGTGGGTAAGGACGCCGAGTTAAATTAACACTCCACTACATTAACAACACGTCTGCCTGTTGTGACTATTGTAAAAAAAAGAAAAAATATTAATAATTAAAAATTTGATTTGTTCCAATTCTACTAGAACTAATAGGATCATTAAATGTGTTTTCATGTTGTTTTTTTGTCTTTGAACAGGACCCTCCTCGCTGTTCATTTGTGGAATTCTGATCATCATTTGTCTGTTTTTCACTTGGAAGAAAAAGAAATATGAAAATGTTCAGGGCTCTGCAGACTCACAAGTCACAGAGGATCAGGAGAACTCTGTTTAATGGCTGAAAACAGAAGTTCTGATGTGTAACAACAGCGAGCCTTTATGAGTATGAACAATGAAGTCAAACTTTAATCAACAAGTTAAAAACGAGTTATTTAAAGGAGGGTCGACGTACTAGCTTCATAAAAAAAAACTGTATCCTGCTTTTAGTATGAAAATATAAATAAATTGCTGTTTTTTTTTATCAGAACAAGTTACTTTTGCTTTATATTTTAAATTTCAAATACTCACTTTAAAAAGTACTCCACAATCATTGTATTTTTTTATCTGATTATAAAGCTGTCATGTTTGTTCATTTCACAGTTCAGAAATAAAACCTTTCAGTTTCTAGCTTCAGTTTTTTAATGTTGTAAGTATTAAAAATCCATTAGTAGGGAAAATTTAGTCTTTATTCTTTTGTTTGTTTATTTTATGTTCATTTACATTTTCATCAGGGCAGCACGGTGGCGCAACTGGTAGAGCTGCTGCCTCTCAGTGAGCAGGTCGTTGGTTCAAACACTGGTCATGGGGCCTTCCTGGGTGGAGTTTGCATGTTCTCTCCGTGCATGCGTGGGTTTTCTCTGGGTGCTCCGGTTTCCTCCCACAGACCAAAAACATGCATGTTAGAGTCAGAGTCAGAGTTTCTTTATTGTCATTCGCACCTCATGTGGTACATGTGGTGGAGCGAAATTATGTACACAGGGTCCCAGTTACATCCAACAATAAAATGTATAAGAAAAACAGTAATAACATCTAAGATATGAACTAAGAAAAACATCAACTAAATATACACTAAGCACTCATAACATAAAACATTGAACATCAGCACAAACATGAACATGAGTCTGTGAGCAGATGTGCACGCATGAACACATCAACATTGAAACAGATCAGCAGCAACATGAAACAGATCAGCAGCAACATGATATGGTTTTTCACAGTGATTATTCTAGTTAGAGATTCATGAGTCTAACAGCCTCAGGGTAGAAGCTGTTCCTCAGTCTAGTGGTTCTACACTTAATGCTCCTTAACCTCCTTCCTGAGGGGAGTGGGGCAAAAAGTGTGTGTGCTGGGTGAGTGGGGTCCTTCATGATGCAGGTGGCCCTCTTCCTGCATCTGGAGGTGTAGATGTCTGTGATGGTGGGGAGGCTGGTTCCAACAGATGGATGGATGGATGGATGGATGGGTAGCTGCACAATCATACGTGAGCAGAGTAAACAGGAGGGGGCTCAACACACATCCCTGAGGAGAGCCAGTGCTGAGGGTTATGGTGGAGGAGGAGAGGTTGTGGATCCTCACTAACTGTGGTCTGTTTGTTAAAAAGTCTAGTACCCAGTTGCAGATGGAGGGGCTTAGTCCTAGTGTGGATAGTTTGTCCATCAGGGTTTGGGGGATCATGGTGTTGAAGGCGGATGTGAAGTCCACAAAGAGCATACGGACGTAAGAGTTTTTCTGCCCCAGGTGGTTGAGCGCAGTGTGGACCACAGAGGAGATTGCATCCTCTGTTGATCGGTTCTCACGGTATGCATACTGATGAGGGTCCTCGTTGATGTTGATGGTTGTTTTGATGCGAGTCATGACCAGTTTTTCAAAGCATTTAGCGACTATCGGGGTGAGGGCCACTGGCCGATAGTCATTCAGACCAGTCACTGTAGAGCTTTTTGGGACTGGGATGATGGTGGCAGTCTTCAGGCAGGTGGGAACTGTCTCCAGGGTAAGTGAGGTGTTAAAGATGTCTGCCAGCACCTCACAGAGCTGATCAGCACATTCCTTCAACACTTTTCCGGGGATGTTGTCTGGGCCAGTTGCTTTGTGCGGATTAATCCTCCTGAAGGTACTCCTTACTTCTGCTGAGGTCACGCTGAGATGCTCTTCGTCCGGTGGTGAGATGAGTTTGGTGCTGGGTGGTCTGTTCGGGTCTTCAAAGCGTGCATAGAACTTGTTGAGGGCATCAGGCAGAGATGGGTCTTTGGGGCATTGTTCACTCCTTCCTTTATAATCTGTTATGCACTTAATGCCCCTCCACATGCTCCGAGGGTCTTGTGAGATGAATTGACTCTCGATCCTCTTTGCATATGTGGCCTTGGCCCTCTTATTACCAGCAACCAGCTCTTTTCTTGTCCTACTCAGCTCCTCTGAGCTTCCAGACCTGAAGGCAGTGTTCCTGGCTTCCAGCAGGGTACGCACCTCTGCATTCAGCCAAGGTTTTCTGTTTGGGTAGCTTTTAACATTTCTGATAGTGGAGACGGTGTCAGTACATGTACTAATGTAACCCAGAACTGAGGATGTGTATTGGTCAAGATCAAGCGAACCTCCATTTTCAGCAGCTTCTCTGAAAACTTGCCAGTCTGTTCGATCAAAACAATCTCTCAGTATGGGGCCACAGTCCTGAATCCAGCATTTAACTTTCTTTTGTACCGGTCTGGAGCGTCTCAGCGGGGGCATGTAAGCAGGAGCCAGGAAGATTGAGATGTGGTCTGACAGTCCTAGGTGGGGGCGGGGTTCGGCTTTGTATGCATCTTTTACGTTCGTGTAAACACGGTCCAGCGTGCGGTCTCCAAGTGTCGGAATCGTCACATGCTGATTAAAGCTTGGGAGACAGTCCTTTAGATTCACGTGGTTAAAGTCTCCGGCTACCACGTAAAGAGCCTCGGGGTGTTTGTTCTGCAGCGAGCTGATGATATCATGAAGCTCCTGCAGTGATTCATTAGCATTAGCGTCCGGAAGAATGTAAACAACTGTTATAAAAGTCACTGTGAACTCTCGGGGTAGATAATGTGGCCAACATTTCACTGTTATTGTAAGGATTGTACCATTTCCTGTTTTCGGTTTGTGTTTGTGTTCCCCACTCTGCTTTTTGTGCTCTTGTTGTTCTGCTCTTTGTGTGGTTTCTGTTTCTGTGTATCTGGTCCTGTTTTCCACTCACTCCTCAGTCTGCCTCTCCACTCCTCAGTCTTTATCATTCACACCTGTCCCTCATCAGCCACCTGCCCAGGTGCTCTCATTACTCACTCTCCCTCTGTCTTATAAAAAGCCTTTCTCTCCTCCACTCCTTGTCCGGTCATTGCTCTGTATTCACAGACATCTCAGTCCTCCTCTGTCTTGTCTGTTTTTGTCCACCTGATGATCTGCTCTGCCTGTTTACTCTGATGTCCTGTTCAGCCTTGTTTTTGATCCTGTTTTGCCAAAGTAAGTTTTGCTGCACCGACAGCCTTTTGTTTTGTTGTTTAAAAATAAATTATTTTTATTTAAACTCCTGCCTCGCTCGCCTCCCTGCAAATGGGTTCCAACTGTGAGGATTGTGACAGAATGACCGGACCAACTGAACCCAGCGGGAGGATGATTACTCTGTTCGAGTTTTTGGCCCGTGAGGCAGAGAAGACTGCCCAGAAAGACAGAGAAAGGGAGGAGAGGAGGAATCCATTTTGGGGGACCCGCCTGGCCATTAAACCTGGGTCCTCACAGCCTCTCCGTCCCTCTCCGCCTCACTGCGCCGCTGCACCCCGCTGCCCACCTCCTCCTCGCTCTCCACCTGGTGGGGCCAAGCAATCATCGGAGAGAGGGGGGCAAACTCCTGGTCCTCCCTGAACCCAGCGCAAGAAGGGGAGAGCTTCGCGAAGGGAGGGGTTCATGGCTTCTCCACCACCTGCTACAGCCCAGACTCCTCCACCACCTGCTGCAGCTCTGGATCCATCACCTGCTGCTGCAGCCCCGTCTCTGGTCTCTGGTTCACCAGCTGCAGCTCCGTCTCTGGTCTCTGGTTCTCCAGCTGCAGCTCTGTCTCTGGTTCCTGGTTCTCCAGCTGCAGCTCCATCTCTGGTCTCTGGTTCTCCAGCTGCAGCTCTGGATCCATCACCTACTACTGCAGCCCCGTCTCTGGTCTCTGGTTCTGCAGCTCTGGATCCATCACCTACTACTGCAGCTCCGTCTCTGGTTCCTGGTTCTCCAGCTGCAGCTCTGGATCCATCACCTGCTGCTGCAGCCCCGTCTCTGGTCTCTGGTTCTCCAGCTGCAGCTTTGTCTCTGGTTCCCGCTCCGGCTCTTCTGGTCTCGCCGCCCGCTCCGGCTCTCCTGGTCTCGCCGCCCGCTCCGGCTCTCCTGGTCTCGCCGCCCGCTCCGGCTCTCCTGGTCTCGCCGCC
>NC_056501.1:21988954-21994204 GCF_014905685.2 Nematolebias whitei
GTAGCTTTGAGTTTGTTGCTGATTTCTGCTATATTTCGTGGCAAATCTGCTCCTATTCTCATCAGTTCGGTTCGGCTATAGTTCACACGCATAAATCGCGTGGAGTCAGGCACAGAGTCAATATAAAAAATTCTAAAAACTGGGATGGTACCGGGAGCCTGTGAAGCTGCAACTGCTCTGAGTGCGGCCATCTTGGCTTGAAATGTTAGGATGTTATGAATGTTGAAAACAAAAGTTCTTGAATGTTAGGCTGATTGGTAACTCTCAATTGTCCCTAGGTGTGAATGAGAGAGTGAATGGTTGTTTGTCTCTATGTGTCCCTGTGATAGACTTGCAACCCGTCCAGGGTGTACCCCGCCCCTCGCACAGTGATTGCTGGACATGGGCACCCTTGCATTAATACTTTGTAGCGTCGCCTTTTGCTGCAGTTCCAGCTGCAAGTCTCTTGGGGTATGTCTCTATCAGTTTTGCACATGGAGACACTGAAATTCTTGCCCATTCTTCTTTGCAAAACAGCTCAAGCTCAGTGAGGTTGGATGGAGAGCGTTTGTGAACAGCAGTCTTCAGCTCTTTCCACAGATTCTTGATTGGATTCAGGTCTGGACTTTGACTTGGTCATTCCAACACCTGGATACGTTTATTTGTGAACCATTCCATTGTAGATTTGGCTTTATGTTTTGGATCATTGTCTTGTTGGAAGATAAATCTCCATCACAGTCTCAGGTCTCTTGCAGACTCAAACAGGTTTTCTTCCAGAATGGTCCTGTATTTGGCCCCATACATTTTCCCATCAATTCTGACCATCTTCCCTGTCCCTGCTGACAAAAAGCAGGCCCAAACCATAATGCTGCCACCACTGTGTTTGACAGTGGGGATGGTGTGTTCAGTGTGATGAGCTGTGTTGCTTTTACGCCAAACATATCGTTTTGCATTGTGGCCAAACAGTTTGATTTTGGTTTCATCTGACCAGAGCACCTTCTTCCACATGTTTGATGTGTCTCCCAGGTGCTTGTGGCAAACTTTAAACAACACTTTTTATGGATATCTTTGAGAAATGGCTTTCTTCTTGACACTCTTCCATAAAGGCCAGATTTGTGCAGTGTATGACTGATTGTTGTCCTATGGACAGACTCTCCCACCTCAGCTGTAGATCTCTGCAGTTCATCCAGACTGATCATGGGCCTCTTGGCTGCATCTCTGATCAGTCTTCTCCTTGTTCGAGATGAAAGTTTAGAAGGATGACTGGGTCTTGGTAGATTTCCAGGGTTCTGATAGTCCTTCTATTTCAATATGATTGCTTGCACAGTGCTCTTTGGGATGTTTAAAGCTTGGAAAATATTTTTGTATCCAAATCTGGCTTTAATCTTCTCCACAACAGTATCTCAGACCTGCCTGGTGTGTTCCTTGGTCTTCATGATGCTCTCTGCACTTTGAACAGAACCCTGAGACTATCACAGAGCAGGTGCATTTATACGGAGACTTGATTACACACAGGTGGATCCTATTTATCATCATCAGTCATTTGGGACAATATTGGATCATTCATAGATCCTCACTGAACTTCTGGAGTGAGTTTGCTGCACTGAAAGTAAAGGGGCCGAATAATATTGCACGCTCCACTTTTCAGTTTTTATTTGTTAAAAAAGTTTGACACATCCAATAAATTTCATTCCACTTCACGATTGTGTCCCACTTGTTGTTGATTCTTCACAAAAAATTAAAATTTTATATCTTTCTGTTTGAAGCCTGAAATGTGGCAAAAGGTTGAAAAGTTCAAGGGGGCCGAATACTTTCGCAAGGCACTGTATATACATGTGTGTGACAAGAAGTAATGACTTCTTATCTGCAAAGAATTGTGCAGAAGTCAACCCTTTCACAAGTACAGTAGTGGTGGTGACGAGGTGAAAACTGCTGCTGGAAGAGAGGGAGATGGGTGTGATGAACTGGTTTGCCTTGTCCACAGCATCATCTGATGAAATTCTGCTGTTCTTCTTGCAGCCTGTGATTGTCTTCATTGCATCCCAGACCTCTTTCATGTTAATATCTGAAGTTGTGTAACATTAGCTAAATGCTGTCTGCCAATAAGCTGTTCTGTATTGTTATTTAGCTGAACTTTTGTTTGCAAATATTTTACTTTAAATAAAATGTTTTTGTGAATTAATGCGTTAAAAATGATCACAATTGTTTACTATTTTTATTTATTTGTATTTCCACTTTTGCAAAACTGGAATTGAAAACAGTTTCCAGATCATTTGCCAGATGTGCAAATGCGTTTAAATGTATTTTAATCTATATACGCAGAAATGCTCAAGGCGTAAGAGCATTCTAGCTGTGAAGTGACACCTCTAACTTCTGTACCCAAATAAAGAATTTTCATCTTTTCTTCTAAGACGTCAACACACAGCTTCACGCTGTTGGTTATAAGAGGAAGTAAAGCTCAGATCACTTCCTTTCCTCCTCTCAATGGTAATAATAATAAAAAAAAAAAAAATCATTTTGGGGTTTGGTTAAAGTTTTCTCTCATTCTCTGAAACTGATCAGTAACAGAACTCACTGCAGGCTGATCAGAGTAACAAATAAAACTTGTGTCAGAAATTGGAAGAAACCAGAAAAAGTCTGAAAGCAGCTGAGCAGAGATGGAAACTGTGTTTGGACTGATGCTGATGCTGATCGCTGTTTCTCACGGTGAGATTTTCAAATGTTTTTACCATTTGTAAATGAGATACTTTAAAAGCTGATAGTTTTACGATTAAACATCATATTGCATAATTGTAATAACTTTAACACTTTCTTCATTGACCTAAATCAGCTTATTTATATGAAACTATACTGTGGAGTCTTTTTTCCTACTTGACTTTTTTAAGTTCAGCTAAAACTGAACTTTATTAAACTCCAGTGTGATTCTATTGCTTAAAGTCAAGTTGCTTTTTATTTCCATTGTGTGTTTGTATTCAAATATAAATTACCTACATCAGGGGCCTCCAGCCTTTCTTCCTTTATGAGCTAGTGTCACAATCTGAAAATGGCCAAGAGCTACTCATGTTTTGTAACATTTATTTTTAGAACCTATTTTCACCCATATCATTAGAAAAAGCTTGTTTGTCTGAACATTTATAAAACACAGGTCTCTTAAGTTCACAATAAAACATTTTGAATGTGTTTTATGTTATATTTGGAGAGCCGAAGGAAAATTTCCACCTTGGAGGACAATAAAGATCTTATCTTATCTTATCTTATCTTATCTTATCTTATCTTATCTTATCTTATCTTATCTTATCTTATCTTATCTTATCTGTTAACATTAAAAAGCAATACATTTACATGAATTTGTATTTTGACCAGTCATAGCAGGCATTCTATCAGTTGTGACTACAAAGTACAGAGTAAAAATCAACTCCCTTGGTTGTTGTTTTAATGGGAGTAAGGTTAAAAACTGCTTTAAAAAAATCACTTCACAACTTTTTTTTTAAGCAAAGTCTTTTAATAGATTTTTCTTTTCAGAACACACACACACAAATAATAAAAAAATAAACACATACAAAATCCCCTCCCACACCGAATCAGCCACACAGACACGAACACCAGACAGGCATTGACATACTCTCGTTATAAGACATAAATTGCTGCCAAGTGTCCCAAAATCTCTCAACAGAACCTTTCAGAGTATATCTGATCTTTTCAAGGTTCAAGGTTTAAGATTCTTTATTTGTCATTCCACCACATGTGGTACATGTGGTGGAATGAAATTGCGTATACAGGGTCCCAGTTACATCCAACAAAAGTATTAAAATGTAACAGAGAATCATTGAACATGAAGAAACAGTGAACAACAAGAAAAACAGTGAACATCATCTTTTCCAGATGAACGTGACACATGACTTCTCATCCAGTGATGCCGGGGATGCAGATCCTTCCATCTGCATAAAACAAGTCTCCTGGCTAGAAGAGAGCCAAACCCAATCCTATTCCTCTCACACTTGCTGAAGGATGTATCCACAGGGGCCAACCGAAACAATGAAATGAATGGTGATGTGTGTACAGTTTTTCCACATATACTTTGTACTAGAGAAAGTATCAAAAATAGATTGCCAATAGCTCCGCAGCTTTGAACAAGCCCAGAATGTGTGTAAGAGCATACCTGGAGTTTGTTTACAGCAATAACATTCAGGATCCAGGTCAGTATTTATCTTGGACAGTTTATCTTTGGACTAGTGCAGACGGTGCACCACCTTGAATTGAATCACAGCATGTCTCAGATATACTGAGGATGAATAAATGTTCTGAATGATCCTTCACCAGATTGAGTCTGATGTGGATTCCTTCAAATTCATTCCCCATTTCAGTTTAAGAGAATCCAAGCTGGTCTCATTGGTGAGCTGAGCAGTGTATATAAATCTTGTTGAGGCCCCCCTTAGTGTCAGACATGCACTCCAAAATCTTAATCACAAAATGTTTAAAGGGGTATAAAGGAAAACTATCAGAGTGTAGTGAGTCACGTGGGTACGTGTCACTTGTTGTAGTATGACAATATATGAAATATATATGCATACAATATTCACGAGTTCTTCATCTTTCTGACTGTAATGTCGTGCATTGAATTTTAACAGAAATGCGAACGAGAGACGTTATTATCTTTGACCCATCAAATGAATGGAGTCATTTATTTTCAGAATCAAAGTTTAACATCAAACATTTACATTAATTTGGCAAAATATGAAAATAATAACAGACAGTTTCACAAATAATGAACTTCAAATCACTCGGCGGTGATTTGAGGACTTTGCTTCAGATATTTCTAAAAATATCTGTACTGATTTATGAGAGAGAGGTGAGTTTAAGAGGAAATTGAGATTTATCTTACAGAGGAATATGTGAGGGAATTTAATCTGTTTGACCAGAAATTGCACGCTCCCATCAGGTATCTCAGCTTATCCCAGGTACACTTTAGTCGAAGAAGAAACCGTTACCTTGTTGACGATAGATCACCTCAGTAAGAATCCTTCAGACTGATATCAGCGTCTCCGTTGAGAACAGCTAAAATCCTTGGAGAGTCGTGCGTGGTTAGCTCAAAACAGAATTATAATCCCAAAACGTCTCTGGATTCTCGGCAACTCTGACTCTTCATTGTCAGCAGCTCTCAGACTCTTTCAGATCTTCTCAGACTCTAACTCCAGAACTCTCCATAACTCTAGTTCTCTGGAATTATCAGGTTTATACAACGTCGACCCCCAATGTAGCAGACCAAGGAAG
>NC_056501.1:21994214-22040431 GCF_014905685.2 Nematolebias whitei
GTGACAAACAGACACAAACAGACAGAGGGAAAACAGGAATCCCACAGGAATCCCTTGAGAACCGACTGCACTCCATGGAATCTACTGCACTCTGTTAGAACCGGGAAGTTGTCACATTTTAAATGAGTTTACTTCCGAGTTTACTTCAGAGCTTTCTGATTCGTGGATGGACCAGAAAGAGGAGTGGTTTTGACGTAAGGTGTTTATCAAAAGTCGAGGTCAGAGAATGAAATTTGTTTAACAACTGACAGAGAGATTATTGCAAAAAGCAGACTTCGTGGAGTCTCTATTCTGATTATCTTCTCAAATAGTTAAACATGACATTTCTTCTTCAGTAAACATTTAGTTGACCGAAGCTTCAACTTTCACACACTTACGACTTGGCTCATTTCAGACAGAAAATCAAGAAATGCATATTAACCTGATTTCTCCTTTGAATGAGGAATAAAAATCATTACTTACTGTTTATGTAAAATAAAAATGAGTAGTTCTTTTCAACCTGTAAGCATTGAGTGAAACTAACACAATTTGATTATCAAACATTTGTAAAACAGTAATGATTATAAAGGATTGTCTTTTCTGCTTGATTAATTCAAGAAAGAAAGTCATCAGATGGCTCAGACTTATTCAGATCAATGAAAATAACAGTCTCTGTCCATCTGGTAGATTTGAGGTCATCAGGGTCAGATGAGGGTCAGATCATCAGGTCATCTGGTTCACTACAAGAGTTAGAAAAAGGTTTGAAAACACAATCATCCAGGTAAATAAATCACACAAAAAAAGTTAGATAATATCATCTGGACAGTTTCTTTATGGGAGAAAGGTTTCATCTTTCATCCAAAAGACTTCATCAGTCTGAGACCTGCCAATCCAGATCTGTTTTAAAAAAAGCACCTCCCTGATGTGTTTCTCCGGCACCTGCAACCAGCTGTCCTCAGTGACGAGGAGCTCAGCAGGCTGCTGGGAGGAGTGGCCATCACTCTCGGAGGAGGTCTGCCCGACATTTTGGTGGCCCTGGCCTCACCTGTCATCATAACAAGTAAAATACTTTATGCATGTGAATTATAGCCGAACCGAACTGATGAGAATAAGAGTGGATTTACCACAAAATATAGCAGCGATCATCAACAAACTCAGAACTTGGCAGAATGCAGATCTTAAAGTCATCTACCTGGAAGCTGCAGCAGAGGCGTTCCAACCGGCAGAAGAGGAAGTGCTGCTCCTGGCTTAAGAAGAGAGGACACCGGGCAGGGGTTTTGGTGAGGCTACGTGTTAAAGCTGAAGATGAAAAACTCCCGATGCTGTCTCTCTTTCTGTCGAACGTCTGCTTGTTGTACAACAACAAGAATTTATTTTGTCTGAGAGTGGGCGCCTCAGAGGAGATGATGAAGTGTGCGGTGCTTTGCCTCACGGAAACATGGATTACCGGCGAAATGCCAGATTCAGCCTTCCAGCTGGATGACATACTTTTTTGTGTGCGGATCGCTGCAGCGAACTAACAGGGAAATCGAAGGAAGGTGGAGTGTGCATTTACGTGAGTAAAAGCTGGTGCACAAAATGTACGTTGATTAGCCATCATTGTTCCAAGGCTTTGGAGCAGCTAACAGTGAAATGTCGATAACATTATCTACCCCGTGAGTTTACAGTGGCTTTCACAACAGTTGTTTACATAGCTCTGGATGCTAATGCTAACATCGCTCTTCAGTAGCTTCATGATCTCTTCAGCTCACTGCAGAGCACACACCCTGAGGCTTATTACATAGTGGCTGGAGACTTTAATCACGTGAATCTAAAAAACTGCCTCCCAAGTTTTTACCAGCATTTGGGCATACCAACATGTGGAAACAACACGCTGGACTGTGTTTACACGAATGTAAAAGATGCATACAAAGCTGAACCCCACCCCCACCTAGGACTATCTGATCATATCTCAATCTTCCTTGGCTCCTGCTTACCTGCTCCTGCTGAGGCGCTCCAGACCAGAACAAAAGAAAGGTAAATCTTGGATCCAGAACAGTGGCCCCATACTGAGAGACTGTTTTGAAAGAACAGACTGGGAGGTCTTCAGAGAAGCTGCTGAAAATGGAGGAGCGCTAGGTCTGGACCAATATGCATCCTCAGTTCTGGGGTACATTAGTAAATGTACTGATGACACCACCACCATCAGATATGTTAAGAGCTACCCGAACAGAAAACCTTGGCTGAATGCAGAGGTGCGCACTCTGCTGGAAGCCAGGAACACTGCCTTCAGGTCTGGAAACTCACATGAGCTGAGAAGGACAAGGAAAGAGCTGATTGCTGGTATTAAGAGGGCCAAGGCCACATATGCACAGAGGATCGAGGGTCAATTTGCCTCACAAGACCCACGGAGCATGTGGAGGGGCATTAAGTAACAAATTATAAAGGCAGGAGTGAACAATGCCCTAAAGACCCATCACTGCCTGATGACCTCAACAAGTTACAACATGCTTTGAAGACCCGAACAAACCACCCACCACCAGACTCACCTCACCACCAGATGAAGAGTTTCTCAACATGACCTCAGCAAAATTAAGGAGTACTTTCAGGAGAATTAACCCTCACAAGGCAACCGGCCCAGACCTCGTGTTGAAAGAATGTGCCGATCATCTCTGCGAGGTGCTGGCCAACATCTTTAACTCCTCACTTACCCTGGTGACAGTTCCCACATGCCTGAAGATTGCCACCATCATCCCAGTCCCAAAGCAGTGACTGGTCTGAATGACTATCGGCCAGTAGCCCTCACCCTGATCATTGCTAAATGCTTAAAAAAACTGGTCATGATCCATATCAAAACAACCATCAACATCAACAAGGACCCTTATCAGTATGCATAACGCGAGAACCAATCAGCAGAGGACGCCATCTCCTTTGTGGTCCACACTGCTCTTACCCACCTGGAGCAGAAAGACTCTTATGTCGGTATGCTCTTTGTGGACTTCATGTTTGCCTTCAACATCATGATCCCCTAAACCCTGATGGACAAACTACTCACACTAGGACTAAGCTCCTCCTTTTGCAACTGGGTACTAGACTTGTTAACAAACAGACCACAGTCAGTGAGGATCCACAACTTTTTTTCCTCCACCATAACCCTCAGCACTGTCTCCCCTCAGGGATGTGTGCTGAGCCCTCTCCTGTTCACGCTGCTCACGTATGATTGTGAAGCTACCCATCCAGGCTGTCACATTGTAAAGTTTGCAGATGATACAGCGGTTGTTGGATACATCACAAACAACGATAAGTCCAGCTACAGGCAGGAGGTTGAACACCTGGAGAGCTGGTGCATACAGAATAACCGTCACATCAATGTGAAGAAGACAAAGGAGATGATTGTGGACTTCAGAAGGAATAAACACACCTACACCCCCATGAACATAAGAAGATCTGCAGTGGAAGTGGTCTCCAGCTACAAGTACTAGGGTGTACATATGAATGACAACCTCAGCTGGGGCAACAACACCACCAGCCTGATCAGAGACTCTACTTCCCCAGGCGGCTGAGATGAGCTGGTCTAGGAAGCTCAGTCCTCACCTCCTTCTACAGGTGTGCAGTTGAGAGCATCATGTGCTCCAGCATCAATGTGTGGCATGGAGGCTGCACAGCTGCAGAAAGAAAAGCTTTGCAGAGAGTGGTGAAGGCTGCACAGAAGTCTGTTGGAGTCAGCCTCCCCACCTTCACAGACATTTACACCTCCAGATGCAGGAAAAGAGCCACCTGCATCATGAAGGACCCCACTCATCCAGCACACACACTTTTTGCCCCGCTCCCCTCAGGAAGGAGGTTAAGGAGCATTAAGTGTAGAACCACTAGACTGAGGAACAGCTTCTACCCTGAGGCTGTTAGACTCATGAATCTCTAACCAGAATAATCACTGTGAAAAAATCACATCATGTTGCTGCTGATCTGTTTCATGTTGCTGCTGATCTGTTTCATGCTGATGTGTTCATTCATGCTCATCTGCTCACACAGACTCATTTTCTTGCTGCTGTTCGACATAATGTTTTATAGTGCTTAGTGTATTATTTAGTTGATGTTTTTCTTACTTCATATCTTAGATCTTATTACTGTTTTTCTTTTACATTTTATTGTTGGATGTAACTGGGACCCTGTGTACATAATTTTGTTCCACCACATGTACCACATGAGAATCAAATGACAAATAAATCTCTCTGAATCTCTGAATCTGAATCTGACAAAGTGAAATGGACGAGGATGACTCGCTGTGGTGACCACTGAAGAGGGAAAAGTCAAAAGAAGAAGATACACCACTGTGAATGCGACTTTAGTCCTTCTTCTTAACTGCTGCACACGTTTTTTCCTTCAGCAGTAAGCTAGCATCCATTAGCAGTTAGCACACTTGTGCTATTAGCCTATAGCTGATTGCAGTATACACCCTCTTCATCCATTTGGCACAAATCACTGGGGATTTGCTCAAAATCCAGCTGCCAACATTGTTTCAGATTTTCCTGCCTCATGACTCTATACCAGAGGTGTCAAACTCACCTCCAAAAGGGAGCCAAAATTAAAAACTTTTTCAAACTAAGGGCCAATTTCAAAAACTACATAAACTCAAATCAGATACCCAACATCTTCTCTTGGTCACAGGTTCCTCAACAAGAGACTGATTGGTCTCATTTGATGTTCTCTGTTGTGCTTTTGACATCATAATCAAAGATTACTGAAAAAATTAAAGAGATAGTAGTATTTTACGTTTCACATGTAATCTTGGGGGCCAGATAAGATGTCAACGAGGGCCACATTTGGCCGTCGGGCCTATAGTTTGACACATATGCTCTATACAAACTGATGGGTTGAGCATTAGCCTGCTCAATGGAAACTTTTATTCAATTCAGAACAACAGCAGCAACAGTTACATGTCTCATCATACCATCGTGTTTCACGTTTTAATCGGTCCGACCGAAACACATTGCATATTTAATTAATTTAATTAACTGTCATTGCTACATTAGCCAGTGATGGACGGCAAGCAACACACACACTGTCGCCATCTTTGCACATGAATTATAAAAACATTTCAAAAATCAATCATTCAGTGCCATTATGGCTAAACAGCATTTTTATAAAATCTGTAGTACCAGTAGTTGGTGTACTTAAGGACAATTAAAAAAAAAAAAAAAAAAAAAAAAATATTTTCATATATATATATATATATATATATATTCTTGTGTTGCTGCCCTTAAGGACAGAACAATGTTTGTCTCTGAATTGTCAAAGCTCATAATGACAAGATGACTCAGTAAAAGTTGTGCAAGTTGTGATATTTTCTTCTCACAGTTTTGTTTCATGTTCTAACTGTAAACAGAAGAAACAAATGTTTCAACAAAAAGATAATTTTATTTCACAACTTAAATTTGTGTTCATGATTGGGACATAGTTCACTTTGGATTAAATAAAACATGTTGTTTGTTTGTTTGTTTAATTATTTATTTATTGTTTATTTGTTTCTTTGTTTATTCCAGGTGTAGAAACTTCCTGTGATGGCAGACAGAATGGAGCTCAGTGTTTTGGAGCTTTGGGAGGAACTGTGTTCATCCAGCTGATGAACAAAGCCTCAGAGATATACTGGTTCAAGTGGGAAAATAATGACACAATAATGCTTAATTGGAAAAACAATAAGTTTGTGACTAATATCACAGAGAGCAGATTTCTTTTTATTCCCAGTAATGGAACATTTAGGATCAATGACCTCAGAAGGACTGATGGTAGAAAATATAAACTTATGATCTTTAATTCAGATGGAATAAAAGTAGGAATAAGAACTCTGCAGCTGTCTGTTCAAGGTAAATCATTTATCTTCTGTAAATGATATTTGTAATGTCCAGCATATATAATTGTTCCATATTGTTCCTAAATCTAAAAATAAGTTTAAAAACAAAATTTATACTAACAACCATCTGTTGTTTCTGTCAGCTCCTGTGTCTTCTGTCCAGCTGGTCCTTCAGTGTTTGTCTCAGGGACAGATGAAGGTGTCCTGCTCCTCTGAGGGAGGGGACAGTCCTCAGTACAGCTGGACTCTGGATGGACACACACTGACAGACTCTGAGCTCCTCTCTGGGAGTAATGGGACCAACATCATCGTCCTGAGACAAAACGTCTCAGGACGTCTGATCTGCTCAGTCAGGAATCACATCAGTAAATTGTCCGAAGAAAAAAAGTGGAATCGACCTGTGGCTTCAGAGTGTGGTGAGTGATGCTAATGAGTAAACTGGATGATTTTAATTATCATCACTTGATTTAAAAAACTAAATTTCCCCATAGGTTTTGTTTTCATTAACTGCACTTCCAATGGGACACACATATCTGGGTGGGTGTTTGAAAAAAACAACACTCTGTGTGTTGAACCAACAACAGCTCCTACAACAGCTCCACACAGAACTGTGGGTAAGGAGACAGAGTCAAACAAACACTCTACTATTAATTCATCCTCCAATCAAACCAACGGTGATCATCTTTGGTACATTAGTAAGTGAAAACTAACTTTAAATGTGTTTTCATTTAGTTTTATGTTATTTTGTGTCTTTGAACAGGGCCCTCCTCGCTGCTCGTTTGTGGAATTCGATTTGTCGTGATAATTCTTCTGCTGATCATCATTTGTCTGTTTTTCACTTGGAAGAAAAAGAAATATGAAAACGTTCAGGGCTCTGCAGACTCACAAGTCACAGAGGACCAGGAGAACTCTGTTTAATGGCTGAAAACAGAAGAAGAACAGCGAGCCTTTATGAGTATGAACAATGAAGTCAAACTTTAATCAACAAGTTAAAAACGAGTTATTAAAAGCAGAGTTGATGTATTCACTTCAAATACTCACTTTAGAAAGTACTCAGTAATATATAATCAAAATACAATAAAATGTGCAAGTTTTTACCAGAATAGGACGCTCGTTCATTTTATTTTTAAACTTTAAATATTTAGAAAATACAGAGTAATTTACGATTATTACAATTTTATTTTCTTTGCTCTGATGATAAAGCTGTCATGTTTTTACATTTCGCAGTACAGATGCAAAACTTTTCAGTTTCTAGCTGCAGCTTTTTAATGTTGTATGTAATAAAAATCTGTCCATAATTAACTTTTACTCTTTCTTCTGTTTTTTTATTTTTATTTATTTTTTGCTCCTTTGTCTCTAAAACTGATCCCAAACTGTAGATTTGTTTAATTATTAACGTGTGCAGAAACTGTGAGCCTCATCATCATCAGTCAGAGCAAGGTTACCCCCTGCTGTTCAACTAATATATTACTGTTTTCAAAGGCTGGATGTGTACTGAAATGCATATTTTAAACAACTGTAATAAGTAAAAACCTACTTTCAAGAAAAGGGGAACAGCAGGAAGAAGAAGATGACATGAGAAATGTAATGGATTAAAACAATTATAGCTGAAACTGCAGTGAAACAGCAAACTTTCTGTAAAAGTAATCATCTTGAGCAAGTTTTATTCAGGACATAAAGTAACTCTTTATTAAACACACAATGTTTATTAATCTAATAACCGTTTCAGTAAAATCATACTTAACAAATATTAATTTTGATGTAATTTGTAAATCCCAGTAGCGCCTGAACAGGTTGATCCGATGAAGTGTCCTGTGTTTGTAATTTAGATTTAAATCTGACACTGAGCTGATATTTTAAAAATAAAAACGCTGCATATATATATACTTATATATATATATATATAGATATTTATATATATTTATATATATGTGTGTGTGTGTGTGTGTGTGTGTGTATGTATATAAAAGACTCTGTTTCTATCATCATATTAAAGGTTACTACTAAATGAATCTCAGCTGCTGTGTCTTCTGTCCTGTTTGTCTCAGGGACAGATGAAAGTGTCCTTCTCCTCACATGGTCTCTGGATGGACACACTCTGAAAAACTGTGAACTCCTCTGAAATATTGAGACTAGCGTCCTTGTCCTGAGATATTTTCTGTTGAGTCAGGACTCATATGAGTGTTATGTTCAACGAGAAACACACCTACCTGCTGTGAGCAACAGCACCTACCTGTATAACTTTACGATTTTCTGTTTTTGAACAAGTTCCTCCTTCTTGCTCCTATTAGAAGTACTTACAATTCTGATAATTCTTCAGTTAAATTGCATTTCTCTTTATTTCACCTGAAACAAAAAAGATTTTGCAGTTTCACAAACACTGCAGGATCCACAAAACCTTATAATGACAATAGAAATTACAAGTTCTGCATTTAAATAACAAAAAGTGTCCTCGTGAGTGAAAATCTGAAAAAAAAAAAAAAAAAAATTAAATTAAATTAAAATGTAAATAAGCTTTTGTGCATAAGAGCCAAAAGTGCACTGTTTAAAGTTTTTAAATTTAAATCTCAGTCTGCTGTTTCCGTTAATATAAGCTACTCCTTAAATATATTTTCGAACTGAACATGTTTACTTTGTACAGTTTTGAGTGAATACATTTTTTTTTCTTTGTTTTTGATTCTTTAAAAAAACAATTTTGTGGAAGGTTCATTAACAGCACTGACATGCACACTGTCGTAAATTACAAGTGTAGTGTAGAGTTGATGAAGATAATTTACTTTAGAAAAGACATTTATTGTTATTATCTCAACATTATAAAGCCTGACCTTCAAGTACATTCAGAGCACATATGTAATGTAACAATTCAGCAACATTCATTCAACCTTTATTTATACAGCTTAGTCCCATTGAGTCACAGAGACTCATTTACAAGAGAGACCTGATTTTAACAAAGAGTGATGACAACAGTGGACAACAACTACAAAAGTAGACAATCATCAAACAAAGCATTCAAATTGAGAAGAATAAATGAAAGAAAATGGTATTTAAAAAATTCATGAAACAAAAACAGCTAGGCCATGATGTAAAATACTAACAACAGACACGTGTCTGCGTTGGTTTTTCCCATGAACTTAACAGATGTTTTGAAGCCACTCAGAGAGGTCAAGATCAAGAGCTTCAGATCTTTTCGTAAGATATTCCAAGAAACAGGAGCGGAGTAGAAGGCCCTTTTGCCTAGTTCAGTCTGCACTGAGGGAACACTGCAGGTAATAATGTCCTGAGAGCGCACGCTGTAGCTGCACTCGCGCAGAGACATGTAGGAGGAGATGTATGAAGGCAGCAGACCAAGAAGCGATTTAAAGATGAAAATGTACCAGTGAGAGAGTCTGCGTGAAGTTAATGATGACCAGTTAACCAGTGAATACAGGGAGCAGTGGTGGATACGGTAGTTACAGCCAGTTATGAATCTTAGTGCACCATGATAGACAGCATCCAACATCAGGGTGCTTCTAGGAGCGTTCATGTAAATAATGTCACCGTAGTCAATGGAGGGAAGGAAAGGCACAGTTTAAGGCGTTTCCTAGCATTAGACAGGATCTAGTTCTGAAAAAGAAACCCAGTTTAACTTTCAGTTTCCATACTAGTTTTTCCATGTGGAGCTTAAAGGAGAGATGGGAGTCGACATTTGTAGGAATGGACAAACTCAAATGTCTACTGTTGTCATCATTCTTTGCTAAAATTAAGTCTTTCTTGTAAACGAGTGGCTAAGAGATGCTCCAAGAAGAACAAATCAATTAACAGTGTCCAAATACCTATTTCTGTGGCTCTTTATAACCAACACATGGGTGGGGTTGATCTTGTTGCCCAGTGCCTGGCAATGCATCGTCACAGACGTAGGAGCAAGCAGTGCATCTCAGTTATTTTATTATTTTTTTGGTTGTAACTGTAGTAAACACCTGGTGCCTCTACCTGATGGCTGGATTTGAAAAGTTGATCTCCTCATCTTCAAAGCATCTTCTAGAAGCATCTTCTTCTTCAACATGTTCTAGAATTGCGCCGCTCAAGGTGGCTGCATGTTGGAGCAGCTCTGTTACTTTCATTCTGAGATTTTGCTTTTGGAAACTTTAATTCCTCTTTTTCTGGATGTAAATCACATTTTTTTGGATGATTGTTTCCTCTGGTATCGGATGGTGTGCAGCTGAAAGGATTTTTACTGAAACTTTTTTTAGTTTTGGACATTTGTTATGATGCGTAACCATGGCAACAAGGCAGTTTTCTACAACAAACAGCAGCTGATTAACATCTCAAAAGCTCAAATAATATCTCAACTACAACCTCAAATCCCAAATGAGTTGAAAAGGATGTTCTGTGGACGCATTCTCATCTACCTGCCAGTTGTGCTCGAGTGCCTGACCACTGAGATCCTGGAACTAGCAGGAAACACGGCTCATGACAGCAGAAGGACAGGATCGTCCCTCGGCACCTACAGTTGGCTGTCTGCAGTGACGAGGAGATTGGCAGACTGCTGGGAGGAGTGGCCATCGCTCTGGGAGGAGTTCTGCCTGACATTTAGGCGGTCCTACAGCCCGAGGGAACCGAGAGGCCAGCCAAGTCTGGGTGGACGGATCAGACAGCATCTGTAGCCAGTTTCTTAGGATCCACAGTGGGATGGACCTTTACAAGAGATCCTTCCTGCCTACAGCCATCAGCATCTATAACATCTCTTAATGAAATGAGGATAATGAGTTACAACAACAAATAATTTCCCTTTGGGATTAATAAAGTATTTTTGAATTGAACTGAATTGAATCTAAAGTCTGTGCACTGATAAATGCTGAGTCCCTTCAGCAAAGAAGAAGACAAACAACCATTCACTCTCTCACTCACACCTAGAGACAATTCAGAGTTACCAATCAGCCTAACATGCATGTTTTTAGTCTGTGGGAAGAAACTGGAGTACCTGGAGAAGACACGTGCATGCACGGAGAAAACAAACTCCACCCAGAATGGTCCCGGGCCACGATTTGAACCTGCGACCTTCTCGCTGAGAGGCAGCAGCTCTACCACCATGCTGTCCAAAGGGGGTGGGGGGGGGGGGGGGGTGGAGTATTTTCTTCTCAGGCCTAAACTTACACAGGCTTTCTTTCTGTTGGTTAAAAGAGGAAGTAAAACTCAGATCACTTCATTTCCTCCTCTCAGTGATGCAAAATAAGATTAAAAAAAAAAAACAACAGCTCTGGGTTTCTTAGTTTTCTCTCATTCTCTGAAGCTGATCAGTAACAGAACTCACTCCAGGGTGATTAGAAAAAAAAAAAAAAAAACGTGTCAGAATTTGGAAGAAAGCAGAAAAAGCCTGAAAGCAGCTGAGCAGAGATGGAAACTGTGTTTGGACTGATGCTGATGCTGATCGCTGTTTCTCACGGTGAGATTTTCAAATGTTTTCATTCTTTTTAAATGAGACGCTTTAAAAGCTGATAGCTTTATGATTAAACATCATATTACTTAATATACTTAGTAAAATAACTTTAATACTTTCTTCAGTGACTTAAAGCTTCATTTATATGAAACTACAGCATACTGTGGATTCTTCTGTCCTACTTGTCTTTTTTAAGTTCAGATAAAACTGAACTTTATTAAACTGCAGTGTGATTATTGTTTAACGTTAAGTTGCTTTTTATTTCCATTGTGTGTTTGCATTTAAATGTAAAGTATAAATCTACAGTTTACATCTATTTTTATTGTGCTTGAAGTTAAACCATAAAAAAAAGACAGATTATTCAATTAAATATCTCTTAAAAATGATTAAAAAAATAACATGAAATATAGGAAAATGTTTGTTGTTTAGAGAACAATTATTTATCCTGACTTTTCAAAATATTAAAATTTACCTTGGTTTGAGAGAATAACTTAAAACAAATATAATAATTTTGTGCCATTATGCCAAAACAGAAATTGTTTTAAATCTGAAGTAGTTGGTGTACTTAAAGTAAAAATAAATAAATAAATAAATAAATAAATAAATAAATAAATAAAAATGTTTTTGTGTTGCTGATTTCTTTAAGGACTGAACAATGTTTGTCTCTGAATTGTCAAAGCTCATGATGACAAGATGACTCAGTAAAAGTTGTGCAAGTTGTGACCAGAAGAAAGAAATGTTTCAACAAAAAGATAATTTCATTTCATGAGTTAATTTGTGCTCATGATTGGGACATAGTTCACTTTGAAAGAAATAAAACATTTGTTTTCTTTCTTTCTTTCTTTCTTTCTTTCTTTCTTTCTTTCTTTCTTTCTTTCTTTCTTTCTTTCTTTCTTTATTTGTTTGTTTATTTGTTTATTGTTTGTTTGTTTCTTTGTTTATTCCAGGTGTAGAAACTTCCTGTGATGGCAGACAGAATGGAGCTCAGTGTTTTGGAGCTTTGGGAGGAACTGTGTTCATCCAGCTGATGAACAAAGCCTCAGAGATATACTGGTTCAAGTGGGAAAATAATGACACAATAATACTTTATTGGAAAAACAATAAGTTTGTGACTAATGTCACAGAGAGCAGATTTCTTTTTATTCCAAGTAATGGAACATTTAGGATAATTGACCTCAGAAGGACTGATGGTAGAAAATATAAACTTATGATCTTTAATTCAGATGGAATAAATGTAGGAATAAGAACTCTGCAGCTGTCTGTTCAAGGTAAATCATTTTTCTACTGTAAATGATATTTGTAATTTCCAGCTTATATAATTGTTCCATATTGCTCCTAAATCTCAAAATAAGTTTAAAAACAAAATTTATACTGACAACCATCTGTTGTTTCTGTCAGCTCCTGTGTCTTCTGTCCAGCTGGTCCCTCAGTGTTTGTCTCAGGGACAGATGAAGGTGTCCTGCTCCTCTGAGGGAGGGGACAGTCCTCAGTACAGCTGGACTCTGGATGGACACACACTGACAGACTCTGAGCTCCTCTCTGGGAGTAATGGGACCAACATCATCGTCCTGAGACAAAACGTCTCAGGACGTCTGATCTGCTCAGTCAGGAATCACATCAGTAAATTGTCCGAAGAAAAAAAGTGGAATCGACCTGTGGCTTCAGACTGTGGTGAGTGATGCTAATGAGTAAACTGGATGATTTTTATTATCATCACTAGATTTAAAAAACAAAATTTCCCCATAGGTTTTGTTTTCATTAACTGCACTTCCAATGGGACACACATATCTGGGTGGGTGTTTGAAAAAAACAACACTCTGTGTGTTGAACCAACAACAGCTCCTACAACAGCTCCACACAGTTCTGTGGGTAAGGAGACGGAGTCAAACAAACACTCCACTATTAATTCATCCTCCAATCAAACCAACAGTGATCATCTTTGGTACATTAGTAAGTGAAAACTTACTGCAGCTGTGGATTCAGTCTTTTTTTATTTTTGTTCTTTTTTTTTTTATAAAATCATATGTGTTTGTTGACATTGATATCTGTGTTTTTTTTTTGTCTTGTTGAAACAGAGCAGATGTCAATAGTGGCTGGAGTTCTGTCAGCGCTGGTCCTTTGTCTGATTGTTGGGATATTGATTATCTGTACCCAGAAGAAAAAAACAAGAAACAAAGGTACTAAATTTTACCTTGCCTCATTGATTTCCTGTGTAAATATACATGTACAGCAGCTTGTGCCACTCTATTTTTCCATTCCACAGCGGAGGAAAATGACCAGGAGCTGACCTACGCTGACGTCAGGATTGTGCAGCAGCAGGCGAGACGAATGGAGCAACGAGAAGAGGAAGGGGTGGAGTACGGACAAATCAAGTTTTCAGAGAAACCTCGTCAGCGTGAGCTAACTGATGATGCTGTATACGCAAAAGTCCGTAAAACCAGGTGATCTGAGGTGTTTGGCTTAACAAAGACTGCCCTACTAAAAGTCAGACTGTTTTAAATTTACATCAAAATCTTCAGCCCAAAGATCCTAGCATATACTGCAAATGTTGCAAAAGAATGTATTTTTTTTTATATTTATTCTGCTATTTACAATGTTTTTTGCTATTTCAGAACTTTAACTGTAACATGTTACTTTTGCTTGTAACACTTTACAATAAGGTACACAAAATTTGATTAACTACTAGGGAACGCCTCAGGAACGAATCATTAGCTAATGGGTAGTTAACTAGTACTTAGTGAGGAACACAGAGCCAAGCCTTATTAGAGGACTACTGTTTGGTCACCTTGTAAATGAAGAGGAACTAATCAAGCACTAATGGGTAGTTACAAGGAAACCAAAGAGAAACAAATCAGGAGCTAATGGGTAGTTAACCAGTACTTACTAGGAACACACAGCCAAGCCTTATTAAGGGACTACTGGTTTGTTACCACAAAAACAGAGGACAAATTCTCCATTTGGGTTCTGAATAAACCCTGCGCCAGTGAGGTCACAGCTCGTAATTGTCAAAAACCTGTTTCCAAGTGATTACTGGTTTTATTGGATTCTTATCACTGATTAGCATTTTCATAATATTGTACTGTATCCAATAAAATCAGTAATCACTAGGAAACAGGTTTTTGACAATTACAAATGGTGACCTCACTGGTGCAGAGTTTATTTAGAGCCCACATGAAGAAGTTCTCCTCTGTTTCTGTGATTAAAAAAAAAACAGTAGTCCCCTATTAAGGCTTGGCTGTGTGTTCCCCAGTAAGTACTGATTAACTACCCATTAGCTCCTGATTTATTCCCAATTTGTTCCTGAGGCGTTACCTAATAGTTAAATCAAATTTTGTGTACATTATTGTAAAATATTACTTTGCCGCTTGATAAAATAACCTTTTTAGGCATGTTTGCATATTTTTGTCACCCACTGTGGAGAATTGGAAATACCCTCCGTACATTCAACCATCTGCCCTCCCATCCTTCTGTAAATGTTGTGAGCATGATAACTTGAAAAATAAGTAAGATACTGAATTCCATGTTGGTGCGTGACTGCATCGAGATGTAAGAAAGTTTCAAAGTTATGAAGATTGGTTTGCCACTTTAAAGTCCAAGATGGCTGCTTCCTGCCAAATATGCACATATTTTGACCTTGTGAGCTAGATAGCTTGAAAAATAAGCATTTAGTTTTGGTGTGTGACTGTATATAAGCATGAAAAAGGCCACTATCAAAATTGGATAGTCAAATCATAATCCATACACGGTCCAGAAAAAAAACCACTCATCTCAAAAACTACAAACATTCACTATTCAAACCCCTCAGTAATAGGGAACAACAGTAATCTGTGTTTTCATTGTTTGTAAGCTGCAAACTTGAAAAAACGTTACCATAAGTTTATTTCTTTTATGACTGTATGACCTTTAACTTAATGTCATATACAAAGTAGTTTAAGTAATAAAACAAATACATAAATGTTTTAATTCACCTTAATCTTAATGGGAATAACATTTCTTTCGGTATATGTTCGTTAAATACCTTCAAGGAGGATTAATGTGTCAGCTTGTGTGGGACTCCATATCAGCATTAGTAATCTTATCTTCGTTTGGTTCAAGAACACAGAAAAACCACAGATATTGTGAAAAACTTGTGTTTTAGGAAGTTCACACAAGTTTCTATGATGTAAATAAATACTTCTGTTTTATTTTTCTTTTCGATGTGTGAACGTTATCTCTTAGAAAATGGTTTAATATATTTAAACATATATATATATATATATATATATATATATATATATATATATATATATGTATAGTGAACACATGTTTTCATTCAGTCTAAAATATTAAAAGCATTAAATTTTTGTATGTATTGTAGAAATTGAATGGCAATCAAGTTAACTTAGTTATTAAACCTGTTCCTCTGACTTTGTTTTCAGTGAAATCTTTGAACCTGACATATTTAATTGTATCTATATACAGTAGGCTTCTTTAAACATTTGTACTGTCTCCTTTTTAGGTCAATTAAACTTCATATTTTTGCAATTTTTTTAAACATCGACGTTGAAAATAATTATCAATACCAATACGATTGCAGATCTATAATTATCATGCGCCTTTAATGGAACTAACATGATAGTATTTATACGAGGGGTGGCACATTGGAGCAGTGTTTAGAAATGGTGAACCGCAGCCAGAAGGTCACAGGTTTGAAACCCTGCTAATGTTTTTTATATGTGGAGTTAGGATTATTTATTTGTTATTAAATTTCATTTAAGTAGGCAAATACCGCTGATATCACAGATCTCTGTTTGAAAGGAGGCCTGGGAGTACCCAGAGAAAACCGACGTAAATACGAGGAAAACATGCAAACTACACAGAAAGACCCCAGGCCCAGCCTAGAGAATGAGTCAGGGAGCTTCTTGCTGTGAAGCAACAGTGCTAACCACTAATCCAATGTGCTGGATTCTCTCCCCTTTCTTTTTTATAACATTGTAAGCATGAAAACAAACTTCCTCCTACTTTATCAAATATGAATGACACTTTGAAACGCTGAAATTAGCAACAATCAGAGCAAAAATGCACAATGTTGTAGATGTTTTTTCTGATACATGTACATTTGTGTTTTTTTATGGACCAATACGGATGACATACTGATCTCTGTGTGCATTCAACTTCTTCATCACATCTTGTTGTTTTGGGCATTTGTATAAAAAGTCACAAATAAGGTTCATTTGTTAAGTGTTAGAGTAACTTTGGTCATGTGATCAGAATTTACCTGAAACGTCTGGACGTTTACGTTCCGTGTGTTTAATCAGCGACAGAATATGTTTGGTTTTATGGCTCCAGGTTAAAGGTTAACAACCCTTCAGCTGACTTACAGAGTCATAAAGTCTGTTTATGAGCCAAGATAGTTGCTCTTAAACTACCGTCTAATCTCTTTTTTAACTCACAGCCTCTGATTTCGTCTGTTTACTAAATGACGAGCACCAAAGCGTCGTGTTCTGTCAGCCGTGATTTTTTATTATTTGTGCTACACTTGAAAATGTAATCTTTTCATTGATTGCGCTGCATTATGTATTTTCTCTTTTCCTTTGAATCGATCAATTTTGAGGTAGATGATCGCTCATCTCCAGCCCGGTGCTGGAGCGTTCTGTTAAAAGGGAGTCATTTCTTCCCACTGTCACCACTGTGCTGCTCAGGCTGGGAGATTGCAACAAAATGTAGATTTATATTGATAACTTTTAATTTATAATGCACATGACTGTTTTCGTGCAGTGCCCTGAGATGACTTTTATTGTAACTTGGCTCGATATAAAAATACTGAACTGAACTGAAAGTGAATTATAAATACCAGAGAATTTTATCGCAGCTTCATGCGATGTTGCCTTGTCATGCAGAAGTCATTCAGCCATAAAACCAAAAAAACAGGTGCCAACTCTCCTGCACTGATCATTAACCATCACAAAGTCTCTAAAAACAGACAAAAGAAGAAAACTATACAAAGTTGTTTATTTCATGTTTCATTATGGTTATTTATTTATACTGTACGGTACAAGAAGGAACTCAGGCAAGACTAAAAACATTAGCAGAATACTCTGTAGTTGTTGTGAACTCATTAAGACATTTCTCTCTGCAAATGTTTCAAAAGGGTGTGGTGGAGTTGATAATGAATCTGGTTTGAACCAGCAACACAGAATACATAATAAATACATTGAAACCCATCTGTGCTGCTCTTTTTAATAATGTATAGTAATACATATTTGCTATATAAAGGAGATTTGTCTTGAGGGTAAGTGTTTACAGAAACGATGTGCAGAAAACGAGAACTGCACCAAGCTGGTGGCTGAGTGGAGACAATTTTTGCCCCATCTGTAATTTTTTCACAGTTGTGGTTAGTACATCTATTTGCATATCTTTATTTCCAAATTGTTCTTCCTATTTTTGATTTAACAGCTTAAAATGAGCTAACAAACAATAGCTACTTCAACATTTGACTTTTAGGACAGCTAAGTCCACAGTAAGCCATAAAAGCCTGCAAAGAAACAGATGTTTTTTTTCCTCTAACAGTTTGTGACACAGCTGTCTGAGTTTAGTACTGACTCTGCATCACATGTCGTTCGCTTGAGCAATTTTTGAATCTGGGTTGGGGCTTTTTTTTGTTTGTTTTAAATGTGGCTAAATTCTGCAGCGTGAATGTCTCATTCCAAGGACTATTTTTATACACACAAAATAACTCACTTCCTTAAACTCCTCACGAAGTGGCAGCTAAAGACGAGCAAAAGAACACCTTTTTATGTCAAATATCTCTCAAATGAACATCTTGTTGCAGCACGGTGGCGCAACTGGTAGAGCTGCTGCCTCTCAGCGAGCAGGTCCCTGGTTCAAACCCCGGTCCAGGGGCCTTCTGGGTGGAGTTTGCATGTTCTCTCCGTGCATGCGTGGGTTTTCTGCGGGTGCTCCGGTTTCCTCCCACAGACCAAAAACATGCATGTTAGGCTGATTGGTAACTCTAAATTGTCCCTAGGTGTGAGTGAGAGTGCATGGTTGTTTGTCTCTATGTGGCCCTGTGATGGACTTGCGACCCGTCCAGGGTGTACCCCGCCCCTCGCACAGTGATTGCTGGACATGGGCACCAGCGACCCCCGTGACCCAAAATGGAATAAACGGGTAAAGATAATGGATGGATGGATGGATGGATGGATGAACATCTTGTTATTGCTTTTTATACTAACATTTCAGTGTAATTATATCACCTTTTATGTTATATATTTTTTCACAACTCAAAATGGTGTTGGTTTATATTTTAGAATATTTATGATAAGTGCTAAATCTACATTTCAACATAACATTGTGCTTTAAATTGTTTAGCACGTTAAAAATAAGGAATGGATGGATTTTCATTTCTTGAGTCAGTTTGTTTTTGCTGTGCTCAGCTTCCGTGAAGCAGATGTGTCATTTAACTTTCCAGAAATTTAATATCCGGGTTATTTTTGTAAATGCCTGAAGCTGCATGCTGCTTCTTAGTCATTTTCTTTTTGTTGTGCAGTTACAGTAAAAAATGAAACCTAATCTCTAGTCAATGTTGCAGAAATCTGATAAAACATAAAAAAGCAGCTTTTATCTGTTAACACACAAAAAAGTGTCTGATTTAAATGAACTCGTAAGATTTGATGAGTGTGGAGCTTTGTGTTATATAAAACAGGCAGTGCAGAGTTATTAGGTCATTTAAAGTGAATCAACATATAAAAACAAACTATGTACATTTCAGTCTCAGTCTTACTGATAAAACATCTACTTAGTACTCCTCTGGTTTTACATCCGTCATCAAGAGGCTGCTGGTGCCGGGGCTGCTGGGAAGGTGGGCGTCAGCGAGCGCAGGTGAGGCGGGGGTCGTGGTGGAGGCCTGCTGGGACTGCTGCAGCCTCTTCTTGTTCATCTTCCTCTCTTTGGCTCGTCGGTTCTGAAACCAGATCTTCACCTGGCGCACACAAATACGAGACATGGGCTGCTGTTACAAATAAAATCTTGTATTTTTTATATTTTAGCAGTGAAGCTTCTTCGGGTCAAACTGTATGAATTTGGGATGTTTTCTCACGCCACTGAGCCAACTTCTGCTTCAGATTAGAAATGTCACATTTCCTGAGAAGTACTTTGGGTGTTTCCGGTGTTGCACACAGCTGTGGCTTAATGTGTGACTCAGTGAGGTAGCATTAAAGACGATTAGAACACGATGAGCGAAAGAGTGCACATTTTTCCATTAATCCTACTTTATGTGTTTGGCCACAAAAACACATTATGGTTTATGGAAATGTTCCAAAGTTGGTTTCTCTAAATGAGATGGAAAAACCTTTCTGCCTTTGTTGGCCTTGTTAGTTTTAACCCTTGATCTATCCATAAAAATAGCATAAATAAATCAATAAATTTAAACTAGATAAAGTGCATTTCCTGCAAAAATGCAGTGTGAATGCTTCTTCTTCTTCTATTTCTGTAGACTCCTGGTGGAGCATAGGGCTGCAACAACACCCCGCCAACGAACTCTGTTTTGGGCGGCTCTCTTCAGCTGGGTCCACGTCACTCCGGCGGCCTTCCTGTAATGTGTGAATGCTTATTGCTGAAGAACTTGCTGAAAAACAGCTGAAATTAGCTAAAACAAAACAAAACTAAATTAGCAGAAGAAAGCAGAAAGAACATATATTTGTTGAATTAGGTTTAAATAAGCAGAAATGAGCACAAAAAATAAGAAGTCAGCTAAAATAAGCTTAAATTAGCACAAAACTGCTGAAAAGTAGCTGAAAAGGCAGAAAGAAGCTTAACATACCAGAAGGAAGTGGAAAGAGTTGAAATTAGCTTTAAAAAATATGGAATTACCTGAAAAAGCTAAAGTTAGCATAAAAACGGCTAAATATTAGCTGAAATAGCAGAAAAAGCTGAACGGATCATGACAAGCTGAAAGTAGCCGAAAAAAGAAAAACTTGATAGTTGAAATAAACTTTAAAATGCTAAAATAAATTAGCTGTAAAGGTAGAACAAGCTTAAATTAGCAGAAGAAAGCAGAAAGAATATATTTGCGCAATTAGGATGAAGGAAGCAGTAACGAGCACAAAAAAGTGGAAATTATTTGAAAAAAATCTGAAATTAGCAACAAAAAACAGCTGAAAAGTAGCTAAAAAGGCACAAAGAAGATTAAATTACAAAAAGGAAGTGGAGGGTTCACATTTTTGCAGAATTAGGCTGAAAAAGTTAAAATGAGTGCAAAAATGTGGAATTAGCCGGAAAAGTTCAAATTAGCATAAAAACAGCTAAATAGAATTCAAAAATACTTTATTAATCCCAAAGGGAAATTATTTGTTGTTGTAACTCGTTATCTTCATTTCATTAAGAGATGTTATAGATGCTGATGGCTGTAGACAGGAAGGATCTCTTGTAAAGGTCCATCTCACAGTGGATCCTAAGAAAATGGCTGCAGATGCCGTCCGATCCGTCCACCCAGACTCGGCTGGCCTCTCGGTTCCCCGGGCTGTAGGACCGCCCGAATGTGGGGCAGAACTCCTCCCAGAGTGATGGCCACTCCTCCCAGCAGTCTACCGAGCTCCTCGTCGCTGTGGACAGTCAACTGTAGATGCCGAGGGACGATCCTGTCCTTCTGCTGTCATGAGCCGTGTTTCCTATAGTTCCAGGATCTCACTGGTCAGGCACTCGAGCACAGCTGGCAGGTAGATGAGAATGCATCCACAGAACATCCTTTTCAACTCATTTGAGATTTGGGACTGTAGTTGAGATATTATTTGAGCTTTTGAGATGTTAATCAGCTGTTGTTGTTGTAGAAAACTGCCTTGTTGTCATGGTTATGCATCATAACAAATGTCCAAAACTAAAAAAAAGTTTCAGTAAAAATCCTTCCAGCTGCACAGCATCCGATACCAGAGGAAACAATCATCCAAAAAATGTGATTTACATCCAGAAAAATAGGAATTAAAGTTTCCAAAAGCAAAATCTCAGAATGAAAGTAACAGAGCTGCTCCAACATGCAGCCACCTTGAGCAGCGCAATTCTAGAAGCTGAAATAATAGAAATAGTTGAAACTTGCAGAAATAATCTGAAAGGAACATAAATAGTTGAAATTAGCAGAAATAATTTAGAAAAAGCACACAAATGTTTTAGATAGCAGAAAGAATCGGAAAGGAGCACAAAAACTGCTAAAAACAGCTGGAAAATGTTTAAATTTGCACAAGGAAGCTGAACCAGAACTAAATGTGAAAGGAGCAGTAAAAGGTTGTAAACAGACCTAAAGATCTGAAGGATGTAAAATGTGCTCAATTCATTTTCTATGAGGAAAAAAATGTCAGAAAAGGCTAAATATTTCAAAAAAGCTAAAGTTGCACTAATACCTAAAATCATAGCAGGATTGTCCTGAAAGAGCTGAATGTTCTGCTGTATGAGTTGTGGAAATAGCTTAAAAACTGCAGGACAAGAATTGTGCTGAAAATGTACGGAAGAAAAATGGATCACAACAGTGTGAATGCTTCATAAACATGGATCACAATAAACATTCACACGACTATAAAAGCATGTCCACCACTTTGTTGCATCTTTTTTAACCACATTCTTTCAATAATTTTTTTAAAAAACTAACAGGTAGAGTTGTAAATGTAAGATATTTCCATTTCTTGCAATTAATTACTTTTAATCTTTTGAATTGAAGGTCATCCTTGTTTTATTTTTAATTTAAATTGAGCTTGTTTCTGAGCAGGCAGGCCACTTTAGGTTCTGACTCCTTTTACTGGCACTCTTGTTTCATAAGTGAAAAGCATTTCCTTAATTAAATATGCAAAACTTCAGCAGATAAAGGTGTCAATCAGCTACAGGAACCCTCAGTAACACATACAGAGTGTGCAGTATTAAAAATACATTTCAGTTTGTATGGGTGATCATTATCTTACCTGCAGCAGAAGCTGCTCAGAGTTTTAATCAGTTTGAATTTTCAGGCAGTTTTCTCACAGGAGAGCTAGCAATAACCCAGAATGGTGCCAAGACCAAAGGTGGATTACTGTCATCTTAAAATAACTCCAGTTTATAACATGTCATAATAATGCTGTTATAAGTACCCCGGGCTGCACTGGAAGTGCTACAGCTAGCTGCTACTATTCTTGCAATAAGCCCAAGAGTTATATGTAAAACTGTGTGGAGCAGTGTCACAGTTAAAAGGTAACGTTTGGATGAAGTGCTGTGAAAGTTTTAAGACTGAAGTTGTTTCATGACAACACACAATCCACTCTGATCGCCATCAGAATCGTTCTCAGCCATCACTGGAGAAAATTTCTTGATTCTCCAAACTATTAACGCTCTGAATGATTTCTGTTGTCTGTAAGATATTGATTACTGATTGTAAAATATCGATTACTCATAGCAACCCTACAGAACACCACTTTAAAAAACTTAGAACTATTCCTTTAATTTTGCCTTCCCAAATGTACATCTCCTCTGTGTTACTGGCACTAATGGACACTGGTTTTTATCCTCTTTCCAGTTTTCAAGCTATTTCAACAAATCATAAATCAAAATGTTCAGCTCTTTCAGGACAATCCTGCTATGACTTTTGATATTGGCGCAACTTTAGCTTTTTGAAATATTTAGCCTTTTCTGCCACTTTTTTTCATAGGAAATGAACTGAGCACATTTTACATCGTTCAGATCTTCAGATCTGTTTACAACCTTTTACTGTTCCTTTCACATTTAGTTCTGGTTCAGCTTCTTTCAGCTTCCGTGTGAAAATTTAAACTTTTTTCAGCTACTTTCAGCTGTTTTGTGCTCCTTTAAGATTTGTTCGGCTAACTACAACATTTTTGTACTTCTTTTAATTTCTTTCTGCTAATTTCAGTTTGTTGTGCTCCTTTCAGCTACAAATTTAAACTTTTTCTACTATTTCAGCTACTATTTAGCTGATTTATGCTAATTTAAGCTTTTTCAGCTAATTCCACATTTTTTGCTCTTATTTCACATCTAAGTGAAATAAAATTTTTCCCATCTATTTTTCACATCTAAGTTGCAGCACCTATGTACGGACTGCAATGAAGGTGCAGGGGAGGACTGAAAAGCTCTCCCTGCAGTCCAGCTATGAGCAGTCTGTACCGAGGCAACGCTCCATCCGTCCCACATCCTGTATGTGGAATATGAGCTCTTGCCTTCCGGTAGAAGGTACAGAATCCCCCAAAACTAAACTGAACCATTTTAAATATTATTTTGTGCCTTCTTCCATCAAAATTTTTAATCAAAATTTTTAATAAATTATAAATATAAATATTGTATATGTATGTATTTTGTATATATAAGTAGCATTTATAAGCCAGATGTCAAAGACAAATCTCCATTTCATTGAATGTTATGGACAATAAAGTTGAATTGATTGATTGATTGATTGATTGATATAAATATAAATATAAATATGAATATTGAGGCCTGGAAGGTGTGCAAGAACTTTGGTGTTCTCTGTTGTTGTTTAAACTGTTGTGTTTTTTTAGCTGTTCATATGAATTGTGTGTGCATTTAATGTCTGTTTCTACAGCTGCTATATGAAATATACACCTGAGTCCATGACAAATTTCCCCTAGAGGACAATAAAGTCTATTCTATTCTATTCTATTCTATTCCAATCTATTCTATTCTATTCTATTCAACTTTTTTCAGTCTAATTCAGCAAAAACTTACTCTCTCCACTTCCTTCTGGTAATTTAAGTTTCTTTCTGTTTTTTAATTACTTTTCAGCTGTTTTTTTTTGTTGTTGTTGCTAATTTCAGCTTTTTTCAAATAATTTTCACTTTTTTGTGCTCATTTCTGCTTCTTTCAGCCTAACTGGGCAAACATGTTCTTTCTGCTAATTTAAGCTTCTTCTACATTTTAGCTACATTGTTTGCATTTTTAGCTCATTTCAGGTGTTTTCAGATAAATTAAAGTTTTTTGTGGCCATTTCTGCTACTTCCAGCCTAGTTAACTTATTTATGCTAAATTTAGTTTACTGTGCTCCTTTCAGCTTAATTCTACTTGCTTCACCTTTTTCTGCTGTTTCAGCTACTATTTAGCTATTTTTATACTAATTTTAGCCTTTTCAGCTAATTCCACATTTCTTAGTTCATTTCAGCTCTTTCTGTTTCTGTCTTTTAGTTTTCTTTCTGACTTTTCAGCTTTTTTTGTTTGTTTGTTGCTATTTTCAGCATTTTTTTTAGCTAATTTTCTAATTTTTGTGCTCCTTTCTGCATATTTAATCCTAATTCAGCAAATGCAACCATTATTTAAACAGGTTAGTCCCATTGAGCCGCGAGAACTCATTTACAAGAGCGACCTGGATTTTAACAAAGAGTGATGACAACAGTGGGAGGAGTGGTGGCACAGAGGCTAGAGAAGATGGGCATGTGATCGGAAAGTCGCAGGATCAACTCCCGGTACCGTCAACATCAAAATGTGGGTAGAAAAGGTGAAACACCCACACCTGCCTTCACCTTCATTCGCCCCACTCTGGGCCCCTGAGCAAGGCTCTCAACCCCCACCATTTACTCCCAAAAACCGGTCTCTCTTGAAAATGAGTTCTTGTGACTCAATAAGACTACCTGTATAAATAAAGGGTAAATGAAAAATAAAAGATGCATACAATTTTTATGTATATATTTAAAAAAAAAATTTTTGTACATTTTAAATATGTTCTTTCTGCTTTTTTCTACTAACTTGGGCTTGTTTTTCCTTTTCAGCTACATTCCAGCATGTTTTTAGCTAATTTCAGCTGTTTTTCAGCAAATTCTTCAGCAATAAGCATTCATGCTGCATTTTCGCAGGAAATGCAATTATTCCAGTTATTAATGACCTGCTCTTCTTCACCTCTAGGGTTTTAATACTCTGAAAGAAATGCACTCAGCTTTGTATCTAACACACATTGCTGATTGTTCTTGTAAGGTTTCATCCCTGCAGATATGTTAGCTAGTTTTATCATTTCCTGAAATAAAATTGCATCCTAACAAAGAAGTTAAAGCACTAGCTAGATCTGTCTGGTCTCAGTTCTGAAAATAGTGGATGTTCTAAAAGAGGAAATGGCCCATCTGACAAACTAACTGATAAACATGCATTTTTTTACAGAACATTCTGTGGTTTCAGTGTTAAACCCTTCGTAGTCTTTATGATGCAATCTTGTTTTAGAGATAAAGCAGACAGGAAGAGCAAAAGTTGTCGAACGCTTTAGAACAGAGTTATTCAACTAATTGCTCAGGGGGCCACAGTTACTGAAAGCCAAGAGCTCAGGGGCCCGACATCCAGCTGTTATTCTCATTAAGGTTGTTTATGTATTAAAATCGAGTTTAGTTTAAAAATGAACCCACTGGTGGACCGAACTGAGCTCACCCATGGGCCTGATTTGACCCCTGCCACCAGTTGAATAGCCCTGCTTTAGACGCTGCTGTGCTTTTAAGTAACGAAGGGAAAAATATGGATCTAAAAAGATCTTTAAATGTGGTTGTTTTAACGTCAGCGGGTGCTTTTTGTTTTTCTTTACTTTCACTTCCTTTACGTGTGTCATGCAGCTGCATTTCATGCCCACTCCTTTCTTCTTTTAGCTCCCGTTCAGCTTGTTGCGGCTCACATTCATCCTCTCACCTGTCTCTCAGTGAGGCTGAGAGCCATGGACAGCTCGGACTTCCTCCTCATGGTGATGTAGCGATTGCACTGAAACTCCTTCTCCAGCTCCTGCCGTTGCTGGTCGGTGTACACCACCCTGTACTTGTCCTTCGTCCGAGTCTTTCCTCCGGAAGCTGAATCAGTAGAAAGAATGAAAGAAAAATGTGGATGCTTAAGCAAAACTGTGCAGGTATTTACATCTGTGTAGGCCTCCCTCTTTTTGTAAAGCAGGAACGATTGTCAGTGAGTCACACGTGGTGCACAAAAAAAAAAAAGGCCAAACACGTCTGGAGCCAAGTTCAACTCCAGGCGCCACTCAAATCCTCATCAGCTCTATTAATCACGCTAAATATCACTAATGCAAAGACTCTGCGCTGCCTCGCTGCTTCTCCTTATCACCCTGCGCGGTGTTTGCACAGTGTTTCCACAGGCGCCCATTCATTCATCGACACGAATGTTCACTCTGAGACTTATCGATTAGAAAATGTGACCGTGTGGCGGCATCGATCCGTGCACACCCACACAGGTACGTAACGGCTGAGTGTTTGGCTTCCTGCAGGAGAACTATTTGTCATTGCTGTGCACCCACCCAGTGGACGGAGAGGATGGGGAGTGGCAGCTTCATGGCCTCCACTGTTAGTTTTACGTCTCAGACCACGCTGCCGGCTGGAAGAGGTGACAGCATGAGAAATGTAGGTGTGTGGCCGGGCCTGGGTTCACTCTACGTGCTCGTGTCTAGGAAAATGTGTTAGCACATGTCTGAGGTGCTGCAGAGGCCTGTTGCTTAAAAAAAGGTTGTTATCAAGATGGAGCTTTTCCTGTTTGTGTAATGAATAGACATTTAAGGCTCTGCTTAACTAAATGAGATTATTTTAATGAATTTCAAAGAAAAGGTCCTTATAATTTGCTTTAATCAGACGCTTTTATTTTGAAAGTTCATACATTTTTCAATGACAAAAAAAAAACAAATGCAGATTCTGTCTGGAATATTATTGTTTTAGATGAAAGCATCTCTAAATTAATTATAATTTACTGCATTTAAACAGTGGCACTGCTGAAACCGCTCAATGTGGGAGTCTTGTCTTTAATTTGTTTTTTCATTAGCTTGCAGTGCATCTTGGGAAAATAAAACAACTATTGCATGAGATGTATGATTATTTTTCCTAAAAGCTCATCCACTTCAGTTTTGGAGAAAATATTACGTTAAAAAAATTATTATCTGGCCAAAATACTTGTTTTTTTTTTATCAGAGTCTTGCAAATTCCTGTTGAAATACTTTTGTGGAAATCACAATAAAAGTCCAGAAGCGGTATTTTATGTTTACACTGCATGACATGGTACAATATTTAAAAAAATAAAAATAAAACGTCTGTGGCTCACAGATGAGAACTGCTCATTATACATTAATTATTGTTTATTGTGATGTTTTTTACTGTACATTAAACCAAACTGTAATATTATAAAGGGAAATAAGAGTCGCTTCAACAAATTAAAACTGTAAAAATGAAATAAATTATAGTTTGTTTTTTTATTTTAGTTTGGCGATAATATACAGTTTAAACCAAACATTACAGGGATGTACTTTTCTGATTTAATTGTATATTAAATTTTTTTACAGGTGTTTGTCATCCTTCCAATGGATGTTTTTAACACAAAGCTGCTAAAGTGACTGAACTGATTTATATTTTCTATTTACTAAAGTTTTCATTTATGAGCCTATAAACTCTTAACTGCTAAAATTTAGTCATTACATTTTCTCTAATGACAAATCGAACACTAATAGATGTTATGTCACAACAACAGTTTTCTGTGTTTCTTAATACACGTAGGCCTGTTTATTTTTTATTTTTATTGTTTCTAGATGTTGATCAGCTGTAAACTATCTATAAACTGAACATCATGTGTTTATTTTTAATGAATACGCCTTATTCCTTATTGGTTTGAGCAATATTTAAACATAAATTATTTTTAATGCAATAATAAAAAGGTCTGCAAAAACACAGTTCCTCATATTATGGTTTCACTTTTTCCTCGTATTGAGACCTACAAATGACTGCAGTCAGTTAAACTATTTTTATACTATAAAGGCAGGTTTTTGTACTTAAATGTACTTAACCTAGTACAAAAATGTTGTTCTAAAACGTCTCTGTCTTCAGCCTTTATAAGCTGCAACAAGCCATGTGTACTTGATTTGTTTTACTCTGTGTTAAATGTATAAATATAAATTGACAGATCGAGTCACGTGATCTGGCCTGTCTTACCTGGGGGGGCGTGTCTGACGGGCTCAGGTGGTCTCCTGAAGGGGTCCTGTCCTGGGATGAAGCTGTAGGGGGTCAGTGACCCCCCTCCGGTGGTGGAGGGGGTGCTGCTCAGCTCCGGGGAGGTGAAGCCGACCTGCCCGCCGATGGGGCTCGAGCCCGCGAAGCCGAACGGAAAGTCCTCGCGCGGGGTGTACACGGGGTTCCACGCGCTCGCGGACGGGTCAACGACCCCGGAGACGTGATGCTGAAACCCGGTGAAGTCATAGGCAGGCGGAAGGTACTGACTGTTCAGGGTCAGCGTCTGGGCCTGGTGTCGGACGGACTGGGAGTTGGGGTACATACCTGTGAGCTCGCGCGGCAGGTGTGTGGGCGGGGAGGGGGGGTCTCTCAGGTGAGTTAAACCTCCGGGCTCATGTCAGGCCCAGCTCCAGGTAATAATGGCGCTCTGCTTTTCACCTCAGTCTAAGGTTCAGGACTACAATCTGAGCACTGAGGGACACACACCTTTATGGATTTACTGGCAAGGAGTTCAAAAGTACCACGGTGACGTCACGCCTACCTGAGACTCACCTGCGTGCCAGTTTAGGCGACGTCAGGACAATGACCCGGCTCGACCTGGTGTGCAGATAAGGCCGTGTGTCAGGTGGGTCTACCTGTGCACGTAAACACAATAAACAACCTGAAGGAGGCTCTTTAGATCAAACTTTTCATTTAGGTCATTTTCAGGAAACACTTTCAACCTTGTGTCAAATAACTAAAACTGCGAAACCCATAAACATATAATTTATTCACAAAGCAACGCAGTAAATATTTAACTATTGTGTTCTTAATTTTTTGTTATTGTAATGCCCTTTATTGTGCATTTATTATATCTCCAACATTTTAGAGATGTGTTGACATCATCAAACTCAAAATTACCTTATTTTTGTAAAGAAATGTGAGTAAAAAGTCTTAGTGCAAAGATCTAACATGAGTTTATGTTCTAATGTGAACAAATTATGGGTGCATGAGATTTGAGAATTATTGCTTTCTATTTTAATTTTCATTTCACACAAAGTCCCAATATTTTTTTTGGAATAAGGGCTGTGTTTTCCACTAATAAAACATTCTAACAGTTCTACGATTATAATATAAAAACTAAACCAAAAACGTCCAATGTGTATAAAACAGCAGATTTTTATGGTAGAACAGCAAACAAAAAGCTCTTGTCTTCTGTAGGAAGATAACTGTTCGAGAAAATCTTTTTTTTTTACCCCATTTATTATACTTCTCACTAAATGAGTTTTTACCATCTTCTGTTTCTCAAAACATGCATTTAATATTCATAAAAAGATAAGGTCATTAAAATGTTCCATTGATAATTGTTCTAGAGTCAAGAATAAAACATTTAATCTGTTTTTCCTGTGTTTCAGATTGAATTAAACGGGGTGAGTTAGCCTAATTATGTGACTAATTTTGTTTTTTCTTATTAAATAAATGTGAATTGTCTCTGTGCTGTAATGTCTGCTGCAGTCAGAGGTGAAACTAAAAAAAATACTTTTTTTTCCTGTGTTAAGTGAAGCAATACCTTCAGTTATTTTTAAAGTCTCCACAAGAGAGCAGCAAAAAGTCAAATAACTGCCAACTCATGCAGGTCCAGAGATCTTTAACATTTATCACTTTCTATCAATCTCACATGATGTGTATTCACCTCAGCTGCTCCCAGTGTAGCCCTCTGTTGACATCACTTCATTAGAATGCTGTTGTGGCCTCATACAAATTAGTTTTTGTGCATCTGAATCATTCATAAAAGATTCATATAAGTATCTTGGTCAAAGCCGTTATTAATCTCTTAATCTGTTTGCAAGAAGGACGCTGCTTGTTAATGGACGTGAAGTGTTATCTGTACATTAAGTGCAACGTAAACTTCACAAACATTTTATCAAAAGTGAAAATGCTTGGATGACTGCCTGAAAAATGATGAATGTGGTTTTAGCTTTTACAGAATACACGAGAGAGTGTGGTAATGTACAAGTACGAGCGTGCAGTTCCTGCATCTTCTGCTAAAATCACTGTATTTGTACGTTGAAGCATTGTTTTGCTGCTGATGAGCCCCTTGGATTAAAAATCACCAATCTTTAAATTAAAACAAGTTACTTTATGTGAGTAATCCACATATATCCAACAAAGTTCAGTCAGGTCATCTGGATGGTTTCTTTTTTTTTTTTTTTTGGTTGAGACATTTCATCTTTCATCCAAAGGACTTCATCAGTCGGACGAGCCCCAGTTTGTTGGGGCTTCTCAGACTGATGAAGTCCTTTGTATGAAAGACAAAATGTCTCAACAACAACAAACATAACAGAAACCGTCCAGATGACCTGACTGAACTTTGGATTTTTTTAAACCTGGATTATTGAGCATGAACTTTGATGTTTTGAACCACTTTAGCTATGGCTGCCTCAGAGGAGTCGACGGGGGAGAGGGCTGGCCCCAGAAACCATCTTATCACCAGCAAACTGGTTGGTCCACTATGTGAGTGTGCTGCTTGTAGGACTGAGTTTGTTGGGGCTCCTCGGACTGATGAAGTCCTTTGGATGAAAGACGAAACTGTCCAGTTGACCTGAATGAACTTTGTTGGATTTTTTTAACCTGGATTATTGAGCATGAACTTTGATAATCCACATATAGCTTCTGTCTAAACAGCACAGGTCAATAATTATTTAAATTAAAACTTGTTCATGTTTGTGTCCTTGTCAGCACGTTTACCAGGTCCCATGTGTGAAACGGAGATCTGCTGTTAGAGCCCAACTCTTTATCATTTCTCTCTGACTTGTTCCGGTCCTAAAGTGTCCATAAACAGCTAATTGAGAACGTTAGCTTTATTCAAATGAAGAAGTCTGCAACAATTGGAAGCACTTGTTTTATCGAGACGTTATCTTCAGAACATGACGGGATTTTAGTTTTGCTTTAGCAGATTTCTGTACTTGCTTCTGCAAATGTTTTTTTTTTTTCTTCTTTTTGATAATTTTTAATGTCTTAAACCTCCAGGTAGAAACAAGAGTCTCAGTCAGTCCTGGTTTTAAATCAAAGTTTGTCCCTGGCTGCCACGCAGTCAAAAACAGAGATGTTGAGTAAGCATGCATGTTTTTCTGTTGCCCATCTGCTTTTCTAAGACAGTACGAAGAATAAAGTGCTGACAGGATGTTAGTGCAGAGACAGGAAATAGTTCAGGCAATGGTTCAGGCCAAGTTCTTGTAAGATGCTCTATATTCCAGAGCACTTTATAACTCTCTCTGCATGTTTTTGGCAGCTTTGGTTACTAATTGCACTCACAGTAAAGTTGTGATCGGACCACTGCTATTCAGCCCGTTTGACCCTTTGTCATCACTACGAACGTACTGTGCTATAATTTTAAACATCTTTTAGTTATGAACAGTTCCAGGGATAAAGAAAAATCAAACAATGCATTTTATTTCAGTAGATTGATGCCTCCTTAAGAAAAATGCACATCTAAAAGCTGGTTTGTCCAGCAGAACTTTATAAAATTATTTCACAACTTTGCAATTTCTTGCAATTACTGTAAAATAATATGAATCAGTTGATGAACGTTAAGCAGGAACTGACTCAGAGGCTGTTCATGTTTGTTCTTACAAACCCATAACACATCTGTTTTGGGTGATTTCATTTCAAGTGGTCAGCTCTGATATTTTCACTCTTGCTGGTAAGTCGTGGACCCAAAACCTTAAGCAACCAGATGTCAACTGGACTCTGTTGTTTGCAGAGACAAGCACACAATTAGCTGTACAAATAACACGATCAGACCAAATCATTATTGACAGAATGCATTTCAGAGACATATGAGTTGTATTTTTATCTCTTGATAAGCTTAATTACTTAACAGAAGAAGTAAAAGTGACACTAGAAAATTTTCAATTTCCTGTGAAATGCAGTGTGAATGCTTATTGCTGAAGAACTTGCTGAAAAAAAGCTGAAATTAGCTAAACGCATGCTGAAATGTAGCTGAAATGTAATAACAAGTCTAAATTAGCACCAAAAAAGCAGACAAACCACATATTTTTCTGAATTTGGTTTAAATAAGCAGAAATGAGCACTTAAATTAGAAAATTAACTAAAAAAGCTGAATCTAGCAAAAAAAAACCCTGAAAGGTAGCTGAAAAAGCAGAAAGAGGCTTAAATTACCAAAAGGAAGTGAAAGGAGCTGAAAAGAGCTATTAAAAAAGGGAAATTAGCTGAAAAAGCCAATTTAGCAAAAAACACATAAAAAGTAGCTGAAACTAGCAGAAACAAGCTGAAATTAGCTGAAAGAAGTTAATTAGGCTGAAAGTAGCAGAATTTACCACAAAGATTAAAATTGATCTGAAAACAGATGAAATTAGCTACAAATGCTAATAATAATAATAATAAAAATAATGATGAAAAAAAAAAGGTTTCTGAAGCTTAAAAGAAAACAGAAAGAACATGTTTCCCCAATTAGGCTGAAATAAGAAGAAATGAGCATAAAAAGTGGAAATGATCTGAAAAAAGTTGAAATTAGCATAAAAACACTGAAAATTAGCTAAAGAGGCAGAAAGAAGCTGAAACTACTAAAAGGAATTGGAGAGAGCTCATTTTTGCTGAAAAAAGTTTAAATGAATTCAGAAAATGTGGAATTAACTGAATAATCGCAAATTAGCAGGCAAACAGCTTTATAGTAGCTGAAATGTACAGAAATAAGCTGAAAGGAGCAAAACAAGCTGAAATTAGCAGAAAGAAGCTGCACAAAAATGTTGCATTTAGCAGAAGCTTAAAGGAGAACAAAACAACAAAATAAACAGATGAAAAATGTTTAAACTTGCACAAGGAGACCCTGAAAGAAGCTGAAGAACAAAATGTGAAAGGAACAGTGAAAGGTTGTAAACAGGTCTAAAGATTTGAAGCATGTTAAATGAGCTTAAATCATTTTCTATGAGGGGAAAAAAAAACTCAGAAAAGGCAAAATATTTTAAAAAGCTAAAGTTGCACCAATACCACAAGTCACAGCAGGATTGTCCTGAACGAGCTGAACCTTTTGATTTATGATTTGTTGAAATGGCTTGAAAACTGCAGGACGAGAACCGTGCTGAAAAATGTACAGAAGAAAAATGGATCACAATAGTGTGAATGCTTCCTTAACATTCACACAATAAATGATCGGTGGCTTTGCACACCCGGACAGCCTTCAGCTACACCTTCACTGCTCCGTTAACATCAGCTCTGGGTTTAATTAGTGCTCATATCATGACATAACGCTGCTCAGATTGTTGCTCTTTTAGCCAATAAAATGTGAGAAATGTGTTTGTCTTGAGATCTTTGCGTTTTATTGTATCATCTGTTCAGCCTTCCCCGGTGTTTTCTTTGTTGCCAGCTCCTGCTTCACCTATTCCCAACCCCAATCCCCCCAGGTGTTCATCATCATGTCTCGTTAGTGTCCCTTTAAGTTCATCATCTTTGTGTTTCCTCCATGTCCGTGGATTGTGCTTCCCACATCCGTTCATGCTCTGTTCCTCCGTGTCTCCTCGTGTTATCCCTTTTTGTACGTTTGCTGCCGCATCAGCCTTTGTTTTTTTATCTTTTGCTAATAAATTAGCATTCCTTATTTTATCTTCGAGTTCCCTGCGTCTGTCTGCATCTTGTGTTTGCAAAAAGCACAAAAGTTGTATCATCTCAATATTCCCAGTGGTGGCTGCTAATCTTCCATTAACCAGCAGCTGAGCAATTTCTTTCTTTTTTTATTCAAAGACATCTATCCTGCTGCTTGTGTGGGGTGACAGGAGGTCCTACACCTTGGCTCAGCTTGATTGTGTTCACACGACCAAATTTATGGGAATTAAAGGGAATCCAAAGGTTGCACATTATTTTAAATGTGCGTTAAGGTCGTTCAGACCTCTATTGAGTGCAATAAAAAAACAGATTTAAACAGTTTCTAGATAAAAGTGATGGCCTTGCAAAGGTTGGTAATAAAACTTTTTAAATCAAACTCGACATGTTGACCACAAACACACAGACGGGGTCAAAGTTGTAAAAAGTTTTGTTGTTACAGATATGAAAATGATTTCTTCAGTCCGCTGCAGATCTGTAAAGAGAGGGAGCCGGTTATTGTGGGATCTGACGACAATGTTCATGAAGGTCATCAAGAGGGATTTCTCTCTTATTTGTTTGTTTTTCTTCTGCAGGTAGATAAGAGTAGGCAGGTGCAGGAACCCTAGGAGGAGACTGAAGAATAACGAGGAAGATTAAACAAAACCAGGATGGTGGAGAGTGAGCAGATAGCCATTCAGGTGAGTATTTTACGTTGCTTGGTTTTGGTGCTCGTTACTTTCAGAGGTCTCAGTGAGCCGGACAAGGAGGTCTGTGAGAAGAGCACAGATAAACAATAACGCTAAAAACAGAGGCTCAGAAATCCAAGAATGAAGCCGAGCCAAACCACAAAAATATACTTTTAACAGTCGAGCAACATTCCAACTCTTTACAGGTGCTTTATTGGGTGTTAACAAGTTGCAGATGTGAACAATTGAGCCAGAGAGGAAGGCATCTGTAGAGCGAATCCAACATGGCAGTACCTGCTCACAAGTCCACCTGGATAAAAAGACTGGAGAAAAGATGAGAGGAGAATAAGATAAGCTTCAATCCAGACAGCTAGTTCTATAGAAACAAAGTCTTACACAGGAACCCAGACTGTAGTCCAGAGAAAAACTGCAAAACACTGTTCAAATGATCCAAAACAGCTGATTCACGTTAAGATTAGAACTATGAAAACATAAACAATTCGCTTTATGGGAACGATCTGAATGGAAACTGATCTAATGTTGACAGGTGGAAACGATCTAAAAAAAGCAATGAATCTCAGATATATGTTTTTAAGGTGAGTAACGCTGGTTTGTCTGTGGGTGTGCACACCTACAGACAAATGAAGAGAACAAGTGCAGTTCTCGGCGGCAGAATAACAAAATAATGACGCCAGTATTCAGAATCCAATGATACTAAATATAATAATTAAAAAAAAAAGGTTAAAGGCTAAAACAACTGGACTTTTGTTCTGTAGCTGAAGACGTTTCACTTCTCGTCCAAGGAGCTTTCCCAACCTCACGAGAGGGACACTCTTGAGGACCAAAATGTTCACATTTTGGAATGAGAAGACAGATTGTTTGAGATGGGGTGAAGGAAGCCATTTATGTAAAAAGAAAAAACAACTTTAAACAGAGGAGGTCTTGGATTTCAGCTTTCAAAAACCAATAATGCAACTTTAGGCCTGATACTAAGTCGGTTTAACAACAATCAAGACTTTGATTCATGTGTCCAGAGTGGCCCACCTGTGAGTCAGACTGACAGAGACCATAATGAACCTCTAAAGCAGGACTATTCAACATAACTACTCAGGGGGCCACAGTTTCTGAAAGACAGTAGCTCAGGGGCCAGACATCCAGCAATTTAAGTCATTATGTAAATAACCCAAGTATTACAATGATCTGTTACCTTTCAATTGTGTTTATTTTATTGCATTGAATCATAAATGCAATAAACAGAACACACAACCCAAACTGAATTGGCCCACGGACCACCAGTTGAATAGCCCTGCTCTATTGTGAGGAGTGAGAAGGCAATCTGCATGTGCATCTAGCTTACAGAACAGCTCAGCTCAATAACTTGAACTCCGCACTCTCTGTTCTTTGAATTTAGACAGCTCCTTGGATGAGAAGTGAAACGTCTTCAGCTACAGAACAGAAGTCCAGTTGTTTTTGCCTTTAACATTTTTTATTTTAATTGACCATGTCTTGGATGAATGAGAATCTTCACCAGCATAAATATACAAAGTTGTATAAAAATACTGTAAACAAAGGAAAACAAATATTGCTAAATACATTTATCTCTAAAGACAGCAACTTTATCATTATGTAGTCAGTGTAAATGCACAGTTTTTTTATATGTTTTATGTAAAACATTTGTTCTATTGTATAAAGGAAAAAAATGAATACTTGTAATATATTTAGAAGTTCAGGACGAGGTCTTTTATTTTTTGCATATTTGTGGTAATCTAAACCCCAGAGGTATTCCTTTTATTAGCACACTAAAAAAAAAAAAAAACTCAAAAATGATAGTTCAAATTTTTTGAAGTTGAGTTTTGTAGAAAGGTTAAGATCGATGAATATCTTACCTGTTGTAGATGGTGCTTTGAAGAACTCTAGTTGATTAAATTCATACTAGATTAATGAGCTAAAGAGCAAAACCTGAAATGGATCCCCTCAGATGAGCTTGTCGCTCTGGTCAGAGGTAATGTCTGTTTCCTCAAACTGAGGATGTTCAAAAATCTAAATACAACAGATAAGATATTTATTGTTTATCATCCTTCCACAAAACCCCATTTCGTAAAACCTCTGTCTTGTACCTTGAACTTGTTTGTATTTGGTTTTAGGCCTAAAACATTTTCCTAAACAAACAGGAAGCTGCTGGTTTCATTGTTGTCTTTAAGAAAAGTCATTTTTTAGGATGTTTTTCTTGGTAACTTTTGATTCAGTCACTGACCTCAGTGTTTATCAGTTTAACTTGAACCTTTTCCTCCATCTTCATCCATCTTCATCCATCAGAGGGGAGTCGGGGTTCTGCTCCTTGCCCCTTCCTCCCTCCTCTCGCCTCACTGCCTCTCCGACACAGCAAGATAACGTCAAGTTTTATCTGAAGCCAAGTGGAAAAACAAAACAGCTGCAGCACAAACTGGTCGTCTTCTGTTTTTAGCAACAAATCAGATCAGCTGCGACAGAAACCGCTCTTTGCTCGATTAGATAGACTCTGCATTGTTGCTGCAGAATATCTGGGAGTCCACTTTGTTAAGGGCTCTATACAGAGGAATAGAAACACCCCTTTGTGGACTCTATGTCACACTCCATGGTAACAACATGCTAAAATTATACATGTTAATGAAATGCATAAACATCCTAAGAGTCTACATCCTGTTTTTTTCTGCAGCTGGACTCATATGTGGTGAAAACACCTAAAGTGCTGCACAAGCTCAACTCTATTTCCCAACAGAAGATGATTTTTGTTTAAAACTCTGGCATAAAATGGGAATATTCATTATCTCCAGGAACAATAGACCTTTACTTCTAAGTGTGGCTTTTTAAAATTACAAACAACCTTTTATGTTTTATGTGCTTAAATTGTTAGATTTAGAGGAAATTAATGAACAGGAGGTGCTAATCACATGCAGGTAAATTTAGATTAAATTGAAACGGGACCATCCTGTGCGGTGCTGCTCCCCTCCTATTTAATCACTGGGGCCGTGCTGGCTCTTTAATTATTTCTAACAGGCCTTTTAGATTTACCCCTCGCAATTAGAGGAGAACGTGTTACTGTCCAATTTAGCCCCTTTTCCTTCCTCCCCCCACCTCTAAACGCCTGCTTGTTAGAGGGGAGAAGCCTTGATCAGCAGCAGGGTTCGTCCCCTCCTGTCCTGGGAATGGATGAAATTAGGAAGAGAGCCAATATCTGGGAGATGTGTGCATGCATGGGTTTGGATAAAAGAGCAGAAAGAAGAGACAAAAGAAAGGAAAGAGTTTAGCTTTTAATGTGGTAAAGATAAAAATGAAAGGAAATATGACATAGAAGAAGGTTTCTGATTGTTATTTGTGCTTAATAAGTTTTGGGTTTCATTCTAGCTGTGTAACTTCATAAATGGGGGACTTTCCTGAGAAACTGAGACTTCCATGTTTGTTTCCAGGGCTTCACGAGTTCTGCCAAACCTTTCTTTCTTTCTCTCTCTCTCTCTCGCTCTCTGCCTGAAGCTCTCGCTCTTTCTCTTTCTTTTCATTGTGTTTGTTGTTTTTATGGAAGGGATAGACGCAGTCCAGATCACCGTTGCCAGTAGAGACTGTCCCAGTTCACCTCCAGCGGCTCGCCTCTCCTCTCCATTCATAAACAAATCGCTGCAGAGCCTGGGAGCTGTCGCACCTATAACAACAAGCAGAACTTGATTCGTAGTTTTGAAGCTGTCACCTTCTTTCTCTCATTTTCATGAGACTTTAGTCTTGTTGCTTTTTGCTCCTCTCTGTTCACCAACACCCCCTCATCCACCCCCCTCCCTGCCTCATTTCTCAGCCCAGCAGGGCCGGGCCGCTCACACTCTGCTCTCTGGGTGTCAGAGAAGGAGTGTGTGTCTGCCTGCCTCGTCTTTTAAACCTGCACTCTTTCTCTAGGCTTATGTGAGAAAGGAGGGAGACCCCTATAGTGCTGTGATTTGACTAAAGCAACGGCCCGGCTCAGAGCGGGACCTCCTCCTCCCAACGGACTTCTGGGACAGCTCAGATTAACCTCAGCCTCAGAACATCTGAGAGATCTGCACATTTGAAGCAGCAGGTCCTGTGGAGACTTCAGCTGGAAGGCTCTGCTCTGATTTCCGTCGGCTGGCCGGCAACTTTCTCGGACAGAGGGGGGAAGCTCTGATTGGAGCCCGCAGATTGGTGGTGAAGGTAAGGTGGTCCTTATCTCCAAGAGTGTTTTTGTCTGTTGGTCACAGCTGTTTGGCAGATGTTGGAAAAATCTCATCCAGACCACTTTGGGAACTCTGAACATAAATTGAATCGGACTCAAGAAACTTTCCGGTGGTTGTGTTGTGTGTTTGCATCTCTGCCGTGGTGTGTGCGACCTGCATGTGTTTGACTGTGCACACACAAGCACCACAATGAATGTGCCAGAGTGTGAGCAACCTGTTCAAACATCAACACGGCGATGGCTCGCATCTCTGTACACAGACACCGTTTTGTTTGTTGTTTTGTTTTGTTTTACAAAGTGCAGCTTTAACTCTGTTTGTCTTCTCGCTCAGAGACAATGTTTGACAAGGTGTCAAAGAGACACACACTCTGAGGTTTACAGCCTGTTTGTATGTACATGTACGCCACTTTGTGTTTCGCTGCTAAAGAGCGTGTTTATACAACCCTCTTCAGTCACCCTGAAAGAACCAACGATCTTCTCTCTGACAGAATCAGTCTTCTCCAAACAGAAACACGTCTCGACATCAGAGCCAGCATCCATCACCTGCGTCCTCTTGAACTACTAATGAAATCCTTTTCCACTGATCTTACATGCCGGCCTTCTGATCTCCTGTGACTCGGTCGACAAACTCTCTGTTGAATCTTCTCCTCGCAGGAGGTTTTACTACCTGCAGTGAGTTACATCCGAGTCATGGCTGAGAGAGACATGTTCTGGGCATGGCTGTTCCATCTGACATGACACATGCTCTGCACCTGAAAGCCCCAGTAATAAGCAGCCGCTGTGGTCTCCTAACTCCGGTTTGGTTTATTGCTCCTCCACCTCCTGGATGCAGATGTTTCTTGCGCAATGAAAGCGTGTTTTTTGTTCTCAGCTACATGTCAGAGTTTCAGTTTGACACTTTCAAATGCTCTCTGACTCTGTTGTGTATGTCCAAGTGCAGATTAATTGTTCTGGAAAAGCCCTTACTAATGGTGGTCTGGGAGCGTGCTGCATTCATGCCATACTTCTGCACCAGAGCAGCCCAGTTCAAACCGCAGCATTGCTCTGACACTTTTTCACAACAGGGATTTCAAACTGTAACAAGGTTATATATCTTTCCTGAGCGGTGGGGATAATCCTCGCCGTGCGTCAGGCTGCTGGTATGCATTGCAGAGTCTCTGTTCTGGCCTGATGTTATGCAGCCCAGTCGGGTCCGACCTCGTCCTTTACTCATCAGCTGTTTCCTGGCTCTCTCTGCATGCCAGTCACAATGAGAAAATGTGCTTCACATTATGACCAGGCAGAAAACACGCCAGCAGCGGTCTCTTTGGGCTCACATGTGCTCCACAGGACCAATGTGGAAGAGTTTAGGCTCAGCAGAGAGTGTGTTGAAACACACTGATCTCATTGCGTCCTCTGATTTATTCTCTGTTTGACGAGCTGAACTGCTGCTGTTGTATCTAGACCAAAGATTGGGCTTAAATAAATTAAATACCTATTTATAGCTGTGGGTAATTGATACACTCCTTGATGAGTGTGTCTTTACTGACTCATTTCCTTCTGGTCAGTTATTGCTCATCATGGATATTTTTCAAATGAGTTGTTTTTTAACCAAAGGCTCGGCCTCGTGCCCTTTATTGCAAGCTGTTGATCTTTTAGTGCTGCGCTTCGACTATGTTCTTGAGTCGATTAGACGTAATGAAGAGCACTTAGCGGTGCAGCAATAAAACATCTCGTACAGCATCTACCCCCCTCCCTCCCTGATTCCTTCCTTCTTTCCCTCCTCCCGCCCACTCAGGCCAAACTGACAGGCAGCTGCATCTCATCTTTAGTCAGGAAGTGCAGTCAGTCCAACAGGACAAATTGTTCATGTTGCTGCATCTTCACTGTAGTTAAGGAGGACGTCAAAGACAAAAGACATTAAACTGTGTCATTTTCACACAAGTAAAAAGAAAACTGTTTAAATATATGGATACCATGTAGGAAAACGTGAAGCCATGTGTTCATTTACCTTTAAGCGTACTTTAGTCCACTGGTTCCCAAACTTTACAACTTTTGACCCACAGAATAACACCAGCAGAGCTGCGCCCCCTGATCATCTCTAGTTGAAATATATTAGCAAAGTTAATTAATCAATTAAACGAGCAAACATTGGCAAAATATATGAAGAGCTGCCAGTTGTGTTCATGACCAACACTTAGTTCAATATTCAAGGATTCAAGGTTCTTTATTTGTCATTTGCACCACATGGTACATGTGGTGGAATGAAATTGTGTACACAGGGTCTCATCCAACAAAAGTATTGAAATATAAAAGAAAAACAGTGATAAGATCTAAGATATGAACTAAGAAAAACATTAACTAAAAATACACTAAGCACTAATAGGAAAAAAAAAACAATACAACAGCATGAACATGAGTCTGTGGTGATCAGATGAGCACGAATGAACACAGCAGCATTGAAACAGATCAGCAGCAACATGAAACAGATCAGCAGCATGAAACAGATCAGCAGCATGAAACAGATCAGCAGCAACATGATGTGAATCTTAACAGTGATTATTCTGGTTAGAGGTTCATGAGTCTAACAGTCTCAGGGTAGAAGCTGTTCCTCAGTCTAGTGGTTCTACACTTAATGCTCCTTAACCTCCTTCCTGAGGGGAGCGGGGCAAAAAGTGTGTGTGCTGGGTGAGTGGAGTCCTTCATGATGCAGGTGGCCCTCTTCCTACATCTGGGGGTGTAGATGTCTGTGATGGTGGGGAGACTGACTCCATCAGTCTTCTGTGCAGCCTTCACCACTCTCTGCAAAGCTTTTCTTTCTGCAGCTGTGCAGCCTCCATGCCACACGTTGATTATGGGACCTCATTAGAATATTTTGTTTTATGTCACTTAAATTCTTCTAGACATGTATTTTGTCTTTTCATATACCCACTACTTTACAAAAAGTATTAGTAAAAATGATGTTTTTATCATTCATAATTAAAATTTATGATCATATAATAATTAGTCGTTTGTTGTTAATGATTTAATGTCAATAAACATGTATTATTTATGAAATGTTGCAATGTACCGGTAATACGCCTATTATTAACATTTTGTTATAAGTAATGTGTCCTTTAATCAGTTTGTAACTTACTTAAAACTTATTTATTTATTACGACTGTTCCCTGACACATTAACTCACAATTTTCAAAGCTAGAAAACTTCTGTTCTTTGTGCTCATCCTATCACTTGAAAATTGTCAATGAAATTTTAGCACAATAAACGTTAAACATATTTTGAACCTTAATGCAGCAACAATTACCACATAATGGTGTGAAGATGTTAATGCAGCAATCATTCTCTCTCCGTCATGTGTGAGCTGCTCTGAATGGTTATGTATGTTAGTGTTCATGTTAATCTGCCTTAAAGCCAAGACCAAGCAGACCCCGAGCATTACCTGCAGCAAATAAAACATATCTGGTAACTAGAAACCTTCAGCATGAAAAGGACTACACCAACCAAAACTTGTCTTTTGAACCAAAGTTTGAATTGTTTTGGCGTTTCTGTTCCAGAAATCTGCCAAACTAACTCTGAACAGCAAACAGGAAGTTTGGGTCTCCATCGGACTCTTTTCTCTCTGGGGGTTTTGCCGTCCACGCCAACAAAAACAGATTGGAAGTGGTGACACAGAGCAATGGGAGAGGAGGACAAAGGAAAACAGCACACTGCTTTCACAATATAAAAATATTCTGTGCAGCTAAAAGCAGAGAACAAGTTCAATTTTTAGTGCCGGCCACCAAAAGCAGTGAGAGGGCTCATGTTTTAGTCTATATGTGTGTGTTTGTGTGTCTGTCTGTTAACAAAACTTTCATAAACAAATTTTAATGAATCTTTCAGAAGGTAGTCACTACTAAAGTTTTTGGAGCCAACCCAATTCTAAATTACCTTAAAAAACAACAACGCCTCTAACTGTGTGAATGTTACAGATATTTAAACTTTTGTCTTATAGTAGCTAAGACTGATCCTCAAAACAAATCCTGAGTTCTGACAGATTGCACAAGATCTTTGTTTAAAATTTACTATTTAAAGTCAACTTTGTTAGCAAAATATCTCATGTTTTTGGATTTTATTGACATGCTCAGGAAATCACTAATCATTGCATTTTTACTTCTACGACTGATTGTGTTGGAGCCAGCCCAATTCAAGATGGCCGCCACAGCTAATCAAACATAGCCAAAGTAAAAATGACTAAGTCTGTAGGTTTTACACAAACTGAGATAAAATTTGAAAAGGTAGTACAGTACTCTCTCGTTTATCGCGGGGGTTCCGTTCTTAGTCCACGCGCAATAAGTGAAAAACCGCGAAGTAGGAATAGTAGTATTAGAAAGTAGTAGTTTATTTTAGTTTAGTTATATATATATATATATATATATATATATATATATATATATATATATAAAAAAAAAAAAAAAAAAAAATATATATATATATATATATAGATATATATATATGCATTTTAAACCCTTCCCACAGCGCTCTTGGCCACACCCACTTCTCCGCCACAGAGCAGGTGGCGATCGACATGCTGAAGGAAGGAGCTTCTCCCTGCACATGTGGACTGCACGCAGGTGCTAAATAATTTAAGGTAATTTATTTTAAATTTAAAAATCCATGCCGATATTGCAGCTCATCCATCAATCAACCAATTGTGTATCATGTCCAATCTTATTTTGAAAAACCACGAAAGAGCGAGTCCACAAAAGTCAAACAGTGAAGTAGCGAGGGACTGCTGTAGTTGAGTGATTCTCAACACATACTCTGAACATGCTGCTGATCTCTTGCCTTTATGTTGCTGTATTCATACCCATCTACTCACTACAGACTCATGTTCGGGCTGCTGTTTAATGTACCGTATTATTTTACATTATTAGTGTTTAGCGTATATCCTAGATCTTTTAGTGTCTTGTTTAGCGTTCATTTAGTGTATATCTTAGATCCTTATGTATTGTTTCTTTTTATACTTTATATTTTTGCTATTTTGGGGTGTAACCAGGACGCTGAGTGCACCTCATGTATCACATGTGATGCGAATGACAATAAAGAACCTTGAATAATGTTGCTATATTGCTTGGGATGAGATTATTTTTGAGGTTTTGACCAAAAACAGCTAACAACACTGTCATTTCAACACACAAAAACACAGATTTTATAAAGGATTTGCGATTCTCCGTAGACTCTACATCTATTTACCTCTTTGCAAACGTTTAAGGGAACAAACAGAATTTAAAGCCAATTAGTTTTAATTGTATTCAGCTGTTTCGGTTTGTGCTGCTTTGGTGTGTGGGTGTGCGCAGAGGGGGCACACTTAATTTCTCTTGGGGCTGGGGGTCTTATTGCTTTCTAGTTTTGTAGAGATGGTCAGCATCCAGAAAGAAGAAGAAGAAGGGGGAAAACTGGAGGATGTGATGTCACTGATGATAAATATTTCCATGAGTATTTGTCACTAAAATATAGTCCCAAGATTTTACTGCTTACAACCAGAGAAATTATAAAAATTATTTCTTTTTAGTTTTTAATTCTTTTTCCCTTTATTAAAGATCCCAGTTCAGTGAAGTTTAGATCATCGAGCTGATATGTAACAGTTGCCACATCTTAAGATACCACTCTGCAGCCAGAAGCTCTTTACATTACCCCCTTCTCCCAGTTCCCCCACCACTACAAACGACATTTACAGCTCTGTTTGAAAGGCAGCTAACCAAAATCTGCAGTTTTTCCAAACATGTGTTTCTTCTGCGTGAACACAGAGCCTCTTTGGTTTCAGAGACCAGACCTCACATGCTCTGTATCCAAATACAAAAGCCAACAAGACGCGATTTACAACAAGAATAACAGCATATCTGTTTTTAGTGCTGATAATGCAAACTCGAGATGGCTTCGGTGCAGCGTCAGCCTCTTCAGTTACAACGCCTGAGCGTTTTTCTCCGACGCTGAGCCTTTTAAAGTTCAGTGTCCAGCCGTGTAACTGAAATCCAACTCCGGGTCAACACAACTGTGTCACAAATCTTCACCAACTATTTCTGTCAGATATTATCATAATAGACAAAGACCTATTTACAGCATCTGACTAGCTCAAGAATGTTCCAAGTTTGGCAGAAAATGTTCAAGTAGCAGATCTTTTAATACAAAATGGAGATCTTTTAAGACTGGAATGCAGCCCTGATTTTGGAAAAAGTTTGGTCGTTGTGTAAAAAGCAGAATAGTGAACATGTCAGATGTTTACACAAAGAAATGTTACCATCCCCCCCCCCCCCCCCCCCCGAAATTTAAGGTTTGACGGCAACAACACATCTCATAAAAGTTGGAAATCTCAGTGTACAATTAGTTTTTAACTGGATTTCACAATGTCCATCCATCCATCCATTATCTTTACCTGCTTCTTCTTTTTCAGGTCACGGGGGTCACCGGTACCCATATCCATCTATCACTGTGTGAGGGGCGGGGGACACCCTGGACAGGTCTCCAGTCCATCACAGGGACGCATAGAGACAAATGAGTCAAACAACCATTCACTCTCTCACTCACACCTAGAGACAATTTAGAGTTACCAATCAGCCTAACATGCATGTTTTTGGTCTGTGGGAGGAAACCGGAGTACCCGGAGAAAACCCACGCATGCATGGAGAGAACATACAAACTCCACCCAGAAAGATCCCCAGCTGAGATTTGAACCAGGGCAACATGCTTGCTGAGAGGCAGCAGCTCTACCAACTGCGCCACCGTGCTTCTGCACTATGTATGTTTCACTACATACACAATGCGCATACATACTGTAAGAGGAGAGGGACCATCTAGGTTGATATCATATTCAAAAGCCCGTCTCTCTGATGCTATGGGGGTACATTAATGCCTCTGTTGAAAGCTGCTTACACATTTGAAAATGCATCATGAAGAGAGAAATGTATTTACAGGTTTAAGAACATATATGCTCCCATCCAGGCCACATCTTTTTCAGGGAAGGCTTTGCATATTTCAGCAAGACGTTGCATTATCGAATACTGCATCCATTGCAACAGCTTGAGCAGGGGTCTACAACCTTTAAAATCGAAAGAGCCATTTCTGCCCCTTCATTCACTAAATTAAACGTGTCCGGAGCTGCAAAATCTGCTCCAATTGTCATTATCAACTGATGGCCCATGGGCCACTTTAAGTTTGTTAGAGGGGGATTTTCTGGCCAGTAGACGTGGAATTATAAAACTAAAAACATCTAATCTCAGTGGTTAGCACTGTTTCCTCACAGCAAGAAGATCCTGGGTTCAATCCCTGGTTGGACCTGGGGTCTTTCTGTGTGGAGTTTGCATGTTCTTCTTGTGCTTGCGTGGGTTTTCTCCGGGTACTCCGGTTTCCTCCCACAGACCAAAAACATGCATGTTAGTCTGCCTTCAGGCCCAGGCCTCTTGCAAAAGAGATCTGTGATCTCAGTGGGATTTGCCTGGTTAAATAAAGGTTAATAATAAATAAAAACATCTGATTATAAACATTTATTGATATTTTTACATTTTAGACAAAATAAAAGACAGGATTCCATCCATCCATCCATCCATCCATCCATCCATCCATCCATCCATCCATCCAT
>NC_056501.1:22040441-22048718 GCF_014905685.2 Nematolebias whitei
CATCCATCCATCCATCCATCCATCCATCCATCCATCCATCCATCCATTATCTTTACTTGCCTCTTCCTGTTCAGGTTGCAGGGGGTCACTGGTGCTCATATCCAGGTTGCAAGTCTATCATAAATGACTAGAATCTTGTAAAAAAGAAAAATATATTATTTTGTCAATATTTTAAAACTAAAACAATGATCTATGCAGGCTTATGCAGTTTTTTTTTTATTGTGGAGAAATTGAGTATCCTTCCTCATATGTATTATGTCTATATAAATTGCTTTGCTGTGGTAGATTTCTTTGATGCCTCAAACCTTGCCCTGTCTACATGGTGTGAGAGATCTTTTTTTTATACCTTCTCTCCTCATGTTTTCTTCCCCTTTTCTCATCTAAGCAAAAGTATTCTGAAAAGAGTAAGATGTCGCGCTCCCATAGCAGCAGCTACCTGCACGGCGCCCATCTTTGGACGACTGTACGAACATAATTTTGTTGTATTTCGGTACAATGACAGTAAAGATTATTCTGATTCTGATTCTACTTTAAAGAAATAAAACTAAATTAAAGTGAGCATAATTTACTCTGTGTATTAGTACTATTATCCACATATTTGCAAAGGAAATGGCAGGAAAACAGCTAAAACTAGTCATTTTTGTTGTGGGTATAACATCGTAAAAGATTCAGTTTTATGTTAATTTTGGTCAAAGTTTGAAAGCGCCGCTGTGGAGGGACCAAAGAACCACATGTGGCTCCAGAGCCGCAGGTTGCAGACCCCTGAGCATGAGTGTGTGTGCTGGACTGGCCTGCCTGCAGCCCAAACCTCTAACCAGCAGAAAACATTTGACACAATACAAAATGAAAACTCTAATAAATAAGACCCAGGACTGTTTAAACAACTAGAATCCTCCATCAGAGAACCAAAACCTGCAGCAGCTGGTCTCCTCAGTTCTTACACGTTAACAAGAAGAGGGGATGTTTCACAACACAACAAAGTCAAAATGATCTTAGTTCTTGCTAAAAGAAATGAAATAAAATGGTACATTTACTTAGTGTAAACATTTGCTAAATTTACAGTTTAACTGTGAATAAAAACTAGTTTATGAGGTTTGCAAATCATGCAGGACCGTCACCTGCATTTCCTTAGACCGAACGCTCTGTCTTGTTGTAAAGGTTATTATGGTTTTCCTTCTGTTTGGATTTGCCTCACATCATTACTATATCACTTTGTTTATAACCACAGCAAGCTGGTGTTTTGAACAAAAACACTACTTACCCCTCATCAGCTTGCAGAAAAACTGTCATATCAACTAACAGGTGAACTTAGTGAAGTATAAGAGTTAAAAAAAATCATATTTGGAGAAACCCTGGATTTCAGAAAACGAGCTAAAAGAAAGTATTTTGTCTTTATAATAGACTTTTACGTCATCAGTCACAGCGTGCACTTTTTTTTTGGCTTTGCTTAGTGTCTCTTTACTGAGTCTTGACAGTTTGAGATGGGTGCACTGATTAGTGGTTTCAATAGTAAACAGCTCAACTCCCAGACCCCCCCCCCCTCCCCCCTCGTTGTAAACACTTGTGATGGTTTGGAGGAGACTCATACTATGATAAAATGGCTATGAAAAAGAAACAAAGGGCATACATATTTAAGGAAATAATTAATTAAACAGAGTCATCACCTTAGGTTTGATGTGAATGAGAACAGGAAGTGGAACCAAACCGAATGCAAAAAGGGGAGACCTTTTCAAAATAAACCAGGCAAATAAGAGCTGAACATAAACAAAGGGAGCTGCAAGGAAACCAAGACTAGAGCCAACTAAAAACAACAAGATGGAAATCTGAAAAGCACAAGGTCAACACTAAAACGAAGACTAAAGCCCATAGACATGATCTCTGCTTTATGTATTTTTATTTGTCTCATCAGCTGCACTTTTTGCTCATTTACACACTTCCATTTTGAGCGTAAAGGTGCAAAATTAGCTCTCAAAGGATAATTTGATATTATTCCTTCATTTCAAGCTTCTTTGTGGAAGATTCTTTAAGGTTTCCAGGTTTCCTTTGGGGAACATTTGTTGGAAAAGGAGCCAAATAGATATAATGAGAAAAACTGTTGTTGTGACAGAGAAATATTGTTGAATTTACTTACAGCAAATGTTCAAAGTGCTCAAACAAGAGAACTGTAGGTGGTTGAAACTTAGTATGTGTACCGGTGTGTGTGTATATGTGTATATATATATGAATGTACTGTATGTATATCCATCCATCCATTATCTTTTACCCGTTTCGTCCATTTTTGGGTCACGGGGGTCGCCGGTGCCCATGTCCAGCAATCACTGTGCGAGGGGCGGGGTACACCCTGGACAGGTTGTAAGTCCATCACAGGGACACATAGAGACAAACAACCATTCACTCTCTCACTCACACATAGGGACAATTTAGAGTTACTAGTCAGCCTAACATGCATGTTTTTGGTCTGTGGGAGGAAACCGGAGCACCCGGAGAAAACCCACCCATGCACGAAGAGAACATGCAAACTCCATCTAGAAAGGTCTCCGGACCGGGATTTGAACCGGGGACCTGCTCACTGAGAGGCAGCAGCTCTACCAGTTGCGCCAGCGTGCTGTCCATATATTGTCCATATATCTTGTACATTTAGGCCTTTAGAGTGTCCATCTTTATTACAGTTCTGGTCATTCATAGTATCTGTTTTAGTCATGATGGAGTTGGCGGACGCTGCAGTCTCCTGGGTCAGGAGCAGTGCATCATGGGTCTACTGCAGAGGGATCAGAAGGTCTCCCTCAGGAGGGGGGGAAGGGGGATGCTCAGTCCAAGATGAGTATAAAAGTGGAGGTTTGTTTTAACAAAGACATTTTTTCCACACGCAGCTGTCCGGTCCTGCTTTTAGATACGTGACCAAAACTTGTGATCTCTCAACAAAATGAAGACTGGAGAAGTCTGTATGTTTGTTCTAACATATTAGCTTTATATGGTTTTTTTTTAAAGTATCAGTGCGCTCTTCTCTTATTGGAGATGTAATTGTTTTCTTTGGAGAGCAGTGAGCTTTGAACTGGAAATGTTTGTTCTGCCGATCTCATCTTCCTGCAGTCAACCCCACCGTCTGCGTCGTCAGACTGTTTGTGCTCTTTTTCTGCTCCTTCATGCTGCTCTCATGTGGTTTCTCTCATAAAGTATATTCCATACGTCTGCATGCATTTTTTTAATCCCCACTGTCTGGTGCAGCATTTGTTTGTTGTTTTAATATCTCTCGCTTTGTCATTGCCTTCCTCTTGCGTTTGATTGGGACTTTGTCTTTGTTTTCTGCACCTCGGATCATGAATTTTCATTGTTTTCACGCAGCTTGTTATTCAAAGACGTTTTATTTTATATTACACACTGTGGCATCTTTGTTGTTTGAGTATTTGGTTAGTGGTCTGCTGTGTCAGGGATGCATCACACCCACACACAAGGCCAGAAAATTTCCCAAGGCAGGAAGTCTGAACTCTCCAGCTGCATTCAAGCTTTTTTGGGAATAATCATCCAGCTTTTGTTATAGATTACACGTTTTTTTGTTGTTGGTTTTTTTCCCTCTTTTTTCCCAACTGCAAGCTTTCACCCCCTCTTGGGATCCACTCATTCAAACAACTGGCTGTGGTTTAGGCAGCAGTTCCCACCTTATCGAGGACTGCTTTATCGCTGCCAGATGTTTAAAGTAAAACATGCAGCTTCGCCGTAGCTAATCCCAGGAGTGGACTCATGCACTCTTACTGCGTCTTAGGGCCGAGCGTGGGCCGCGTGCCTCCCGCCGAGGCTCCCTCCCTCGTTAGCTAGTGACACTTTTGAGTGTAGCTGGTTTGTTTAGGACAAGCGGAAAAGGGTCAATCAGTCGCCGGATTCCCAGCATCTGTGGGAAAACTCATACAGAGTGATAACAATTTACCCCTTCTGGTGATTACCGTGCCATCGCCGACATAAACACTGTTTGCTTTTCTCAGACCTCCGGGATTACTGCGGGAATGCAGCGCTCCGTTTCAAAAGGCCTAAAGGACAACAATAAACATCTGGGTGGGAGGAATGTTTTTCAGATTCTTTGCAGGGTCTCTTTTTGTTAAAGGCCATTTGACTTTATTTGTGGACACTTTGGACGCTGCTTACAGTAAATGACTCTGTTGTCGCCATGGCTCATGCGAGAAGCATCCATGAGGTTGAGAGATCAACAGACTTCATGTGTTTTTCTGCAGATCACTCAGTCAGCTTGACTTTTTGGCTGATTTACTGTCCTGACACTTTTCATCCTCCATAACTGAGTTTCTTCCTTGTGAGGACTTTTTCCAGAACAATGTCGACTCGTTTCCTTACCACACATCTGCTGTTCCTGCTTTAATTTAAAGGGTTTTTTAATTTCATGCTACTAGAAGGAAAACGCAGTTCGATGATGGTTTTGCTCATGTCTGTGTGTCCATAAGGCTATACTGTTAGCAAAATATCTCACGAACTGCTGAATACGTTTAATGAAACTTTCAAAAAGTGTATTTAAAACTGATTAACTTTTGAAGTCAATCCAATTAAACATGACCTCCACGGTTCACTTTAAAAACATAAAAATGTCTATAACCCAACGAGTTTGACAAGTAATGAGCTAAAATAGATTTGTAAGTAGCTAAGAGTCATTTAGAACATGTACCAAGAACATGCAGGATAACGTTTTTTTCAGTGTTTCACAAAAACAGCTACAGCTCCATCATTTCAGACCAGAAGATGATCTTAGTTTAAAAGTCTGGCATGGAAAACATCGGGCGCTATGCATTCCTTCAGCTAGGCTTTAAAATTGTTGCGCTCCTTTGGCTGCTTTTCATCTATAATCTTAAAGTACACATCCAAACTTTAAAGCCAGATTTCTTTTTCAAAGTCTTGTCTTCATAGTCCCCCCCACTGCCCACTGGTCAACAAGAAACCTGATCGAGTTGCAGTACCTAAACATTATTTTTCCGCTCTGTTCAAAATCTAGAATAATCTCCGGATTTTTGTTAAAAAAGGAATGTTTGTCACTTTTTGATCTTCGATGTAAATGCAGCAGACGCTTTCACCGTAGCAGATATTTGATCAAAAGATGGTATCAGCCCATGAAAATATGATTTGTTAGATTCAATGATGCCAAACGACACATACTCTCAGTGTCACAGTGTCTGTTGTCGCTCCAAGTCCTCGTCTCTGACACTAACATTAAAGGCTTGAGCTGAGTGCTGATGAATGGCTTCCTCAGTGGATGGACACTGGTTTCTCTCCTCTGGGACCCCAGAGATGAGGTGACCCCTCCGCTCCTGCCGTCATCACCAGTGGAGTCCCGGGTGTATCGGCGGTCCTGGGAAAGTTTCAGATAAACATTGTGGGAACATGAACTGTACGCAGATAGCAGCGACAAAAAGGGGAAAAAAGGAGGGAGAGATTGGTGTGTGTGTGTGTATGTGCGTGTGTTGAGAAGGGGTCATTTAGGCTGTGTGTCCGTGCACTCACTGTTCAGTGTGTGCGTGCACTCACTGCTCAGTGTGTGTGTGTAGCATGAATTATGTTTCAAATGTTTAGATTTGCATGTGGAACATCTGCAACCCCAAGAAAAAAAGTTTTCTCTCCATCTGTCCTGCTCGCTGTCTATCTGTCTCTACGTCACCTCTTTTTATTAGAACCAGGAGGCGGAGGAGGAAACGGGTCAGCTGGGATTCTGGAGCTGCTCGAAACCTTTGAGCTCTGCGTGTTGGGAGCAAAACTGCCAAAGGCAGTTAATCTAGGGAAACAACGTGTTTCTGGTTTGAGTAACTAACTTGGATTTTATTACAGAACATCAGAACTAACAGGGACTTTCAACTATCTTAATACCTTAAGACAAAACCACCAAAAAATATTAAAGCAATAGCTCAGATCTTTTGAAGTGGGGTTCTGTGGAAAGGTTAGGAAAATTTAATATCTTAACCGTTATAGATAGCTTTGAACAACCTTAATTCAGAAAAATAGAGGAGCTTATGGTGTTTTTTTATACTAGGGAATCTGAATTTCTGAGTTCCAGGGGGCAAAAATCAACCACAACACCCCCAAAGTAAGAATTTAGACTTGAAAGTTCAGAAATTCATGGCTGACTCATGCATGGATAGCTGAAGGAATAAAACATTTTATTTTAACTTCTGTCAGTTTCCCAGTAGTAACATACCAAGGGCAGGCCAACCACTATTGGTGAACAATCTGCTAGCGCTTTGGATGCACAGAATTCAGATAAATCCATTTTTATGGGCTTGTACTGCTGATAGTAGTTAGCCTGGTTACTGAGCACAACAAGCAGTAAATCCTCCTGTGTTTCTGACTTGCAGCCTGGACACAGTAAATTCAGGTGTGATGTATTTTCAAGATCTGAATTCCGACTTTCAAGATCAATGGAACGAAGCATTAATAATTTTTTTAATCAGTCTTTTTTATCAGTTTCGTTTTCTAGAACACATACACAATAAAATACATACAACAAACAAAATCCCTTCTCACCCTACCCCTCCCATACTGGATCTGCAACACAGACATGCATATATTAAACAGGCACTGACATACTTTCAACATAAGACATAAATTGCTGCCAAGTGTCCCAAAATCTCTCAACAGAACCATTCGGAGTATATCTGATCTAGATGAACATAATACATGACTTTTCTTATCCAGTGTTTATATGCCAGGGGATGTGGATCCTTCCATCTACATGAAATAAGTCTCCGGACTAGAAGAGAGACAAAATATTCCATCCAAACAATGGAATGGTGATGGATATACAGTTTTTCCACATATACTAGAGAAAGTATCAAAAATAGATTGCCTATGGCCCTGCAGCTTTGGACAAGTCCAGATGTGTGTAAGAGCGTAACTGGAGTTTGTTTACAGTGGTTACATGCAGGATCCAGGTCAGTATTCATCTTGGACAGTTTATCTTTGGACCAGTGCAGCCGGTGTACCACCTTGAATTGACTACTGAGTATGAATAAATGTTCTGAATGATCCTTCGCCAGACGGAGACTAATACGGAGTCCTCCTAGTCCATTTCCCATTTCAATTTAAGAGAGTCCATGCTGGTCTCATGGTATGAACTGAGCAGTGTATAAATCTTGCTGAGGGCCCCTTTAGTGTCAGACATGCACTCCAAAATCTTAACCACAAAATGTTTAGAGGAGTATAAAGGAAAACTATCAGAGTTAGACCTCACAAAATGCCTCAATTGCAGATATCTGAAAAACTGTGACTTGTGGATATTAAACTTCTGTACCAGCTGCTCAAAAGAGGCAACTTATTATCACCATAAAGATCAAGTAGTGAATGTACTCCATTCAAGTCTCAGGCATCAAAAGTTGCTCAGCTACTGAGGGGGTAAACATTATTATTTGACACTGGTGCCACAAACGGTACCTTTGTAAAGTTAAATGCCCTCCTGAACTGGTTCCAGATCACAAAGTAGTACTAGTAGTTAGAAGTATAAATTGAAATTGGCTGTTTAAAAGGCAACTGGGAGCAGAGTAATGCAGAGGGGGAACTGGAGCTAATTGAAGTCACCCAACTGGGAGCAAGAGTATCCTTTCTTAACCAAAACAATAGAGCTCTGATATTAGCTGCCCAACAATAGTGCACAAAATTAGAAAGTGACATGCCTCCAAGACTACGGGGCAAATGCAAGATCTTCCTGGCTATCCGTGGATGCTTTTTATTCCAAATAAACATTGATAACTGGTGGTTCAGGTTGGAAAAGAATGATTTAGTAAGAAAAAACTGGCAGGCTCTGATAAACAAAGCATTAATTCTGACCGGAGTTGTTGAGCTAACAGCTAGCTCCAGTGGGGCCAAAACCACAGTGGACTGGTATCTCCTTAAAACAACCCCAATCTAAAAAATCATAGCAGTTTATGTGATTATTTTAAAATTATTTACGTCAGCTTCCATTTTACAGTGCATTGTTATTTACGTTGAATTATGTGGCTATTTGCTAGCACTTCCAGTGTAATGTAAACCTGTCTGCAGTGTAAAGGTTTAAAATATGGCATTTTCATAAACTGCTATGAAATTTGGTAGACAGAAGTTTTATAAAGGGCAATGTTTGTTGTTTACTTTAAATCACATTCATGCACCGATGGGACATACATCAGAGGCATTGAAAGGTTCAATGTCTAGACTCTGGCACACATTTGACTGCAACTTGGTGGCATCGAACCCCAACTCTCTAAATGTTGGATGACTGCTCTAACCACATAGCTACAGACACCAAATACCACATAT
>NC_056501.1:22049118-22069729 GCF_014905685.2 Nematolebias whitei
TATATATATATACATGTGTGTGTTACATGGCTCAGACTGGCTGTTATTGTGCTAACCCAGTCGAAATTAAGCTATTTCTGTGAACAGAAGTCATTCAAAAAGCTACCTACAACAGGTGAGATACTATTTGTTTATACCTTTTCCAGAGAACCAAACATAAAACATAAAATTTTGGGACGGTCAATCTAAGCTGGTCTTCAGAAATATGGTCTTTGATAAATGAATATTAGATTTCAGGTAATGAGATAAATTCCAACAAATGTGGTTTATTACACAATGAGCTAAAATAGTCCTGTCTTAAAATAGAAGTTGTAAAGTTCGAGTCCAGTGGAGTAAAAAAATCAAAAGAAGTTAAATGGAGTAAGATTTTTTTAAAGAGATTTCACAATTTATTTCTCTGGCTCGCACTCTTCCTCCTCCACCCTCGCTCTTCCCAAGAATCGCTCTTCCGCCCTCGTTTTCTTTCCCACCCTCTTTGCGTTCAGGCCTGTGATCCATCCTTAACTGTTTCCAGACGTCTGCCTTAACCCCCCCCCCCCACCACCACCACCACCACCACCACCGCCACCTCCCCGTCCCAAACATAACAACTAACCACCCTTCCCCTCTTCCGTCTTTGCCTCTGACCTCCTCAGCTGTGAACTTCCAATACTAAAGTCTAGAGCTGTTCAAGCTATTGATGGGACGATGGTGGACGTTCCTGAATCGCTCCATGGATGCTGCATCAGTGAACAACATGATACGCACTGTAACGCCACAGCAGCCTTTCCTTTCAGACCCTCATGTTCCCTTTTGTTTACTCCCAAACCAGCTGATAGCTCAGCGTGGCTCTGGGATAGCTTGGACGCAGCATTGTTACCAGTAAGGGTGCTCCAAAGTTGCACACAGTGACCCGTTTGTTCGTGAGCAGAATGCTGGTGAACCGAGAACACAAAGAGGCAGACATTGTTGCTCTGTCCTGGTGCAGCGAGGCATCAAATACCTCCAGAGTGAGCTGCGACTGCACCTCAGACTCTGTGTCAAGAGAGAAAACAGCTTTGTGACGAATCACGTCCTTTTTGTTTTTATTTGTCCTTTAAGCAAAAGCAAAGCACAAATTAGTTATTTCACAGCAGAATGTTTGGATCTACAATTTAATGTATTTTCTACTTTATTTCACCTGCCAGGAGCTGATGAAAGCAGGAGTCGAGCCATCATATTAACATCTCTTATATACCATACGGCTGGAACAGTGGGTTGGGATCACAGGTGCTGCATTAGAATGGTTCCCCTCATACCTGAGTGGCAGGGGTTTTTGTGTCAAGGGTGATAATAATGTATCCGCCTCATTACCTCTTTCTTGCGGGGTCCCACAGGGTTCGATTCTTGGACCCCTTCTGTTCTCACTTTATTTGCTTCGACTGGGGTCCATCCTGAGGAAACATGGTCTTTCATTCCATTGCTATGCTGATGACTGCCAGATCTACCTGCCTGTGAAACCAGCAAGTGTTTGCTCCATTCACCCTCTGTTAAAATGTCTGGACGACATTAAGGCCTGGATGGCTTCAAATTTCTTACGTTTTAACAATGAGAAGACTGAAGTCATTGTCTTTAGCCCTAGCTCAACTGCCGCCACTGATCCTGTCAACCTGGACTCTCTTCAGCCATATCTGAAGCAGTCTGGTAAAAATCTCGGGATGGTTTTAGACTCTGATTTCAAGTTTGACAAACAAATCAACTCTGTTCTACAGAAAAGCTTCTTCCAACTCGGACAGGTAGCTAAGCTCAAGCCAGTGTTGTCCAGACCCGACCTTGAGAAACTAGTCCACGCCTTTGTCACGACCCGATTGGACTATTGCAACGCACTGTATGCTGGGATCAGCCAGTCCTCCAACTCACGTCTTCAGCTCGTCCAGAATGCTGCTGCTCGGCTTTTAACCGGAACTCGTAGGTCTGAACATATTACACCAGTTCTGTCCTCCCTTCACTGGCTCCCTGTTCGTACGAGGATAGTTTTTAAAATTCTTCTGTTGACCTTCAAATGCCTAAATGGCCTCGCACCCCTTTACCTCTCTGAGCTTCTGGAACCTTACGTTCCCTCTCGGGCCCTGAGATCATCTGATCAGCTGCTTTTGGCTGTTCCAAAAACAAGACTGAAGCTCAGAGGAGATCGGGCTTTTTCAGTCATGGGCCCCAAACTGTGGAACAACCTGCCCCCCAACATCAGGCAGGCCACCTCCCTTCCTCACTTCAAATCCCTGCTAAAACACATCTGTTCACGCAGGCATTTCATACAGTGTAAATTGATCTAGTGTTTTTTAATCTATGACCCTATGTTTTAAATGCTTTTTATTAATTCTTCAGTTATTATAATTAGTGTATTGTATTTTTTTCTCTTTAATTTTTTTTTTTTTTTTATTTATTCATTTCATAACAAAATAAAATACATATCAATTAACATATATGTAATTAGAAAACAATTATAAATATAAAATGAAAGGTAGCAGATGAAGAAAAAATCTTATTGAATCTGCTCCTTATTTATCTAATAAACCATTCAAACAAACATATTCAGAAAATTATCAGAAACAAGTAAATAACTCAAGTAATATTTCAAATATCCAACATTTTTCATGAAATACATTCATATATATTTTTTTAGCAATTGAATTTTTACCATTTTCTTAAATACCGAGATTGATTTAGCTTCCTTAACATCTAACTCCAAGTCGTTCCACAGTCCAACACCCTGAATTAGGGTAGATCTTCCCTTCAAACTGGTTCTGAATTGCGGTTTAACAAAAACATATTTCCCCTTAAGATTATAATTACTAGCTCTTTTTACACAATGCATTTGGATATTAGAAGGCAATGTATTATTATGAGCTCTATACATGAATGACAAAATGGTATAATCCACCAAATCAGGGAACTTCAACAACTTCATTTGACAAAATAATATACTCGATGGATGATAATAATGTTTACCCTTGATAATTCTTACAACTCTTTTCTGCAAAATAAAAATAGACTTTGTAATTGATTTACATGCTTTTCCCCAAACATTAACACAATAAATCAAATGTGGCACAACAATTGTATTGTACATCAAATACAATGCTTTGTCATTCAGTAGATACTTAACTCTATAAAATATTGCGATAGATTTTAATATTTTCATTTTAACAGAATTTATATGTTGCTTCCATGATAATTTATCATCAATGATGACACCCAAAAACTTCACCTCATATACTCTACAGATTTCAGAATCTTCAATCTTGAATGAAACATCAATATTTTTATTTTTATTGCTAAATATCATATAGTTAGTCTTATCCAAATTTAACGATACTTTGTTTAGTCTAAACCAACTTTGAATTTTACAAAACTCAATCATCATTAATTCCAATAACTGTTCAATATTCTTACCAGAACAAAAAAAAGTTGTGTCATCCGCAAAAAGAACGCATTTAAGGAGGCTGGACACCTTAACCAAATCATTCACATACAAGATGAACAACTTTGGACCAATTACAGATCCTTGAGGAACTCCACATGTAATGGTGCAGTAATCCGATCTCACATCATTTATCTGCACAAATTGGTTCCTGTTTTTTAAGTAACTGCACACCCACTGCAGTGCCAATCCTCTGATGCCGTATTTGTATAATTTTTCAAAAAGAATGTTATGATCGACAGTATCAAACGCCTTTTTTAAGTCCACAAACACACTCACACAATACTGTTTTCGGTCCACAGCAGTTGTTACTTGTTCCATAAAGTCTACTAGTGCCATGGATGTGGAATTTTTTTCTCTAAAACCATATTGGCTATTAGTTAGAATATTTTGCCTTTCAATAAATTGGTCTAGTCTGTTACTAAATAATTTCTCCAAGATCTTAGAAAACTGTGGCAACAACGATATCGGTCGATAGTTATTAAACACACATTTGTCACCACCTTTAAAAAGAGGAACCACTTTAGCCACCTTCATTCTATCAGGAAATACTCCCTTAGTAAAAGATAAATTACATACATATGTAAATTGTTCGATTACATGACCCAATATGTGTTTTACAAACATCATGTCCATATCCATCCAATCCTTTGATCTTTTGCCTACAAATGTATTGACTACAGTCATTATTTCATATTTGTCAGTTCCAGTCAGGAACACACTTGCAAGATAATCATCAATTAAATAGTTCACATTGTTATCCACTTTAGGTATCGTTGCAGCAAGGCTGGATCCAACGTTCACAAAGTATTGATTAAATCCATTAGCAATTACATTTTCATCACATACATTCTTGTTGTCTATTGTAAAGTTTTGTGAAATGCCTGTTTTTCTTATATTTTTTTGTAAAACATTATTCACTACCCGCCATGTTGCCTTGATGTCTCCTTTACTTTTATTCAATAAATCACTATAATATTCTTTCTTATGTTTTCTCTCATTGATTGTTGTTGTTGTTGTTGTTAAGCACTTTGATAACAGGTTCTGTTTTAAATGTGCTCTATAAATAAAGTTGACGACTTGACCATATATTTCAGACTATAAGGCACAGTTAATATCCTTACATTTTCTCAAAAATCAACAGTGAGCCTTACAATCAGGTGCACTTTATGTATTAATTCTGGTTGTGCTTACTGACCTCGAACTGATTTTATGTGGTTATTGTGAATAAGCTGAATAAAGTTTGCCTTATCTGACTGTTTCTTTTCACTTAATGCGCCTTATAAGCCGAAAAATATGGTAGATATTACGTTGTAAAAAGAAGCAAAATGCAATCTTCCTGCTGTTTTGTTCACTTGGACTGATAAAAGTATACATTTCTGCGTGTGAACTACCTGTATTTGTCTTACTGTCGACTAAGACATTTATATTCAACACTGACTGATGAGATTTATCTGCGTTTGAACCTTCTGTTTGCAGAAAAACGTGGTCATAAAAAGCAGCCGCCATGTGGAGGGTGTCAGCAGTCGTGCGCCACCTGACACTTACAATTACAGGTGAGGATTAAATATCATGCTACCAACAAAAAGTGATAATGTGCAAAAAGAGTTTGGGTTTATTGTACAGAAGAGTGTGATCCCAGGCTTACACCAACTACTTCACAATACTCATTTAGCCAAGTCTAAGATAATTTTGTTAATACATTTACTCCGTAGTTAGGAAGAAGTTGCATAAATGTACGGAGTGAGTATCCTGCAATGTGTAATTTAATGATATTGTGCTAATTATAACGATAAACGGAATGAATTGTAAGATTGCACAATACTTTGATGCATTCAGATGTGCATCTTTAATTTTGAGTCCGGCTGTCACTGACGTGCCGCCCTCATCCTCTCTTCTCGTCTGCTCCAGACGACTCGTATCCTTCACGGTTTGAGACAGAACAGGATCTGACTTACATTGTTGATGTAACCTCTGAACTCTTTCTGCCGTCTCTTTTAACCCCCACCTTAATGACTGTTTTTGTGGCGTGCAAACTGCAGCTCTGGCGTGTTTGTGCGCTGAAGTGTCCTGCCTGAAGATCACACCTGATGGCAACGAGTTCGTGCTGACTCGAGGCTCGTCCCTCAACCTAACCTGCTCCGACTTCACTGAGATCACCTGGGAATTCAAAAGCGATGACATGCTCAAGTATCTGAAAGAGAAGGATGAAAATGGTCATCAACGATACCAAATTGTGCGAAGAGATGCCGTGTCCAGTGTTCTAATGCTAAAGAATGTGAACTGGAAGCATACTGGTGTGTATCAGTGCGTCAGTCGAAGCTCTGGGGAAACTAAGGAGGTGGCTGTGTTTGTTCCAGGTGAGGTCCGGTTCGTTTGCCTTCAGCTTTCATCCTAAAATACCTGACGGCTCCAAAAACATTTGACATTTTCTGTGGAAATGCAGTATAAACGCTGAAATCTGCTGAAGAAGCTGAAATGAAGTTATGAAAAGGAGCAGAACACTAGCAACAACAAAAAGCTAAAAGAAGAAAAACACACTAGCTTCTGTAAAAGTGAAAAGAAAAAAAGGAAGTAAATATGATCTAAAATCTAAAAGTAGCTAGCTGAAAGATCAAAGCAGCAACTGACGAGCTAAAAGTAGCAAAATGCTAGCAAAAAAGAACAAAGCAAGAAAGCTGAAGCAGATTTTTAAAAAGAACAACGTTTTGAATTAATTGACACAATTGCAATGTATTCTAATGTAAAAATAAATTGTGAATTCATTTCAAAATATTGACAAACATAAAAGTTACCAATGTCAAAATTCATAGCGCCCTTCTCCTAAATAAACTGACGTATAGAAATATGACTAGACAAAACAGCACAACGCATAGTTGGAGTGCAAAAATCAAACGATTAAACAAGAAGACAGTGTTCTGAATGCTGAATCCTGTCTCGCTGCAGATCCTGAGGTGTGGTTTGTAAAAAGCACCCATGGCATGGTGGCAAAGACCAGTGAAGAAAGCATCATCCCGTGTGTGGTCACCAACCCCAACATCACCGTCACCCTGCATGAGCAGGACACCGACCGGCCCATTACAGGCCTGTACGCCCCCGCTGAGGGGTACAAGGCACCGCTGGAGGACAGGACGTACGTGTGCCGCGGAGAGCTGAACGGGGAGGTGAAAGACTCCCAGGGTTTTAACGTCATCAGTGTTATCGGTAGGTCATAGAGTTCACAAGAGACATGGTGCTGCAGTTGTATTTACAGTAACTTTAGACAGGAACACACACACAGAATCAAACAAGCTTACCTTCTTACATTCAACCAAGTTCAAGTAGGTTTTATTGTCATTTCACCACATGTGGTACATGAGGTGGAATGAAATTGTGTACACAGGGTCCCATTACATCCAAAAAGAGCAAAAATATAAATTGTAAAAGTAAGGATCTAGATATAAACTAAGAAATACACTAAACAATACGATGAACAACAGCAGCACGAACATGAGTCTGTGTGAGCAGGCGAGTACGAAGGAACACAGCAGCATGAGATCAGCAGCATGGATAATCAGCAGCATGGATAATTAGCAGCACATATAATCAGAGCCAGCATTCAAATTATAAAAAAAAACATTTTATTCCTTTTTTACAATGCACTATGAAAAAAGTAAATATTTGTACAAAACCTGCATTTTTACTGATAAATATTTTGTGTTTTTAGTGATTTCACAAACCTCATTGGTTAAATTTAGTGACTGGAGTGAAGACTGGTGAGAAGATGAAGCATTATTGTTCTCTTGAGTTACTTGTTGTTCCTCATCCATCACAAAAGGAGAAAGGCATTAATGTTTTCATGGCTCTAAAGGCCACAACTCTGTTGCTTTTACAGATATTGACCTAAAATGTAGTGTGGTAGTAGATGAGAGTCACCCCCGCCCCCAACACATACGCTGTGGCTGAGTGGTTAGAGCAGTGGTCCTCCATTGGGAGAGTTGGGGATTCGACTCCACCAGCAGTCACATGCCCAAGTGTCCCTGAGCAAGACACTGAACCCCTCATTGCCTCCAATGTATCGGTGTATGGATGTGGTAAAGCACTGATTAGTCTTTGTATAGATAGAGTAGAGTGCTGTATGAATGGGTACATGAGGGCACAGATTATAGTGTAAAGTACTTTGAGTATCTTGATAGAAAGGTGCTGTATAAGTACAGTCCATTTATCATTTACTCTAAGCGCTGACACATCTCATGAGCAAACATTTACAAAGTTTGACCAAATCGGCTGCGACTCTGTCTCATTTCATTGTAAGATGATTTTAGTTTGAAACTCACAAAAGATGGCGGGCGATATGCATTCCTTCAAGGGTTGCTGGTCTTTAATTTGTTTTGTGATTGATAAGTGCCGTACTGTTAATGCAAAAAGAAGAAAGAAAAAAAAACCATTGAAAAGCATCCATCCTTTTTATGGAGACGTGAACCAAAAAGGTCAAAGGTCAAATTCAGCTCTGACTTATTAGATTCCCATGTTGTTGACTTTTGCACTGGCTAATGATTAATGATTGCTGAGGTCAGCTCTGTTGCAGACGGGCTTGTCCCATCTCATGTCCATCGTCTCTCTCCTGTCCTCGTCCCAGTCTCTGAGGCCATCGATCCTTACATCGACGCTTCCAAGACGGTCCTGAAGCAGGGAGAAGCTCTGTCCGTGAACTGCACGGTGCACGGAGTCGACCTGGTGCTGTTTTCCTGGGATATCCCCAACACGGAGGTGAGTGGGAGTGGAGCAGAACAAGAGCTTTTGTTCAGCTTTTCCTTCTTTTAATCCCTGTGCGACCTCATGGCCGGACCCAAATTGTATCAAGATGTGGAGACACACCTCGATTTGGCTCCTCCTGTGAATTGTTTTCACAACACGCACAGCGTGGGGATTGGCCCAAGTGTCTGTTTCAACTCATATTTGTTCATGAGGCAGTTTTATTTCCTGCTGCTGAAAGGTGAAGGCAGGCGATCATATTTTTGCCTGTGTCCGTTTGTCTGTCAGCAAAATATTTCATAAACCCATCCATCCATCCATCCATCCATCCATCCATTTTCTTTACCCGCTTATTCCATTTTGGGTCACGGGGGTCGCTGGTGCCCATGTCCAGCAATCACTGTGCGAGGGGTGGGGTACACCCTGGACGGGTCGCAAGTCCATCACAGGGCCACATAGAGACAAACGAGACAAACAACCATTCACTCTCTCACTCACACCTAGGGACAATTTAGAGTTACCAATCAGCCTAACATGCATGTTTTTGGACTGTGGGAGGAAACCGGAGCACCCGGAGAAAACCCACGCATGCACGGAGAGAACATGCAAACTCCACCCAGAAAGGCCCCTGGACCGGGGTTTGAACCAGGGACCTGCTCGCTGAGAGGCAGCAGCTCTACCAGTTGCGCCACCGTGCTGCATTTCATAAACCAAAAGCCAAATTTTAATGAAACTTTCAGAAGATAGTCGTGGGATATACATCTGCATCTGATTCACCTTCGGCGTCAACCTGTTCCAAGATGGCTGCCACAGCAAACTGGCATTATAAAAACACAAAAATCTCTATAACTCAGTCAATTTTATATTTATTGTCCTAAAATTTGATTTAATATTAGCTGAGAGTCATCTTTAAAACATAATCTGAGTGCAAATAGTTCATGCAAGATCTTTGCCATTAACTATTTGGAGTTCACTTCATTTGTCTGTTAGTAAAATATCTCTTGAATCACTGATTGGATGCTAATGAAACTTTTAGAGAACAGTCACTAAAGGTACAACTACAATTTATTTTTTAGTTTTAAAGCCCATTAAAGTCAAAATGGCTGCCACAGCTTGTGAACTTTAGCAACCACAGAAATGGGTATAACTCTGTTTTTACAAATACTCAGCTAGAACCTGGTGTGGTAGTACCTGACAGTCATCCTCAACATATAGTAAAAGCACTACATGATCACACGAGATATCTGTTAAAAAAAAAATTAGCCTGTAAACTTTTGGAGTCAACTCTGCTTGTCTGTTAGCAAAATATCTCATGAGCTGCTGAACAGATTTTAATGAAACTTTCAGAAAGTTATCAATAGATGTAAATCTATAACTGGTTTACTTTTGGAGCTGGCCCAATTTAAGATGGCTGCCACAGCCAGCGGAGCTTAGGAAACACAACAATCGCTTAACCAGCCAATTTTATATCTTTAAGGCTAAAAATGTATATTAGAGTAGTTGAGAGTCATCCCCAACTTGTACTTTGAATGTAACATTTTGCAATAAAGTATTATATTGTACATAACTTTATTTCCAAGGTTTGACCAACTCCGCCTTTTTTCATCATAACATGATCTTAGTCTGAAACGTTGGCATTCAAAGTCTTGTTTTATTGTGCAAATTTTGACTCACTAATAATAATCGCACTCTTGTTGTTGTCGTTTCTCCTGAAGCTCATTGAGGTTGAGCCTCAGACGTACGTCTCGCCCCCCACACGTGCACGCTCCTGCCTCTTCTTCCCTCGCGCCACGGTGGCCCACAGCGGAAAGTACGTCTGCCACGTCTTCGAGAGCGTCCTCGGCAGCACGGCTTCTGCCAGCATCAACGTCACCGTGCTCGGTCAGACACACAAACACGAACTGAACAAAAACAAACGGATTCCCTGCAGATTGTTGTTACTGGTATTATGATGGAGAAGACTAACTCCTGTGTTAACACTGGGAGGCCATGGTGGGGAGAAAAGCTGCACTTAAAGGAAATAAAGAGCAGTTTTGTGTTTCTGTGGATTGTGTGAAATAAACCTTTGACACGGTGTGAAACCCCTGAGTGATGCCTTAAATAACACCTGCAGATCACAGCGACGTTATAGTTAAACTGTAGGTGAATGTGAGTTGTGTGGCTTGGATTTGTCTTTAAATGTGAACGCGAAGCGGAACGAGAGCTCGTAGAAGCAGGATTCTCCTCCCATGTTCTGTCCACCGCTGCAGTCATTACAGCTCTGTGACTGCTTACTGTATCTGCAGTGAGGTGTGATCTGTTTAGAAAACCCTTTAAATAGCTCGAACCCCCATGTTGGATGGAGACAGGAAGCAAGGAGAGGTTGTTTTTTTTACTCTGAACATGTTAAAGACACACGTTCTACTGAACATGTTAAAGACACACATGACAACGCTTCAAAATGTTAAAAATGAACAAAAACATGACTGGCTGCTGTATTTACTAAAGAAGTGAAACTATTCTAACTTAAACTAGATAAATTGCATTTTCTGCAAAAATGCAGTGTGAATGCTTATTGCAGAAGGACTAGCTAAAACAACAGCTGAAATTAGCTATAAAAAAAAACCTTGCTGACAGGTAGCTGAAATGGAAGAACATGCCAAAATTAGCAGGAGAAAGCAGAAAGAACACGTAACTGCTTAATTAGGTTTAAGTAAGAAAAAATGAACACAAAAATATGAACTTAACTTAAAAAAAGAAGCTAAAATTAGCAACAAAAATAGCTGAAAAGTAGCTGAAAATGCATAAAGAAACTTAAACTACTGAAAGTAACGGAAAGAGCTGAAATTAGCTAAAAAAAATGCCATTAGCTGAAAAAGCTAAAATTAGTACAAAAAAGCTAAATAGTAGCTGAAATAGCAGAAAAAGCTGAAACTTGCAAAAATAAGTTGAAGGAGCATAACAAGCTGAAACTATAAAAAAGCTGAAAGGGCCATGACAAGCTGAAATTAGCATAAAGAAGCTAATTAGGCTGAATGTAGAAAGAATTACCACCCAAAACTTGAATTTATCTGAAAGCAGCTTAAATTAGCTAAACAGTGCTAAAAAGGTTGCTGAAAAGGTAGAACAAGCTTAAATTAGCAGAAGAATGCAGAAAGAACATGTTTACCCATTTAGGCTGGAAGAAGCAGAAATTAGCACAAAAAAGCAGAAATTATCTGAAAAATGCTGAAATTAGCAAAAAACAGCTGAAAAGTAGCTAAAACAGCAGAAAACCACTTACCAGAAGGAAGAGGAGAGAGCACATTTTTGCTGATTTATGCTGAAAAAAGTTGAAATTATTGTAAAAAATGTGGGATTAGCTGAAAAAAATCAAATTAGCAACAAAAAACAGCTACCGGTAAATAGTAGCTGAAATAGCAGAAAAAGCTGAAACTTACATAAATTGGCTATAAGGAGCATAACAAGTTGAAATTAAAATAAATAAGTTAAAAGAAGCTCAAAAAATGTTGTAGTTAGCAGAATCTTAAAGAAGCACAAAACTGCACAAAAGTAGCTGAAAAAAGTTAAAATTGGCAGAAGGAAGCAGAAAGAAGCTGAACCAGAACAAAATGTGAAAGGAGCAGTAAAAGGTTTTAAACAGATCTAAAGATATGAAGGATGTAAAATGAGCTCAATTCATTTTCTATGAGAAAAAAAAAAAGTCAGAAAAGGCTAAATATTTCAATAAGCAAACGTTGCATCAATACCAAAAGTCACAGCAGGATTGTAAGAGCTGAACGTTTTGATATATGATTTGTTGAAATAGCACAAAAATTGTGGAACGAGAAACATACAGAAGAATTTAGAAGTGGTAATAGGATCACAATAGTGTGAATGCTTAGTAAGCATCCAACTAACATCAGGTAGTTTCTTTGGTCTTATTGTACCCTGAGAGAACTCGTCCATCAGCTGACTCAAATATGTGCAGCTCTGTTGTTTCTTTGTCCTTTTTGCTCCTCTCAACACTTTTGGACAAAAAAATGTGAACAGTGTCGAGCCAGATGTTTTCTCCTTTGGGTTTGTCGAATACCAAAAGAAATGCTGAGTAAATGTTGGTTTTGTCCAAACCAAGAGGTGAAATCCAGGAATCTAGATGAAAGTTGATACTGCAGCTCAGCAACTGGCAGATGTATTAATATTGTGAATACGTCAAAGTTCATGCTCAATAATCCAGGTTTAAACATTCAACAAAGTTAAGTCAGGTCCTCTGGATGGTTTCTTTTTTTTTGTTGAAATGTTTCATCCTTCATCCAAAGGACTTCATCAGTCAGAGAAGCCACAACAAACTCAGTCCCACAAGCAGCACATTCATAGTGAACCAACCAGTTTGCTGGTGCTGAGATGGTTTCTGGAGTACGCCCTCTCCCACGTCGACTCCTCTGAGGCAGCCATAGCTAAAGTGGTTCAAAACATTGAAGGACCAGCACATTTGCAGAACTGATGAAGTCCTTTAGATGAAGGACGAAACGTTTCAACAAGAAACAAAAACCGTCCCAGAGGACCTGACTTAACTTTGTTGGCTTCTGAAAACTTGTTTTGTTTTATAGTTTATGTCAGAGTCACAGTGCTCATTTTTTAAATGCAGACATTAAAATATTAGTTTATTAGTTTATTATTATTTTTCATCCTACTGAAGAAAATCCAGGCTGTAGTGACGTGATGTTATTATCCCAGCTCTTATTGTGAAGGCCAGCAGATGAACACATTCAGTAATATTGATGCTTCTTAAATTCGTCACTACATGAAATAAGAAGCTACAACTTACATGTAAAACTTTTTCTGTTATTTTCTTTCGGACGTACACAAAACATTTGTTTTGCTAACAAAAGGAAAAATATAATGTGTCTGAACATAATAGTGAACTCTTTTGGTCCTGCAGTGTTTGTGGGTCGATGCACTGACCGTATCATATATATTGTGTTTTTCTATTAGAACATGGTTTCGTGGACGTGAAGCCTGCTCAGCTTCAGAACGTTTCAGCCAAGCTCCAGGAGAACGTGGAGCTGAGAGTGGACTTCGAAGCTTACCCTCCCCCTCAGGTTCTCTGGACCAAAGATGGCGCCTCCATCAAGGGAGACAAAACCATCGTCGTCAGACACGAGCATGAAATAAGGTCGAGCATCCAGCCGTCTACTGAGAACTCGTTATCCTTGTTCCGTTTAAACAATTAGCGCAGAACTTGTGATAATCTGGAAGCCTCCAGAGGCATCTCGCTCCTGTCAGTCACCACCAGATGAGGCTCTGCAGAGAGAAACACAATCCTCTCCAGAGGGAAGGAGTCCATCTTTCAACACACAGGAACCATAAACACTAAATACCTGTCACTACTCCCCAATGACTAATGCCGAACAAAGCTCGGCTCACAGGAATGTGCTTTTACAACTTTTAACACATAAATTATGAAACAGAAATATAAATCGCAGAACTCATCCACCAATAGATGTTAAACAGCAAATAAATACTGAAATGTAAAATAATCAGACACAATGTGTGAAGTTAAATGTTTCAGATCCTTTGAAGTGGGTTTCTGTGGAAATGTGATAAACAATCATCTTACCTGTTGCAGACAGCACCTTGAACGACCTCGGTTTAAAGAAATCCTTTGTTTCTGACTAGAATGACGAGCTAACGGCTAATCCAAGCGTGGCTAAGAGCGAGGTGGATTGTTGCCACCTTAAAATAACTCCAATCTGTTCATGTGAACATTATTTATAAATGTTGCATTGTTTATTTCACAGTCATTGACAAGGTGTAGTGCAGGGCTATTCAACTAAATAGCTCGGGGGGGGGGGGGGGGGGGTCACAGTAACTGAAAGCCAAGAGCTCAGGGGCCGGAGATCCAGAAGTTATTGTCATTAAATAAGTTTGTTTTATGGTTTAAAATCTAGTTTTATTTAAAAATGAACCCATCAGTGGGCCGAACAATTCATCCTTGGGCCTGATTTGGCCCCTGGGCCACCAGTTGAATAGCCCTGGTGTAGTGGCTTTGGTGGCTAGCTGTAGCACCTCTGGTGTAGCCTGGAGGAATATCATATTTCTGCCATAATAACCATGTAATCTGAAACTGATGCTGATATAAAGCTTTCTAATAGGTTCACCTGAACCTCTGATATTTTTGAACTGGAATTGTTTTAAAACAGCAGCAAATCATTTTGGTCCTGGTCTTGCTGGTGTTAGCTCTTAGCTCATCTACCTGTGAGAGTTCAGCTGCTTCTTCAAAAACTGAGGTTGTTCAGAAATCTGTCAAACTCAAAAAACTTCAAAGAGCACGTTTTATTCTGTTCAAAGAATTTTTTTTTTGAAACCTGCAGACGTTTTCCTGCAGGCAGAAGCTGCTCTAATTAAATCAAATCGGTCGGTTAAAGGTTAAAAGGCAGGACCACTGGTTTGATTTACGTTCTCACAGTTTCATCATCTTCTGCCTCAGATATGTTACCATCCTCACCCTGGTGAGGGTGAGGACGGAGCAGAAGGGCCTCTACTCTGTCCTCGTTACCAACAGAGACGCCACAAAACAAGTTGTCTTCGACCTGGAAGTCCAAGGTGAGAGAACGTTCTCAGAGACTTTAACCCATCCCAGTACGAAGAATGCTTTTAAAAAAAAAAGCATGTCGTGACACGTTTTCTGTTTTTAAGCCACTCATGATGAATAACCCGCTGTGTGCAGTTCCTGCTCAGATTAAAGACCTGACCGACCACAACCTCCCTGGAAAGAGGCACTTGGTGACGTGCGTGGCGGAGGGGTTTCCAGCCCCGACGGTCCAGTGGTACAGCTGTGACAGCATGCTCAAGTACGTCACAAAACCCTCTGGTCCCCACTGAAGTGTCACGCAGGAAACACCAGGGGGCTGACCGCACACACAGATAGATCCATCCATCTTTACTCACTTCTTTTTTTTGGGTCACGGGGGGCCACTGGTGCCCATATCTAGCAGTCACAGTGAGAGGGGCGGGGTACACTCTGGACAGGTCTCCAGTCCATCACAGGAACAAACAGACAAACAACCATTCACTGTCTCCCTCACACGTAGGGACAATTTAGAGTTACCAATCAGCCTAACATTCATGTTTTTGGTCTGTGGGTCCGTGTGGTCACCTGCTTTGGCTTTGTCGCTCCTCCGCTGCAGCTGTTCTGATTCCTCTCCTGCTTCAGGTGCAGCAACCAGTCGGCCGTGTGGCAGCCGCTGGTTCCACAGCCGGAGGAGCTGAGCATCCACACCAACGTAACCTACAACAACACACGTAAGATCAGCCAGGTGCGGAGCCACGTGATCTTCCACAAACCTCAGCAGGTCACGGTGCGCTGCGAAACCGTCAACCAAGCTGGACTGGTCAGCAGGAGAGACGTCAAACTGGTGTCCAGCAGTAGGTGTCATGGCGAAGGGTTCAATCGGGTTCGGAGTGGATAATTAATATGCTACATGTTATGCATGCTTTTTTTACTCAAATACGTGGCACATACGGGTCATAAAATGTGATTTTACTTCCTTTTACAAACGAGTAACTTTAAAAAAAAATACTTTGCCATTCACGTCTGTGATGTTTTTCTGTGTTGCAGCCCTGTTCTCCCAGGTGGCAGTGTTGGCTGCTGTCTTAGCCTTGGTGGTCATCATTATCATGTCTGTCACCATCCTAGTCGCTGTGTGGAGGAAGGTAAGACCAACCTGAACGCATAAACGCAAACAGCGCTCAAAATATTTAGTTCTCTTCTGATTTTCCTTCACTATGTGCTCAGAAGCCTCGCTACGAGATCAGATGGAAGGTGATCGAATCTGTGAGCCAGGACGGACACGAGTACATCTACGTGGATCCCATCCACCTACCGTACGATCTGGCCTGGGAGATAGCCCGAGAAAACCTGGTTCTGAGTGAGTCCGCACATGATAATGTAGAGAGTGAATTCATGCAAACTATTTGAGACGTTCAATCGTGCTCATTAAAGCCCATTATCCTGCATGTTTTGGTTTTATCTCTGCTCCAACACACCTGGTTTAGTGGACGGCTTACCCCTTCAGCCTGTCGTGAAGTTCTGCAGAGGTCCTTGTCCACCCATTCTTTCAAATCAAGTGCGTTGACGCAGAGACGTCTAAAACATGGAGGATAGTGGCCCTCGAGGACCAGGATTACTTACAGAAGAAAAATCCCTGAATGCTAAATAAAACATTTTAAAACAAGGTTGACTCAAAGCATTTAACAAGATGGTTAAAAATAAACCGGAAAAACGTCGATAAATTAAATAAAAACCGCGTAAAACAAGAAATCTTCACAACTTCTAAGACGTGATGGGACTCGAGCTGAACCCAAACACACCAAAACTCCCAAAGTTAAAAATAAAGCCTCGTTTTAAACTGTTACAACCCAGATCATTCTTCTTTTCTGCAATTTAAGCGTGGAAAAAAACAACTAAAACATTTGGACTCTTTCAGTTCTCAAATAACTTTTTTACCCTCTCCCAAGATTTTAAGCTTGTTAGAGCTGTGGTTTATTCACAATCTGGGACAGAAAAGACTCAGTGATGCAAAAAAAAGCTTTATAAAGACACTAATTGCTCAACTCTCGTCCGATTGATCAGCAGACATAAGCTCTTCCCAGTAGATGCCAATTTTTCAGAAAATTAAAAATAATAAGCAGAACCCTGAGCAGGTCATGAGAAAATGGCATAGAAAAGCCTTTCTGTCTCTATAAACAAGCAGGAAATTGAAACCTTGCTGACATGTTGCAGTGATCCATGTTATTTTTCTTCAAGTTTATTCTTTTTGAATTCTGCTCAAACTTGTCTTGGTGCTGACTCGTTTTTTTTTTTTTTTATACAGCTGTACAAAACTATTCAATCATTTAATAATGAAGACAACATGAATACCCAATAATACAAAATAAGTTTAGTTGTTTTTTTTTATCTGATCAAAACATACATAAATAAAACCAGTTTAGTAGAATACCAAGATTCACCAGCCAGAAAGACTTTAAAATAATTCAAACAGCATTCCTTAAAGGACTGCACGCCTCCTTTTCATGTCAAAGTTTTAAACTAAAATCATTTTATGTCGAGGAATTATGGCGTTATGAGCAATTTGTGAAACCTTGAAATTAACATCATGTTAGCACTCAAAGTGTGTGTTATTTTTATTTCTCCTTGATTTTACCAGGCATGAACACTGAGAACAAAGTCTTATTTATAGAGCTGGCCTGGCAGCACCAACAGGCACTTTTAGGGTCCAGGGAAGGGAAACAATAAAATACAGTAGTCAACAAGCAAGGCAATCACAAATTACATTAACAACAGTTCATTGTCAAACATGACTAAGCATGAAAACATTTGCAAGTACTGTATCTTTAAACACAGCTTTTAAATTATTATTTTTTTTAAACTAGAAACTGAGACAAGTGAGGTCAGACTCAAAGTTGTTTGAAGCAGATTCAGATGGAGCAGCAGAGACAGAGCCAGACTTGGTCTTTAGAGTTTTTAACCACACAGAGAGGATCGCTGTTACTCTTCGAAACCGGTGCTAGTTGCAGTAGATGAGTTAAATATGGATAACCCAGCAACGTCTTATAAATGAGGATAAACCAGTGAATTTCTTAACGAGTATGTAGAGAAGTCCATTTAACAAGAGAGTTGAGGTGACGATGATGTTCTACAAGGAGCATTTTGTAACAAAGCAAATGGTAGAGTGATACATTGTGTCCAGCTTATGAAGGACACCCTTACAAGCATGTCTGTAAATTATGTCTTCATAATCCAACTCAATGGTTTTTTCAACAATGGTGCGGTTTGCAGCCAATGTAAACAAAGATGGATTTCTATATGGATAAGCAAGTCTCGCTTTAATCTTAGATTGCAAAACTTTAACATGATGTGAAAATGACAGAGAGCCATCAATCCAAATGCCCAAATTTTTATAAATTGTTACCTGTTCTATAATATTGCCGTTTATATTTGTGAAGTCCACCGAGGTGGGTATGATTCCTCCTCCATGACCAAACCACATACATTTAGTTGTCTTGGTATTTAAGGACAAAAGTCAGAAAAGGCCTGCTGGATTTCAAGAAAACCATATTCAAGGGACTTTACAACCTCATCTGTAGTAGAACCAAAAGCATATAGAATAGTGTCATTGGTATTTAAATGGATGGAGGCCTACCTTTTCTAAATATGGAGAAAAGAGTTGGACCAAGAACAGAGCCTTGGTGTACAGCTGACATAACTGGAAGAAACTGTGAAGTTTGAGAGTCAACCTTCACTTGCTGCGACAAAGGAAGGACTAGGACTAGTGTTAGGATGGACTCTCAGCTACTACCACACCAATTTTAGCACCATATCTGTAAAATTGAATGGCATATAGCTATTTTTGTGTGTTTTTAAAGTCCGTAGTTGACAAGGCCACCTTGAATTGGGTCAACGCCACAAGTTAATTAGTTGTACTTCTAATGATCAGTTTCGGGAAGTTTTAATAAATCCTGTTCACAGGTTCATGACTCATCAAACTGAGCAGCAGACACAAGCTCTCTGTAGCCAAGATTTCAGAAAATTAAGAAATAAGCGAAACAAGAGCAGGTATTGGTTAAATTGTGAAAATGAGTATTTTGTGGGGAGTTAGAACTGCAGTGTCATGTTCTTTTTTTGCTGTTTTTTTTAAAATAGTTTATTAGATTGAAGTTTCTTTTAATAATTCATTAAAGCCCTGTGGTGTTCTAGATTAGAACAGGTTTTAGCTCTGTGGTTGTTTTATGTTTGTCAGAACAGACTTAGTTGAGACTGGATCTGTCCCCTGAAGGGTTCTGTGCTGCGGGTGGTTTTGGGTTGTCAGCGAGCCACAGAATACCTAATGAACTTCTTTTTCTTGTTGACCTCAGTCCCTGTTCACTTTTAAGCTTCTTTTAAATCTTTCCCATCAGATGTCAGTCATGATTCAACAAGTCAGTCGGTCATGCTTTACTTCCAGATAAATAACCATCTTCATATTTTGCTATGAACACGCGGTAAAAGTCAGTTTTTTCCAGGTCCGATGTGGGCTTCAGTTCCTCTGTGTCCCACTGAGCTTGTTTTGTGTTTCAGGTCGCACTCTTGGATCGGGAGCCTTTGGCAGGGTGGTCATGGCGACTGCTTACGGTCTCACACATTCCCAGTCCAGCACAAAGGTGGCAGTGAAAATGCTGAAATGTAAGACACAGAACGTAAAAGACGCCATGTGCGTAGTTCGTGCGAACAACAGGAGACCCCTGCGTAGCTGTCAAATAATGTCGAACCGGTGCCATATTCTTGTGAGCTCAGAGAGAAAGAAACGAAGCCTGTTGAGCTTTAGTTTGAATGCCAGATTGATTCAGCCCACAGGTCTTTGTGTTTTTCAATGTGTCGTGTTTATACGGCTCTGCTCCTCATCCTCCTCTTCCCTCCTCTGCTCTCGTGCAGCTACAGCCAGGAGAAGTGAGACTCAGGCGCTGATGTCGGAGCTGAAGATCATGAGTCACCTCGGTCCTCACCTCAACATCGTCAATCTGCTCGGAGCGTGCACCAAGCATGGTGAGCGTCAGTTCGGCCTGAAACACGTGAAGATGCGAGAATTTTAAATTAAAAAAAGTTTATTGTACAGAAAATGGGTGGCTCAGCTGGTGGAGCTGTTGCCTCTCAATTCAGTTCAATTCAGCTTATTTATATAGCGTCAAGTCCGAACAGAAGTCGTCTCAGGGCACTGAACAGAAACATTCACATACATTAAAAAGCCAATTAGTAAAGTTCTCTATCTAAGGAAGCCAGCAGACTCGTTGAATCTTTACTTCGTCACAGTCTCCCATCCTGAGCAAGCACAAAGGCAACAGTGGACAAAAAAACTCCCTTTTAACAGGAAGAAACCTTCAGCAGAACCAGGCTCAGGACGAGCGGCCCGCTGCTTTGACCAGCTGAGTTTGAGTGGACAGGAAGGAGAAACAAATACAGAAAGGCAGGTCCAGATGAACTTTCTATAGGAGGACGACAAAAAACATGTTCAGATAGAAATAATTACAAATACAAACAGGTAGAGTAGAGCAAATAAAGAGAGCAGCAGAGAAATGGAAATGTTGTCATTTGTCCTCCAGCAGTATAGCAGCATAACTAAGGAATAGCTCAGGAAACCCAAGTTGACCCTAACTATAGGATTTATCAAAAAGGAAATACTTTAGTCTAATTTGAAAAGTAGACAATGTGTCAGCCTCACGGACAGAAACTGGAAGTTGGTTTCACGAGAGAGGAGCCTGAAAACTGAAAGATCCACCTCCCATTACGCTTTTGGAAACTCTAGGAACCGCAAGTAAACCTTGATGGATGGATGGATGGATGGATGGATGGATGGATGGATGGATGGATGGATGGATGGATGGATGGATGGATGGATGGATGGATAGATGGATGGATGGATGCATGGATGGATGGATGGATGG
>NC_056501.1:22069829-22074598 GCF_014905685.2 Nematolebias whitei
TGGATGGATGGATGGATGGATGGATGGATGGATGGATGGATGGATGGATGGATGGATGGAAAATGACATAACTGGGCTCTTTGTGAAGGACCTGTGTGATGTTTGTGACTGAACTTCAAGCAACACATTAACTTTCATTTCTCTAAGTTATAATTCTTTCAACTAGAATTCCTACTAATTATGAAACATAAATTTTATCATATATTTATGTGAAAATAAAAAATAACTTTACTGCTTTTAGACCCAACATTCAGTAATCAACTAAAGTTTGTCAAAGGTAATAAAACAGCTTTTCCTCGTGTTTTCTCGTGTTTTTCTCACCTTTGCCAACAGGAAACTTTTTATTTGCACTAAGAGGGAGATCATGTAAGCAACAGTTTTTATTTTTTTGAGGGGGAAAAGATGAAAACAATCAAGTCTCAGAAACTCAGAAGCCCTGTCATATAAAAGTGACTCACTGTGTGAATAAAAACTCTGATTTCCTTAGTTTTTAGTTAACCGCTCATCAATAATCTATATCAGCTAACAAGCAAGAAAACCTAAAAATAAAGTGATTTTTATTGTGTTTATCAGAATTGTGCAAAGTTACGATGCAGCTAACGTTTTACAAAAATAACACGTGACAAAACACTTTTTCTTTTTCCATTATATGGAGCAATGAAATAAAAAATATATGACACAAACTGAAAAGAACATTTCTAGGAAAATTTAAAATACTTTATCTGTACTTTTTAGTAACCTTGCCCGTTATGGAGTAATTTATTGATCCGTTATTAATCACCTTTTATTCTGAAGCACCGACCTGATTCTTCCTCTGTAAAGAGGCCTATTATCTTCCCTCAGTGTAAATATTAAATTAACAAGAAACCACGAGTTTAATGTAGGATTTTCTGAGGAAAGGAGCCACATCATTATTCCTTTAATCCTCCGATTCTTTGCTGCATGTGATCAAGTATGATCCTGCTTGATGATCTGAACGCTCCATATTCCTGGAGAGTTCCTTTTATTTTAAATAGAAAGAAGCAGCAGCAGGTTTTCAGTATCTCGGTTAATTCTTGATTCTTTGTCATTTGACCTGGATCTACGCACAAATGATCCTCAGATTAACACATATCTGAAATAACAAACTCAATAAAGCATTTAAACTGTTCAGAAGATGAAAAATGTGGCTAGATAAAGTGATTATGATAACAATACCCACTTCAAGTTTATCTGTGTGAAACATTTTTAAACATTTTAAAGCACAGTTGTTTTAAAGTCCTCATACATATTCCTCACTGTTTCTGTTCCTCAGGCCCTCTCTACCTGGTTACCGAGTACTGTCGCTATGGCGACCTGGTGGACTACCTGCACAGGAACAAGCACACCTTCCTGCAGTACTACACCGAGAAGAACCAGGATGACGGCTGTCTCATTTCAAGAGGAAGCACCCCTCTCAGCCAGAGAAAAGGGTGAGAGGAGCAGAGAAAATGTGTCCAGAGCTGCACAAAGCAGATCTCTGTGTAGAGCGCAGGCTGTCGCTCCTTGAAATTTCTGCCTTCAGATAGACTGATACGCTGATCCCATGATGGAGATCATTGCAGATGTTTCCTGTGGTCAGGAACTACAAAGACGCATCCTGATGTGGGTCGTTGGAGAACTCCCTTCACACTTCATGTGTCTTTGCAGCCTCGTGTCCTTCGGAAGCAAGAGCGACGGAGGATACATGGACATGAGCAAAGACGAGCCCTCCATCTACGTGCCCATGCAGGAGCAGTTAGACACCATCAAATACGCAGACATCCAGCCTTCTCCGTATGAGTCCACCTACCAGCAGGACCTCTATCAGGAGCAAGGTTTGGCTTTCAGACCAGATGGAGTTGGTTTTATTTAGAGTGGATTAAGGAGAAATAATGTTCCAGTTTAAATCAAACAAGAACAAAGAATGAGGTGATGTGAATCAGAAAAAGGAGATTCTTAATAACAGGATGTGAGGTTACCAGACCCTTCTGTCTGATACTCATAGATGCTAAAATCATCAGCATTTGTTGATAAAAAGTCAACTTTTAATTGTTCGATTGTTTTTCGCATTAAGGAACACATCTGCTGATTGTTTTTAACCCTCGCCCGTCTTCTCCTGTTTGTCACCTGGTCCAGGTGGAATCCAAGTGGACCTGGTAATGAGTGACTCTCCCAGTCTCACCTACGATGACCTCCTGGGTTTCAGCTTCCAGGTGGCAAAGGGAATGGAGTTCCTGGCCTCCAAGAATGTAGGATATTAAAACATAAACCTTCTCACTAAAGCCTTTTAAAGTTTTATTTCAAATAAATCTCTTAAACATCAAGAAGAAAATCAAAGTCTTGCACACGGCCCGTGCTGGTTTCCTAACGCGTATGATTGGATTTGGTTTCCGTTCCCACTACAGTGCGTTCATCGGGATTTGGCTGCCAGGAATGTTTTGATCTGTGAGGGTAAGCTGGTGAAGATTTGTGACTTCGGCCTGGCCAGAGACATCATGCACGACTCCAACTACATCTCCAAAGGCAGCGTAAGAAGCAAAACGTTGAATATGAACTCAGACAAGCTAGTTCTGCAGTTTAACTCACATGCTGTAAAACAATTGCAAATAGGTGCAAACTGTAATCGTCCAGCCCTGCAAATGGTACAAATATCATTATAAACAAGTTTTATTATCTAAAATTGAAGTGTCTGTTTGTGTGATTTCCATTTAGACCTTCCTGCCCCTGAAGTGGATGGCACCAGAGAGCATTTTCAACAACTTGTACACCACCCTGAGCGACGTGTGGTCGTACGGCATTCTGCTTTGGGAAATTTTCACTCTGGGTCAGTTTGAGCAGCACACATGCACAGAAATAAAAAAAAACAAAACATATAGGTACAAATCCAAACTGTGGAGGTGATGCATTCATATTGTTCAGGTCAGGGGTGATTCTAGAATCTGACCTTTAGGGGTGCTCAGCCCCCAGTGCTGACAACGTTTCTTGGCTTGAACAACATAGTGGCCATTGGCGTCAAAAGCATTCATAATGTGGGGGGGATACACAGGTGGGGGGGTCTGGGGGTCCTCCCCCATAAAATTTTGAATAAAGTAGAAGCCATTTCCTGCATTCTGGTGTATTTTAACAGGTCGTTAAACGTCTGTTTACCTCAATAAGTAAACTCTTGATTCAATCATTTTAGAGAGCTCAGCACAACAGCACTAAGCTAGCGGCGTGCAATACAGGTGCGCTAGCTAAGATGCTACAGACGTAGCACTCTGCTTTGCATTACACAACCTGATAAACAATTTGTACAAAATCTGTTTAGTGTTAATTGATCATAACAAATAAAGACTAAACTTATGCAACCGGAAGTTGCAACATACAGTATATCTACATTTAAAACTCGCAAATCAAAGCGCAACAGCTTTAACAATTAAGCATACGATGTAATTATGACAGAAAATGGAGTATTTACCTGCAGTTACCTTCGTACAGATGAATATGCAGTACTTCCTGTTTATCACAGTTGTATTCAGCTGCTCATGAGGTCTGCCACAGGGCTTTATACATCTTTTATATTTTTCCAGACTCAATTTAGGTTTTGGAAATAGAATAAATTGTAAACTACTCAGGGGGCCACAGTTACTGAAAACCAGCAGCTCAGGGGCTGGACATCCAGCAGTTAAAATCATTAAATACACCAAGTATTACAAAGATCTGTTACCTTTTACATTTGTTTATTTTGTTGCATTGAATCATAAATGCAATGAACAGAACCCATAACCCAAACCCAGATGCGCTTCCCCCAGTTTTTTTTTTAATTTACGGGTGCTTTGGCACCCCCCAAAAAGAGGCTAAAATCACCACTGGTACAGGTATTCATGTCTGACTAATATGAGGTCAAAACCTTATTAGTTACTGTCAAGCTTTGAATTCAGCATTTCCTTGCTTTGGATGTTGTAAGTTTATTTTTATATACCTTCCATATATTTTTGAAGCTTGCATGAAAACGAAGAGGACAGTTTTTAGGCCTAAAGAAACAAACTCAGTCTCCCCTCTGTGACAAATAAAGACTCTCTGTGCTTCTGCGTCTTAATGTGGCTTTCATCTGACCCTTTGGTTCATTTTTTTCTTGTGTATTTGTGTTAGAAAACCCTAATTTACTACGCAGCAAATTTGTTTTCAGTAACGGTCACTTTTTCGGGCATCACTAAAAAGATATATTTAACAGTAACTCGTGGTTTCATATTTTTATTTGCTGCAAACGGAAAACTAAAGTTTTCTCTGCTGATTCTGTGTCTAAGCATGTGAAATATCTGAAACTGTCCCTGTAGGAGGAACCCCTTACCCAGATTTGCCCATGAATGAAATCTTCTACAATGCTCTGAAGAGAGGCTACCGAATGGCCAAACCTGCCCACGCTTCTGATGAAATGTCAGTATCTCTGCCATTTTTCTGCAAGGTACAAAGGATTAGAAATAAACTCTTAACTTTAATGTTGCTTACATTGTAGTTATGAGATCATGAAGAAGTGCTGGGATGAAAAGTTTGAGAAGAGGCCCGAGTTCTCCCTCCTGGTGCACAATGTCGGGAACATGCTGATGGACAGCTATAAGAAGGTATTTGAAGATGTGAACCAGTTTCCTGAGTTTAATCACTATTTATGTTCACTTTAGATCAGATGAAGGTTAAAAACTAGCACACTATAGTGTGTACACATTCATTCATTCAACCTTTATTTATACAGGTTAATCCCATTGAGCCCTGGGGACTCATTTACAAGAGAG
>NC_056501.1:22079598-22116665 GCF_014905685.2 Nematolebias whitei
GGATGGATGGATGGATGGATGGATGGATGGATGGATGGATGGATGGATGACCAAAAAGCTGATTTTCCGGTTAATTAATCATTAATATCATACCCGATACAGATAACTCGTTTGGAGAAACAGAATTTAATTCTGACTGATTCATGAGCTAAGTTGGGTTTGGCCAAGACCAAAGTAGATTGCTGCCTCCTTAAACCAGCTCCAATCTCAAATATTTCACGCAAACACTATTGTACAAACCTTTACATTGTCGTAAATTTTATGTCACACAGTTTTTCTAGCAGAAATATAATATTCCTGTCAGCTTGGCCCCAGGCTGCATCAGAAACAGCTGCTGTTGCTAAACAATCACAGATTCATCCTTAATTCCATAAAGTGACACTGACAGCAGTGAAAATGTTTATAAACCAGCATTTGCAAGAATCTCTTTTAAAAGATTTTATTTTAAGGCAGCAGAATGGAACTTTAATCTTGACTTTTCTCAGATTTGCCTTTACTGCATTAATCTAATCAAAAGTAAAAATTTGTTTGTGCAAACTGAGGCCTTTCAATGAGCTATCTACAGCAGGTAATATGTTAACTGTTCGCAATCTTTCCACTGAACCCCACTTCTAAAAGTCTGAGCTGTTGCTTGAAAAAGTGACAAATCTGTCATAATTTAAAAAAATATCTTGGCTGAAACAGCTGAAAGTATAACGCTAAAGACGTTTTTCAGTGTACTTTGTGACATCTCTGATTCTAAATAATCTGTTTAGAGATTTGTTCCCTCTCTGACTTCTTCATGCTTTTCCCATTTTTAAAAAGCCAATTCAGCGCTGATATAGTGATTATCCACGTGATTATTCCCACATCTCTGCCTTCTAATCTGCTAAACTTGCACTGGCTCATTAATTTGACACGGATGATGAGCTGAACCGCCTCCCCCGACACACAGCTCCCTCCACCCTTCACCACTTGCTCGCTGATGTTTGCTGTGTGACTTTTCTGTGGCGAGGAGACGGTAAACAAGCAGAAAGGAGGATAAGGACTGAGCCAAACAGTCAAGACGAGACGGGACTCTCCAGTCAGCTCTGGATGCTGCGAGCTTCCAAACCCACTGAAGACATCTGAGGTGACAACATTCAAAAATAAAATAGTGCTTGTTTTATTTATTAAAAAAATTCAACAGTGTTTTGAAGGGGAAAAAAAAATCCAAATCTGTGATGAAATCCTTTTTTATGGGCAGAGCTGCTCTGACTGATCAGAAAAGAGAAGTAAAAGAAGGGATGAAGTGATAGCACAACTTCTTAGACAGTTTTTCCATTTCTCCCTCTGACAGCACGAGTCAAACTGTTTCATGGCACACACACACATTGTGCTCTTCAACCTGCAGGTTCGGAGTTGATCCAGGATGCTGGGCTACATCCCACTGATGCTGGGGGTCGTGGCCTCGGCTGCTTCAGGTAAGACTGGACACACGCTCCCATTGTATATTTTTGTCTTACTTGTTAGATATACTGCCTTTTTTATACTGATTATCGTCTATCGTGGGTTTAAATGGGTCCAAAGAAACATTGTATAAGGTTCAAGTGCAACACATTTTTCTGTGAATCACACTGATCTAATTACATAAATATACTAAAAAGATCTGTGTAAGAGGATTTAACAATTAAATTGTATAGTTTATGGCAAACACTCACTGTCAGTAATCATTATGGGTATTTGCAAAAGCATTTTTGCTTGTAATGTGTTTTTGACGCCATTCTTAAGACATTTTTGTCTTTGTTCTGTATTTATAGTCAGCTCTGAACATCTTGTAAACAAAATTCACCCACCAACGATTATATTTCAGTTTTTAATTACATTTAAACATCATTTGATGTTTAATTTGATCATGACTGAACTGTGCTCTCCATTGGAGCAGAGCTATAACTGAGGAAATGTTCAGTTTTGAATGAACGATTGAATCAGATAAGTGCGCGAGGAGGAAGGTAGCTGTTTACAGAAACTCAAGAGGTTCGCCGCAGAACTGCTGATTGGCGTGAAACTGATTTCATTCCGAGTTTCTCTCTGATATTGATGCAGTGGATAGAAATATGCTGAACGTGGAATCTCAGTTCTCCTTCGAGATTCAAAATGCACACGGTCCAAAAAGGCTTTAATGGAAACTTTTATAACCTTACTGAAAGTGAAGGCAAAGCTCAATGAGCGCTGCAGATAAGAGTCTCTTCAGTATCAGGGATTTTTACTGAAATCCCAAGAAGTTCTACACGTGTCTCAAAAGTCTACACAATCCGTCCAATCCATCAAAGGAGTACTGTGTCGTTTCAACAAATGTTTTTTTCCTGAGGGTTCAAATCTTTTTTTAGGACTTTGTCCTTCACAGATGTCAGGATTTATTACTCTCACTTCCAATTTGAATCATCTCTTGAATGTGCTTCTTGTTTTATTTTATTCAGGGTTTTTTTGTTGTTTTTTTTGGTGTTGATCACTAAAAACAATATATAAATTCACTAATTCATTCAACCTTTGTTTATAAAGGTTAGTCTCACTGAGTCACGAGGACTCGTTTTCAAGAGAGACCTGTTTTAGACAAACTACAGATGACGTACACAAGACAATAAACAGCCATGAAATGCATATAAAATAAAAAGTAAATAAAAGTAGTGATATAAAACTAAATAAAATCAAGCTACGTTATGAAATGAGGTAAAATACTAAAAACAGGAACATGTCTGTGTTGATTTTTGCATTGAACTTAATTATTTAAAATCCCTTAGAGAGGTCAAGGTCGAGAGCTTAAGATCTTTTTGCAAGGTATTCCAGGTTACAGGAGCAGAGTAAGAAAAGGCCTTTTTGTCGAGTTCAGTCCACAGTGAGGGGACACTGCAGGTAATAATGTCCTGAGAGCGCACGCTGTAGCTGCACTGATGATGTGACATAGGTAGAGATGTATGAAGGGAACAGACCAAGAAGTGATTTAAAGATGAAAATGTACCAGTGAGAGAGTCTACGTGAAGTTAATGATGTCCAGTTAACCAGTGAATACAGGGTGCACTGGTGGGTATGATAGTTCCAGCCAGTTATGAATCGTAATGCACCATGGTAGACAGCGTCCAACATCTGCAGGGTGCTTGTAGGAGCATTCATGTAAATAATGTCACCGTAGTCAATTGCTGATAGGAAAGTAGCAGCTACAAGACATTTCCTAGCATTCAAAGTTAAGCAAGATCTACTTCTAAAAAAGAAACCCAATTTTAAATACAACAGCAACAGGTGGGAAACTTTCCATAATTAATTTTAGTGTCTATCTCTGTTGAGATAGTTACAGTTTGAAAAGCAGAAATGAGAATTAAATACAGATGTTTCCAGGTTCCATGAAATTGCTTCCAAACTAAATCTGACTCATCAATCAAAGGAGATGGAGAAAAGACTAAACTGAAAAACAAATTTAAGAGAAAAAAGTGGGATTCTGTAAATGTTCAGTGGATGTAATATATATATTTTTTACATTCTTCTTTTTCAGTCGAATGGAGGCGTCCGGTGATCGAATTCAATTCTAAGTCGGTGGGGGGTTCTGAAGTGGTGATCATGCCTGGGAGTCGTCTGTTACTGATGTGTGAGGGTGACGGGCCTGTGCACTGGCACCCCAGGCTAAAAAAACACAAACGTCATGTGTCTAAAGGCAGCGGGAATGTCCGCATTTTAAAGGTGGACAGTCCTACAGCAGAATTCACAGGAACGTATACATGCTCTTACACGGCTGAATCCAAGGACAGCAATCTGACCACCTCCGTACACGTGTATGTGAAAGGTGAGTTGGACTAAATGAAAACAGAGTCTCTATTGTAGGAAGTGACTTTTAGCCACATTAGTTCATTGTTCTCCCTCTTTAAGATCCACAACGTGTGTTCTGGACCAGCAGCACTTCTCTGCGAGTGGTGAGGAAGGAGGGTGAAGAGTACATGCTGCCCTGCCTCCTGACAGACCCATCAGCCACGGAGTTGAGCCTCCGCATGGATAATGGCACCTCCAACCCACCAGGAATGAACTTTACTGTGGATAGGCACCGAGGCATTCTAATCCACAGCCTCCACCCCAGCTTCAACGCTGACTACGTCTGCACAGCCAAGGTCAACGGGGTAGAAAAGACCTCTAAGGCTTTTTCTATCAATGTTATTCAAAGTAAGATCAAATTGCGCTCTAAAACGTGCATAGAATTTTGAAAGCATCTCCTCCTCTCTTTTAACATCCTAATATGATGTCTTCTTGCTCCCAGAGCTTCGTTTACCTCCATACGTCTTCTTGGAGACAGACGAGTATGTGCGCATTGTTGGGGAGGAACTCAAGATTCGCTGTAAAACGCACAATCCTAACTTCAACTACAACGTGACGTGGAAATACGCCACCAAATCGGTCAGTGCAAAGCAAAGTTTAAGCTTGACAGTGATACTTTTCTGGACTGTAGCTCAATTTTGGTCTTGTGTTCTTAGACGCCAACCATAGAGGAGATGGTTCGCTCCGATGGGGAGAATCGTCTGGCTATACAGAGCATTCTGACCATTGCTGCTGTGGACCTCGCAGACACAGGAAACATCTCCTGCATTGGTACTAACGAAGCTGGGGTGAACAGTACAACTACGTACCTTCTGGTTGTGGGTGAGCCACAGGAGAACAGCCTTATCTACCATGCTTGATGCTGACAATTGGCAAAAAATCAGTGAAGATAAAAACTCCAATTATGTCTTTCAAACAGACAAGCCCTACATCAGGTTGTTGCCCCAGCTCTCACCCAAACTATCCCACCGAGGTCTTTCGATTGAGGTGAACGAGGGTGAAGATCTGGAGCTCAACATGCTCATCGAAGCCTACCCTCATATCACCGAACACGGATGGGACACCCCGACATCTCCCAGCCCTTCCACTCAGGAACAAAGCTTCATCAAATACAACAACAGGTGACGTAGCAAAGCTCAGTGGCCAAAACTACAGATTGTTTTTGACCCTTCTGCAAAAAGAGGAAGCTGCTCTAAAAATGCTGCCAGTGCGTTTTCTGTGAGTTTGACCAGGAAGGTCAGTGTATCTCCACTCAGGTCATAAAAGTAGAAGAGGGAAGAGATCTGTTCTGTTTTTGATTTGTGCTGGACGATGATGCACAGGAACGGTCTGAAGTCAAAACCACACAGTTAGTCACTTCTTATTTAATAGACATTCCTCTTTTTTGTTGTGTTAGATACCACGCCAGTCTGCAGCTGAAGAGACTGAACATACAGGAGCAGGGCCAGTACACTTTCTATGCAAGCAGTGCTTTGACAAATGCATCTATCACATTTCAAGTCCAAATGTACCGTAAGTGACATAAATCTAGACCTACAGCAAAACTCTTCAGTAAGTCCTACTGTCAGTTTATTCAAGCTGAGTTCCTTTTTGTGCAACAGAGAGACCTGTGGCTGTGGTGAGATGGGAAAACATAACCACGCTGACTTGCACCTCATTTGGCTATCCAGCTCCAAGAATTGTTTGGTACCAATGTCTCGGAATACGACCAACGTCAGTACAACTTGGCTGTAAAAATGAACAATAACACATTTTTGGAGCAAATGTTCAACACAACTGTTCCTGTAAGCATTCGTTTCTTTCGTCAACAGGTGCAATGAAAACACCTCAGGGTTGCAGTTGGCGATCCCCCTCCAGGCTCCTACTGTGGAGGTCCAGAGGGAGGAGAATGGAGCTGTGGAGGTGGAGAGCGTCCTCACCGTAGGAATGGCTAACCAGAGGATGACTGTCGAATGTGTGGCTTTCAATCTTGTTGGCGTCAGCAGAGACACTTTTGCAATGGAGGTTTCCGGTGAGTGTACAATATTTTGTGGATCACAAAGTCTGTCTATACAAGTAAAAGCATTCATGAAGGTTTTCATCTGATTGGACAGATAAGCTCTTTACTACCGCCCTGAGCGGAGCTGCAGGAATTCTGGCAATCCTCCTGGTGCTGCTGGTTTTCCTTCTTTACAAATACAAACAGGTAAAGTTCAATTTCATCTGTGAAACCTCAATCGAATTACTAGTTAAATATTAAGCAAAAGGGAACAATTGTTTTCCTCACTTTGATTTAAGACTGCACTTTTCAGAAACCCAGGTTCGAAATCCGCTGGAAGATCATTGAGGCAAGAGATGGCAACAACTACACCTTCATCGACCCGACCCAACTGCCATACAACAACAAGTGGGAGTTCCCCAGAGACAAACTCAAACTAGGTTAAAAACTTATAAAGCTCTAATTAGAACTGTTGCGCATATAAAAAGAATGCTGTGATCACTAAACCTTTGTTTGGTGTATTGCGGGCTTCAAACAGGAAAGATCCTGGGCGCAGGTGCGTTCGGAAAAGTTGTTGAAGCCACAGCTTACGGTTTGGGGAAAGAGGACAATGTGCTGCGCGTGGCTGTGAAAATGCTAAAAGGTAAATTTATATGAGAGACAAGCATCAAAACCCAACATCGCACAATTGTTTTTCTCACATTGTTAGTGTTAGATGATGGTTTGGTGTTGTCTCGGTCTGTCCTGCGTGTTTGCAGCCAGGGCCCATTCTGATGAGAGGGAGGCTCTGATGTCCGAACTAAAGATCCTGAGCCACCTCGGACACCACAAAAACATTGTTAATCTACTCGGAGCCTGCACTTATGGAGGTCAGACAGTAAAAGAAAAAAACATGCTTACCAAAGTTTGTTCAGTCCCTGCCAAATAAACAGTTGCTAAGTGCTCGAAGAAACACATTTCAAGAGCTGTAACGTGGTGTGTTTGCTCATCAGGACCCGTGCTTGTGATCACTGAGTACTGCAGCTTCGGTGACCTACTGAACTTTCTTCGTCAGAAGGCAGAGACGTTTGTAAACTCTGTTATGAATATTCCAGACGATGAGGAGAACTCTAATGATTACAAGAATGTTTGCAGTCAGAGGGAGTTTATTAGAAGGTACTCTGACAAATGTGCATCCCAGTGAAAGGAGATGGACGATATCCACTCACTGTGATCTCTTTTTGTCTTCCAATAGTGACAGTGGGATCTCCAGCGCTGCCTCCAGCACTTACCTGGAGATGAGACCCAGCCAGCTGCCAAACACAGAACCAGGTATACTCCTCAATAAAGATTCAACTGCAGAACAGAAGCCCAAACGAAAAAATGGGTAGCCACTTTTTGTGGGTAATGTATTTTCCTGATCCTTAGAGTCTGCCTGTGAGGAGAATGGTGACTGGCCGCTGGATATAGATGACCTGCTGAGATTCTCCTTTCAAGTAGCTCAGGGTCTTGACTTTCTGGCTGCAAAAAATGTAAGAAAACATGTTTCTGAAAAAAACACTTGAAATCTATATTACAAAACACCACGTGCTTGTAAATACCAGGAGCTGCTTTCTTGTTCCTCAAAAGGGCACACTGTGTCTGAGAACCAAAATATGTTTCTATAAAGGAGCACGTGAAATGTGTAGCTCTTGTAACAGTTTGAAGTTGCGTCTGATCATAATGTTTACTACCATACAGGGGCAGAATTTACAAAGATTTTTTTAATATAAAATGCAAGACTTTTCAACCGTAGACAAACTCTGTGGTTGTGTCCATGTTCAGTGTATTCACAGGGATGTTGCTGCCAGAAATGTCCTTCTGACCAGCCGCCGAGAAGCGAAGATTTGTGACTTTGGCTTAGCACGGGACATCATGAAGGACTCCAACTATGTTGTGAAAGGCAACGTAAGTGAGTAACAAGCAGTTTATCCTATAACATGAGCTGAAGGTGATTTGAGACCCCTCCTTTTGTTTGGGATTGCAGGCCCGTCTGCCGGTGAAGTGGATGGCACCGGAAAGCATCTTCGACTGTGTCTACACTGTCCAGAGTGACGTCTGGTCCTACGGCATCCTCTTATGGGAGATTTTCTCTTTAGGTTGATACTTTTACATGCACTCATTTCCTTTTTTTTTATTTTCCTGCAAAAACATCAACTTTGAATTCTTGCACAGGCCAGAGCCCGTACCCAAGCATGGCGGTGGACTCAAGGTTCTACAAGATGGTACAGCGTGGCTATCAGATGGCACAGCCAGACTTTGCTCCGCTGGAAATGTAAGATTGGTTCAGTGAAAGATTCAGCTTGTTTTCCAGTCTGTTACACTTTACATCGCCCAGTTAACGGTGAAGCTCTGCTTAGTGCTGCTTTATTATCTGATGAGTATTAGCGTGGTATCAAGTGACTGTCAGCAGGGTTTTGGCCAGTTCCTCAGATGTAGCTGCCCTTTAGTCGTTAGTTTGTCAGTGTGCAAGCAGTGGCAATACAACTAATGCGGTTACGCTTCCATGTAACTGGTCAAACAACATGCAGTGACTTTTAGCTGAGAATATTTAAAGCTGGTGATCAGAGACGTAAACTAGCTTACTGTCCAAATGTTTATCCCAGCCAAACAAAGAGCCCCTTGTTCTTCAGCTTCGTCTGCGGTCCTCGAGCTCATGTCACATCTTGAATTACTGACACTTATGGGAACATCAAGAAGCACTTCTATCATTGCAGATTTGAATAATTTCTCATTTTTCAAATATAAAATCAAAGAACTTAAGCGCTGAAATGAAAAAGTGTTCCTACCAGTATCTGAGGAGGTTATAACATCTGTGCACACAGATTTAGCACAGCCGTCACGGCACACAGAATAACCGTGCCGTGGAAATGGAAGGGACTAAATCTGAGTCAGGGTCTAATCATCAGTTGTCTTGGTGTGAGTCAGGTCTCCGTTCTGTCTGTTAGCCACATGATCTCCAAGCTAGGACGCCGTGTAAATAATATTTCACAGAAGCAAAGAAAGACTTGAGGGCTGGCGGCCTTTGTGAACAACATCTTCTCGAACTCTGTCACAATCTCACTAATGCCTCTCAATACATGTCTCGTTGGGTTTTATAAAGTTTTCTGACTTTACCTCACACGGTTTGAACATGTTTAAACTGAGCTCTTTTTATTTCTAGGTACATCATCATGAAGATGTGCTGGAATCTGGATCCAACGAAGCGTCCGACGTTTGGCAAAATCAGTCAGACAATAGAACGACTGCTTGGGGACCAACTTGAGCAGGAACAGGTGAGTTAGAGGGAGATGGCATTCTGTTTTCATCAAAGTTATCATGTTAACATTCAACCTTTATTCATACATGTTAGTCTCATTGAGCCTCAAGGACTTATTTACAAGAGACCTGATTTTAAAAAACAATGACGACAACAGTGGGCAATCATAAAAGAGAGCAAATTGGGAAAAATAAATGAAATAAAATGATATTAAAACAACGAAACAAAAACAGCTACATTATAAAACAATTATAAACTACTAAAAACAGGAACATGTCTGTGTTAGTTCTTGCCAGGAACTTAACAGATGTTTGAAGCTACTTAGAGAGGTCAAGGTCGAGAGCTTCAGATCTTTTTGCAAGATATTCCAGGAAACAGGAGTGGAGTAAGAGAAGGCCCTTATGCCTAGTTCAGTTCTCACTGAGGGAACACTGCAGGTAATAAAGTCCTGAGAGCGCACGCTGTAGCTGCACTCACAAAGTGACATGTAGGAGGAGATGAAGACAACAGACCAAGGAATGATTTAAAGATGAAAATGTACCAGTGAGAGAGTCTACGAGAAGTTAATGGTGACCAGTTAATCAGTGAATACAGGGTGCAGTGGTGGGTATGATAATCACAGCCAGTTATGAATCTTAGTGCACCATGATAGACAGCATCCAACATCTGCAGGGTTCTTGTAGGAGCGTTCATGTAAATGATATCACCATAGTCAATGGAGGGAAGGAAAGTCACAGTTACAAGGTGTTTCCTAGCATTTCGAGTTAAACAGGATCTATTTCTGAAAAAGAAACCCAGTTTAACTTTCAGTTTCTTTACCAAGTTTTCGACATTGGGCTTAAAAGAGAGATGTGAATCAACCAAGATACTCAAATTCATTCAACCTTTATTTAGACAGGTTAATCCCATTGAGCCTCGAGGACTCACTTACAAGAGAGACCTGATTTCAACAAAGAGTGATGACAACAGTGAATTACAAATATTTGTAAGAGTCAACAAACTCAATAAGAAAACCGTTTGAAGATAAAATCGAGAGAAGAGCTGCTGAATCATGTTCCAAACAAGATGTCCTGAGGACAATCGTGATTTGTTTAATTTGATTCTCCATAAGAGAACAGAGTTCACTGCGTGACCTAACAAATTAAATAAACCATATTTTTGTGATACATGCTATTGCCAAAACATTTAACAAGCTAAAAGTGCAGCGCTTTGTCTCTGAGTCAACTAAAACATGGACTCGTTGCAGATTTAACAGAATGCACTGCATCAGACCGGATGAAACAGACGTTTTCTGTTCAAACGTAACACCACTAATGACTCCCCTCCTTAGGTAATCTACCAGAATATGAAGCAGGAAGACAGAGAGGGCGATGAAGATGACAAGCCCAAATTCCCCTGTGACCAGTCTTGTGACCATGAGGAAGAGCAGCGGCCTCTGATGAAGAGCAACAACAACTATCAGTTTTGCTGAAACCTCCAGACGACCATTGGTAAACCAATCACTTATCAGTAAAGTATCAGGAAAGGCTGAAGCACTTTGCAGAGCTGCAAGCTGTTGTTGCCCTCTCAGCTATTTCCCGCCTGCTTGTCCAGACAGACGACGGCAGCGACGCATGTGACTCGCCTCTGTGCAGACCGTGACTAGAAACTGTCACGTCTACTCCGGCTGCAGACACGAAAGGAGAAAATATGTCCACCAGTCACACCATCATTCAAAGCTTTATCTTTATTATGTTCGTAAGTCCCTCTGGTGTTTGACTTCTGTCCTCTTCTGATAATGTTATCTAATGTACTTCATGTTTATCACAGCTTTGTTATGCATATCACTGCCTCCTAAGTATTGATTTGTAGTCAGCAGGATCCCCTCCTTTTCATAATTTTATTGTGTGCACTTAAGAGGAAACAGCTCAATAGAGTCACAACCATCTGAAACTGCTGGATCCATTATTCACTCCACTTATATTAGCTTTTGTTCCCTAAAAGTGAGTGTTGGAAGTGCAAACTCCTGATTTAAACATGCAACTGAACGGGAAAAGGACAATAATGACTGTGTTGTTTTGCTCGTTTTGCTCCAGTCACGACTGTATGACTTGTGACATACTTATTATGACTGTCAGCAGCATGTGATTGTTCTGCTTCACTTTAATTAATTTTACTGGTGTTCAGGGCTGTTTAGGAGCAGGGGAATCTGGGGATCCATTCAGGGCCAGACATACAGTAGCTATGTTCGACAATGTGAACTTTCCATTTGTTTTCTGAGTCACAATTTAATTTTCTCATTCCCAGTAGTGCTGTGTTTGTATGTAGCAGTAAGCCACCACTGCCAACTGTATGATGATTTTAGACTGACTTATAAGCTACATATGTGTGTGAAACAAACACAAGATGTATCATAGTGTATATTCATATATCAAAAATCATGTTTATTTTCACTTAAATGTTTTAGATTGTAGTACATTGATATATATTTGTGTGTCTTTGTGCAAACCAATGCAAAATCAGCAAACAGAATCAGTATAAGGCCTCTGAGCTGTTGAATAAAAAGCTTTACATTTACAAGTCCAGTTTGTGGTTTATGTTCTCGGAGCACTGGAAGAGGTTTTATCTGCGTTCATAGAAACTGTGTGGTCTTTGTGTTCTCTCCTCACTTCCTGTTTTCTACTGGATATCATCCAATCTGCCTTTCCTCTGAAACATTTCCCACAATATGAGTTAATATTGCACAAGTGTGAATTCTCTGCAGGGAAGTATTAACCTCACCGTAGATCCTGAGGCCTCCTCTTCTTTTTTGAACTTTAAGCTGAGATTATTTAAAAAATTGATGATTATTTACAGAAGCTTTGATTTTGCTTTTACAAATGCCACAATTACATTTTGAATTATTGTTCCCTAAAATGTAATTGTTACTTAGTTTGAATATGACATCTCACATGATCTGTTAGTATGTTGTGAATGACGGCACATCGACTCAATATTTGCAGTTATAGACGTTTTCTGTGTAGGCTGTGGCAGCCATCTTCAATTAGATTGACTCCAAAAGGTAATGTGTTGTAAATGCACATCCAATGAATACGTTTTAAGAGTTTCAGTGACATCTGTTCAGTCATTCCTGAGATATTTTGGTTATGTTACAGCAGGAAAAAACATTTTCTCTTCACTTTCAGGGTTAATTCGTGTCTGAACTGGGTTTTAACACTATTTGATCACAAAGATGATGATCAGGACAAGTTATGAAATGTTACAGGTATTTGTCACACAGCAGCTTATCGACACAAGAAAAGAAAAACGGGATCATCCCCTGGCACCTGCAGCTGGCAGTCAGCGGCAACAAGGAGCTCAGCAGGCTGCTGGGAGTAGGGATGCACGACATAGGATTTTGGCCGATATCCGATATGCCAATATGTTAAATTTTATTTGGTCGATAACTGATACCAATACCAATATTTTTTTCCTAGACCTACTTACAGAGACTACAATTCTCTACTGTGGAATTAAAATACTAAATTGTTCTGCATGGTCTTTGTCACTTTGGCCTACTACCAAGTGCAGATGCCAAAAAGGGGGTTGAAAAATAAATAAATATATATACCGGTATATATATACACACACATATATATATATATATACACATATATATATATATATAGTATATATATAAAAAGCGCCTTTTATATCGCAAGTTATTTTGATAGAATGGCTGATGTCCAATATTTAACTTTATCGCCAATAACATCATGCATCCTTAGCTGGGAGGACTGGCCATCACTCAGGGAAGAGTTCTGCCCGGCATTCGAGCAGTCTTGCTGCACAGGTGAATTGAGAGACACGCCTGGTCCGGATCGGGATCTGTGGCCAGATTCTTCAGATCCACTGAGATCCTTCCTGCCAACAACCATCAGCATCTACAACAACTCTTGAATGAAACCAGGATAACGAGTTACAACATTTAGTTTTCCTTTGGGATTAGTAAAGTATTTACGAATTAAATTAGCATTAATAAGCATCAGATGCTGGTGTCAGTCTCTCTCTAACCCTACACAAACTGTTACGCATGGAGGTGGTAACATCATACTCTGGGGTCGTTTGCATCTGTGGAAATGAAATATAACAAAGTGGGTAGAATAATGTCAACACAGCTGGACACAAAATGTTTAAGAGCAAGATGGACACAGCACTTCAACTGTCTGTAAGAATAAAGTTTTAAAATGACTTTATTAAAGACCTGGACATTGATTTTTTTGTGAAATAAGTGAACAGCTTGATAAATGGTTCCACGTCAGAAAGGTAACACATTTCATGAAAATTCTGACAGAAACTTGTTGATGGCTATCAGAAGCATCTGGTGAAGGTGATCAGTCTCTTCAAAAATAAAACGTTCTGCAGCTTCATTTGTTTGAGATCAGGTCAGCCCACATTTATTTTACCCGGCAGCCAGATGATCTGTTATATCAAAACAAGAAAAAGGACTGTCTGTGGTGAAATAGGTGTAGGTTCATCATCGGATGATAAAACTACTTATACATCATTCTTACTCAACAAACCTCCAAGAAAGTATCAAGCAAATTAAAGCCAGAAAAAAAAAAACAAAAAAAAAAACAAGCAGAGGTCCAAAATCTCCACATCATGATTTAGTAAAATCAACAAATTCAATGTTCCATCACGCTGAAAATGCAAACTTCAGCCCAAAGGCAGTTAGGAGGTAAATGTGTAAAACACAAGGAACAAAATCTGTATCTCTGAACAATAAAAGGGCTTTAAATATGTTACAAGCTTATAGACGTGGGTTAAATAAGCCTAGTTCATAAAAGCCAGTTTACGTTCCTTTAGTCTGACTAAAAGACAAATTTAAAACTTATGTTCATACAGTGGTATTTAAATGTTTGTGAAGCCTTTAGAATTTTCTATATTTCTGCATAAATATGACCTAAAACATCATCAGATTTTCACACAAGTCCTAAGACAAAGAGAGCCCAGTTAAACAAATGAAACAAGAATATTTTACTTGGTCATTTATTTATTTATTGAGGAAAATGATCCAGGATTACATATTTGTGAGTGGTAAAAGTATGTGAACCTCTAGGATTAGCAGTTAATTTGAATGTGAAATTAAGAGTCAGGTGTTTTCAATCAATGGGATGATGATCAGGTGTGAGTGGACAACGTTTGATTTAAAGAACCCAAGTCTGCTCTTCACAACATGTTTGTGGAAGGGGATCATGACACGAACAAAGGAGGTTTCTGAGGAGCTCAGAAACAAAGCTGTTGATGCTCATCAGGATGGAAAAGGTTACAAAAATATCTGTAAGGAGTTTGGACTCCACCAATCCAGACAGATTGTGAACAAATGGAGGAAATTCAAGACCATTGTTACCCTCCCCAGAAGTGGTGGACCAACAAAGATCACTACAAGGTGTGGAATAGCCAGCGAGGTCACAAAGGACCATGGGTAACTTCTTAACAACTAAAGGTCTCTCTCACATCGACTAATGTTCATGTTCATGAGTCCACCATCAGGAGAACAATGTGTGCATGACAGGGTTGAAGGAGGAAGACACTGATCTCCATAAAGAACATTGCTGCTCGTCTGCAGTTTGATAAAGAGCACGTGGACAAGAATGTTTTATTATATATCTATATATAATTATTTGGTTAAAATGAAAAGTGTTCAGTTTGGAGAAAGTAAAACGCTGCATTCCTACATAAGAACCTTATACCATCTGTGAAACATGGTGGTGGTAGTATCATGGTTTGGACCTGTTTTGCTGCATCTGGGTCAAGACAGTTTGCCATCATTGATGGAACAAAAAGTTCTGAATTATATCAGAGAATTCTAAAGGAAAATGTCAGAACATCTGTCCTGAATCTGAAGAGAAGGTGCGTCATACAGCAAGACAAGGCAGTTATTGTGAAGAAACCACCAACGTCCCAGAATTGAAGCTGCTCAGTGGCAGGAGGACATCCAGCAATTAAAGTCATTATGCAAATTACTGGGTAACCAAGTATTACAATGATTGGTTACCTTTTAAAATATGTTTTATTGCATTGAACGATAAATGCAACAAACAGGACCCAAAACCCAAACTCAACCCCCCATTGGTTGGCCAGAAGTGGCCTGCGGGCCACCAGTTGAATAACCCTGTTTTAGGTCATATATAGAAATATATATCATATTTGAATATATAATAATAACAGATGAATATATTTATACAGAAATATAGAAAATACTAAAGGGTTCACAAACATTTGAGCACCACTGGTGATTAGTTACTAAATATATGTTTGAAAATTGCTTCATGGTTTAAATTGCATCCTGCAAAATACTGAACAGTTGTTCCGTTTACTAACCACTGCAGGTTTTATCACACTGGCTACGTTCGTGTCCACTTTGACCAACATCCTCTCATGTAAAACTTTTAATCAGTGTGCATATTAAAGTTCTGTATTCTTCTTCTTCATTGATGTGGAGGTTAATGAGCACCATTTAAATGTTCAGAATTCCTTCTGCTAGCACGTACGTCTTTGTTTACGCCGTCATCTTCACGGCTTACCAGCTGATGCATCGGACTTTGTTCTTTATTTAACCACAGCCATGTCTGTGTAGAACTCCTCTGTTTGTCCTTCACTGTCCTCTTACTCAGCGTTGATGTGTGCCACTCCGAGTCTGTACAAAGCATCCCTGATGGCCACCTCCCCAGGTTGGCAGGCCTTTACAACATAGCTGATCTGCTGGTTTACAATGTCTCTGCTAGTGAGGAAATCGACCAGTCGATTGTACAGGTAGTAATAAGCTGCGTTGCTGAAAGTCACGGGTTGTTCTCTTATGTGGCGCACTGATAAACAGTGCTCGGATTTTTCCCCGGCGTCGTTCTCTGGCGTTTCCGTCTGTTCCGTCAGTTGTCCGTGTGTCTGATCCTCCTCTTCTTTCTCCGAGATCAGCTCTGCTACCAGACTGACGTACGGCTCCAGGTCTCTGCAGAGGTTCATGGAGTGATGCTCTGAAGGAGGAGACGCCGAGGAAGCTCCTGGTGGATGAAGCAGCCACCGAGAACAAGATCTGGTGATGGGGTGAGTCTGCAGGTTGTCTGCCACAGAAGACAGGTCAGCGTTGTACACGTCTTGTAGTTCAGGACAGGATACCACCTGAAACAGAAAATCTGAGTAGAAGAACTGGGAGTCTTTCCCACAAAGAATTGAATTTTGTCTTTTTTCTTTTTACAAGCTGTACGACGATGTCCTCCATCACTGATGAATTTGAATAGTGAATGTAGTTTTCAAGATGAGTGTTTTTCTGGACTGGAATTGAACAGGGAATGCAAGTGAACCTTAATGTTTTGGTGCACTCTATTCAAGTGGGTAGGAGTTACTCTTAGGACTGTCGCGATAAACAATAAATCAATCGCATGACAAATTAAATTTATCGACCTCATTTTCATTTATCGGCTTTATCATTTCTTCGTGTCTCTCTCTTTCTACTGAAGACACGGCTCTAACTCCAGAGCTCTTCACTGACCCCTCCCTTTCTCTTTAAAATCTGTTTTAACCGTCCAAAATAGCGTTTTTGTATCAATAAAAGCAGCTAGGCTGAGAAGCTAAGCTAACAAGCCAACCTCGGAGGAAAAAACCAAGTCTTGCTGAAGCTCCAAAATCCACGGTTGAAACTCGTGCCTTCGTGTAAAAAGTTGGTTTTCTCTGCAAAAAGAAGCTGAGAACTTTACTGATTTTTTATTAAAAGTTTTGTGTGAAAAATGCTATGCTAAAGAGCTCAAACCACACGGAGAATCCGCTATTTTGAGAAGCAAAGAGAGCCAGCCCATGTCACGTCAAGGGGCCTCCCTCCCATTTTTCTTAAAGGGACACACTGCTCGCTCCCTCACTATCCATCCTTCAGTTCAAACAGTCTTACACTGCCATCTGGTGGTTGAAAAAGGATACTACATGCAAAACAAATTAAACATTTCTTCTTAAGTTTGACAATAATTACTAATTATTGTCAAATTTCCAACAATATTATCATTTATCGCAATAACTTCTGAGAATTAATTGCACAGCAAAATTTGTTATCATGACAGGCCTAGTTACACCGTGGAGAAGAAGAAAGGTTTTTTTTCTTGTCCGAGGCAGCGCAGAGTGACGGATCGTGGTGAGCGGACGGATCAATTTGATCTACCAACAGGTGCAAAGGCGGAGCCAAAAGGTGGCCTTAGCCACCATAGATGAATCTTCGGCCACTCCACCGACCACCACAATCATTCAAGGAAACTATAATTTTAAGCAATATAAAAAATAGATGGCATAGTTTCCTCAAATGACCAAGTGGCTGGTTTACATCCATGGCAGTAGCCATCTTGGATTTTGACATGGCAACCCAATTTTCAATGGGGGCCTTTCTTGTGCTTAGATGCAGCCTCGCACCAAAATGAAGTCAGTAACTCACTTATTTTTCCGGTTATCATGCTCACAACATGCACAGACAGAGGGTATTTCCAATTCCCCCCTCTTTGCTCTGTGACGGGGCACAAAAATAGACCTACTATAAGCAAGCAAGAATAAAGCTCACAGACATAAACACTGAATAAATCATGGTTAAAACTAAATCCAAATTATGTGGTTTTCTAATAAAATCATTTGGCAAGATAAATAAAGGCTGTGAGTGATATTAACTTAAACTAAAAGTATCCTGATGTATGTTCAATAATCCAGATAAAAACAATTAAAAAAGTTAAGTCAGGTCCTCTGGACAATTTCAAAAAACAAAAATTGTAGAAACGTTTTGTCTTTCATCCGAAAGACTTCCTCAGTCTGAACTTTAAACAAATCTTTTTAACAAGCATTTATTGAAAAGATGATAACTAAAAAATTTTATGGATATGCAAATTTCATGGAACCACCAACCTCCGGATTTTCGAAGGGGTCAGAGAAGCAGCCTTGGTTCCTGCCCCACATCTGGGTTGCCAGTTCTGGATACTGCAGGTCAGTGCAAAGAGCCACCTGACGGGGGCAGTCACAGATGTAGACTGGAGGCCAGTAATGAGAAGATAGTAGCAGATCAACGTGGTCCCGAGCAGTCTCTCCTCTTACTAAACACTTAGAGGAACACACCACCTGGAGACACATGGGAGAAAAGGTAATGCTTTCAAACACACAGAAGACATTTGGGTTTCAGTTCTTATTTTATTAAGCATAAAGAAACTGAAAAAAAACAATAGTTTAATTAGATGCTTTAAATTGTTACACTGCCATAATGATGTGGTGCAACTCAGTACAGTGAATGTATCTGTTTGACACAACTGAGTCATAGTTGTTTCTGCTAAAGCTAAGACTAGGATACTGTGATGCTCCTCCTTGAAATGGAACCACCAAGGTTGATGCTAAGGACTACTCTACTGCACTTTACTTAGACCTGTCTAAAGCTTTTGACACTGTGGACCATGACATCTTATGTCATAAGTCCTTAGAAACTGGTTTTTCAGATCACACTATTGGTTGGTTCACTAACTATCTCTCAGATATGTTCAACATAATGGTACTTCTTCCAGCTATCTGTCAACAGTGGTGTACCACTAGGCTCAGTCTTAGGACCCACCCTCTTCACAATCTATATAAATAATGTACTGTAGGTCAGACCATCCCTGATGCATCATTACATTTCTACGGTGACCTATTTACAAGAACGCTCCTACAAGCACCCTGTTGGACGCTGTCTATCACAGTGCGCTAAGACTCATAACTGGCTGTAACTATCATACTCACCACTGCACTCTGTATTCACTGGTTAACTGGTCATCAATAACTTCATGCAAACTCTCACTGGTACATTTTCATCTTCAAATCACTTCTTGGTCTTTTGCCTTCATACATCTCCTCCTACATGTCCCGTCGTCAGTGCAGCTACAGCGTGCGCTCTCAGGACATCATTATCTGCAGTGTTCCCCCAGTGCGGACTCGAGATGCACCGATCCGATACCAATATCGGTATCGGTCCCGATATCGGGGAAAAATAAAAAAACAAAAACAAACCTGAATCGGGTATCGGTGACAACGTGACCGATCCATGACTGGGCAGATCTATTCACTCTAATTCTATGCTTTGTGCTTTGAGTGACGTCACGCACTAGCGAACTCGCTGCACAGATCGTTTTCAAAATGGAGCGAGCGAAAGGATCAGCCATCTGGAACTATTTCACACTACCTCAGCCAACACATTCGACAGCTACGTGCAATACGTGCACAGTGACAGTTCCAGGGGATGTCACTAAAACTTCCAGTTATAACACTACCAACTGAATCAAGCATCTCCAGAGATTTCACCCTAAAGAGCACGCCGAGTTTGTTGAACGAAATTCAGCACAGTTTTTCTGTATCAGATCGGTATCGGCCGATAACAAATATCAGACATCGGTATCGGAAAAAGTGGATCGGTGCATCCCTAATGCAGACCAAATTTGGCAAAAGGGCCTTTTCTTACTCCACTCCTGTAACCTGTAACACCTTGCAGCAGGAACTGAAGTTGTCGAAGTTGTCTAAGGGACTTTAATGTTAAGTTCATGACAAAAACCAACGCAGACATGTTTCTGTTTTTAGTATTTTATATCGCTTCATAGTGTAACTGTTTTTGTTTTGTTTTAATGTCATTTCTTTTATATAATTTTCATTTTATATGCTTCTATATGACTGTCTATTATTGTCTGTACCTCATCTGTGTTCTTTATAAGTCATCGAGGCTCAATGAGACTAACCTGTATAAATAAAGGTTGAATGAATAAAAACACCATCAGAGGTGAAATAAGGGTGTCAATCATACAACAAGGCTCCTGTAAGATGGCAACTGATGTCTTACTATTATCTGTGGAGTTAACAAACAGCTTTCAGCAGTGACAGGCATCTGAAAACATGAACATTTATAACTCAGACAACAAGTTAAATACTGAGCAGGCTGCTGTTTTTACCTGGTGGGGGCAGACTTTGGACAGCTTGCCAGCAGTGAGGTTTGTTGGGGGTTGAGGGGCTGTCGATAGACCACTACGAACATGTGTGTACAGGTTGACCAGAGAGGACAGCAGCTCGTTCTAACAGGAGATAGAAAGATTCCCTTCATCAAATACCCACCACAGATTTAAAAACAGAACAAGGAGAGATAAAAACAAACCTGAATATGAAGTCAAAATTAAGAAAATCATGTTTAATAACTTGAAAATAACATGCAAAGCAACCTGTTGGGGAAAAAAAAACAAAAAAACTTTAAACTCACTGCTGTGCCAATCGTTGCCTAAATAAACACCAGTAAGACACGTTAGTAATCAAGACAAACAGTTTTTATTTTGTCTGTCTGTTTAGTTATAATACTAACAATTCATTGCATGTTTCGTGTCCACAATAATCATTACTGTCGCACTATTTTCAGCTGTCATATTTAATCCACTAATTGAAGCTAAAATGTTAAGGTTCAACGTTCTTTATTGTCATTCGCATCACATGTGGTACATGAGGTGGAACCATCTTGTCTAACGACATGTTTTCTTTCATCCCTCACACACATGAAAACACACCTTGGTGGAGCCTTGAGTGACGTTTGCCCCACAGTGGTCGAGCATCATTTTCAGATCATCCTCAGTCAGCTCTTCAAGCTCGTCTATTCTCAGCTGACTGCTGTGAATTAGACGGACCAAAACTGACGGATCTCCTGAAACACAGAACAAAACAAATAAAAGATAATAAAAAAAATAAAAAAAACTAGCATTAGTCAGGTCTGAAACAGTTGAAGGAGGTAAACGATCAATTGTTTTCTAAGACTTCTGCACCTGAGGGTTGCTGTATGTGTGGCAGAACCTTGTCCTTCTCTGTGTTGATAACAGTGGAGCTCCTCATCAAAGGTGGAGTAAAAGGAGCAATGATCGAAGCGTCGACTCGCGTTATGGGGATGTCAGCAGGGAAAACCGCTTGCTCAATGGCTTCACTCTCCATGGTCAGCCAGAAGTCATCCACGTGGACCTCATCTGGCACTGAGCACTCGGGCCATGTAAACTGCAGAGAGATGCACTTGTGTCAAATCTGCTACACAGCTACTGAAGAATAGGCCTGTCACGATAACAATTTTTGCTGGCCGATTAATTGTCTCAGAAATTATTGTGATAAACGATAATATTGTTTGAAATTTGACAATAATTATTAATTATTGTCAAATTTAAGAAGAAATGTGTTAATTTTATGTGTAGTACCTTTTTTGACCACTGGATGGCAGTACAAGACCGTTTGAACTGAAGGATGGATAGTGAGGGAGTGAGCAGCGTGTTTCTTTAAGACAAATGGGAGGGAGGCCCCTTAACATGACATGGGCTGTCTCCTTTATTTCTGTTCTCAAAATGTCGGACGCTCGGTGTGGTTTGAGCTCTTTAGCATAGCATTTGTCAAACAAAGCTTTAAATAAAAAAAATCAGTAAACAAGTTCTCAACTTCTTTTTGCAGAGAAAAACAATTTTTACACGAAAGCACAGGTTTCAACTGTGAATTTTAGAGTTTTGACAAGACAGTTTTTTTTTTCCCTGAGGTCGGCCTGTTAGCTTAGCTCGTAGCTTAGCTTCTTGGCTTAGCTGCTTTTAACGATCCAAAAACGCGATTTTAGACGGTTAAAACAGATTTTAAAGAAAAGAGAAAAAAGAAAGGGAAGGGTCAGTGAAGAGCACCGGAGTTGAGCCCTTTATCATCCAGTGTCTTCAGTAGAAAGAGAGAGACACGAAGAAACGATAAAGCCGATAAATGAGAATGAGTTTGATAATTGTCATTTATCATGCGATTAATTGATTTATTTGTTTATTGTGACAGACCTACTGAAGAATTTAAATTTTACATAAATAACTGAAATGTCCTCAATATTCTGTCACCTCCACATTCTTGAGCTCCAGGACGTTGTTTGTGTACCTCTGGGCAATCTCAAGTTTTGGAGCAATTCCACAAATGCCGCAGATCATATCGTTGTAATCCCGAACTGTCAGACACTCAAAGGCCCAGTAGCCACTCAGGAGAAGCTCCTGAATCTGACAGGATTCTTCAGGACTGAGAGTATGGATTGGATGACTCGGAATCTGATCGAAAACAGACCTGGCAGCTTGGGAGGGGGACTGACCCATTTTGATGTTGGCCCGGATCTTGAAGAACAAGTCGATGCTTACCAACAGTCTGTTCCCGATGTTGAATAAACCTGAAGAAACAACAGCAATCAGACCAATCCACTTCACTCATTGTAATATTCCAACACTATTTTTAATCCCTTCAGGCAAAGACACAGGCGTAAACTTGTCATTAAAACTTCCAATTTTTAACTTTTCAATGCAATTTTTTTCCCAAACAAGCATAGACCAAAACACCACTGGGTACTTCCACTTACATAAGTAATTAGATGAGTTTTATTAGAATAGTTATATTAGAATATTTGATGGAATCTAATCAGCCATACAAATGAAGGTAAAAACCTGGATGTGTGAGGATAGAAAAAAGGCTTACAAGAATTATAACTTTATATTACAAAATGTTTGTGACAAATTATAAGAAATCCAATTACTTAAAATCTCTGGATTCATAAAAATGGGACAAATAGACTTTTTCATTTTATTTTCATTTAACCTTTATTTATACAGGCAGTCTCACGAGAACTCATTTTCAAGAGAAACCTGTTTTTTGGGAGCAGAAGGTGGGGGTTAAGGGCCTTTCTCTGGGGCCCAGAGTGGGGCAAATGAGGGTGGAGGCAGGTGTGGGTGTTTCCCCTTTTCCACCCACATTTTGATGTTGACGGTACTGGGAGTTGAACTTGCGACTTTCTGATCACAGGCCCATCTTCTCTAACCTCTATGCCACCACTCCCCCATTTGTGTGGATAGACAGGAAGCCACTAATGTTTATAGACACATTAGCTGCCTTCAGAGACAGAAAACGTCCTCATTAGGATTAGGATGACGGAGCATTGCATAAATATTTGGTGAAGAAAATAGTGTGTGTGTGTGGGGGGGGGTGGGTGTTCCAATAAATAAAATGAAAAATTAAAGCTACAAATAAAATCCATTTTAAGGTTTTTAAAAGTAAGCAAAGAGAAGTGAAACTGAGTTTGACAGGTAAGGTAGTCAAGGTGCAGGACTAATATTTATACGTTCTTAAACCAAAATGTGTCCCAAAGAAATAGTGACGTGCTAGATTAAACACTTTTTTTTTTTATTTAACCTTTATTTATACAGGTAGTCTCATTGAGTCATGAGGACTCATTTTCAAGAGACCTGTTTGGGAGCAAATGGTGGGGGGGGGGGGGGGGGGGGGGAAAGGGCGAGATGGGGGGATAGGGGGGGGGGGGGGGGGGGGGGGGGGGGGGGGGGGGTTAAAGGCCTTGCTCAAGGGCACAAGGTGGGCAAATGAGGGTGGAGGCAGGTGTAGGTGTTTCAGCTTTTCCACCTACATTTTGATGTTGTTGGTCTGGGGAGTTGAACTGGCAACCTTCCAATCACAGGCCCACCTTCTCTAACCTCTGCGCCACCACTCCCAAAACTTACAAGAAACTTACTTATCAATAATTCAGATACAAACATATAATAAAACATGTCTGTAAATGAGTCTTGAAGGAAAATGTTGGGACATTAACAAATGAACCTCTATAGATTATATCCAGTGTATAAAACATAATTCACTGTTAAAAATCCCCACGCTGGATTTTTATATATAAAATAGTTATAAAGTGAAGACTATCTGCTTGACTTGAGCTAGCTGTTTTCTTTAGGCGTGTGTTTACCTGGATGCAGGTTGGTGAAGCTGTGCAGGGCCAAACACTGAACATTGAGACACACTTTGAGCTGAAGCGTGGCAGTCTGCATCAGCGTCTCAGTGAGCAGCCAGCAGTCCTCCTGTCCTGCAACAGAACTGAACACACACATGAACACGCAGTCACCAACAAAGGAACACAACAAGAACATTCAAACGAGTAACGACATAAAAACAACAGCAGCAAGACGGACAAAATGCCAAGAGAGGGAGCTGAAGTCTTCCATTAAGACCCAACAAGTCTTCTCACCTCTGCTCCCCTTTGAACAGAGGGTAGCAACACAGACTGCAGTGAGTCGCTTCTGATTCGTAGCACCGAGGCCACCCCGACTCAACCACCGTCTCCATTTCGGCGCAGTTTTCCTGCTCCTGCTCGCTCGTTTGAACAAAGATAATTTGCAGACTGTTGAGCTCCTGGATGAGAGTCAGTGTTTCCTGCAGCTCAGCCTCACTCTCAGGGATCTGCACGGAGCTGCGAAGCAGCTGCACCGTACTTTGGCGCTGGATGTCCCTCTGAGCAGGACTCAGGTCTTGATGTGGATCCAGCAGAGTCTCAGACTGAAAAAACAGAAAAACACAAACAAGTACAGTTTTATGCACATAAATCAGGCAACGTTTTTATTCAATTCAATTCAAAAATACTTTATTAATCCCCAAGAGAAATTAAGTGTTGTCGTAGCTCATCCTGGTTTCATTCAAGAGTTGTTATAGATGTGGGCAGGAAGGATCTCCTGCAGCAAATCTGAATAATCTGGCCCCAGATACTGATCCGTCCACCTGGATCCAGCTTGCTGTCAGATCCGGCGGACCTCTTGGTCCTCCTGGGCAGCAGGACTGCCTGAATACGGAGTAGAATTCCTCCCTGAGCAATGGTCACTCCTCCCAGCAGTCTGCTGAGCTCCTCATCACCACAGACAGACAGCTGAAGGTTCTGGGGGATGATCCTGGTCCTCCAGTTGTCACGAGCCGAGTTCCCCACCAGCTCCAGGATCTCGGCGGTCATGTACTCGAGCAACGCCACCAGGCTGACGGGGATTCGTCCACGGCGCCTCCTTTTCAACTCATCTGGGATTTGGGGCTGTAGCTATTATTGAGCTTTTGAGATGTTAATCAGCTGGTTGTTAAAAAAAAAACCACCTTGTTGCCATAGTTATGCATAATAACAAATGCCCTCAAGTAAAAAGGTTTCAGTAAAATTCCTTCCAGCTGCACATCATCCGATACCAGAGGAAAAAATTATTCGAAAAGAGCGATTTACATCCAGAAAAAAGAGGAATTAAAGTTTTCAAAAGCAATAACTTTGAATGAATGTAACAGAGCTACTCCAACATGCAGCCACCCTGAGCGGCACAATTCTAGAACATGTTATGAACATTATATAAATAGCTTTAATAATTGTTTACATGCTCAAGGAAGGAAGTATGGTTTGTCTTACTTTTGCAGCTTTATTCTTTTGGGTCAGCTCGTTGCCACATTTTGGGCAAACAGCTGGTTTGTGTCTGTTCTTATAAACATAGTCGCAGGACGGGTTCTTGCAGCGACCTCTGCCTCGTCCCGTGGACAGTCCCAAGTCCTAATACAAGACAGGAATTCATCAAATTCTTACCAAAAAAAAAACAAGTGGCGTACAGTAACTAAAATCACTTTTTAGTTAGGCATTCATAATAACAAAATAAGGACAGATGTTGAATGCTGCTTGTTACTGACAAAGCTGGAAGCTGTTTGTTGTTTGAAAGGCACGACTGACACAAGATTCACTCCTCCATCAGTCACTGACGACACACGCCGGCCTGAAGAGTCCTACAGAGAGACATTCAGCGAGTCAGTAACTGGACTTAATCACACATTTATCTGTCTTGGATGTTTTACTGTTCGTGTTCATGGGTTAACCTGGCTGTCTGTGGCTGTGGGGACCTTTTGACCAAGCTGCTTTAAAGTGCTGGGCTTGAGACCTGAGAAACTTTCTTGAGTCACTGCAGTTAGAAAAACAGCCTCATCAAGTGGAGCTAAGACCTCAGAAAGTGCACGTGGACATATGATTTCCTGACGAGCCACGAGCATTCATCAAACAGAACATGGCGAGTGCTGCAGTCACACCATGAAGTGAATGATTAAATGTAATAAAACAACAATACCTGTGGAGGACTCGACGTTGCTGACACCCTGAAGTTTGTCTTTGTCCGGTGGAACAGTTATGATCTGAAAAATAGCACCACCTAAAACACAAACACCAAGAATTATACTGGAACGCAAAGAAACAGCTTCTTTTCCTGTTAACGATCATATTGTGCATGTTTTATGTTTAATGATACCTGTATTATTGAGGGCAGGAAGAATGGGTCTGACAGGCCTCTTCTGCACAACGGCAGAGCTCCTGCTCTGACTGTGAACAACGCAATTAACGATGCAGAAAAAATAAGTTTGGTCAAACCCAATTTGCAATAAACAGCTGCACTGTCCAGAGACTAGGTATTTGATCTGCCTTTTTATACTGTGTCTTTGAAATAAACAGAGATATAATAAATGGTAAGCATTATAAGCTCACTCAATCATTCAATTAGTGGAAGGAGTGGAAAACTCCCTACTTTCAATGATTAAACCAACAGAGATCCAACTCAAACATCAGTCAAACAGATCATTTAAAACTAAACTTCAGAGCACACGGGCATATTTCTGTACAGTAGTTGTGAGACGTGTGCAGAGGCACCTACCGGTACTTTGCTTGATGTTGTGTCCTGCTGCTGCACTCTGGTGGCGTTCCAACTGCATGTTTCTTTTTCACACAACGCTGCGCTCTCCCTTCCTGTTTGCTCCATCTAGTGTTTGCTTCACTGACATCAGCATCCGCCTCTTGAGCAGGCGAGGTGATTTGAAGGCTTTCTGTCTGCTCCACGTGAGCTTCCTGTGACAACTGCTTGGAAACAGCCTCTTTCCCTTGACTCCTTTGCGCCTGACAGAACATATAAATACAGCTAAATGTAACTGGCTTGGGTTGCACATACAACTGAATGCAAGTTGACAGATTTTGTTCCTCACTTACAGATGGGCTCCATTTTCCACCCAAGTGGCTCCCGCATTCAGGACATGTAGCTGGTTTGTGACGGGTGACATACACATATGAACAGCCAGGACTGAGACACCTCCCACGACCTCTCCTTGTATACGTCTTCAAAGACTGCAGAAAAAAAAAGAAAGAAAAATCCCTTAATCTCCTTTTATTTCTTCTAGTTTTGATTTTTAACACTATTCTGTGAACACTGATGGACTCCAACCAATACAGCTGTATAATGGCAATGTCCCATTCCTTTATATTATAAGCTCCTGCTTCTCTGTTTTTTGTACCAACTTAATTGGACGGTTCCTGTGTCTGTGTGTGTGATCTTCAGTTTTATTGCCGATTTTACTTTTTAAAAGCCCAATCAAGGATTAAGTTTGAAAATTAACCTTTTGCAACACAACCTCTGAACAAAGAGGCAGTTGTGGCTGAGTGGTTAGAGCAGTCGTCCTCCAATGCAAAAGTTGGGGGTTCGAATCCACCAGCAGTCAGATGCCGAAGTGTCCCTGGGCAAGACACTGAACCCCTTGTTGCCTCTGATGTGTGTCTCATCGGTGTATGAATTGAATTGAATTACCATTTACAAAGAAACTGTGGTAATGTTTTAATGTACAAGATTGTTTTCTGTGCTTTTCTTATCATATAAACCTAAACTAAACTGTTGCTTTAAGACAGTCCTTCTCAAGTAGTGGGGCGCACCCCCCTGGGGGGGGCCGGAGCAATGCCAGGGGGGCGCATGAGACCCCGAGGAACATTTTGCGGCAGGGAGTAGGTTTTTTTTTCTTCTCTTTTTTCACCATTCTCATTTTGTCAGGGTGCGTTCGGCAACTGTTTGCTAAAACCTGTCAACTCTCAGTCTTAATAATAATAAAGTTATGAACAAACATGTCTGTCTTGTTGTTTGGGGAGCCATGCTTGAACTGTGTCGCTTCCCTCTGCTGCTGAGCAGCTGGTGACGTTTGTCACCCGCATCACGCCTTACCTGCCCCTCTTCCTCTTTCATTTTAACATTTTTTTGATTGTTTTTTAGTTTGTCAAAGCACAATTTTGATGTTTTTAAATACAGAAGTAATGTTTAATAAATGTTAGGACTCTATTCTTTGCTAACAAGTCCTCCGCACTGGACGCATTTCACCCACAACATGCAGCAACAAAGAGTATAAACTCAAAGCGAGAGGACACCTGCCCCCTCGTTCCTCTTTCACATTGACAACATTTTTTAGTTTTATCGATTGTCAAAGTACAGTTTTCATGTTTTTTTTATTTGTTGGAAAAACGTATGTTTAACAAATGTTAGGTCTATTCTATGTCTATTCTTTGCTAACAGAATATATTTTATGTCATTAAACAAGTTGTCAGGTTCTTCTTGTGAGCCTGTTCCCCTGGACCCACACAGACACACACCCAGCCCGCTCGCTCTTGTGCTCTTTGCAACTTCTCTGCTGCTCTGAAGACCAGGTCCAGGTCCAGGTCCAGGTCCAGGTCCAGGTCCAGCTAAACACCGAGCAGGACCTGAGAGCTGCAGGATCATGTTTCAAACTGCGCTTCAAAAAGCTGTGCACTGCAAAATGTGCTCATTGTAGCCATTAATCTTGACTTCCTCATTTTGATTTAAAAAAAAAAAACTAACAAAAATAAAACCGCACAAATTGTTTTATTCATTTTTGTTTTGTAGGTCAAAGTGTTGTATTTAACACTCCTGACTTAAAATGTTGCTGATCAATTTGAATTTATTATTTATTGATTGCATTTAATTATTTGATTGTTCAGTATCAAATGGTCAAAAATGTTTACAGTTTAAATAAGGATATATATTTTTAAATTTCAGGCAAATTGATGCACTTTAAGCCTTTTCTGTTACAGACTATAAAACAATGTTAATAATCTTTGTTGTAAGTTGATCTATATTTCTATCTTTTTGTAATTTAATGTTAATAAGGATACAATGTTATGTAGAGGTGTACTTAAAACAATTTTATAGACAAAGTATACTATTTACAGTCACGGCAGAGAGTTGGGGGAGCGCGAAATGTTTACTTCTTCCTAGCGGGGGCGTAACCAAAAATAATTGAGAAGCATTGCTTTAAGAAATGACATTTCAGCAAGTAAAGTGGGTGTTTACCATTTTATATGCAGGTTTGGCAGTTTCCGATTTCACTCCTAAAGAGATCATCATCATTGGACGCAAAGATCCATCTCCAGCTACAGACTGGGGCTCCAGGAAGTTCTGGATTAAGGGAGAAATTATTAAAAGACTTAAAATTAAACTGGTGGGCTACAGTTTACTGAAATCTTGACAAACAAATTCATGAATACAAATCACTTTTATTTGCTAAAAGGATACAGACAGGGGAGTTTTACCTGTGTGGGTAAGATGGTTACCACCTGTGCAGCTTCCCCTTGCCTCTGCTGCACCACAGTCCCGTTGGAACAACTCTTGGGAGGTTTTGCCTCGTTTCGTTTTAGTGTTGCACCGTTCACAGTGAAGTCCACCAAGCCCTGTGAGAGATTAGGAGAGATTATGCTTTAGGATGAAGAAGAGGCTGAAGCCACCGTTTTCTTCCCCGTGTCACCGGCATCAGTGTGGCGCTCTGAAAAGTCCACCCGAGAAGCCGAACCAGCCGGTGTGAGCTGAGGGAAACTGAGCGCAGGCCTCCTTCAAATGAAAAGGCCAGTGGTCCTTGGCTCACCTCGGGCTGTTGACCTGAGACGATGCTTTTAGGCAGGAGAAACCAGTTGGCTCTGGGTAGGATTTTACGGAAGCCTGGCAGCTGTTTGGAGGTGCTGAGAGAAGACTGAGAGAAAACACGGTGAAGAAAACTGTTGCCACAGAATTCTAGACAACAATAAATAAAGACAAGTTTCTACTGAGACAATTCATTGTTAGCTTATCCATTTAAACATTAGCCAAAAGAAACACTGTAACTAAAAATGATGTTTTATTTTGCCAGCAGTCAAAAGGGGCTCTGGAAGTCCTGCCAGACTATGATGCAGTCTTAAGAAACTTACGCTGATTTACTACCACAGTAAAAATGCTGTATGATGCTAACTTTCAATTAGTGTCATACAGCTTTGTGCACACGTGTAAATAAAAACAGTTGAGCATAAAATCCGCTAGCAGTATAAACTTAAGGATGGGGCTATTAAAAACAGGTAAATAGGAAACGTGCATAACAAACTACTTGAACTAATTTACATTATTTAACAAAAACTAACAGCATTGAGTTATTTAAATGCAACTTCATCTTTAGCTTCAATTTTAAAAGATATTAAGATAACACCAGATTCACGACTTTATTCTGAGTTCTTTTAATAAACAACTTCATCAGCTACATCTTATATAAATGTCATGTTCTTCTGACCTTAAAAACTGTGACAGACTAATGTAATGTAACATAATGTAAATATACAACCAGTTTTAAAGTGCCTGTGACATCTAGGATAACATTATAAGCACATTGCAAAAATTAATAATTTCACACCGCTGATACAAACAGTCGTTGAGATATTTGGTCTCAAATGATGTCATTGGTGAATGTGCAGTAACAGGAAGTGATGACAGAAAGGAACGCCTGCATGTAAACTGGGCATTGCTACAATGCCTAAAAACACATACAGTAACAAAGAATTTAGGGGTGTCAAACTCACTTACAAAAAGGGGCCAAAATTACAACTTTTTTAAACTAAGGGCCAGTTTCAGAATCTACATGAACTCAAGTTAGATACCCAACATCTTTTCTTGGTTGCATGTTCCTCAACTAAAGTTTAAATAGTTTAATTTGACATTCCCTGTCGCACTTTCGACATCATAATCAAAGATTATTGAAAAAAATTCAAGTGATAAAAGTATTTTACGTTTAACATATTATCTTGAGGGCCAAATAAGATGTCAACGAGGGCCACATTTGGCCCCCGGCTCTTGAGTTTGGCACATGTGCTTTAGCTCATCAGATGGCAGAGCACTAGTTTTGGGCACTGCTCCTTAAATGTTGTGAGGCTGAGGTAAAGCCAAAAGCTCAACATGTCTGCCAAGCGACCAAAGGCGAAGCTGAACCGTTCCCCTTTGTTCCCACTTGTGATGCACTTGTGATGCACTTGGCTGCAAAAAAAGTATGACTGTTCAGTGACAAAAAAGGTTTTGCCAAATTAAAATGTTTTATTCTATTTGTTATATTTGTAGGAAATGCATGTCACAGGCACTTTAAGCTGTTTTATTTTTTCACTACTGGAGGCACAGAGAACATTCAGCATCATACTAAAAAAGAAAAAACAACCTAAATTAAATAAAATAGCTGAAAGTTATTGATTATAGATGTATCCTTCACCACTGAGAGCTGTCACAGCAAACATGTCCATCTGTTACTGTATATACAAAACATGTTTTAGAACCAACTATGATATCATACTATGAAGCTTTTAATGGAAAGTGATAAAGTGATGTTAAATTTGTAATTAAGGCAGATATTCTGGCTGTTAAATGAAATTCTAAAATGCGGAACCATGTCCATTTTAACTCTCAACTTATGTAACATACATCTTGAATTAAATTAAGGCTTTCCAGCTAATATGATCAACTTTATTAATATAAGAAGTAAATATCTTACTGTGTCTACACCCTCCTTCTCCAGCTTGGCTCTCTCAAAATAGAAGTTTTTCTCGGCTACACTGAGCCTTTTCCAGCTCTCACTGATTTTTTTGTTGACCTCTGATTGTGGTATATTTTGGGATCCAAGCTGCATGACCTGATGGACATCAAAGTAGTACAGCATGTAGGCAGACCTAAGGCAAAATTAAAAAAACACAAACTCAATTAACACATGACCAAATGTAAGTTTTTATTTCCAGGCTCATTCATTACATTGCTCACATTACCTTGGCTTCTTGGGCCTCTCAACATTGTCCTCTTGAGCTTTGTTTCTTATCCTTTTCAGGGTGGCCACGTCCATTTCTGTGCACTCGCTGTCCAATTCTTCAGTCACGTTCTCATCCTCAAACACCTCCTTTTTGTCCATGTTTTCCAAAGGTATCTATGACCGTGTCAAAATGTTTTATCATTCGAGCTTAAAACACATAAAGGAGGAATAATTTACAGAAATGCTGTGACACATGTCCCAATGATCATTAAAAAGAAAAAAAAAACTACATTACAACTTAATGTAACAAGGATGCATTGCATCGAAGAGTGTGCAAATAAAATAAAGATGCATTTCATCTGATTCAAGAGTAATGTAGGCGCTTTCTAGCAGGACGATAGGTGTAAGTGTTGCAAAACATACAGTTACTAAATAAACCCAAGAGGTTGCATGTAAAACATGGGCTCTTCTCTGCTTTACAACCAGGGTTAATGGCGTGTTGTAATACTGCCTGTACAGCCATTCTGTTGTCCAATGAAAAGCCTTCTTGTTGAAGTCTTACCTACGATTTCCCGTGGCTCCAGAAACTGCGCTAAAACAGCCCTTAGAAGTCACCAGGGAAGCCGGGCGTTGCGTCGACGATGAGTATCGCTGTAAATATTCTTCGCCTCATGTTTTAGGAGAAATTTACAGTGTATGAATGTCCGTAAAAGCTGAAACTAATCTCCTTTCCCCGTCGTCTAGTAGGAAAAAACATGGCGGTTTGTTGCCAAGGCGCTTAACCAATCACATGCCTCGATGGAGCAGTATAGACCAATCAGAAAAGAGGTTTAAAGTCACGTGAAAGTTGCGCTTGCGCGCTACAGACCACCCGAGATGCGTTTGTGAGCGTAGGTTAGCGCAGCTTTTTAAAACGGATTCTGTGTCCACGCGTCTCTGATTAAATTCACAATTGTTTAAACGTGACCAGAAGGTTCTGTTGATAAGTAAAACTAAACTTTTAAAATACAGTTAAAATATTATTTTCTGTTCTGTTTTCTGAACAGTCGTTCCTCTGGGATCTATCTCACTTTGACTGGCATCCTATTTTATTAATTGACGCTGTGAACTCCGCTTGGAACTATTTTCATAATAGTTTATTTTGTGAACTAACCTGCTCCTTTTTGTCAGTTCAGAATAAAGGGACGAGACAGCCCCTGGTTTACTCCAGAGCTAGCTGACCTCCTGCACAGGAGAGATCATCTTTGGGCCACAGCAAGAAAATCTGACTCAGACACTGATTGGTTTGAGTTTTCGACAGATGAGGAATAAATGCACAACTGCTGTCAAAGCTGCAAAACGTAACTATTTCTTATCTCAGACCTCCAAAAATCTAAATGACCCCAACAGATTCTGGAAAACTATCAAATCTCTCTCAGGCACCCCCCAATCATCTGACCTCCCATCACAACCTCGTTAACTCTGTTCCTGTGTCAAATAAGCACGAGATCCTGAACTGTTTCAACAAACATTTTGTTGCTTCTGGTTCTTTATTTGACACAGTCACTAATGGAAAATCAGCCACTTCACTTAATAACCAAACTTCTACAAATCAAATCCCTCCTACAAGTCAATCCTCAGTTAATCACACCTTCTCTTTTTCTCCATTCTCAGTCAGTGAGGTTATTAAACTGTTAAAAAGATCTTGATCCTAAAAAATCTGCAGGTCCAGATGAACGTCCACCTTATTTCTTAAGGCTGGCTGCTCATATCATCACAGTCCCTGTGACCCACATCTTTAATCTCTCAATAAGCCAAAACTCCATTCCAGACACTTGGGAAACAGCCTTTGTTCTTCCTTTGCTGAAGGGAGGTGACCCCACATCACTGAACAACTATCGACCAATCTCTAAACTCTGCATTTTAGCCAAGGTTCTAAAAAAACTGATAAACTCTCAAATCAAAAATTACCTGGACTCATTTAACATCTTACCTCCACATCAATCTAGTTTCAGGAAACAACACAGCACAACCACTGCTTCACTGAAGGTTCTTAATGACATCGTTGAAGCATTGGATGCTAAGGATTACTGTGCTGCACTTTTCTTAGACCTGTCTAAAGCTTTTGACACTGTGGATCATAACATCTTGTCTCATAAGCTCTCAGAAATCGGTTTCTCAGATCACACCATTGGTTGGTTCTCTAACTATCTTTCAGATCAGAGGCAATGTGTTCAACATAATGGTACTTCCTCCAGTTATTTAACAGTCAACAATGGTGTACCACAAGGCTCATTCTTAGGACCCACCCTCTTTACAATCTACATACATAATGTAGGTCAGATCATCCCTTCATTTCTATGCTGATGACACAGTTGTTTATTGTCGAGCTAAAACAGTTGATAAGGCTTTCCAGCTTCTGCAATCTGCATTTAACATCATCCAGTCAGATTTATTCCATCTCAAACTGGTCCTAAATTCCGATAAAACCAAAGGGATGCTTTTTTCAAACAGGAAGTCGGTTCCAGCAGTTCTTCCTCTGATTTTATCCTGAAATGGTGTCCCTATTGAGTTTGTCAATTCCTATAAATATTTGGGTATCTTGGTCGACTCACATCTCTCTTTTAAGCTCCATGTGGAAAACTTGGTAAAGAAACTGAAAGTTAAACTGGGTTTCTTTTTCAGAAACAGATCCTGTCTAACTCTGAATGCTAGGAAACACCTTGTATCTGTGACTTTCCTTCCCTCCATTGATTACGGTGACAATATTTACATGAACGCTCCTACAAACACCCTGCAGATGTTGGATGCTGTCTATCACGGTGCACTAAGATTCATAACTGGCTGTGATTATTGTACCCATCACTGCACCCTGTATTCACTGGTTAATTGACATCATTAACTTCACGCAGACTCTCACTGGTATATTTTCATCTTTAAATCACTTCTTGGTCTGCTGCCTTCATACATATCCTCCTACATTTGTTTGAGTGAGTGCAGCTACAGCGTGCGCTCTCAGGACATTATTACCTGCAGTGTTCCCTCAGTGCGGACTGAACTTGGCAAAAGGGCCTTCTCCTACTCCGCTCCTGTTTCCTGGAATATCTTACAAAAACACATGAAGCTCTTGACCTTGACCTCTCTAAGTGGCTTTAAGAATCTGTTGTGGTACAGACGGCTGAGGTCTCTAAAAACTTGAGTACACAATTTCGTTCCACCTCATGTACCACATGTGATGCAAATGACAATAAAGAAATTTGAACTTGAAACTTTGACTTGTTCGTACTCAAACTTCTCCACTTTCTGTTCAATTTATCTCCCACTCCTGCACAATCCTGACATCACTGTGGGTCAGCTCCTGGTCATCTTCCAGCCCTGCAGAGAAGAGGAACAATATGATCTACTGCAGAAACAATAAATGCAAACCTCTTGTTTAACTGCAAGAAACAAAGAGCAAGCAGCGAGCCAGGATGAAGTTTTATACCTGCGTTCGTTTGTTGTTTCCTCTCAGCACAGATGACCTATGTGCTGACAATGAAGAAAAATATAAGTGCAGAGAAAACGCCAACCATTAGAGGCCATTGCTTTGTTTAAAAATTAAAAATAAAAAAAAACAGGAGAAGCATTGATTTTTAATTCAGCTATCTGACTCCTTTAAATTTTTACGTCTAAAACAAATCTTTTCTGTCTTGAATGTTTCTTTTGGATCACTTCTCCCAGTCCCAAACCCAGATAAAGGAGGAGTGTTGGAACTGTGACAATATAAAAAAAACATCAACAATAAATGGAAGAAAATACATCCGTAGTTCTAAACATAGCTACTGTACTGTTTTATATATTTTTACATTCATTTTTAGGAGAAATTACCTTTTTAGGAAGTTGGTGTTGCTGTTTGCACTTAATGTGTGCAAAAATATCTCTTTTATATCCAAATAAAACAGTAAGAAACTAAATTATATGTCATTTTAATGATCAGATGCATTCAGTGGTGGTTTAGGGTGGTTGATATTAATTTCTAAACAAAGTACATGAAAAAATATTTATGAGGCAGGACCCTGATACATGATGATTCAGTAGCCTGTCTGGCTTATTTTATTTTTCAAAGTTTATAACAAATGAACAAAACAATGTTAACCAGGGGTACTGCACATATAAATATATAAAATTATTATTATTAATTTTTTTTAAAACTTTATTTAACCATAACAGTACACAACAAAAAGTACCAAATCTTACAATCGAAAGTTACAAAAGGTGATTCATAACACAATGGAAATAAAAGAAATAAAGAAGGATAAAGAGAGAAAAAAAAACAATCAAACAAACAAAAAAAAAAACATTATATGAGGAAATTGAAATTAACTAAGAAACTAAGAAATTTGTCAGCATTTTTCCCTTTTACATATTTTAATGATTTTGCATAGGACTTTATCTCATTCTTCCAGTGGTTCACATTAGGTTTACATTTGAAAAAGCGACATTTATGAACATAATGTTTAGCTAATATAATCAAATTATTGATAGCATATTCATTATTTCCAATCTTATTAATTAACCCAAATTTGCTTTCTTTTAAAGTGAGAGTAAGTAGCTGAATCCCTTTGGATTCGATCCACATTTTAAAATCAAGCCAAAATTGCTGAACTATCATGCAGTCAAAGAAAAGATGTTCCAGGTTCTCACTCTCTGTCTCACAAAAAACACAGTTCCCAGTGTCCATTTTAAATTTTGTCCTTAAAAATTCCTTAGTAGGATAAATTCTATTTAAGATTTTAAATTGAATTTCTTTGGCTTTAGGAGGAACCGGAAATGATATAAAATTAGTTCTGATCTTTTTGATGTCTTCTTTACTAAAGTCCTTCAGAATATATTCTCTTCTAATTAAGTTAGGAGAGAAGTGATGCAGTAGTTTGTTTCGCAACAATTTATTGTTCCATTGATAGTCAGAGAAAGCAACTCCATCATACAGAGTTGTTTCAGACCAGGGGAAATATCAGAGAATATAATATCTTGTCTCACCATAGCCCTAAGAGAGACTGGAATAGCCTTTAAAATTTGGTTATATTTAATCTCATCACAATGGAACTGAAATCTTTTACAGAACTCCTGATATTGTAAAATGTTTCCTTCGTTGTCCATAAAATGGGCCACGGCCCACACGTCTTTAGAACACCATTCCTCAATAAATATAGATTTTTTATTAATCAGAATGTACCTATTGTTCCACACAGGTGTAATGTGTGGTGTGAAATTATGACTGAAAATGAGTTTCCAGTAAAGAAGAACCTGTTTATGAAAATCTGAAAGTTTCAC
>NC_056501.1:22117065-22169498 GCF_014905685.2 Nematolebias whitei
CTTTGTGACCAAATAGCTCAATCTTTTTGTCCATGTAGGCAGATTTTGATCATGACTGGATCATGTTCGTAGCAGTGGCTTCTTTACTGATCAGTTCCTACTCAGTTCAGTGGAGTGTGAAACTGGCTTCCCTGTGGACAGTGATACTGGTGTTCCAGCTGTTTCCAGTCCATGACTAGCTTGAGTCCTGCAGGAACATCCTAACTAATTCATTTGTACCTAAGGGTGATGGTATGAGTCTTAGCAAAGCAGTGACACATTAGATTAACTTGTACATGCTATTGTTTGAACTGATAGTCTTGGAACCCAAAGTTGTGAGTCCAGTGGACTTTTCCCATTGTTTTAAGGTTTTGACCATAAGTGCTGTCAAACAAATCATCAAATTTCATGCTTAATAATCCAAAATGTGTCAAACAAATGTCAAATAATGTCAAACAAATCCTTTTCACGCTGGCTAATTGAAACCACCAGCTGCAGTCGATCATGTACAATATGAAATATTGAGAAAATCCACACTAAAGACTAACTTCTGCCCCCAAATCTTGTTTTTAAAAATCTTTGAAGTTGCAGGTTCAATATAAATAATTAAAAGCCTCAAATACTTCATTCATATCCATGATGAGTGGATGTGAACCTCTAACAGCAACTCGTTACTCTTGACTTCTTTTTGCCGAGTCGGTACTGATATATTTACATTTGCTGCTCTTGTAGGGCAGCTCTGTGTTGGGGTCTCCGTTTCTGAAGGGCTTCTTGGCCGGCTATGTGGTGGCCAAGCTCCGCTCCTCGGCCTTCCTGGGAGTGCTGCTGGGAACAGCCACTGGTATTTACGCAGCACAGAACTACCAGGTGCCTAACGTTGAAAGGACCATTAAAGAGTTTATGAACGGACTGAAAAAGGGGCCAAAGTGATTTGGGTCGACTTCGTCTTTTTCAGTGATGGGACGAGCACGTGAGGGAGAACTGGATTATTCGTACACTTTTAACTGGGACCTCGAGAGGATCTTTTTTAACCACTTTTTTTAATTTTTTTTATTACAATTGTTTATAATTTAATTTGACACTGCTTGTCCAAAAAAATCATGTCAAATGTTGTGCCTTTAGGATTTTAGAGTTTTTATTTTGTTACAAATTGTAATCTGGTTGAGTTTTTGTTGCCTGGAGCAACTTTTTTTTAAAGTCTTTGGACGTTGAACTGGTGAGCTGCAAAAACCGACAACAACAAAAGGTACGAGTCCAGGCGTGAATTCTCTACGTCTTTATTAGTCAGTTTGAAATACAGACAATACAAGAAAATATTTAAATTTAAAAAGGAGTGAAGATTTATTTTGCACTAATGCTGGAATGAGTGTTTGTTAGGAATCAGGTGTTTTTGTGCTTCTTTGAGGATGATTGTGATTAAAAATGTAAGGCCCAGTTCCCTGACGAGGATTAAGAGACGCTGGGTGAGCAGGATTAAATGGGGTGTCCTCCTGGGCCTGATGGTCCTCATCTATGGTTCTCATGCGCCACTCATCGCCCTCACCAAGGTGGACGGTCGAGTCCCTTTCAACGCCGCCTCGTGTGTTCTGATGATCGAGCTAACTAAACTCCTCGTCTCTTTGCTGACTCTCTTCTTCACCAGAGGCACATCGACCCTGAACGCTCCTCCAGATCTGTTCCTCATGGCCCCCTACGCGGTCCCTGCTGTTCTTTACACCCTCAACAACAACCTGGTTGTTCTCATGCAGGCCTACATGGACCCGAGCTCCTACCAAATGCTCTCTAATCTGAAAATAGCCTCGACTGCCTTGCTGTACTCCGTCTGTTTGGGCAAAAGGCTGCAGCTGGCGCAGTGGTTTGCTGTGGGGCTCCTCATGGCTGCGGGGATCTGCCACAGCTACAGCAGCCTGGATCTAGAGGACCCCGTTCAGGCTGAAGCTGAAAAAGTTCCCAGGCTTCACATCACAGCTTGGGGGCTTTTTCTTGTGCTGGTGTACTCCTCTGTGTCAGGGCTGGCAGCAGTTTACACAGAGAGGGTCCTAAAGAGCCAAAAGTTGCCCCTCAGCCTGCAGAATCTCTACCTCTACATGTTCGGAGTGGCCATCAATGGGATGTCCTCCTTCTCGTACGCGGCGGGGGACAAAGGCCTCCTGGAGGGCTACTCAGGAGTGGTTTGGGTCATCATAGCGGGACAGGCAGCGAACGGACTCCTGATGTCGGTGGTTCTAAAGCACGGCAGCGGAATCACCAGACTGTTTGTCATTTCCGCCTCCATGCTGGTTAACGCTCTGCTCGCCTGGATCATCTTAGGTCTGCGGCTCACGCCTTTTTTCCCCGTACCTTGTGCAATGATTGGACTGGCAGCTTACCTTTATTATAGATAAAAGAGCATCGCACAAAGAAACTACGACACCTCAGAAGATCTTGTGACTAAACTCGGTGAGAATTCAACATGTATTTGTGTTAATGGTTCGTACCACAATTTAAAATACTAAATGTTATTTTAAGCCATGTTGACTGTTACAGGTAATTACTACCATGCTTTATCATCATATGAACTCTGGAAACAGCTGTCTGAAAGTCTTATATGTGCAAACCAATAAATTGTCAGAACCGTGTGTGATTTTTGTGAAGCAGATTATTTCAGTCATTCTTCGGGGGGTATCAGCTCAGCTATAGGATCCCCTCGCACAGCAAGAGCATCCTTTATTCCTCCAAGTACTGAAAAGTAAAACAAGATAAACTGTTAAATGTGTCAGTTTGCCTGCAGTTGTTTGACCGCCTGCTGATAGTGACCTTTACGAAGGCGTTTGTTGTCAGCCTGCAGTGTCTGGTTCTGAGCTGCTAAGTAGACGGCGTCCTGCACGGCGTCCAGGAGCACACTCCTGTACCTGCCCTCAGAAACCCTCCTCTGCTCCTCGCTGACCTGACGAAACACTTGGAACACCTTTCAGACACGAAGAGGAGATCAAGAATGTTGGGATGATGCAGCTGAAGAGGCTTTACACGAGTCATCGACTGCAGCAACAAGCAGCTGTCTAACAGAAGAGAAATGTTTATCTCATTTATTGATGAGACCTTTTAAAGGTTTTCTGCAATCAGTCGTCACAGCCTTGAGCAGAAAAACCTCATCATTGAATCCAAGATGAGAATTCTTTCAGTTGTTTGATACCTTAAGCTATTGAAAATGTTTCATCTTGAAACGTTTATTGGAATCATGTTAAAACTTCAGGGTTAAAAATAAAACACTGCTGCCCCCAGAAGTCTTTCCATTACAGCACTTTTCATTTTGTGTGAAACATTTACCATGTACAGTAAATTAATTAGAATTTGTAAGTGCTAAGTATTTTCAATGCTAATTGTTTTAGAAAGTTAGCCTTTTACATTTGCACGTCTGCATTCTGGTAGTTTGATAGTTAATGAATCTAGCGTGCTTTGCATGAATGCACGCTGCACTGAAAGCCAACATTTTAATGCTAAGAGTATGTGTTGAGGATGCTTCTCGGCTACTAAACAAATTTGAGCTCAATATCTGAAACTGAATTATCTACGCTTTTGGGTTTTCTAAGATCGATTAGACACGGACGCCATCTTGATCCATGTTGACTCCAAAAGTTAATCAGTTGTAGATGAACGTCTAATTATAATTTATGAAGGTTTAATTTGAACCAGTCTACTAGTTAGAGATATTTTGCTAACCGATGTACACCACCTTTTATTTTGCCACACTAAGGTGTTGTAAAACATGATTGTTCTGTGAAATCAAACACAAAAAGTGAACGTGGTAAGAAGTCTTTACATTTTGTCTTGATGCTCTCAGTCGTTTTTTATGGATGTGAACATCAAAACACTTCAGCCAACACAGAGCAGGAGTTCATAAAGGGGTGGAGGCCAGTTTAATGTCCCCAGTAGAATCAGAATCAGCCTGTTTGTCTTTGGACTGTGTGAGGAAAACACTGACCAACAGGTTCAAAGCTACAGAGCAAACCACTTCATTCTGCAGAGCTGCTGCCTCAAATCACAAGTCCTATAAATGTCTAAAGTTCACTGATTTACTCTGGATGAGGATCTCTTCAATGTGTGAGATTAAAATCGGTTCTGATCCAGTAAACTCACCTGCAGGCTCTCCTCCCTGAGACCGTGCAGTTCTGTTTGGTGTCTCTGGTGTTGGTCCTGCAGGTCTCTCTCTGCCTGCTGGGCCTCGGCACGAAGGGCCTCCACCTGCAGCACCAGGAGCCGCCTCTGTCTGCTCAGCACCTGCAGCTCTCTCTGAAGACTCTCTGCCTAGCAGAGCAACAGAAACAACCCGGGATGAAAACATTAAAAAAATGTGAAAATAATTCATTTGGAAACGTATCATTTGAGCTGACTCAGCATCCTGGACTGAGATGGAGCACAGACTCTTCTCACCGCTGGCTGCTCCTGCGTCAAGTCGTCCTCCATTTTTGCCACCTCCTCTTCAATTAATCTCGCATGATCCTCCTTAAGTTGCCTCCTCCGCTCCTGCGCGGCGTCGTATTCCAACTGAGGCTTGTTATTAAATTGGCAAAACAAATGTCTTATAAATAAAATAAATGTTCACTCGTACAAATCCTTTTTAGATGCTGAAAAGACTATTGATTCGAGCTGTTGACAAACAAGGAGGCTGCACGCATAAAACTACAAAAACTTGCCCTCCGACTAATAATTACAGCCTTCTCAAACAAATCCCTCAGCAAAATGTGCTCTTTACTGAGGATATTTAAAACACCTGACTTTTAAAACTCATGGGAAATATAGAGAGTAGCTAGAAAAAATATTTTTTCTGCAAAATTACAGTGGTGAGTTTAGCCTCTTTTTGGGGGTACTCAAGCACTATACATTTTAACTTAGCACCCCTGAAAAATGAAGTATAATTTTTTTGGGGGGATTTTTTTTTTTTTTTTTTTTGGAGTGGTTCAGTTCATTGCATTTATGATTAAATTAAACAAAATAAACAAATTTAAAAGGTAACGGATCATTGTAATACTTGGTTTGTTTACATAATGACTAATTGCTGGATGTCCGGACCCTGAGCTGCTGACTTTCAGAAACTGTGGCCCCTGAGCAGTTTAGTTGATTATTCTGCTTTAGAGGGTGGAGGACAGTTTATTCCATTTCCAAAACCTAAACTGAGTGTGGAAAAATGTAAAAGATGATGAAGATCTGTGGCCGACCTCATGAGCAGCTGAATACGACAGTGATAAACAGGAAGTACCGCATGTTCTTCTGTATGAAGGTAACTGCAGGTAAATCCTCCATTTTTGTCATAATTACATTGTATGCTTAATATTTAAATTAAAGGTTAATGATTAAAGCTAGTTGTGCTTTTATTTGTGTGTTTTGTAGATGTATTTTGCAACTTCTGGTTGCACAAGTTTGATGACCATAGTCTTTATGATCAGTTAAACTGATTCTGGACAAGGTGTTTATTAGTTAAAGCAGAGCACTACGTCTGTAGCATCATAGCACGTCTGTATTGCATGTTGCTAGTTTAGCGCTACTTCTTGGGCCGAGCTCTTTAAAATATTTATTGAATCAAGTGTTTACTTCTAGGTAAATGTAAATGTTTAACAACCTGTTAAAATACACCAGATTGCAGGAAATGGCATCTACTTTATACCAAAATTTCTGGTGGAGGTCCCCCCCCCCCCTTCACACACACACAAATTATTAATGCTTCTGACGCTAGTGGCCACCATGTTGTTCAAGCCAAGAGCCATTATCAGCACTGGGGGCTAAGCGCCCCTAAAGATCTAGAATCACCCCTGGTGTAAATGCTGAAGACAGATTGCTTAAACTTTCTGAGAAAAGTGTAACTTAATAAAGAAGCAGAACACTGACTACAATAAGCAGAACTCTAGCTAAAATCTAAAAGAAGCAGAGCACAAGCTAAAACAAGCAAAATGCAAACTAAAAGCTAAAAGTAACAAAACGAAAAGAGCAAGTCTTTTGCGATAATCTAGATCTAGTGAAATTCCATCTACAAAAGACTAGCTAAAAGCTTTTTGAAAAAGCAAAAACTAGCTCAATGTAGCATAAGGCACATTAAAGGTATAAAAATGTGACCTAGAAGATGGGCAGAATGGTTGTCAAAAGCCAAAAGAGATAAAAATACTAGCTAAAATTAGCAAAATGCTAGTTAAAAGTAAAACAAACAAGCAAAAAGTAGCATAATGTTAGCTAAAATCTAAAGCTAACAAAATGTAAGCTAAAAGCAGCTAAAGGCTGGCAAAAGATAAATGTACAATAACAGTAGCTAAAAACTAAAAGTAACATAAGGAAACAAAAATAGCTGAAGCAGACTTCAGAGAGGATTTCTTTAACAAAGAAAATTACGGATGTTGTTTACTTGTCGACTGAGCTGTGGTTTCTCTCCGACGGCTCCGCTCTTCAGCGTTTCTTCTCTGCAAGCATCTTTCAGCTGTTGGATTTTTTCTACTCTCTCCTGGACTTTCTCCACACTGCCTTTACCTTCTGTAAATATCAGGGAAAACAAAAGAACACATCTGTCACAGCTGGACTGTTTGACCAACCTACATTTTGAATCCCACCTTGGAGATGTTCCTGCATTTCTCGTCTCAGTCGATCCTGTAGATGTCTCATTGCTTCTGTGCTCTTGGTCTGCTCCGTCAGACGACCTCCAGAAATCTGCTCGTGGCTGTGTGAGGATTTATAACTCTGCTGAGGTCAACCAAACATGGAAGCCGTTTTGTTGCGCTGAGACCAACTACACTTTAACATTTGAACTGCACTTAATTGATGAGGAAAAAAATCTTAATTTAAACCTTGATGTTGTTTTTAATCTTCTCTGATTCTTCCCTCCTCCTCTCCCATGACTGCTCTCTTACTATCTGTTATGGAGATCACAGAAGGTGTTTTTAGCATCGCCTCAGTGTGACACCTCACCTCTGTATCGTAACAGTCACCTGCAGGTGTCGACTCAGCTCGGCCAGCTTGTAAATGTTGTGAGCTTCACTGCCCTCTTGAGACATGATCTTGTTTTGGAGATCCATGACGCCTTCACGGAGCTCTCGCTCCGTTGCCTTTGGGTTCCACCGACCATTTTTGGCTTCAGTAACCAGTCCTCTCACTTTCTGAGCCAATTCTAAAGCACAAGGAGCCTCATTGTTTAGAAGACCTGCAAAGAGAGAATGACCTGAGTTAATCTTAAAGGATTGTTTTTAAAAATCAGCAGCAATCCACTTTGGTATTGGCTCAAATTGGATCATGATTAGCTCGTCAATCTGGCCAGAATTGAACCATTTCTCCAAACTGGGGTTGTTCAGGGAGCTACGTATCTACAACAGGTAGGATATTAACTGTTTTTAACCTTTCCACAGAACTCCACAAGTTTCCGCCACAAGTCCAACACTTATATTTATTATTTTTGTCTAAGTGGCACTCTTACCTCGAGGATTAATGCAGTAGACCAGGAACGTCCTGCAGTTTCCTGTTAGGGCGTCTTTAAGAAGCGAGAGGAGGAGGTTGTTGCTGTCTGCAGCAGAAGAATTCAGCGTGTGGTCAAAAAACTTCACCAGTGGGCTTAGGCTGAAAAAATGTTCAACAAAAATATACAAGTTAAAAAATGGAGAGGAGAAGAGGCCTAAAGGGAGAGTCTGGTCCTTTTTTATATGGTGGTCTTTCATGTGGTTATCCAAGATGTTAGTGGAGGCTACGCTAATAGTTAGCTAAACCTGGGTCTGTTGTTTCCAATGGCAACAAACTAAACAAACAGTGTCCTGTGAAAGTGTAGAGGTCTAATATTAGCTAATGTGGTAGTGTTTCTTCTCTGGGGGGAGTGGTGGCACAGGGGCTAGGGGCATTTGGCTAGTTATTAGCCTAGCCTGGATGAAGACTTCCACCATTTTCTCAATACTTCGTGCTGTGTAACTGTCACAGCTGATGAGGAGCCGACTAATGATAAATGAATGAACAGAATACCCCTTTAGACGTAAACGTATAATATTAAGTTAGTCTTTAAGTCTGAAAAAAATGAAAATGTTCTCAATAAAGTTTCAGCATCTCTCAGGAAGTCGGTACATATTCCCATCTTCAGCGAATCTCATTAATTTGTATCAGTGTGCTGATTGTTGCAGGAAATGTTTCTATAAATGAGTAGATTTTACCCCCCGAAGAGATTTCTGTTTTTCAGTCTTGACTGACGTGACTGTGGGAGAGAATGAGGGGCCTGTTGGTGGGGGAGACGCTCCAGGAGGTTAATTTACCACCAAACTCATGCTGTAAACACTTTGTCTGGATCCATTACAAGCAGCTTTGTTATTTGCCAGGGGAAAAGGAAAAACCTTTTTGTCAGACAGTAATGATCCACAGCATACAGCAAGTCTTGTCACAGATCATTAAAAGATGTAAAAGGTGCAGCTAATGATCAAGTCTAAAAGCTCAGACCTATGTATTTGTATTTTTCTTTACATGTTAGTTCAAACTGATTGGCAACACCTTTTATTTGACTATTTTTGTCAGAAAATATGTATTAGATTAAAAAGTACCATTCACTGAAGGATGAAACTTGAGTAATGTACATACGGTAAGACAGTATTGCTCTGTATTACAAAGTAGTACCTTGATCTTTGATTGCAACGCTTGACTGTATTTTCTATTTTGTTCAGAGTCACGTGGAGCTTATTCCAGCCAAAAATACCTAACACGCTAAAAATTAGAATCCCCCCAAAATGAGACTTTTAGGTGAAAACTAGCATAGCTTTGATTCTTCATGGGTTCATGTAGATGACGGCTTACTGACTGACCCTCTGAGGTCCGTCCTGCTGGCTCCTCCTGCCAGGCTGAACAGCTGCAGTTTGCTGCGGCAGACATCCGACTCCACCTGCTCTGGACGGAGTTCCCACTCCACAACCACCGAGAACAGAGAGCTGCATCTGAAGACGACACACACCAGGACCAGCCCAGCTCTCAGAAGTTTGAAGACCAGCTGACTTTAAGACTCAGAAGGAAGAATGCAACAACCCAACCATGGAGGTTTGGGCTTTAACACTGGATTGAATCAGTTTATTGTAGATTAGAGGGGAGAGGTTTATTAGACGTACCGGCTGAAAACGGAGCCTGCGTTGGTTTTCATCGTCTTTCTGCATGTTTCATACATGTGTAAGGCTTCTTCAGCTGAACACACACACACTTCACATAAGCCTTCAACAACACTACAAGGGGAAAAAAGAAGGAAGCCTGATCATTACATTTTAATTAATGTTGGAAAAAATAAAGAAATGCTATTGTTATTCTTAAACCATGTGATATCATTTGGGATCAAACAAAACACACATTTCCCCTCCCCTGTCTGCTTCAGCATCCGAGACACTTCCATCTAATCCATGAGGCCACTCCTGATGACATTTGGACAAAATGACCATGAAGGTACTTAAAGGAAAACGGTCTATGAGTTACTGCAGAAGTTCATGCAACACTGTGCACCTTGACTGTTCAACATCAATACATGGTCAACATATTGAGCAGCCTGAGACTTGCACCACCGTGCTCCAGTCCCAGGTCAACATCTCAACTGAGTCTGGACTTCCAAGAGAAAAACAAGGTCACGACTTTTTCAATCACACAAAAAACAAACACACAATAATCTGCATATCAGAGGAACTTGACTGTAGAACGGTTTTACTCCCTTATTTAAAACACTTCTTTGTGTTTGCTTTTAATCCCTGTTGATCTTGACTTAAAATGTTTACATATATAAATATATATGTATATTTTATCAGACCCTTAATTTTGTTATATATTCACAAGTGTGTTACTTTTATTAGTGTGCATCAAACATACTCTTGAGATCCTGTTCTTCCTCCTCTCGCCCTTTCTTACGTTCATCTCGCCTTGCTTACTTCATCCTATTGCAGTCATCCAAACGTCCAGCTGTTCAGCTCATTCAGGAGATGATGGATGTGACTTTTGATTCTTGAGACACTTATGGTTTTTGACATATAAATATTTAATTGAGCTTTTTACTCCACTGGAAAATATTGGGGAATTTTCTGCAGGATAATGTGCAATTAGTAGTAGTGGTAGTAGCCGTTGTAGAACTATTACTATTAATAGTACTATTGGTAGTAGAACTGGAAGTGGCAGAAATGAAGATGTTGAGCTTCTCTTTAGGAGTGACAAGGATGGATAAAATAAGGAATGAGCTCATCAAATGTACAACACAAGTTTAACAACAACCTATCTAATCCAATACTACTACTACTATTACTATTATTACTGGTAGTAGTGATAGTAACAGTACTAGTACAGTAATAGTACTAGTATTGCAATTTTATTAGTAGTGTATATAACAGGTTTAGAAGTACTAACAATAGCAGTGCTGTTGCTCTATTACTAGCACTATTAGTAGTAATATTACTACACTAGTAGTTTAAGTACTGGGTAGTACTGTTACTATGCTTACATGCTTAAATTCCAGCTGTTCAAATACCTCTGCTTAGGCATATTTACAAGCGGCTTCAACTTTAAGCAAATTGTACTGCGTTTCATGTCGCTTGTTTTTTTGTTGTTTTTTTTTTTGCAGGAAAAAATATTTGCCTAGTTTTATTTGCATTTTACTTCATATTTACTTTCACATTTTATTAATGTATGAATATAAGTTTGGGGCGGCAAGGAGTTTGTATAAATGTTCCATAAAAACAACTTTGACCTTTGTTATTAGTTTTAGATGAATCGTACATGTCTCTTAATAAGCCTTAAAAACATCAGTGTGATATAACTCATAACTAAAAAGTGTAACTGCGTCCCACCTCCCGAGAACAGGATGTGTTGTAAGTTGTAAAGTGTCGTTGTTGAGGCTCAGAAGATCCGCTGCACTGCCGTCTGGGTAGAACTGTCACAGAAAGTCATCCTGTGAAACTTTAGATCAAACTGTGAATAAATGTTAACAAAGGGAGGACCAACCTGAAGAAACGACACAGAGATGAAGACGTCTGATGCAGCTTGTGATGTTCTGCGACCAAACAGATTCGTCAAAACCTAAAACACACTCCGAACTGTTAGACGGTCTAAAAACCTGACAGAGTTTGTAGCAGTCTGGGCTTTGACTGCACCTCTCGGATGATTCTTTGCTCCATCGGGGCCTCGGTCGCTCCACACGTCATCAGCGCTCCGTTAAATCCGTTGGAGATGGAGTCAAGAAGAGGCAGCAGCAGCTTGGACTGAAGATTCTGCACATTCAAGTGCAGAGTTTTTGTTTCGTGCATTCATTTCAAACTCTAGTGAACATGGAACAAACTGAAAGAGAAGAGCTACGGCATGTTTACCTCCATGTTGTCTGCTGTCACAACTTGGTCAAATGTGAATCCAAACGTATCCTAATAAAACAAACTTGTTTAAGCTGTGCAGCGTAACTTAAAACCAATCATAAGCTGCTGTTTTACCTCGTTTTTTGCTGATTTGTATTCAACTGTACTTCCTTCCACATCAATAACTACACAGTCTGTATTCTCTGTATATTAAAAAAAAATACATATTTTTTTTAAATTTCATGTTCAGATCACAAAAACAGAGTTTTGGGTTTTCTTTACCTGGGTCTGTGGTGAGAACAACTCCCACTCTCACTGCCTCAGCTCCTTCACACATCTATCAGTGCGAAAGATCGTCAGAAACACAAATAAATCCGTGTTTGTGTGCCTTTTACAAGTTGCAGGAAATATACCTACAGGTGCGTCGGTGTTCATGGTGTCCATCCTGTACTGTCGGCCTGCACGGTTTCTAAGGCTGACCCGGATTTTATTACAACAGGCTGAATTATTAATGAGGAAGAGTCTACTTTCACTGCTTTCAGCAAACAGCCTTAAAATGTAACAAAAATAAGGTCACATCTGGACTTACTGGGGCGTGAAAATGTGTAGAAAAGTGTCATTTAGCTTTACTGTGTCATATAAAGATGTATAAAATAAAGAATTGTGAATTTATATGAAGTTTAAGTACTTGCCATACAATGTACTGGTTATTTTTCCACCTATGTCCTGTCTTCAAACAATGATTTTCAATAACAGGAAAAAAAACAGGCTATACGTTCTAAAATCACAGAACAATATTGGTTTTAGATTTTCTACATGTTCAGAAATGTGTTATATCTGAATTCAAGTATATTTGGATATTGTCACAATTAATTAAGATATAGCCTGGTTGTCACATTGTCAACAAAAATGTGATGTAAAACACTAAGCAATAGCATCACACTTGTATGTAAATGTACATTTATTGTAAATAAATACTGAAAGACAGAGACAGGAGATGTTAAAATATTAAAAATCTGTAACAGACGCGTAGCGATTGATTCGTTCTTTAAGTGTTTGTCTTCATTTGTGTGCCTATTTTTATACTAAATATGCATAATATTGCTAAAATTAGAAACATCTTATCTAAAAATAACTGGTTCATGTACTTGTCATGTGTAGACTGGACTATTGTAATGGTTTGTTATCTGAGTGTCCAAATACGTCTTTAAAAAGTCTTCAGTTGATCCAAAATGCTGCTGCCAGTGTCTTAACTGGAGTTAGTGGGAGAGATCATATTTCTCCAGTTTTAGCTTCTCTCCACTGACTCCGTCAAATTCAGAATTGAATTCAAAATCATACTTCTAACCTACAAATCCCTCAACAACCTAGCTCCATCTTACATTACAGATCTTATTGTTCCATATTTTCCAAACAGAGCACTTTGCTCTCAGACTGCAGGCTTACTCGTGGTCCCTAGAGTTTCCAAAAGCAGAACGGGAGGAAAATCTTTCAGTTATCAGGCTCCTCTCGTGTGGAACCAACTTCCAGTTTCTGTCCATGAGGCTGACACATTGTCCAGTTTTAAGACTGTCCTTTTTGATAAATCCTATAATTAGGGTTGGCTTGTTATGTATAGGTTTAGACTACTACAGGACAAATTGACCTCATGTCCTTAAATTAATTGTTAAAATTGAATATTTTTCATTTGATATTATTTCTATCTTAACGTGTGGTTCTTGACCTGCCATTGTGTATCTGTTGTTCAGCGCCCTGAGACGACTTGTTTGACTTGGTGCTGCATAAATAAACTGAATTGCAAATCCAGTTTCCTTCCACAGACCAAAAACATGCATGTTAGGCTGATTGGTAACTATAAATTGTCTCTAGGTCTGAGTGAGAGAGTGAATGGTTGTTTGTCTCATTTGTCTCTATGTGTCCCTGTGATGGACTGGAGACTTGTCCAGGGTGTCCCCCGCCTCTCACACAGTGACTGATGGACATGGACACTAGTGACCCCCGCAAACCGAAAACGAAGCAGGTAAAGATGATGGATGGATGGAATTGAAAATCTATGAGTTCCTGTCTTACTTTAACTGCTACACTAAAATATTTATTTTATTTTACAGGAAAAACATACAAGGATCCCCCAAAAAAGTACAATAGGAGGTTTGAATGGAATCTGAAATGTCTGAATGTAAAATAATGAATGTTTTAAGTTTTGAAAATGTGTTTTACAAAATATAAGATTTTAAAATCTGAATGGAAAAAAAACGTTTCAGCAACTCGAGGGGATTTATGATAAGCAAATATTTTAACACCTGTTGGTTTCTGCAAGAAAAGGTGGGCAATCGTGTATGTGTTCTGCCTGTTAGCAAAATATCTCATGACCCAACGGACAGATTTTAACGAAGCTCTAAGAAATTAATGATTAGATGCATGTCTTAAAACTGAAGCTGACTGCCACAGCTAATCAAATATGGTGTGGTAGTAGCAGAGAGTCACTGAAAAACATACCGTTAGTAAATGAGTCTAAAGTCCTGCAGTGTGAAAGCCCTCTCACACACACACTTCCCACAAGGCTACCTGGGCCAAACACCACTGTTCTTTTTATAATAAAGGCAGTTCAGTGGTTTAATTTACATAATTATAGGTGATTAAATACTAATTAAGGACATTCCAATCTATTTTAGGGTAAAAATTGGTGGCATTAGCTCTAATACTGTAATTTACTGATAAAATTCAAGTTCCAATTTTCACAAGTGCTGATACAACAAGTGGAGCTCAAAAAATAAGACGTCAACCAGAACCAGGACTGAGCGCTCAGAGTGAATGAATCAAGTCAGACTTGAGTTTATTCAGACCTCATTTCATCACCAGCTCTAATAATCATTTCATCTGTGGACAACAGGACATGTGTGAACCATGGAGTGTTGTAGAGAAAACTTTATTTGAACTTCTTCATACATACATGATAGAAGAGCCTCTCTCGTGTTTACATCCTTTAAAAAAGGTCGGTTCACCCATTTATGAGAACTAAACAAAATAATTCCCTTTAACTTTGAAGAATCCTCCGACCTGTGAAGACTGGTCTCTGTGAAGTATCAGAGTTACAGCAGACTGTTCATGCTTTCATTCCTAAATATGATTTTTACTATTTATCTCACAAACGCCCACTTTCTCTTCATGACGTTAAACAGGTCGCTAAAATCAAAAGGCTGAAAGACTCAAATCCAGACTGGTAAAAGTGGACACGTCCAGTGAACCGACCATTTAAAAATACAAACACATAAAACACTCACAGTTTATTATATTGAATGTTGCTTAAATGAAAACACCCAAATTAAATCTGTAATTAAAAAAAGACTAAAATTATCCATGTTAAAAGCACAGTTGTAACAAGTCTCTTCTGAATGGATTGAAGCAGCCAGCAGGAATAATAAGATGATTACATGGGAGTGCATTAAAAGGTGAAAGTCCATCAGCATCTAATTTTAAATACCCAACTTCACACGTCTGAGATTGGGTGGAAAGAAGAAACGCCTTGCTCCATGTTCAACTTATTTTTTCCCTGCAAAACAACAAACATGATGTATTACAACGAAGATCCTTGCAAATGTGGCGGCAGTACAATAAGAAAAAATTAATAACGCACCATCATCAAGAGAGGTTGCCTGCATGAGGCTGGGTAGGGCCATTGTGCGAGGAAAAACTGCACCTGCAAACACAAAACAGGTCAGCTTGCTTGTAATAGTTTTCAGATTCAAAGATTTTGTTTGTGTGCGTCTGCTACCTCTGCGACAGTCGGGGCTTCCGCGTTTCTGGCTGCCCTGGATGGGGTTGCCGAACTCGTCCACACACCAGCAGTAGCCAGTGCCGCTAAAGCACTGCGTGGGCAGGTAGCGACCCTGCTCATCACACCGGGGCTTAAAGGTCCCGATCCTGTGTGACGTGGGCGACGCCTCCATCTGGCATTTGGTCTTTATCAGAGAGGCTGTCCGAACATTGAACAGTTACAGAGTAATCACTGCTGACTGTGCTGTTGGAGTGTTTCCACAGCAGATTGATTATCCAACACGCAAACTCAGTGGGTTTTTAAAAAGCCAGAACTGGGTGCACAAGTTTGAATTTATTCACCATGATCTGAAGGTGTGCTGACCCAGTTACAGTAGTCCCTCACTACTTTGCGGTTCGACTTTCGCAGACTCGCTCTTTCTTGCCTTTTCCAACGATTGTCAACTTTATTATTCACGTGATTGGGACAGTACGAAATTAAAAGTTAACAAAAAATATATACTTCGGACAGGCGCCACCAATTTGTAGTTTTCTTTCAATAAGCCTATATTGTGACGCAGATCAAAACTACACTACCCAGAAGTCAGAAGTGCTTCTGGCCGCTTTCTGCCGAAATGGAGGGAAAGTTTTGCAATGCAAATCTATGCTATCTATTAAGTTCACAGAATTGGAAGGAAAGCTACAAATAATCCTGAAGCTATCCACGTGCACATCAACCTGGTGGGGCGGTGGGCTTCGTCGCTGCGAGGTAGGTCTGTAGGACCGGACCCAAGCCCGACCAGAATCGAGCTGCTGTTCTGCAGAGCTGGTGAGTAAAATATTGTTGTACTGTACATTACATATATGTATGTTGTTAAAATGACGTAAGTTTAAGAGTTTAGAACATTACAAGAGTGTGGGAAGGCTTTATAAAACCTTAAAATATTTATATAAACACTAATATAAATATAGTGTTCCTATTTTGTAGTTTTTCATCTATCGCGGTGGTGTTTGGAATGTAACCCCTGCGATAATCAAGGAACTACTGTATAAGCCCCAGCTTCCTCAAGCTTGATGGAAAAGCCAAACGCCTTCTGGACCAAAGTTTTATGGTCAGATGGGACAAAGATTGTGCTGATTGGCCAAACTGGTTTCTAAAAGAACAAGCAAATGTTAGTGGACTGACTTGAACCCTATTGAAATTTCTTGGACAATACTTTAAAGCCATTTCTGTCCCAGGAAAACAACTTAAGTATCTAACTCTGGCAGTTCTGCCAAGTTGGGCGACCAGCATTACACCAGAAACTTGTTGATGGGTACAAAACAGTGGTGCAACCTCAGTTGGACCTGGGACCTCGAGTACACAATTTAGTTCCACCTCATGTACCATATGTGATGTTAATGACAATAAAGAATCTTGAACTTGAACCTGCTAATGAACATTTAGCCGAATATTAGGAGGGGGGGGGGGGTATGCATATATTAGAGCCCAAATGTATAATTTATAATTTAAACTCTGTGTGGATAAGAAAAATATCCACATTGAGTTCAAACTTGTGCACCATTTCTTGTTTTTAAAAATCAGTAAAGTTGAATGTTCTCATTCCAAAATGAATGAATCACCCAAGCCTCCAAATTAATAAGACATTCATGCCAGTGATGAGTGAATGCAAACTTTTGACCACAACTGCATGTAAAAATGCATTAAATACTAAAAAGAACAGAAACCTGGCTGAGGGGAGGGGGATGCTGGCTCTTGCTGGGCCATCTGGAAGATCAGCCAATGGCGCATCCACGACTCAAAGCTCTGCAGAGGGCGACGAGTTAAACAGACAGTTAGAAGCTTTGTTCCGTTTGATTTTAATTTCATTAGTTTCCACTAACGTGCAGCTTCACCTTCCACTCGCTGTCATTGACCTGCTGCTTCAGTTTCTGCAGGTTGGTCAGGAAGGTCTCGTTGAACCGCGGCAGACTGAAGTCCTGCTCACGACAAGTCAAGGCTCAGCTACGGCAGCCAATCGATGCACAAAACAAAGCCATGCAACGGGTTTAAACGCAGCATACCTTCATAAGATCCATCAGCTGTTTCTCCACGCTGACGACAGCAACATCCTGTATGTTCTGACCGGAGCAGAGGAGTCATATGATGCAGATTAACAAGCTTTAAATGTATCTGATACAACTATAAGACATGAGGTTTTTCTGATGTGTGGCCATGAACTTACAGTCAGGGGTGTCTCAGGTTTTTCAGTGTCCACTTCGGTGAACTCTGTCAGCAGAGGCAGGCTGCTCATGGGGATGGCCATCCTCGCCGGGCCCACAACTGTAAAACAGCAAGAACAAACCCACCCCAGTCAAAGTCAGCCATGAAACTTATCGTTTTATCAGACAAACCTCGAAACAAAGCTCAACATGAAAACAAGTTATGCAAACACGAGTGAAGCTGGGCAAAACTAAGTGGCAGCAGAACGGATTAGCAGCAACCAACCTGATATTGGTTCTGATCGTTTTGGACATCTGGACATTGTTTTTAATGTTTTTTAACCACAAAAGCAACATTTTAGGATAAATTATCAACTGCTGGAACTACTAAGCTTACCTCAGAGGCAGCGCTTAATTTGTAACCCAAACGATGCTGGAACGCAAATAGCTAGTGTGGGTGGGGTGGGAGTGTTGGGGGGTTCCTCCTCCAGAAAATTTTGAATAAAGTAGATGCCATTTCCTGCATTCTTGTGTATTTTAACATCTATGTTTACTTACATAAGTCTCACTCCTTGTATGAATAGAGCATGCTCCGCTTGTCGATTACTATCTTCATTGCCACTGCCTTCACGTGCTTCAGTTCTCGGTAGTTTAGTTGTACAATGAGAAGACTTTTTAAATCAAAGTAAATCGGACCGTCTTTTCGACTTTTTGATTGCTGTTATTTTGACAAATTGGCACCGTTACGTGATGCACCGTACATAACGTGACTACCCATCAAACATTTCTCTCGTATTTTTAAGAAATAATCAAAATTTTATTAATAACCCACTTAAACTGTACAACTGATTTGAAATTTAGTTGTGCTGTTTAATAACATTTTTGATTTTTAAAAAAAATAAAAATCTGCAATGACTTTAGACTTTTAGGGGCGGAGATTTTTTTAAGGGTAGAGGCGGAAATGCTTTACTTGAAGCGGCTGGCAGCGTGTATGTGATATTAAGAAGCTCGTAAGTGGCTGTTATATTTAAAATTAGTGTTTATGTACTGGTAATTATTTTCAGATTACATATTCAATATAAGTTTTATTTGTTCAAGACAGTCAGTTTTGTTCATAACTTTATTATTAGTAAGCCTTACCGGATCCAAGCAAACAGTTACCGGAACGCACCCTGTCAAATAAGAGCGTTCCCGGCTCAAATTAAGCCCTGATCAGAGATCACCGCTCAATTAATTTATTACAAGAAATGTTTTAATTTCTCCATCTAGTTTTAAGAACAACTTAAAAAAACTATTTTCACTTCTTCCTCCACCCAAACCACCACACACACATACACAGATGCACACACGTAATTTTTATTTATTTTTTACCACGAGATGCGCGCGTCAGCTGTTTCTCCATCCTCTCAGAGTTCCTCTGCAGCGTGTGGATCTGCTGCTTCTGATCAAACACCATGTACGCTGTGAAGACCTGGCTGGCTAAAAGCAGACACGCCAGCGTGGTGAGGCCTGCAATCTTCAAGGCCCGGCTGTTGGAGCCTCTGAAGTATGGAGGCAGAGAAATATAATCTCTTAAAGAAGATAAAACAGCAGGAACAGGAGGACAGTCTGACTGAGAGGGTGGGACTGGCAACAACAGGCAACATGAAGGGAAGAGAAATTAGACGTGGGATTTTACCCTCCTACTTACTGAGCTTATTAAAGTGACCAAGGGGGGATTTTTCTTAAAAATCATGGTGTGTGAAGATGTTAACAGGACTCTTTCAAACTGACTCTGGACAGTCCTGGACAAAAATAGACCCAGTGTGTTGACTAACACGTACCCAACACACTAACAAAAATGTTCTGTTGGGAAAACTTCAGAAATAACACCCGTGTCTCCCTTCCTCTGTCACTGAGTTAAACATTTTTTTAATTCATTCATTTACGTTACAAACACATATGGAGAATTTGTCAACAAAAACAATGAAATAAGACAACAAAACTAGAGAGGAAACACATCCATGCTATTTATTTACACTCTGTCAGTAAATGCTGGTGTGGAAGAAACTAAGAGCGCATGAGCGTGTGCCTAACGCAATAAAATTTAGGAATAAATAAAACAAAATCAATAGGGAGAAAATTATAGCTAGCCTATGCAAGATGACAACTGAGAAAAAAAACTACCGTAATAATCATAATTTTCATCTAGTATTAAAATCACATGAGCTGGTGCCAATTCAAAATCATACAAGGATAAAGATATATTCTGTAAGAATATGTGCACTAAAGATTCAGACAAATTTATTAATAATAATAATAATAATAATAAAATAATATGAATTTGTTGTGGGTGGAACAGTGGATCAGTTGGTAGAGCTGTTGCCGCTCAGCAAACAGGTCGCCCCAGTTCAAATCCCGGCCGGGGGCCTTTCTGGGTGGAGCTTTCATGTTCTCCCTGTGCATGCGTGGGTTTTCTCTGGGTACTCCAGTTTCCTCCCACAGACCAAAAACATCCATGTTAGGCTGATTGGTAACTCTAAATTGTTCCTAGGTGTGAGAGAGAGAGAGAGTGAATGGTTGTTTGTCTCGTTTGTCTCTGCGTCCCTGTGATGGACCTGTCCAGGGTGTCCCCTGCCTCTCACACAGTGATGGCTGGACTTCAGCACCAATGACACCCCCAACCCAAAAAGGAAGAAGTGGGTAAAGATGATGGATGGATGAATTTGTTGCTTGTTTTTTACATTAAATGGAAGAGAAGGAAAATAAATATTAATACAATCAGTGTCCATGAAAAGGCATGCTAAAAGTATTGGTTTAACACTGGGTCACTTATTCTTTTGCACAAAGTTACAAGTTTTAATTATTTATTTCTGTTTTTTTATTTATTTTTTAACTAAAGATTACATGGGAAAGCACTATAAAGCAATCTTGGTAATTTATTTTTGAGAGTCAATAACCCATTTTTAATTTACTGTTCCTTTATGTACATACATGTTGCTGACATTGTTGCCCATTTTAATGCTGTATTTGTTCGTTTTTTTATATTTTCTTCCCTTGATGAATTACTTTATAAATTGCTTCCTTTGCCACTAATGTGGAACACCTTATAACCAAAGTTCAGAAAACAATATGAGTAATAAACAGAAACAATATTATTATCAATATGACTGTGGTTGGCAATGTTACAAAAAGAAATACTGAGAAAAAGCCTAACGTTTACTCTTTTTGTCCTGCTGTTCCAGCCAATAGCATGTGAGCATCATTTGTTACCAGGCAGATTACACCTGCTGCTACAACACTTCTGAATTTTTAGAATTCAATGATTTTTTTCTCATACCAGCTCACATTTGCATGTTTATGGTATGAAATTCAGACTCAGAGCCCAGATCAAGAAGTCAAATAATTAATGAGTATATAAATATCCATATCCATCCATCCATATACATATATATATATATATATATATATAAATAAAACAAATTGTGAATAAAAACTGAATGCAATGATGTGGAGATGGCAATGTCAATATTTTATTTGTAATATAACATAGATGACAGATCAAAAGTTTAATCTGAGTAAATGTAACATTTTAAAGGAAAAATATGTTGATTCAAAATTTCACTGTGTCAACAAATCTCAAAAAAGTTGGGACAAGTAGCAATAAGTGGCTGGAAAAAGGAAATTGAGCATATAACGAACAGCTGGAAGACCAATTAACACTAATTAGGTCAATTGACAACATGATTGGGTATAAAAAGAGCTTCTCAGAGTGTCAGTGTCTCTCAGAAGCCAAGATGGTAAGAGGATCACCAATTCCACCATTGTTGCGCAGAAAGATAGTGCAGCAATACCGGAATGGTGTTACCCAGCATAAAATAGCAAAGACTTTTAAGTTATCATCATCAACCGTGCATAACATCATCAAAAGATTCAGAGAATCTGGAACAATCGCTGTGCGTAAGGGTCAAGGCCGTAAAACTCTACTGGATGCTTGTGATCTACTGGATGCTCGTGATCTCCGGGCCCTTAAACGTCACTGCACCTCAAACAGGAATGCCACTGTCAAGGAAATAACAGAATGGGCTCAGGAATACTTCCAGAAAGCATTGTCAGTGAACACAATCCACCGTGCCATCCGCCGTTGCCAGCTGAAACTCTACAGTGCAAAGAGGAAGCCATTTCTAAGCAAGCTCCACAAGCTCATACGTTTGCACTGGGCCAGGGGTCTTTTAAAATGGAGTGTGGCAAAATGGAAGACTGTTCTGTGGTCAGATGAGTCACGATTTGAAGTTCTTTATGGAACACTGGGACGCCATGTCATCCGGACCAGAGAGGACAAGGATAGCCCAAGTTGTTATCAACGCTCCGTTCAGAAGCCTGCATCACTGATGGTATGTGGTTGCATGAGCGCTTGTGGGATGGGCAGCTTGCATGTCTGGAAAGGCACCAATAATGCAGAGAACTATGTTCAGGTTCTAGAACAACATATGCTCCCATCTAGACGTCATCTCTTTCAGGGAAGACCCTGCATTTTTCAACACGATAATGCCAGACCACATTCTGCAGCAATCACAACATCATGGCTATGTAGGAGAAGGATCCGGGTACTGAAATGGCCAGCCTGCAGTCCAGATCTTTCACCTATAGAGAACATTTGGCGCATCATAAAGAGGAAGGTGCGACAAAGAAGGCCCAAGACGATTGAACAGTTAGAGGCCTGTATTAGACATGAATGGGAGAGCATTCCTATTCCTACACTTGAGAAACTGGTCTCCTCTGTCCCCAGACGTCTGTTGAGTGTTGTAAGAAGAAGGGGGGATGCCACCCAGTGGTTAAAAATGAACTTGTCCCAATTTTTGGGGGATTTGTTGACGCCATGAAATTTGAAAACAACAGATTTTTCCCTTAAAATGATACATTCTCTCAGTTTAAACTTTTGATCTGTGATTTGTGTTCTATTCTGAATAAAATATTAGATGTTGGCACCTCCACATCATTGCATTCAGTTTTCATTCACAATTTGTTTAGTGTCCCAACTTTTTTGGAATCCGGTTTGTGTAAATTATATATATATATACATACATACATAAGTTAAAAAAATGTATGATGAAGCAGAATTAATTGCAGCTCAAGTTCAGCAGTCTGACAACTGCAGGAAAGAAACTGTTTCTGAGCCTGGTGGTCTTGCCCTGAATGCTCCTCAGCCACCTGCTTGAGGAGAGGGGCTGGAACAGACTGTGCAGGATGAGTGGAGTCCTTCATGATCGGAGCACCCTCCCCCTGCATTGTGAAGTGTAGATGTCCGAGGTGGTGGAAAGGCTGCTCCCCACAGTCTTCTGTGCAGCCTTAACCACCCTCTGCAGAGCCATCTTCTCAGCAGCAGTGCAGCTGCCGTGCCACACGGTGATGCAGTTGCAGAGAACGCTCTCCACCACACAGCAATAGAAGCTCCTCAGGAGAGAGCTCCCAAGTCCAGCTCTCCGCATCTTCCTGAGGAAGTAGATGCTGGTGGGTCTTCTTGACTAGACGGGAAGTGTTGGCTCTCCAGGTGAGGTCATTGGATATATGCACCCCCAGATACCTGTAGCAGGAGACCACCTCCACAGCTGCTCCTCCTATGTGTAGGGGATGAAGAGGATCCTTGTCCCTTCTGAAATCCCCCACCATCTCCTTGGTTTTCTTCACAATGATGCAGAGATTATTGTCTCTGCACCACTGTACCAGATGTTCCACCTTCTCTCTGTATTTAGACTCATCATTGTTCATGATGTGTCCCACTACTGTTGTGTCATCTGCAAACTTCCCTATATGACAGCTGGGGCGTCTAGCCGAGCAGTCATATGTCAGCAGAGTGAACAGGAGGGGGCTCAGCACACAGCCCTGGGGCGAGCCAGTGCTGAGGGTGATGGAGGAGAAGACGATGTGGATCCTGACAGTTTGAGATCTGTTGATCAAGAAGTCCAAAATCCAGTTCCCCAGTGTGGGACTGTGGGACTTTTAACACAACTATTTGAGACATATGGTGTAAAGAAGTTAATAAAGTTTTAATAATCAAAAGGTAAACTTTGACCAGTAGAAGTGACGTCACTAGTTGTTAGGCAGACATACTGAATTATTCAGTCAGTCCAGCGAATATTTTGATACTCCTAAAACTAGCTAATGTATATGTAAAATATTAACGGATATAAGTAATAAAAGCTTAAGTATAATTAAAAAAAATCTAAAATAATAACTAAAACTCGCCACATAGCACAAGCTGTTTAATGCTCAGTTTGAGGGAAATAAATAAATAAATAAATAAATGCTAGCTTCCCCTCACCCTCTCGGAGCTCCAGGGGCCACCAGGGCTTCTTCACTGCCCGCCAGGCTGCGTCTCTCCTGGGGAGCATCATCTGAACCGTCGGTCATCCCTGCCGGAGGTATGTCTCAAGTTCTCCAACAAAAACAAACTGAGGAACGGTTCAGCTTCTGGAAAGCAGATATCATCCACAGAATGAGGAAGGAGCACTAAGTAACCAGGTTCCAGAAAGTTTCTCTGACAGCATCACTGTTTGAAAAAAATTAAACTCTAAAAATGAGTGGGCGGGATCTGAGCTCTGATTGGTCAGATTTATCAGCATCACGTGTTGCTAGAGGCAGATTACAGCAAGAAGAGCCTGAGTTAGTTCATGTCAGGCATGCCTGGGGTTCTGTTTAGTTTTTTTTTTGGTCTGATGTTTTTATTGTTTGTGCCAAGTGCCAACATGCTTTGTGCAATATATTTTACTTTAGTTTTAATTGTCCCTGAGAAATACTTTACTTTTGCCACACAATTTCAAATGTTTTCTCTTAAAAGAAAGCATGAGAACTAATAAAAACCAAAACATCTATAGCTGTACAACACTGGAATAATTTGAAAAGTAATTTATCTTCAAATTCACTTGTCTTTCCAATTTTATAAAGTTTTATTTAAAAAAAAAAAAAATTAACAAAAAACACCTTAACATTTATTGGTATTTGTTACATTTTATTGGATTATTAATCTTTTAATATTTTATCCACTGTTTACGTCACAAAACAACAAAAACTGGGTGGCTTTTTGGTGTTTTCCAAGACAAGGAAACGACTGTACAAGCTTGACGAGGACGTTTGCGCATACAATAAAAAATTAGTAATTTTTTAAAAGTTTAGAGTTCATTTCATTTTCTAATAAACCAAATCATTATGAGATTTTGTGGAAATGAGTAAGGATCACTTCTCGCAGAGATCCCCCACTGAAGAGAAATGAAAATAAAAATAAAAAAACACAAACCTGTCAGACCAGTTGACAAGAACAGGAAAAAGTTCAGAAACATCTGTACTGATTTTGTTTGCTTAAAATTTCCAATATAATGACTACTAAAAAGATGAATATGTCAATATATAAATTAATTTTTGACCAAACTTCTAATTGGTTTTCAGCTAAAACAAATTAAAGTTAATTTTCCAATAAATAAAAGCCTGAAGTACTTAAAGGGACTTTACAGGTACTTTAGTTCAATTCAATTCAAAAATACTTTATTGATCCCAAAGGGAAATTAATTGTTGTTGTAGCTCATCTTGTTTCATTAGAGTTGTTCTAGATGCCGATGGCTTTGGGCAGGAAGGATTTCTTGTAGCAGTCTGTCCCACAACAGATCTGAAGAAACTGGCTTCAGATGCCGATCCGTCAACGCAGACCCAGCAGACCAATCATCTTCTTGGGCAGCAGGACTGTCTGAATGCTGGCAGAACTCCTCCTCGAGCAATAGCCTTGCAGCAGCCTGCCGAGCCCCTCGTTGCTGCAGACTTTACTGCAGGTGCCAGGGGACGATCTTGGTCCTCCCGCTGTCACAAGCCGTGTTTCCCGCTACCTCCGAGATATCTGTGGTCAGGCACTCGAGCACAGCCTCCAGGTAGACGGTAATGCATCCATGACACCTCCTTTTCAACTCATTTGGGATTTGGGGCTGTAGATGAGGTCTTATTTGAGCTTTTGAGATGGTAATCAGCAGCTCCCAGTTGTAGAAAACCACCTTGTTGTCATGGTTACGCATAACAAATGTCCAAATGTGAAAAAGGTTTCAGTAAAAATTCTTCTAGCGACACAGCATCTGATATCAGAGGAAGTAATTAACTGAAAAAAGTGATTTACATCCAGAAAAAAATTGTAATTAAAGTTTTCAAAAGCAAAATCTCAGAATGAATCTAAGAGATCTACTCCAACATTCTGCCACCAAGAACGGCGCAATTCTGGAGCCTGAACAATTGTCGTAGCTCATCCTGGTTTCATTCAAGAGTTGATAGATGCTGATAGCTGTGGGCAGGAAGGATCTCCTGCAGTGAATCCAAAAAATATGGCCACAGATACTGATCCATCTACCTACCAGCTTGCTGTCAGATCCGGCGGACCTCTCTCTCCTACTGGGCAGCAGGACTGACCGGATGCCGGACAGAATTCCTCCCTGAGCGATGGTCATTCCTCCCAGCAGTCTTCCAAGCTCCTCGTCACCATGAACAGATGCCGGGGGATAGTCCTCCTGTTGTCACGAGCCGCGCTTCCCACCAGCTCCAGGATCTCGGCAGTCAGGTACTCAAGCACCGCTGCCAGGTTGATGGGGATTCGTCCACGGCACCTCCTTTTCAACCAATTTGGGATTTGGAGCTGTAGCTGAAGTAAATGCACTTTTGAGATGTTAATCAGCTGCTCCTGGTTGTTAAAAAACACCTTGTTGCCATGGTTACGCATCATAAATGTTCAAAAGTAAAAAAGTTTCAGTAAAAATCCTTCCATCTGCACATCATCTGACACCAGAGGAAACAATCGAAAAAAAGCAATTTACATCCAGGAAAAAAAAGAGGAATTAAAGTTTTCAAAAGTAATAACTTTGAATGTAACAGAGCTACTCCAACATGCAGCCTCCCGAGCGGCGTAGCTCTAGAACTGAAAAGCTAATTTCAATATTTGATTCAGATTTTAGATGCTGAATGTAAATAAAAACGATGGAGTCAACAGGGGAGAGGGCGGGCCCCAGAAACCATCTTATCACCAGCAAACTGGTTGGTCCACTATGCGAGTGTGCTGCTTGTGGGACTGAGTTTGTTGTGGCTCCTCAGACTGATGAAGTCCTTTGGATGAAACATCAACAATAAAAAAAAACAACCATCCAGATGACCTGACTGAACGTCGGATTCTTTACCTGGATTATTGAGCATGAACTTTGAGACAAGATAATGGTTATAAAGTTGCCACAGAACATGAAAGTTGGAAGCACAGTGAATTAGTGGTTAGCACTGTTGCCTCACAGCAACAACGTCCTAGGTTCAAGTCCCGAGTTGGGCCTGGGGTATTTCTGTGGTGTTCTTGGGTTTTCTCCCTCAGGCAAAAGAAAAAAAAAAAAAAACATGCATGTTCAGGCTGCCTTCAGGCCCAGCTCAGAAAACTGTGATTTCAGTGGGATTTTCCTGCTTAAATAAATATTTGAACTTGTGCTTAAAATGCAACTTTTAGGCCCGTTCTCAAATCTGGACGAGAACACCCTTAAACTACAGTTTAAGAGTTTAGACTTAAGTAAACTTATTGTTTTAAAACAACTACATAATTCTCCATATATTTCCTGATCGTCACTTAACAGTTGATAAGAAAAAGGTGAAAGAGAGCCAGCTACTGAAAAATACAGTGGTGTTTTATTTGCAAATTAAAAAGCACCGACAATATTAGTTACACTGTAAAAATTATTGACAACAATTACAAATCTTTATCATACAGTCCTGGAGATTAGTACCATCGTTGCTGTTATGTGTTAATACTTTATATGGAGAAATTCTGCACTTTTTCTTTTTGTACAACAGTTGGCAGTGAGAGGAAACACTTAGCGACACGTTTGACTGATAAAGAGTCCAAACTGCCCCCGGTGCAGCGCTGATGTGTCACGATAGAACAGGCGGATGGAGCGCAAACCCAAACACATTCAATAATTTAGGTCTACTCAGGGTTTCGCATTATGTACATTACAAAGTCAGGAAATGACGACCTGTGTGCATCGTTACATCAGAACAATGTACAAACTATTGCAGTTAGAGCAGCTTTTTTTGTTACCGATGCTTGACATCCAGATGTGATGGTAACGTGACCGACACACCAACCATCTGCATGTTTCTGTAAAGTTATTCTGGCAACTTTCCTTTAATCCCCCCCAATTTAAAACTTGTCTAGTAAATTAAAATAGAATAAAAAAAAAAAAAAAACAACTATAAACAAAAATATACAGTTTTGACAAAAAAAAAAAAAACTTTTTGAAATGCACTTTCTTCTTCTGTACACTGATCTGAATCTGCAGGACCAGAGTGCTGAACAAACGTGCAGTAGCTAGCTTATGATTCTCTTCACAGATCGTAGCAGGACCCAGTTAGTTAGTGTGCTTTCTGTTTATCTGGACGTTCAGAGGCGACGCTCCCGTGAGTGTCTTTGTGCTTCCAGCATCTCTTCTTCCCGTCCTTCCTGTAGCCCATTCACGAAACGGACAAAAACAGTTAAAAAAGACCGAACTGCACGCCCTGCTTTTTTTTTTCCTTCTTCTTCTATGCGTGTGAAAACAGTGAACATGTTTAGGTTTGGTACATTCTATGCATTTCCATCAAGCTTAAAAAAATGTTAAATCAGAACAAAGAAAACTAAACGGAAAGTTAAAAAGAAGAACCCTCAAAAGTCCATGTGGTGATAGTTGAATGAAGATTCTGTCCTGGCACTTGTAAATGTAATAACTAGATTCTACCAAGGCCTATCAAGTAAGGCTACAAGATGCAGCCAGAGTCGAGACTCCACACGCCCTGCTTCACTCTCATACAAACGCCTTCATCACAAGTAGCTTGGATCAAAGTTCCTGGTCAGTACGCTGCCTTTCATCAAGTTACTTGTTGACGTGTTCTTAAAAAAAAACAAAAAAACAAGCGCCACACGCTCACAGGTGTGGACACGTGATTATGTTTTCATCACATCGTTTTCATCCTCCGTCTCCTGGATATCCCACGCTGAGTTCATGTGATGATGAAAGTTTGATGATGGAGAACGAGGCGATCATCAAACACTGAAGGCTCCCTCGTGTGCGTCACCGAGTCTCAACAACTGAAATGTTTCGGATGACGTGTTCCTGGCTCGGCCCGTTTTGGAAGATCGCGGTTGCGTTTCGAGTTCCTATTTGGGTCTCCCATCTTCGGATCTCTGTACACTCCAGTTTGTCAAAAACACCCGGAGATCTTCACCGTTTCAGGCTATGTGGTCGGAGAGCCCTGCAGGGTGGAGCGGTGGTTCAGTGTGAGGAGCTGTGGTCTTCCTCTGCCAAGGTGCTGCTACCTGGTGTGGATCAGCTCCTCTCTGAGCCAGCTGGGTAACGGCTGACCGATCCTGTAGAGCAGCTTGGACAGCTCAATGTTGTGATCCCTGTAGTACTCCCTGAGGAACTCCTGGGACTGAAAGAGACAACCGGTTCACATGAATCTAGATGTAGTAAACAAACTCTAAGCTAATTAAAACATTAATAAGTATTTTAAGTCATACCTCAGGGACCATATCAGGGTACCTGCGTCCTTTACTCTTTCCCAAACACTTGGTCTTCCCTCCCTCCAGCAGCTGACACCAGAAGCCCTTCTTGGGGTCAAACCTGCATGTTAGAAAAAAAAATATATTTTTTTAATGACAGAAACACTAAATTAGGAAGCTACTTCTAAAATTACTATGAACAAATGTTCCCTTTTGTCTTCTCCTTTTTCGTGTCTGTATTTTCACTGATCGGCTGAAAGAAGAAACCGTTTCTCAGTTTGTCTCAAAACTATTTTTCCTCACCACTCAGGGATCAATGGTCGGGTGTATTTAGTGACACCCGACAGCAAATCTGCAAGAAGCAACAAAATGAAACGCCTCAAGCCAGACACTTCTCTTACAAAGGTTTAGGAAACACTACAGTGGGTCTGTGTTTGGTGTGTCCATCTGGGCTTCGGTAGAAACTGAGAAAACGGCCAATTCCATGGAAGAGGAACCACAGATGCTGTAAATATAAACTGCTTGCTGTCATATATAACCAAAAAAAAAAAGACAAAATACAAATTAATTTTAATCTGACGATCAATGAATCAATCTTTCACTTCACTAAATCCCATGTTAAAATGTTTCCTAAAAAGATACAGTGCCCAACAATTTGCTTGTTCAATCGACACAGGAAGATGTGAGCAAATCGATGCATGTGGCTAACAGTCAGTGACTGAGGTCAGTAAGACAGGGATTTTTTAATATTAAAACTCTAATTAAATGGACAAATAAAAATAAAATACGACCATCCCCCCCCCCCCCCCCCAATAATTGGCACTTATTAGTGAGGAGTCACGTTGTTTCCTAATGTTACATTTTTCCAACACATTGCCAACACACTCCCTCTCCTGACAATTATTTTGAAAGGATTATAAAGTGGAAACTGGTCAAAGGTGAGCTCAGCTTTACAGCCAGAATGCATGAATCCTCCTCCATGTTGATCCATTGGACCAGTGAAAAATATAAAAATCCCAGTTAGAAACATTACATTATGATGGTAAACAAGCTGATGTCCCATCGCTGAAGGATTTAATTTCAATTCAATTCAGTTGATTTATATAGCACAGAGTCACAACAGAAGTTGTCTCAGGGCACTGAACAGAAACATTCACATACATTATAATAACAATAATAATAATAAAAAAAATGAATTATAATCCCATTAGTAAAAATTCTCTAAGGAAGCAGCAGATTGTGTTGAATCTTCACTTCATCTCAGTTTCCCATTCTGAGCAAGCACAAAGGCGACAGTGGAAAAGAAAAACTCCCTTTTAATAGGAAGAAACCTCCAGCAGAACCAGGCTCAGGGCGAGTGGATTTAAATAGTTAATGTTTGTAGTTTGTTATTTTTGGTAGATGTTTTTCTGGACTGGAACTGAACAGGGAATTCAAGTCAACCTGAATGTTTTTGATGCACCATTGTGTAGAAGGACAGAGGCAGGTTCTCTTGTTTGAGGCGGCGCAGAGTGATGGATCCAGCGAGCAGAGGGAGCTATTTTATCCACCACCAAGTGCAGTGCCAGGGGGTGGCCAATGGTGGCCTTGGTCAACTTGGATTAATCTTGGGCCACCCAACCAGTCACCCAAATCAGAGGAAACTTTACTTATAATTATTTTTAAAATGAGAAAGGCTAGTTTATTCAAGTGACGGGGCAGCCACTTTACATGTATGGTGGCCATCTTGGATTTTGACGTGGCACCCAATTTTCGATAGGAACCTTTCTTACGTCTCGATGCAGCCACATCAAAATGGAAGTCAGTAACTCATTTATTTTTCCAAGTTATCGCCTTCACAACATTCACGGGCAGACGGAGGGCATTTCAAATTCCCCTTTCTTGCTCCATGACAGGGACAATAAAAATAAAAAAAATAAAAAAAACTTTTATAAGTTGCTATGCATTCACACAAAAACAAACAAAAAAACGATGTAGACGATGTAGCCCTCGCTACTTCGCGGTTCGTTGATCGCAGCCTCGCTCTATCGCGGTTTTTCAAAATAAGATTGGACACGACACACAATTTGCTGAATGATGGATGAGACACACGATCGGCATGGAATTTTTATTTAAAATAAATTATTTTAAATTATCTAGCACCTCCTGCACCTTTCTGCAGCCTATACTGCAGGATAAATTTTCTGCTGCAGCTGATCAGCTGTTCTCTGTGCAGAGCGGAGAAGAGGGCGTGGCCAAGAGCGCTTGCAGGTGGCAAAGAGCAGAGGAGGCAGAGAGCTGAAATCCTGACATTCTGTGCTCTTTTAGAGTTTAGAAACATTGTTTAGAATGTTGCAAGAGTGTGGGAAGAGTTTAAAACGCCTTAATATATGTATATATAAATACTAAAATAAACTACTACTTGTAATACTTTTCCTACTTTGTGGATTTTTGCTTCAGTTTTTAAACTTGTCAGTTCAAAGTAAAACTACGTTGTGTGACGGGGATGCTTACGCTAAGATCTTGTGGTAGTTGATGACGTTTGGGAGGCCAAGAAACTTCTGAATTTTATCCATGACTGAGGCGGGCTCACTTTTCAGCATTTGTCCGTCCAAAACCAACACCTGGGTCAAGACACAAAGCCAGACATCAGAACAGGACAGCTGTGTATGAAAAAACAAACGTCTGTAACATAAATTCTGTTTGTACTCATAACTATAAACAGATATATTCTGTCAATTAAAAACATCATTTTTTATTCTCCTTTTATTCTTATGCTACAGCTTCGCTGTTTCTTGCTATAAAGGAACAACTCTTCAGTCAAGTATCGAATGTTAGACGCAAAAGTACTTTTGGAAACAAAGCAAAAGAGTAAGTTTAGTCTATAAATGTTTATAGACTGTCAGTTTATTGCACCGGCTCATTAGGAAGCAAAATCAAAGAGCCACAAACTTTACATCCATCATCGTTAATCCGTGAAAACTGCTGACAGAAATTTCCTGGAAACTGAGCGCTGGTGAATGAGAATCAATAAAACCCACTAGAGATTAAAATAACAAGTAGCTGATACCTCCCACCATTACAATATGGATTATTTCTGCTCTACAAGCTTTAAAATGTCAATCTTCCTGTGACTGTTTATAATCATTTTATATCCAAACTTTTCAACGCTTCATTATCCAAGCTGTGAAAGAAAAGTAACAAACGTGTGTGGAGGAGAAGGAACGAAGAGGATAAAACAAAGTGAGCACACAGATGCTGCGATGGAATTCAAATAGAAATGATGGGTATACTTAATTGGAGAAATAACACTACAGCCTTTCTAAATCTAAACACTTGCTTAAGAAAAGAAGAAGCTTAGTGACACTTGACTCACACCTAATCATCGCTCACTTGCGCAGCCTTGTGTGCGCTCCTAAAAGAGCAGATCTCATCCGCCAAGGTCATCAGGATTTAAAATCCTCTTGGTGACGAACACAAAGGAAAGAATGAGCCTCTCTAACTACCAACTCCTGCCTTGAATCTTAATCTGTCCCTTTAGAGGACAGAGTTTTATTTATTTTCCCACTCGGATCAGAGAACAGAGTTACAGCAACTTTAGTGAATCCATTAAGATAAGTTATATTTTATGACTGCACGCATGAAGACGTTTACCTGACTGGAGTGGTAGAGATTGAGCCAGCGGTCAAGGTGGATGGCGTACCATCCTGGGACCAGACACCGATTCTGAAGGATCCGTAGTTTGACGGGAGCATCGCGGCCTGCAGCGATGACTTCATGGAAGGAGTATTTGAGAGCCACTGGGTCATCGTGGGCCCTTTGGTGCTGTGGACGAATAAAATAAAAAGAATCGTAAAATAAATCTGCACCTACTCCGGTTTAAAAGTTGCAGCCCCGCTGCTCGGACAGACCTGGTACCACGAGTACGCTCTGTCCGCCGGGTTGATGAGGATGGTGATGATCTTCGCTTTGGGGAGGAGAGCTGCCGCCCTCTGAGCAGCCACCTCAGAGTCAAAGTAGTTGGCACTCTTCTCAAAGTAGTAGTCTGAACTGGTGTTGGAGGGCAGAGGGAAGTAGTCCATATACCTGACACACAACAAACACGCACAACAAATGTTTATGCAGCCAGAGCTCATCAGGTTCACTTAATCAATGCAGAACGCTTTTCTGTTCCCAGTGTGGGTTAAAGCCCAGTTTCACAACAGCCTGGTTCTCTGCACACAAACAACAACACAATCTTGATTGCAAAGTCAAATTTGTGTGGCAGAACTTCTTGGTTGTAGCACATGAAGCTCTGCTTTGGTGCAACTTTAAATAAATTTAAACCACAGATACCTCAATAATATGGTTCCTTGACTTGCTTGTAGAACTAAATAATTTCAGGGTTTAAGAAAAATGTGAGTCTAAAGTGGCCTACCAGTCAATGCCTCGATGATAGTTGTGTCCGTTGAAGAACTGGATCTCCTCAAACGTCTCCTTGCTGGGGTAGTTGCTGGTCAGGTCAGGGTGCATCCCAAGGAACAAGAAGAGCGCTGTTGTTCCTGAGAACATGGGTCGTGATGATCAGCAAGACAAAGAGAAGAAGAATAAACCTAAGTGAGTTTTAGGGCAATTTTAAAAACAAAAACAGGCAGAAAAGAAAACAGTTAATGGTAAAAAAAAAAAAAATTATTCAACTCGGATTTTAAAAATAAATCAGTTCAACATCATTTATAAGATAAGATAGAACTTTATTGAACCTGCAGGAAATTGTTGTGCCAGAGTTTCAGTTTCAAATGAACACACACAACGAATCACACAAGATATATAAAAAAACAACAGAGAATATAAAAATACCAGCAATTAAGGTCTAAAACAGGTCAGGTGCAGACAGAAACATTCAAGTGTTTATTGTAGTGCAGGATTTATGGCACAACTTCTGCTTTAAATTATCAATACCCCCATCTGATCATTTCTGGCTCTGTCCAGCATGGGGAGGCAAAGCGCCATCTTACCTGTCTTCTGAGGCCCAATAACCAGCAGCTTGGGGAAGCGGTCACACGTTTTCTCTTTGGACCAGATGTCCTTGTGTCTTTTGTCCTCACAAGGATCCTGCAAGTCCACCCCACAAATGAAATACAGAAATAAACTTCTGTTCTGGCTGCGTTTGTCTAAATATTCTACTAAACAAGTAAACAACCAGAGGAAGAGGGAGGACAGGTGAGCTCAAAGCTTCAACAGGTGACAGTTTGCAAAAGGAAAGGCTCTGAGGAAAACAGAAAGTCAACGTTTGTTTGAAGAACTTGTGGTTCTGAGCCTGACCTGCCAGAGGGGCTCTCTCTCAGAGGGGAACAGGCTGAAGTATTTCTGGGCCAGCTGGATCGGAGGCAGGGTCTGCATCTTCAGGTTGGTCCACGACTTCACGAACATCACCAGGCTTTTGAAGGTGTACAGGCCGAGGCGGTCGTTCCCGTAGTTGGACAAATGGGTCATAAAAATACTGATCTGAGCAGAAAACAACAAGCCACAAAAGGAAATGTCAACTTTGGGAACTGGCGGAAAAACATTTTATTGAACAGTTTGTGTTTACTCTTGATTAGAACATTAGCTTAAACCGTTTGGACCACGTGTCCAACTCAAGGTCCGAGGGCCAAATATGGCCCTTGTTAACATCTTATCTGGCCCTCACTATTCTACTTTAAAAGCAAATTCTTACCACTTCCCAATTTATTTAAAAAAACGGAGCATGCTTTATTTATTGAAACCTCTGATGACGGTAAACCAACGTTGAAGTCAAGACAGAATTGTTAAATTGTTTCAGTAATCTTTGATTCTGATATGGAAAAAGCATCAGAACGTCAAATAAAACCAATGAAACTTATTGAGGAACCTGCAACCAAGAAAATACATCAAGTATCTGACTAGAGTTCATGTACTGACTGAAATTAACTCTTGGTTTGAAATGAGTTTTTAATTTTGGCCCCTTTTGTAACGGAGTGTGACACCCCTGAAAGAGACTAGCTACTCAAGCGAGAGTTTATCTTTTTATATCCAAATAAATTTTAAGCTAGTTTTCGACACAAAAAAATGACTAATAAATCAAGAAAACAAGTAGATTGCTCAATAATTCCTCCCTCAATAAAGGCACCTTCAAATTTTTTTCCTTTTTATACCGTATTTTTTGGACTATAGGGCGCACCGGATTATAAGGCGCAATATCAATGAACAGGTCTGTTTTCATATATAAGGCGCATTAAGCGAAACAAAACAGTCAGATAAGTCAAACTTTATTCAACTCATCACAATAACCAAATAAAATCAGTTTGAGGTCAGTAAGCACAAACAGAATTAATACATGAGGTGCACTGTGAATTTTTGAGAACATTAAAGGATATTATGTGCACCTTATAGTCCGAAAAATATGGTAACTATTCTACCTCTTTACCCTGGCAACCAAGTTAAAAGTCTATAAACTAATGATCATTTAGAGCAGTCATGTCAAACTGGTTCAAAACACCAAAGTCCATGCTCAATAATCCAGGTATAAAATCCAACAATGTTCAGTCAGGTCATCTGGACGGTTTCTTTTTTGTGCTGAGATATTTTGCCCTCCATCCGAAGGGCTTCATCAGGATTATACTATCTGGATTATTGAGGATGGACTTTGGTGTTTTGAACCAGTTTGACATGACTGATTTAGAGGTACAGTAGTCCCTCGCTTATTGCAGAGGATTCGTACCCTGAAGCCCCGTGATAAGTGAAAATCCACCAAGTACGATATCTATCTATCTATCTATCCATCTCTATATATAGATAGATAGATATAGATATCTATCTATCTATCTATCCATCTATCTGTCCATCTCTATATATAGATAGATAGATATCTATCTATCAATATCTATCAATATCAATCTATCAATATCAATCTATCAATATCAATATCTATCAATCTATCTATCAATATCTATCAATATCTATCTATCAATATCTATCTATCTATATCTATCAATCTATCTATCTATCAATCTATCTATATCTATCAATCTATCTATTTCTATCAATATCTATCAATATCTATCAATCTATCTATCTATATCTATATCTATCTATCTATAGATAGATAGATATATATAAAGGTGTTTTAAACCCTTCCAGCGCTCTTGCAATATTCTAAACAATGTTTTTAAACTCTAAACGCTCTAAAAGAGCACAGAATGTCATGATTTCCCTCTCTGTGCCTCCGCTGCTTTCAGCCATCTGTAAACTCTCTTGGCCACGCCCACTTCTCTGCTCTGCACAGTGAACAGTTGATCAGCTGCAGGAGGAAGTTAATCTTCCAGTATGGGCTGCACAAAGGTGCAGGAGGTGCTAAATAATTGAAAATAATTCATTTTAAACAAAAATTCCATGCCGGTCATGCGGCTCATCCATCAATCAGTCAATTGTGTATCATGTCCAGTCTTATTTTTAAAAACCGCAATAGAGCGAGTCTGCGAAAAACGAATAGCGAAGTAGTGAGGGACTACTGTAAACATAAAACGTCGGTTGCAGAGAAATATCAGATGCAATGAAACAGCTGAAACAAACATTACCACAGCTTTTGTTGTGAAAAGCCATTCAGTAATAGGAACAGTTATCTGCAGCCTCTGCAGAGATCACAATAGAGGTAAGCTTTTATGTAAAAGCAAACAAAACTCTGTTGACATACAAGAAAGCTGCAGCGTTATATTTGGGCTCCATTAGAAGAAGCTTTTAGGTTAATGCAAAAAGAGAAAGCGAGGCGCACACATCGCTGCGTGACTCACCATCGAGTCATTGTCCCCCGCCTTGTTTAAATTTCAATTTGTGCCATTAGCTAAATGAGACTCCAAGTATGCAAGACAAAAGCTGCGCTGTGCGGGGGGAGTAAGTGACTCACAGGGTTCAGCAGAACTGTGAGGAAGAGTTCCCCCCCATTGATGAGCTTGTCCAGTTCATTTGGACTGCCTGGGTAGTCTTTATAGAAGATGGTGTGTGTGAAGAGACCACACGTCTGTCTGGGCAATACCTGCAAGAAGAGCACACACACATTCAGTCAACAAAACTCAAAAAGACACACACAGAACATGCTCAGACAAACAGAACGTCCGCCCTCCGCTGAGAGCGGAGCGGAGCTGTCAGTCCTCCAGGCGGTTCCCCCACACATTGTTTCTTCACAATAATATTATTATTCTGCTCATCTAGCCAAAGCAAACCTCTTCTTTTCTCAGAGTCTATATGGAAATTCATGGAAATGCATGTACAGTTTGGAGTGTCTGGGGAGCTGAATATCAATCATCAGTAAGCAGTGAACGAGGTCCATTCAGCCCGCGGTATCTCAAGGACGAGACGAGAACTGAGACCACGCAGGCCCGCCGACCGAACGCCGGGACTACAAAGAGACCGGACCGAGGCGACGCCGCTTATCTGTGCTGAAGGTCAAGCTGCAGGAGAAACAGATACGAGTTTTTATTTGTAATCTTTCTAAACCTCCTGAATCGATCCAAACAAGCTTTGTTCAGAAGCAGTGACGGCCGTGAAGCTGAATAAAGTTTCTTTGCGTGTTGACATTTCAGTGATTGGTTCTGTGCAGTCACCTACTTCGCCGAGGCCAGGGTGTCCGTTTTTATTTTGTTTTGTTTTTTTCTGCTGAAGCCTGCTTGGCAGCAGAACGCAGACAGGTGTCTTGTGCTGGTTCCCTTGACTACATAATCATCTCATAGTCGATGGAATAAAGGGGTTCCCAACTCTGGTCCTTGAGGAACACCATTTGCATGTTTTAGTCGTTTCCTGCTAAGACACACCTGATTTTAATAAACACGTGATTAATAGGCTTCCACAGAATGAGAGGAAGTAATTAAATCACTGAATCAGGTGTGTTGGAGCAGGGAAACAACTAAAGCATGCAGGATGGTGTTCCTCAAGGAGCAGGGTTGGGAACCACTGGAAACAACAACAACCCTGCAGCACAGATGAGTGGGACCACTTTTTGTTTAAATTGAGTTCCTAAACATTTTACATTTAAAAGTCTAAACTCAAGTTCATACACTCTAAATTGTTTAGTCAATTTCTGATGTCCAAGCACAAATATTTCCTGTAAATGTGGCCCAAAGACCATTAAACTGTATATTTTGTATAACGTTTAAAGACTCTTGAAATCTTTCAAGAAGGTTTTTTGTTTGATGTAAAATTAAATTCTCCCTCATCATCAAGAGGAAACAGGCAAAAGAAAAGCACATCCAGCATGAAGTAATATGTAGGCTGACAAATTAAAAGCAAGCTGAAGAAAATCCAGTGGAGGTTGAGCTGGGTAGAGAAGGTGAAAAAATGTAGACAGAAAAAAAATAGCAGAGAAGGTGGATGGAACAGGTTAAAGGTAGAGAGAAAACAAGGCTACGGCCTAAAGATAAATGAAACTAGAGAAATCGCATTTCCTGTGAAAATGTAGTGTGTATACTTATTGCTGAAGGACTTGATGAAAAACAGCTGAGATTAGCTAAAAACATGCTGACATGTAGCTGACATGGAAGAACAGGCCTAAATTAACAGAAGAAAGAACACAGATTTGCTGAATTAGTATTAACAGGCAGAAATGAGCAAAAAATTAGAAAATTAGCTAAAAAAGCTGAAAATAACAAAAAAACCTGCTGAAAAGGCAGGGAAGAAAGCTTAAACAAACAGAAAGAGCTGAAATTAGCTAAAAAATGTGGAATTAGCTGAAAAAGCTAAGATTAGCATAAAACAGCTAAATAGTAGTTGAAATAGCAGAAAAAGCTGAAGCTAGCAGAAAAAAAAGCAGAAATGCGCAGAAAGATGTTAATTAGGGAATTAGAAATTACCATAAAAACTTGAGTTTATCTGAAAACAGCTGAGATTAGCAAAAAATGCTTAAAGGGTAGCTGAATATGTAGAACAAGCTTAAACTAGCAGAAGAAAGCAGAAAAAACATGTTTGCTCAATTAGGCTGAAAGAAGCAGAAATTAGCACAAAAAAGTGGAAATTATCTGAAAAAAGCTGAAATTAGCAACAAGAAATAAAATAAAAAACTGGTGAAAAGTAGCTGAAAAGGCATAAAGAAGCTTAAATTACCAGGAGATGGAGAGAGCACATTTTTGCTGAATTTGGCAGAAAAAAGTTAAAATGAGTGCCAAAAAAGTTGGTATTAGCTGAAAAGACTTAAATTAGCATAAACAGCTAAATAGTAGCTGAAATAGTAGAAAAAGCTGAAACTTGCAACAAAAAAAAAAAGTCTGAAAGGAGCAGAAAACGGCTGAAATTAGCTGAAAGTAGCTAGAAAAAAAAGTTTAAATTTGCACCAGGAAGCTGAAAGAAGCTGAACCAGAACAAAATGTGAAAGGAGCAGTAAAAGATTATAAACAGATCTAAAGATTTGAAGGATGTAAAATGAGCTCAATTCATTTTCTATGAGGAAAAAAATGGCAGAAAAGGCTAAATATTTCAATAAGCTAAAGATGCACCAATACCAAAAGTCATAGGATTGTCCTGAAAGAGCTGAACGTTTTGATTTATGGCTTGTTGAAATAGCACAAAAATTGTGGAACGAGAAAGATGCTGAACAACGTACAGAAGAAAAATGGATCACAACAGAGTGAATGCTTCATAAACATTCACACAATGAAAGCTTACACTGATGCCGCTGTGGATGAAGCCTCGCCTGAAGCGAGCGGGCTTTAGGTGCGGGTACTCCTCGGTGCTCGTCACCTTGATGCCCCACACCTTCTTCCAGGCGTCGTACAGCTGTATGTGTACGGGGTAAACCCCCGAGTGATGAGGAGCCACCGCGTAGCCCATGTTAGTGGGGATCCCATGCTCCTGGAGGTGAAAACACACACACAAAGGGGGGCAAGAAAAATGAGTGAGAAAGCATCAAAATACTGCATGATTCATCCCCGTCTGTCAGGTCCCTGGGTGTTAAAATCAGAACCCCTTATTTTGTCTAAAAGCAGCCGTGGAGCCCGTCACTCCTCAGCCGGACCTGCACCCCCTGAACAAGCACAAGAGGCTCGCAGAGAAAACAACGACGCGAGCAATCCAGATCAGTTTCATCTAAATGATGCACGCCTCAATGTTTATCAAGGCTGCAACAGTCACATTTACCCGCAGAGCTCTAAAGGTTGTGTAGAAGCCACAGAATCAGCCCCTCTTTCATATGATAACAGCTAACATAAGACGATGTGATGAACAACTGCACGTCCTCGTCTGACAGGACAGACAAGAAGAAGATGGCAGCAGTTACATCTGCGCAGCATTTGGAGCATCCATACAGTCATTTCTTAAGTACCAGTTTCTTAAAAAGGCACATTATGCTGTTTTTCTCCCTTTGTGTTGTTTAACGAATTTAATCTGGCCAAAGACTTCATGAAAAAGACGTTATTTTTCGTCGTAAACACCTGAAATACCTCATTAGCAGACTAGACTTTTAGTTTTCTACTCGATACAACTTTAAGACATTTACATAATTTCTGCTTTGTAGCTCATACAGCTTCACACAGAATAAGTAGCTGTTCTGCACGTTGCTATTATCCACCAGTCAGCTAGACTTTATGAGGACTTAAACCAAACAGAGGCAAAAACAGACAAAAGGTAAAAGGATACTTCCATATGTATGCAAATACGTGTAGATCTTTTTGTTACAAACACCTTTTAGTAAGCGTCCCTCAAAATAAGGAATTTATACAAAAGTGCAATATGACTTCCTTAATGTCTCTACAAGCATTTTTTGTTGCTTCTGGTTTGCATTAAAAGCCAATAAAGAGACGAGCTCAAAGATGAAATAAAATAAAACAGTGAAGCTTCTGCAGAAACTGTGTGGAAACACCATTAGAGCAGATGGAACATTTCATTAAAATGCCTCTACAAATTATAAGTTTTGAAGTATGTTACTTTTTTATTTTCGCGAGGGAGTAATAGAAGGCGGAAACGCACCGCGGAAAGCTGCTGTCAACCGTCTGCTAATCTCATACTCCTCAGCACCGACATTTATCTAGCTTCTATTTCTTTACTGTAGTACGAGGAGCTGGCTTAAAGCTGAACCTACGTTTAATTTACCAAAAAAAATACACATTTACTTTGCTACAACACAAACAGAACCAGTTTTCAGGCTAGTTCTGGTTGTTTGAAGTGGGGTTCTGTTGAAAGGTTATGAGCATTTAATATCCTACCTGCAGCAGATGGCTTTTGGAACCACCTCAGTTTGGAGAAATGGAGTTAATTTCTGGTCAGACTGAAGAGCTAACAGTTAGCTTGAGAGAAAATAGAATAACTGAAGCATTAAACTGGCATCAGAATAAAATTTTATTAATTAATTTATGACCTCAGAAATCCATGTTAGCTTTATTTTCTCTCAAGCTAACTGTTAGCTCTTCGGTGTGACCAGAAATCAACTCCATTTCTCCAAACTGAGGAGGCAGAAATATGATACTCCTGCCTGAAGCTGCCCAGGCTGCACAAAGTCCTACAGCTAGCTGCTGCTACTTACACTCACTATTAACCATTGAATTGCACGTAAATAGTCACGTAATGCAAAACGGACCAGCGTTCTGTTACTACAATTTAAAAATCTATAGTAATTTTAAGATGGCTGCAGTTCACTTTAATCTCTGACTTATTGATCGAGCTGTTAGCTCGCCAGTCTGGTCAGAAGTAAACTCGTTTTTCAAACATAGAAGCCATCTACCACAGGTAAGATATTCATTGCTCCTAAACCTTTCCACAGGGTCCCATTTCAAGAGATGTGAACGACCCTTTGAAAATATTATTAAAAAAAAAAAATCTTGTTAATTTTAGCGGCGTGTCCCTGTGATGGATTGGAGACCTGTCCAGGGTGCTCCCCACCTTTTGTACAGTAACTGCTGGATATGGGCACCAGTGTCCCCCCCAACCCAAAAAGGAAGAAGTGGGTAAAGCTGATGGATGGATGATTTGTTCCTAGATTATTTTTTTTAGAGAAATCCAGGCAGCTGAGCTAACCTAATACTGGTAATTTAAGTTACAGAATTTTATGCACTCCAATATTATTTGTTCCTATTTTTGGTATAAATATAAAATGATACAAAAAGATATGATACAGTAAGGAACCTAAAATTATTGTTTTAAATAAATGTTCTATTTGTTTGCAATGTCGTTTATTCTTTTCAGCTCGTCAGTTTCATCACTGAAACTAAATTTGTGACCATTTCAATAGAAAAATCGTTTCTGAATCAAAAAAACGATTTTGAATCGAATCGTGACACCAAAAATCTGAATCGAATCACCAGACACAGAGATTTGCACCCCTAGTAAAGATAATGGACGGATGTTAACATTAGTGTTAACGTTGCTCGTGGCTTTGTTCAGGCACGCTGTGAAAGTGACAGAGAGCCCATTGTTTGTGGTACTGCGCAGTAAAAGTGAAAAATCTCACTCAAGTCCTTAAAATGTCACAGATGTCTGACAACAACAGCATGTTGCATCCTTATAACGAGTCATATCAGGCTGCCAAAACACACGGTGACTGTGTGGAACGCACAAGCATCGGATGGAAGCAGCAAAATGTCACGTAAAACGCCTTTCCTGCCGTCAGCGTTAGTCACTTAAAAGCACGATTCTGTAACAGCGTGGTCACCTGAGGGAATGTGCACAACCACTGCTGCATCCTCACATAAAACTACAAGTCTGTAAATGTAGGCTTTCATTTCTCTCATAACAGCATGCTGAGCTGTTAAACACAACTTTGAAACAGGAAGCCGAAGCTTCGCTGGTTCTTGGCTGGTTCTTCGTGTACCTGCCCATTAATTGAACAACGTGTACCAGGATGAATGTTAAAACTAATTTTTTCCATGTTTAGTTGCTGTTTGCGCAAAACAAGGGCCAAAATGGACACAATGGGATAACAGAATATTTGCTTTATGTATAAACTAGGAAATAAACCAAACTAAATAATGAAACTGCCAGAAATGTTCTGCACGGAGATAAACAACATGGCTCAGATCAAAGCGCTGTCAACTCTGTGATGGGACCTTTGTCCCCACCATGACTCACCATGGCAAATTTCTTGTTGAGCAACATCTGCTCGGCCAGCACGGACTGGTTGTGGAATAAATGGGGCTGCATGTGGCTCCACATGTGAGGAAACCACCAGAAATCCTTCACGTGGGAAAGCAGCAGGTCGTCTCCCAGGTCCTCCTCATCAGAGCCTGAAACCGCCAGGGTGAGTGTGCAAGAGACAGATTGAAGAAAGACGGAAACAAAGTGGGCAGGGGGAAAGAAAGAAGGAAATTGAAAGAGATAAAAATGGAAAAAAACAAAAAAAGTTGGAAAGAGAAGGATAGAAATGGGACCAGTGAGGGGAAAAAAAGAGAGGAAACGAAAGTCAGCAAAGTTCAAATTCAAGAAAAAGGTGAGAAACAGTTGGGGCACGGCAGAAGATAAGAGCAGTAATTAACTTTGACATCTTAGAAGTGTAACCTTTTTTAAGTGTTCTTTTTTTCACGGACTGCATCTTACCAGCGTGAAAGAACTTCCCTGAGAAGCCCAGATTGAAGGTGAAGTTGGGCACATAGGTGCGCAGCTCCCTCTGCGTCTCCTGCAGGGCCTGGAGCAGTGGGAGGAAAGAAGAACGAGTCAACCGCTGATGGGCTCATACTGCTGCGCACGGGCCTCAATGAGGCGGCGTCAACACAGAGGCCCACATATATCTTTAATTTAGCACGTTTCTCTTGGTAAACATCCAGCACCCTCTCCCAGCTGCCTCGCTCCGCTCCTTCATTCCGTTTGATATTCTGCTTCTCTCTGATTCCTGTGTTTGTTTCATTTGATCTCAGTGCTGGATGAGACTCCCTGCTCGCACGCCGCCACCCGTCCTCATCGTCGTCGCCCCCTCACACCGTCTTGTCAGGGTGCGATCCGTTCCTAAAAGCTTGCCGTTGCGCTGAGGAGGCCTTGATGCCGCCACCAGAACTTTTTCTTACCCTCTCTGCCTCCGCACGCGAGGGGAGCCTTTTCTGCTCTGAGGGGACGAACGCACGGAGCTTTTCAACATTCTTTGTCTGCCGCCGAGCCCCTAAAATATTCATCGCTGTAGAGTTTCTGTGACAGAGCGAGCGGTCGGCCTGTCAGCTTTGAGCAGACTACTGGGACGAACGCATTGAAAAGGAAAAAGCGCAGCGAGAAGACGTCTCTGCGCGACTGGAAGAACGGCGCCACGTGAGGCCTTTTGCTCTTATTAGTGATCGGAGAAGCAGTCTTGTTCTATTCTAGTCTTTCCTTTGTAAACGTGCAGGAACATGCTCAAACTCACCTTCACATCGGGCACCTTCATGCGGGTGCCCTCCTTGCCCACAAATATATCATCTATATCCACGAGGATGTAGCGCTCCAGGGACAAAGAGAGCCTCTTCCCAGTCAGAAAGGCCACAGCGTCTACAAACACCAGCTTGTGCAGCCAGAAGTTCAAATTGTTGCCAAACAGGACCCTTTGGATGCCGTCATGCAGCCCCAGGTCCTGCACCACCGATGGGAGCATTGCAGCGTGCTGCCCTATCGACGCAACGCTCTCCGCCGATTGGGTCTTGGCCATCAACACGGGCTCGTACGTAGAGTGGTTAGACTGGAACACGGTCCAGTCGTCCCCGGGCAGTGGACCTGGCAGGGACTGGCCGGCTCGGGTGATGAAGAGAAGTGGGGACTTTGGGTTGACAGTGCAGTCCTTCAGACCCAAGTTGGAGTGAAGAAAGAGGGGGAAGCCTTTGAGCTGGGCACTGAGCAGACTGTTTTCATTGGCCTGTTCAACACAAACAGACAACACATTCATTACACAGCACACTGATAAGACTGAAATTTGTTGCATATCATTTCCTGATTTCTCTCGTCATGTGTGAAATAAGGAATGTCGGGCCTACTCAAACGTGAAGGCATGAGGGAGCTCCAACCTGCTTTGCTCAATCTGTTACGCTACAAGTTTAGAGTGAAAAAACAAAAACATCCTGCTGCTATGAGACTTGGGGTTCAGTAAAGACTCGGCAGTTTCCCCAACAAATCCAGTCATCGGAGATTCTTACAGTCCACCTCGGTTTTACACCTTTCTTTTTTTTTTTTTAAACACATAATTGCTGTTTTTCAAAAACAATTCCTTTGTTGAGTCTAAAAATGTCTGTTAATATACAACAGTTTTTAGAAAAAGCTTAATCCAAACGGAAATGCAGAAAACCACCCAAAACGCTGTGGTAACGCAATGCAAAAGCAAAAAGAACAGAAACTGTGTGGGCCTAAGACAAACAGGAACTTCTACTTCGAGTCACAACAAACTACAACAACGCATAGTTCAGGAACGTGTTGACTGGAAGTTGTGTCAGTCCAAACATGTGGACATGTTGGACACTTTTCAGGCCAAGGATCCAGCAAGAGGAGATATTCAAGCTGTTCACCAGACTCATTGTATTTATACACGTTGTTTTTTAACTATCCCTATGTAAAACTTCTTATTTATGCATATGTGATGTTTACTGTAGATCTTTTTTCTTTAGCATTAACAGAAACTGGTCCTTTTTGTCCCAAGATTGTTTTGTTTTATGAAAAGGGGGTCTTTAAAAAAAAATAAATACAAGGATGGTGTTGAAAGTTTTTTTTTTTAGAAAAAATCTGGAACCTGTTGGCAAAAATTATAATTTTGGGGCCATTAAAGCGCCTCTGTTCAAACAAGAAAAAGACAAAACATTGTTCCATTGTTGACTTTGACTGTGTTTGCCGGTGATCTCATCAAAAAGAATAAAAAATGTGTAGTAGTCCAACAAACAACAAAGTCCATGCTCAATAATCCAGGTAATAAATCCAAGATTTTTCAGTCAGGTCATCTGGACAGTTTCTTTTTTTAAGCTGAAACGTTTCGCCTTCGATCGAAGGCGAAAGATGATCTGACTGAAAAATCTTGGATTGTATACCTGGATTATTGAGCATGGACTTTGTTGTTTTCAACCAATTTGACAAGACTGTCAACAAGGAAGACGTCCGGCTATGAAGGAGGGGCATACCAAAGAGACCATCTTATCACAAGCAGAACTGGTTTGTTCCACTTTGGAGAAAGCTGTTGGGGGAAGAATCAGTTTTGTTGTATGTTTCCTTGACTGATGAAGCCTTCTGGATCGAAGGCGAAACGTTTCAGCACAAAAAAAGAAACTGTCCAGATGACCTAGTCCAACAAAGTTCAGTCAGGTCCTCTGGACGGTTTCTTTGTGTTGAAACGTTTCGTCTTTCATCCAAAAGACTTCATCAGTCCAGATGAGCTGACTGAACTTTGTTGGATTTTCTACCTAGATTATTGACCATGAACTTTGATGTTTTGAACCACTTTGACTATGGCTGCCTCAGAGGAGACGACGGGGGAGAGGGCAGACACCAGAAACCATTTTATCACCATCAACCTGTTTGGCCCACTATGTAGTGTGCTGCTTATGGGACAGTTAGTTGTGGTTCCTCAGGCTGATGAAGTCCTTTGGATGAAAGAAGAAACATTTCAACACAAAGAAACCATCCAGAGGACCTGACTTAACTTTGTTGGATTTTTTTTACCTGGATTGTTGAGCATGAACTTAAATGTGCAGTAGTCTTACTTACTGATGTTTATAATGTGACGATTAGTGCTGGGGTGTCCAACCCTGGTCCCTCCAGGACCACCATCCTGCGTGTTTTAGATGTTTCTCTGCACCAACACAGCTGATTTGAATGACTTGGAACGATTAACAGGCTTCTGCAGAACAATCAGGTGTGTTGGAGCAGGGAAACAAGTAAAACTTGCAGGATAGAGGCCCTCGAAGACCAGGATTGGACACCCCTGGAAAAATATGCGAAAATTTAATAAAAAAAAACAAACTGTGCAGCTTTTCTGTTGTCACTGAATACTGGCTTGATTCTTACACTGGCGATAGTCCCACTACAGAAAGTGGAAATGTGCTAATCACTGCTAAAATCAACCAGTTTCCTTTTAATGTTATTTTTCTTTCAGTATCACAGATAAAAACTGTAAAACATGTTATTTTTAATTTCCTACAAACAGGGTCCAATACATTTTTCATGTATAATTAAGTCTATTACTCACACATGAAATATACATTCAAGCTCTTTGTATAAAATTACATCCTACCATAAAAATCTTGATTGATTATAAAAAGAAGTCTGCAGTAGAAAATAGTGCGATCTTGTTTCCTACATTGAGTACAAACAAAGAAACTTTGTTTCAAATGATTTAAAATGGTAATAAGACGTCTCGAGATACAGAAGGTGTTCGGGTGTTTTAGTGTTACATAAAATGTACTGCAAGTCAAATAAAGAGAAAATTAAACTGCACTCTTTGTTTTATAGCTGGAATCTCTCAGACCATGAAGGTCAAGAGAATGCGCCTCTGCGGCATACATTTAAAATTATTCTGTAAAAGAATTAGAAAATGTAAAGAAGCAATAATGAGCATAATTTTAGACAGTTGGGAAGAAAAAAAAACTTATTTTAGGAAACAAATGTATTAAAGCACACCCTTACAGCTATTTAATTATAAACTGGCCTATGTGTCCCAAAGATAATTTACTACTGTTCAAAAACAGACTAGTAATTCTAGAAAAGTTGTAGCTTGTCAGGCAGTTTATGCTGACTCAGCTCTTGGACGTTACTATTAATCCAACGAATGAAATGATTTGTGAGGACGCTCCATTATGTTGTGTTTCAAACAGTCCCCAAAGCACAGACTGGTGTTACTGGGCCATTGGGATGCACATCTTTCCTTCTCTCCCAACAGGCAGTAAATCCCACCAGACTAACCTTCATCTGCACCACCCAACATATACACTGCACCATCCATGCCTACACGTCTCGTTCTATATTCTCTCTGCAGCTCAGATAGGGTGATTAAAACCATAAGACCTGAAAACTGGCCTTAGGCAGACTGAGGCCTCCAGGGAAAACTGTGAGAGAGGAGAGGCAGAATAAGAGATATCGAGTGAGAAAGAAGTGGAGGACAAAAAAAAAAACCCCTAGAAAAACTAGAGACAGCAGAAAAACCCCCACAAAAGGGAGTTAACAAACTGGGGAAGAAGAGTTTTAAGGAGGCCAGATTGAGGAACAAAAGAAGAAAACAGACATAAAGAGAACAGAAAAGAAACAAGTCAGTGCAAAGAAACTATGTGATATAAAACCATGTGATATAAAACCAGGCAGGTCATGCCAACTGTGTGAATCCCATCTCTTTAGAGATGGTGGAGCCAGATGGACAGGCCAGAAGGTGTGAGAGAGGGGAGGGAGGGAGACATGGGGAGGGCTGTGTTGTCCTAACCTTGAAGAAGCCAATGATGCCCACTCCGTACTCCACGCAGTATTTATCCAGCAGCTCTCGGTTCCAGGCGTCCAAGTTCACATACTTGAGGATGTTCTCGTAAATCACAAGCGTAAAACGCCCTCGCTCTTTGTCCGTCAGTGTAGGCATGTCCCCCTTCCCAGGAGAGATCTCGGTCCGATACTTGAAGCGGCCCGACTCCAAGATGGCCACGATCTCCTGCCCCAGTTGAGAATATTGGCTTTCCACAAACACCAGAACCACAGGATCTGTCCTGGTCCCTCCGAGATCCACCCCATTAGCCCCTGGGACACTTCGTATGGGTAACAACCGGGACGGAATGACCCTCGGGTAATCCAAGTCTGGGGGAAGTCCCTCGGACCCGGACATGCCCCCTCCTGACGGCTCGGGCTCCCGCTTAACGCCATAGAGGTAGTAGGAGAAGATGAAGACGCTGACGGTGCAGAAGATGAAGAGGAGGAGCAGGGAGGTCTGCAGGGGAAGGAGGCGGACCAGCCGGCGGAGGCGTGACACACATCCCAGCATCGTCTCACACCACACCGCTCCGCCCCACCGGCCCAGCAACACGCCAAGTGGACAGTCTCTCTCTGTGTGTGTGTATTTAAAAAAAACAAAACCACAAATAAATTTAAAAACTACTAAAATAAAATAAAAAAAACTGGAGCAGGAATCGCTCACGACAAACTAACTGTTCTCGTGAAGCTAAGCAGCATTAGCGTAGCAGCTGCAGCAGCCACCGAGGAAGGAAAAACGAGACGATGATGTTGGCGTTTCCTCATGTTGCAGCACCGCTTATGTCACCATGGCAAAAAAATGGGGGCCCTTGCAATGACGGTACACACTTGTGCCTGAGAGCAAAGGCTGGCGGGGCTAGTCAGTGGGGAACGAAGATGATGGACGACTCCATCACCTGTCCATCACGTAAATCTGTCAACTGGATCCAGGCTAGAACTTGTCCAACTTGTCTGACTGGAGAATAATCCCTGGAGGAAACTGAGGTCATCACAGCGGCATCACTCCTTCAGGATCAAATCTGGCAAAACAGAAAGAGGGAGTTATGTTCAAATTCAGCAGCATACCAGCGCCTATAGAAAAAACAACAACATCAAAATGCATTTATGTAGGATAAAAAGGTCACTTTAAAGTAGCGCTGAAATCACCTACTCAAAGCGAGAGCTGCCAATTTACCCCTACACATACACCTAACCTCTGCTCTGCACGCTAACTTTAACATTTGTTTAAAAAAAAATCCTTGCTTATGCAGCCTCCACACAATCAATAGGTGAAATATGAGTGACAAAAACAAACTAACTAACAAATAAACCTCCAGGGAGGTCAATTCCCCTTTCCGTCTCATGTGACTGCACACGTGAAGCCACCACCCATGGGTACCTTCCTTTTTTTTTTTAAACCTTCATAGCTCCGGGTCTAAAACACGAACTGATTGAACAGAGGCAATCCAAGAGCAGAGGCGTGGAAAACAGTGACAGACAGACCTGACAACAATAAAACACTCTTATCTTTGAGAAACATCCCTCAGCGCACTCCATATATATTTCTATAGTCTCTGCAGACCTAAAATCATATCACAGCATTTTAGTCTGTCTCCACCAAGCCAAGTGTGAAAGGACCAGGATGCAGCATGAGAATAGTGCAGCTAGGCACTTATAAAGACAGCTTTTCCCTATTTGGTTTCAGAAATTAGACTGAAATCCTCTGACCAATAAGCTGGAGAGGTACATTGTGCTTTGCTACATGCCATGTGCTACATTAGAGCCCGATCCTTTTCAAATCAAACATAGTAAACACCGACCACTAAACTCTTCTGCACTTTAACACCAACTGACATAACAGAAATCTAATAATACAGTTGAATGGTATCAGTTTTCAAGGTTCTTTATAGTCATTCGCATCACATGTTGTACATGAGGTGAAACAAAATTGTGTGAGCAAGGTCCCAGTTACGCCAAAATATAGCAAAAACATAAACTAGAAAAAAAGAAACAGTATACAAGGATCTACACTATGCTGTAATAGTAAGGTTTAACTAAAGAAACTGCATTTCCTGCTAAAATGCAGTGTGAGTGTAGAACTTGCTGGAAAAACAGCTGAAAATAGCTAAAAAAAAAAACATGTTGAAATGTAGCTGAAATGGAAGAACAAGCCTAAGTTAGCAGAAGAAAGCAGAAAGAACATATTTGCTGAATGTGGTTTAAATAAGCAGAAATGAGCACAAACCATAGTAAATTAGCTAAAAAGGCTGAAATCAGCAAAAAATAGATGAAAAGGCAAGAAGCTTAAATTACCAGATGAAAGTGGAGAGAGCACAGTTGTGCCCAATTACGTTTAAAGAAGCAGAAATGAGCACAAAAGTGGATATTATCTGAAAAACGCAGAAATTTGTAAAAAAATTAAAATAAAAAAACAGCAGAATAGTAGCTAAAAGGGCAGAAAGAAGCTTAAATTACCAGAATTAAGTGGAGAGAGCATGTTCTCTCTGTGCATGCGTGGGTTTTCTCCGGGTGCTCCGGTTTCCTCCCACAGACCAAAAACATGCATGTTAGGCTGATTGGTAACTCTAAATTGTCCCTAGGTGTGAGTGAGAGAGTGAATGGTTGTTTGTCTCGTTTGTCTTTATGTGGTCCTGTGATGGACTTGCGACCCGTCCAGGGTGTACCCCGCCCCTCGCACAGTGATTGCTGGACATGGGCACCAGCGACCCCCGTGACCCAAAATGGAATAAGCGGGTAAAGATAATGGATGGATGGATGGATGGATGGAAGTGGAGAGAGCACATTTTTGCTGAATTAGTCTGAAATAAGTTTAAACGAGTGCAAAAAATGTAGAATTGGCTGAAAAAGCTCAAATTAGCATAAAAACAGCAGAAACAGTTGAAACTCAGAAATAAGCTGAAAGGAGTGTAATAAACTGAAATTAGCAGAAAGTTAACAAAAAAAATGTAGTGAGCAGAATAAAGCAGAAAGGAGCACAAAATAACTGGGGGAAAAAAACAGCTGAAAGTAGCTGGATTTTTTTATTTTTTTTGCTATTTGCTCAAGGAAGCTGAAAGAAGCTGAACCAGAACAAAATGTGAAAGGAGCAGTAAAATGTTGTAAACACATCATATGAAGGATGAGCTCAATTCATTTCCTATGAGGAAAAAGTGTCAGAAAAGGCTAAATGTTAAAAAAGCTAAAGTTGCACCAATACCAAAAGTCACAGCACCCTTCTCCTGAAAGAGCTGAACGTTTTGATACATGACTTGTTGATAGAGCTCAAACATTGTGGAACGAGAACAATGCTGAAAAATGTATGAAAGAAAAATGGCTCACAATAGTGTGAATGCTTCATAAGCGTTCACACAACTAAATGTGAGCAAAATGAAAAAAATAAATATGACCAGAACATGTTCAGCTTAACAGAGTTCCAGAACGATAAAACCTTTGATGGCTCAAGTAATGATTCATGTAGACTCAGTGCAACGTGGGAAAGAAAATCATGAACACAAGTCTCTCTCTAATGTAATCAGAACCATCGTCACAGCGTTTCTTCTCTCCCCATTCACTCCCTCATCCTTCCAGCTAAGATTAGAAGAACGCCTTGAATCCCACTGCAAGAGCAGTGGCAGGAATCACACGTCTTCTTCTCTGAGTCGTGTCCAACTTCTCTTCCTCGCAGGGATGCAGAGGCAAATGTGAACTCAGGCAGTGAGAAAAAAAAAAAGCTGTGGGTGTTCAGAAAATGTATCGCTGCGGAGCAGACAAAAACCAACAGCTCCGGTCGCTTCGAGACACACACCCCACCCACTGCCCCACCGCCCCGGTCCCTTGTTTGTTCATTTCTGAGTGAGACGAGGTTTGTGCCATGGCATATCAAAGTATGATTAGACACAGGAAGTGACTCCTGCTAGAAACGCCAAGGCAGAAAGCAAGATGAGACTAACTTTAAACTAAAAGGTAAACACATGAGAAGAAAACAAAACTACATGTCGCTGCTTGAATGGTAATTACATATAATGGAGGGATGCACAATATTGGATTTTTGGCCGATATCCGATAACAATACCGATAATTTTCCCCCCTAGACCTACTTACAGAGACTACAATTCTCTGCTATGGAATTAAAATACTACATTATTCTACAAGGTCTTGGTCAATTTGGCCTGCTACAAAATGCCGATGCCAAAAAGGGGGCTGAAAATGATGCAACACTTCAACTTGTATTATGTTTAATGTCAAATTTATTCATGACATTTACTCTCTCCAACACAATGACAAAACTTGAACAGTGCATATTTGTAAATTTTCACAAATCTAAACTCAACAGCGTGCGTATATATATATATATATATATATATATATATATATATATATATATA
>NC_056501.1:22169598-22191324 GCF_014905685.2 Nematolebias whitei
ATATATATATATATATATATATATATATGAACAGCACCTTTTATATCGATGAGTTATTTTGATGGAATGGCCGATATTTAACTTTATTGCTAATATCAGACGATACGATACCGTGCCGATAAGTCAAGTCAACTTTATTTATAGAGCACATTTAAAACAGAACCTGTTATCAAAGTGCTTAACAACAACAACAACAACAACAACAACAACAACAACAACAACAACAACAACAACAACAATCAATGAGTAAATTAAAGAGAAAAAATATATATATACACACACACATATATATATACACAATACACTAATAATAATATAACGATAATATCGTGCATCCTGAATATTATGAACAGCTTTTAAATAAAGCATGTCATTATAATCGTACAGAAACACAAAATTAGATCAGAACGTTCCAAAAAATACAGTGGCAGACATTATATTCCTAAAATATAGAAACAAAAGTTCAAATCCTGCAACTTCCAAAGTCTACCATTACTCATCGTTTTGCAGATGCTTAGGTGGAAATAATTCATCTCACAACAGTTTTAAAAAAGCACCCTACATCTGATACATGCATTAATCAGTATTTGTATTATTAATTTGCAGTTCTGAAGAAACAGAAGCCAGATCAGACCAGACAAATATAGCTGTTTGCAACCGAACGGAGATCAATGTGCACGTCAGCAAATTCACCCCAGGAAGCATTTAAATGCACAAGCATCTTATTTTACTGCTGCTGTAATAGAAATGTGACACTAACAATCAATTGCCTCTACAAAATTAATTGCAAACTATAAAGGCAAAAGTGCAATTTAATCATCCAAGCCTCAAAGAACTGAAGACAAATGTTCGTTTTTAGCGCAAAAATAATCTGCTATATTTATTTTGTTGTTAACACGTCAACACTCGGTACATGTCACCTTGCAGTGGGACTCCATAAGCTCTGCTGTGGCTCCAACAACCCTACTGACACGACCTGGAAGCAGACTCCAAGATGGCAAGACGCACACAGAGATGAGGCTCACAGAGTCTCGCTTCTTTGCCAATTCACAGTGGAGTCGACTGCCTCCCGATGCTGACCTTCAGAAAGCGATGCAGGGAGGAGGGTGAGGGGTGTGAGAGATGGAGGCTGATGGCCTCAAGTGTGAAGCATCAGGCAGACTAAACAGAAAGTATACATTAGAACCCAGTGAGGATACCGGGTTGACCGAACAGAATAATGGCTAATAACTAATGGGTCTAAACTGTGTGCACTCTGTCTTGCATATAAAGCTTAGAAGAAGCAAACGTCTGCACTCTCCTTTCTTCAAAATAATTGATTCAAAAATGCAGAGGGGAGGAAGAAAAGAGAACATGAATATTTTATGTTTTTGCAGAAGCCAATGAGAGGCTGAGCCAGCAGACATATTGGTAAGGTCCAGTCAGGAGGTTTTTAGACAAGTCAGACTGCCAAAGAGGCCGAGTCTTAACTCATGCATAAAGAAGAAGCGGGTAGAGATTGAACATGTGTGTGCTAGCCACCCTTTTCATTCTCAGCAATGGAAGGAGCTCTGGCTGAATGTGAGCTACGTAATTGCACATGTGAACTAGAAATCTCCCTAAATAGAAGTGGCAGGCAGACCAGAGAGAGGAGGAAAATAACCACAGGATGAAAGGATTGAACAGAAAGAAGGACAACAGGAAAGGGTGGACAACGACAAATACTGAGCAAAAGGAAGAGAGGGGAAGAGAAAACTAATTTGTGCGGGAAATCAGGAATAAAATGACCCCTATGGGCGGCCATCAATCTGAAAGGTTGAAAACCTGAATTAAAATATTCTCATTATTTTATAGCAGCTGAGAAAATGAATCGGGGGCATAAACAATAGCAGGTGATGGACGAGAGGACACGCTAATGCTTTTTCCTCGGGGTGGGTGGTCACTCAAAACCTGCTCGCTCAACAGCATGGGAAGCGAGCCAGAACCATACTGCTAGATTAATGAGAGATGAAGAGGAGCAGGGAGACGGAGGCCGGTCCTCAGCTGTAACAACTCTCGGGATAAACAACGCTGCGGTTGGCCATATGTAGCCTCCTGCTCCCCACTTCAGCTCCCTCCCTCCTCTGCACTGCTGCACTTTGTTTAAAGTGTGAATAAGACTAAGTGGCCCTGGGATTTGTGAGGAGGGTCACTACATTAGCACCATCAGCCAGAGTCAGACTACCCGCAGGTGATCCCCTGGACAAATAAACTTTTAAAGGATAACTGGACCCTTGCAGCCCCTCAGGACCCAACAGTGCCTGCACCCCTCCTCCTCTACCCTTTCCTCCCCGTTCCAATCTGTCCCCTTGCTGCTGACTGACAGAAATAAACGATGACCCTCTGAGTTCTGCCGCCACAGGCCTTGGCAACCACACGTTCTCCATGGAAACGCTGGAGATGCATCGTGATCAGACGCATGGAAACTGTGCAGAGAGAAGGGCAGTAATCCATAGGACGCCCGTCAAAAGACTGCTGCCGATACCAGTTTCCCATCTGCGTCTTCATATTGACATAGATGCCCCAAAGTGGCTCTTCCACAAAAAAGACAAACCAAAGAGTCATTACTTCTTCTTCAGTTTTTGTTCAAACATTTAAATCTAAAACAAAACAAAAAAACGAGATAACGGGTTTACGTTGAATGCTAAAATGATTCAGTGGGGCATGGGTCAAGGTTAAACGAGGAACAAAGATGCAAATGTAATCCCTAATCTGTAATCCTGTCAATGTCGACACTGCAAACACTACCAAATGTGCTTATGCTGGCTCTCGCAGTGTGTACGATGCCTTGAAGGGATTATCAAATGAGATTCAATGGAGTGACTACGGAGCGGTTTCAACAGTATATCGAGAAAGAGGTTAAAAATCGCATCTATCTTCAGTCTCACTTCCGTTACCAGATGGCTGCTCATTTAGAAGCAAGGAATTTATTTATATTTTAGACGTGCCGACTGTCCATTGCTGCTAAATCACTCAGCTTTTATCAGAAGCAATACGTAGCAAAGCTAAAGCAAATTCTTGCATTTGCATTCAGCCTCCTACCCTTTCTTACTGGAGCATGAATTTTCATACTTCCTATGAAGGCGACATACAAGTACAAGAGGGATTTAGTTTGCTTTGAGGTTACATTTACAAGGCCACATTTTTCACTTCTTAAGCCAGCTTTGGCAATCACCAATACAAAATCAATCAAATTGAAATTTGAATTCCATTTTGTGCATCTATGGTGGCTGTCATGATTAAAGGCTTAGGCGGAGAAATAGCACGGAGAGAGGCGCCATGTCCTCACTCCCCGCTTCTGCCTCCCACCTCTCAGCCGATCTGAATGCACAAGCGAAGGGGCTACATTTCAGCTGCAAACATTTACAACGACACTTCCCTCTCAGTCTGTCTCATCAATTCATTTCATGCCACTGCATGAAGGACAGACAACTCGGGAGGGAAATGTTGTTTTGCCTTCTAATTCTCCAGAAAGTGACTTTCAGACAATTTGCTCAACCGAGCCATGTGGCTGAATTATCACATCATTTTTCTGCAGCCCAATTTACTGTCCACAAGACTGAGGCAATTTCATCGAGGAAGGAAGAAAAAAAAAAATCCTTTCTTCAGGTCGTACATGCCCCTCCAATTACATCTCAAGGCCCTACTTGAAAACTGCGATCCCAGCTCCGTCGTAATTGAAATGATTGCAATGTTATTCTTTGACACAATAATAGGACAAAGAGTGAAAGAATCATCTTCAAATACAGACAAGGAGAGCAATTTGTTCCTAATAGCAATAATGAACAGACGGGGAAGACAGCAGAAGTGCATTCAAAAGCAATTAGAGGCATTTCTTCGCACCACATCTGTATTGTAATTCCTGCAAAGGACAAAAAATAAATAATAAACGATCCAACCCTTAGACTTCCATTAAAAAGTTCATGTCAGAATTCATCAACATAGAAATTAACTTTCAGGAAAGATAACTCGAGAAGGCAAAGGCGTAATGGCATGACTGCACACTCATATTATGTGAGGATGATTAGGACCAAGATGAATAAAAACAGGGAGGGCAGAGCATAAAATATAAATGGCGCTGCGGAGTCATTTTAATCTCAGATAGGCTCCCAAACCTGCCGTGTTCTTTAAATCTCAAGCAGGAGGTATAGGAACAGAAGGATCTGAGAGCATTAGGAAGAGCAGAATGGATTACTTCGGTGTGGGGAAAGCAGCATGGCTGAGCTGCAGGAGTCATGGGAAATCTACATCTGGATAGAGACAGAATCAGGAAGTGTCACATGGGAGAGAAGTGGAGCGGCGAGGGAGAAGCCAACGACTTCATCGATAATCTCAATCAGTTCCACGTGCAAACACATACAGACACCTAACCTTAATACCCCTGCAGCTTACTAGCTAACAGTACATCTATTTATAGACACTCTGCGCCCCATTTACAGGCATGGGGACACTGGATATGAGCAAGCACAACGACGAGGGGGTGGGGATAAAACTCAAAACCTGAAACACTGTTGAGATGGACAGACATACCATTGTTGTGATGTCACAATCTAATTCATTTGATTTGGTGGAAACGTACAAATATGAAGTGATTCGTCCAAACAGACAGAAATTAATGACCTCGCTTTGGAGACTGAACGTAGCAGGTCAATGAGCAGCAGCCACAAGACGTGAGATCCTACAATGCAAGTCACTGAAATACATTGTAATTTAGCTATTAGGTTTATTTAAAAAAAAAATTTTTTAATAGTTTGACATGCATATGGGTGCCCTGCAGGGCTGAAATGACTGCAAATATAAATTTATAGGGCAGACCCCCAAACATATCCTTAAAAGACACGTGCACTTTAGGAAAAAGGGGATTTTAAAGGAGTTCAAGTTTAGTGACTTGAATAGGCAACATGCTGCAGAGAGGGAGGTGGTGGCAGTGGGAAGAAAGGGTTAGTCATTTATCATTTTTGTCAGTCTTCATGAAAAAAGGGAGGTGCAGGCATCACGAGGGGGTTGTGCTTTCATATAAATTGAGTGTAGGTGGAATCAATGTGGCGTCACTGGTGAAAGCAGGGAGGGGTCGGGGAGCCAGATCAATGCTGGTGGGAGTGACTGTTCCCAGTGTTTATCCAGTCATCTCAGGACACTACTGAAGGACGAGGGGAACGTGGTGGGCAGCGCCACGTCTCCGCTGGGACCGAGGGTTCACAATGAGTCCCCTCCTCAGACAGATAATAAACATCACTCAGAGGTGAAAGTCAAACTGGTTGTGGACGAAGCGTGGATGCGAAATGGGGTGGGCGTTTGGGTAGGGGGGTGGTTGGAGAGGAAGAGGAGACGGACAAAACAGGTGTGCCGATCAAACCAAACAGCAACAACGCACATGATGGCAGCGGATGAATAAAAGTAACTATTACAACCCCTGGGCATCCTGTGGCATGGACTGTGGTACACAAATAAACAATAAGGCTGTCTAATCTACTCAATCAGTCCGAGGGACAACAGCTGAGCTGAGGATGCAAAATGGATAAGTGCAATACCTGCTCATGAAATGATGATGAAGCTAGATTCAAGAGGAAATTCAGGTATTATCATACCCAAGGGAGCCCTTCCCCTCCTTTTCTCTTCCTCGCCTCCATCTTCCATCTCCTCTTCTTTTATGTCCAGATAAGAAACGGCCCACACTGATCTGTCTGTGATTCGTGCAGCAAATATTCATTCCCATGGGAATATCTCGGTGCAGCAGAAAAGCTGACACAAGAAATGATACTCAATTGTGCCGCCCATATTTTGCCTACAAGATCAAATAGATAGGAATTTTCCTCCTGCGTGAAGAGCACACTCATGATAATCAGCTAGCTTTATATAGCACAATGAACAACAGATAAATGGATGAAAGTGAAAATCTAAAGTGGGTTTTACACAAACAAGCGGCGCACCCTTGACACATACTCCCTACTGCAGGTAACTACAGCCACTAAAAACATGCAAAAACTTCCAAGTGCCTGGAAAAAAATCAGACTTGTGACTTGGCTATTGCAATAACACTAATTAAAATCTCTGTTGAAGGCCCAGTTTTGAATCCTTTTATAAATCCTGTGTGGGTTTTTTTTTTTTTTTTACTGAGCCTCGAGGAGCTTTTCTCCTCTCTCTCTCATGCTTACTGCAGCAGCTGCGATTTTTAAAACTGCAGGAAAGCTCTTCATTACTCATCTGTTAAACATTTGATAATCTGTATCCATGAATGGTATGTCAGTATAATTCTTGAGAAAATGGAAAAAAAAAACCCTCCTGATTCTTTTTTGTAGACACATGGACTGCTTAGCTTGCAGGAGTTGCTTTATTAGTTTTCGGTGATGACAAAGTGTTTAAGATGTAAATATCTGAATGATAATTATCTGGTTTGAAAGTAAAAAAAAAGAAAAAAAAAGAAATACAATTTTCTTACAATTTACAAATTTACAATTTTCTCTAAATTAACATTTGAAATACTGGAAGAAACACAAACTATACTTATCTCTACAGGAGATCTGATTACCTCTGCAGTGAATAGACCAAGAGTCCACAGGGATGCTCAACACACTGAAAATATAGGTTTGTTTTGCTAAAGTGGGAGTGTGAACAGTACTACGTACTTATGACGAGGGATGGGCATTATAAACAGAAACACTTAACATTTGATTAAATATTCAAACCCTTTTCATGATTTAAAACAGTTGCCCATTTCACGTTTTTGCTTTAATTGACCACATTGACACAATTGGGACTTGCGATCATTTGAAAAAAAATAAAATAAAAAGATAAGATTGCTGAAACGGGTTTTCCTTTACATATCAGTTACATTTTTAGCCAGAGAAAATGGTAATCACAGTAAATGAAGGGTAAAACAATACTTTGAAAGTTAAGAATGAATACTTTAACAGGCCGTGTCTGGCAGGTTTCCAATACACCAACACACTTCAACCAACCGAGTCCTCCAATGTTCCCTGAAATAAATGCAGTTCTGCTGAAGTTTTATTCTCATTTTTGCCGCTACTCTCAGAAATGCTGTACCTGTGCCCAAACAAGCTGCTTTCCTTTCCTCTGTGCTCATTCTGGACCAGAGTGTGAGGTATGCGTGGGTGTCACAGAGCTGACAGGTCTATCTGGGCTTTGTCTACTGTGCTGGCTATTCCCATTTCCCCTTTTGACTGCCGCCTCTACAGCTGCTGTGCATCAGACTGTGACACCACACACACACACAGACATGCACATATATCAGTTTACAGAAGGGGGTAGCCGTAGGCTGTGCACATGGTTTCACAGGGCTACATGCATGGCACATGTCTAAGAGTGCAATATGTTAAAACCAAAACAAGATGTATAAAAGTGTGCAGGAGAGAGATAATTTCTTGTATTTATATGGAAAAGTACATTTCCATGCATATTCAAGGTTGGAAAGCAGCCTGTGACAATTATGGATTAAATGCAACTGAGCAGAATTATATAAACACATCCTGCTTTGATGATGCATCTGCGCACTCACAGTCTGCATAAATGCCAACACGTTGTGCAAATGTGTGCATGAAGATCAGTCAAGGTTTTGTGTCTTTCTGCAACCCCTGGCAAAAATTATGGAATCATCTCCTTGGAGGATGTTCTTTCAATTGTATGGTTCTGTTAAAAATAAAAATTATATATATATATAGGAAAGGGAAGTCTGAGATGGTCATCACTGCATGCAACGGTGAACTTAGTTCTCTGCATTTAACCCATCACACGTGAGATACACCCAGGTGGAGCAGTGGGCAGCCATGTAAGCACCTGGGATGCAATTAGGGATTAGGCGTCTTGCTCAGAGACACCACGATATGTAGGAATGGCTGGGAGTCGAAACTGGGACTTTCTGGTCAAAGTCGGCTGCCTTACCTCTACCCCATCTCAGCCCCTATACATCTATATAAATATAGATATATAGAATATACAGATATAGATATACACAGATATAGTTAAAGTTCAAGTCAATTTTATTGTCGTTTCCATCACATGTGGTACATGAGGTGGAATGAAATTATGTACACAGGGTCCCAGTTACACACAAAAATAGCTAAATATAATGTATAAAAAGAAACAGTATACAAGGATAAAGATATACACTAAGATATACGCTAAACAAATGCCAAACGGTACGCTAAAAGATCTGATATACGCTAAACAATAATATTATAAAACAATACGGTGTAACAACAGTAGCCTGAATGAGTCTTTGGTGAGCAGATGGGTATGAATGAATACAGCAGCATGAGATAATCAGCAGATAGAAAGATATAGATAGGTATATCTAGATAGATATATACAGATAGATCTAGATAGATATATACATAGATAACCAGATAGATAAACAGATAGATATAAAAATAGAGAAATAGAGATAGATATAGATATATAAACATATACACACACACACACACACACACACATATATAAAGATACATAGAGATATATAGATATAGACGGACGGACGGACAGACAGACATCTCAGACATGCCAGAGAAGTTTTCATTTTTCTATATTTCATGCTTCTGGCATGAATAAACATAAAAACGGACATATAATTCATGTAGTCAGTCACAAGCATTTTTTTTTTTTTTTTACTAAGTAGAGGGAAAATATGGAATCGTGTAAAAACAAGCACCCGCTTCAGATTAGATCTACTAATTGGGCTTCAATAAAAAGGGAGTGCTAACACCTTAGAGAGCTGCTACACAAAGAGGATCGACTCAAATCATGGCTCCAACACCAGAGATGATGAATCAAAGGAGAGGAATATGAAACTTGTTCAAGAAGGTAAATCATCACAAAATGTTACCAAACATGTTGGACGTTCCCCGTCAGCTGTGTCTAAAATCTGGACCATACACAAACAAAGTGGGAAGGCTGTATAAAGGGGAAGCATACTGGTAGATCAAGAAAGACATCAAAAGGCCAGGATGGAAAAATCTGAAGGAAAATGTCTTGAAAACAGAAAATGAACAACAAAACAAATTAAAAACAAGTGGGCAGAAACTGGAGTCTGTGACCAAAGAAATAGACTAAACAATGAATGGGATTTACATCCAGTAAAGTTAAACAAAATCATTAACACCCAAACAGAAAAGAAAGGGATGACAGTCCAGATCTCAGTCCAGTTTGAATCGTTGGTGGAAACTGAAGAAAATGGCCAGTGAAAGGTTTCAACCTGCAAAGTTGATCTGACAAGTTGGAGCTAAAATGATTCAGAGTACCGTTTGTCATTAGTTAAAGAACTCAAGATGTTAAAAAGGCCAGCGGCCGTGCAACAACTACCAGGTACTAATAGCAGTGTTTTTCTCATGATTACACATTTTGTTCCTCTACTTGATCTAAAAAAGAAACAGACTCCTACAATAAAATGTCTTCCCATCTTTAATTGTTTCTTAATGCCAAAAGGTTGCAATTGTAAGAAATGATAGCTTTGTGGCATGGCTGTGATTTTTTTTCTTCACAAAATTAAACAATTGAAAGAACATCCTCAAGGAGTAGATATTCCATAATCATTTGCCAAGGGTTGTACTTGCCCATGAAAGAGAGTTAAAATTGTGAGTTAGCCTTGTAAAAGTCTAAAATCCATCTCCTCGCAGCCGTCCATACAGGGCTGAAGCTGCCAGAGTCAATGAAGTCAGACACACGCCGTCACCATAAACCGTATGTAACACATTTCTCATTTGATACGCCTCTCAGCCATTTGCTCTCGTGAGCACAAAACCAGCCATTTCCACTCTGCCACACACACACAATCCGTTTGCACAGGCGCACAGATTGGTGGCACTTTTTTTTCCTCCTTTCTTCTCTCGCCTCTGAATGCGCCAACAGGTGTGGTGACAAGTGGAGACAACGGCAAGAAAGCTGATCCAGTCCTGAAGACTCCACTCTTGCCAAGACAGCCCCTGTCCCACTGTCATTCTTCACCTCCTAAGGGGAAACTTCCAATCAAGTCGACAGATCAATACGCCCTGGCCTCAGGATAGAAGGCTTGAAAGCTAACTAGAAGCACTTAAGGAGAAGGGGATCTGTATTGATTACAAAGAGTTAATGAGGCCTTTTGTGCTGGCTATGCTTTTTGTACCCTTTTTAAAACTAGAAATGAATGGCTTGGTTAGTTAATTGATACGAACTAGTAACACAAATGCTGAGGACTTTAGGTACGATTTTCCTCAGGTTTAATGTTTTTATTTACCCATAGCCAAAATAAAGAGTAGATTAAGTAATGACAACTGCATTTCAGTCAGTGGGCAACACAGTACCACATTACAATAATGCAGAGAGTGAGGCTGACCGGAAAAGAACATACAGGTGTAGATTTTCCATTATCCATGTTAGTAATATTATTATAGGAGATGTTTTGCTTTCTAATTTTAAAATAAATTGTGTAGAATTTTAAAGATATAAGTTTATACTGAGCCCATTTTCTCAGGAAGTAAAAATCACCTACAAATAAACACAACCTTCCATCTCTCCGGTGGTTTGTGGTTAATCTGGTCAACATGTGAGAAGTTTTCATAACATGCATCAAGGTGAGAATTGGTGTGAAATTGTCTGTGAAGTAGACTCAACGCTTAACTGATGGAAACTGAGGCGCCCCTCTGCACTGGTTTTCCCCCAAATTAACTCCCAAACAGTTCTGCACAATTTAGACTGGGCAATAACATTATGTACACATGAAACTCAGCATTGTTCTGTTTGAAATGAGAAAGCTTCCCGGAAAAGAACTAGCCATCCATTCATTTTCTTTACCCGATTTACCCGCTTCTTCCTTTTCGGGTCGTGGGGGTCACTAGTGCTCATACCCAGCAGTCGCTGGGCGAGAGGTGGGAGACACCCTGGACAAGTCTCCAGTCCATCATAGGGACACAGAGACAAACAAAGATTCACTCTCTCACTCACCAAAGGACAATTTAGTTACCAGTCAGCCTAACATGCATGTTGTTGGTCTATGGGAGTACTGGAGTACCCAGAGAAAAGCCACGCATGCACAGACAGAACATGAATCGAATTCAAAATCTTACTTCTAACCTACAAAGTTCTCAACAACCTAGCTCCATCTTATATTACAGACCTTATTGTTCCATATTTTCCTAACAGAGCACTTTGCTCTCAGACTGCAGGTTTACTTGCAGTTCCTAGAGTTTCCAAAAGCAGAATGGGAGGAAGATCTTTCATTTATCAGGCTCCTCTTTTGTGGAACCAACTTCCAGTTTCTGCCCGTGAGGCTGACACATTGTCCAGTTTTAAGACTTTCCTTTTTGATAAATCCTATAGTTAGGGTTGGCTTGGGTTTCCAGAGCTATCCCTTAGTTATGCTGCTATAGGCTTAGGTTGTTTTCTCACCTGAAAGTCCAGTAGACTATGTTCGGTTGGGGACCAATATTCATGACATTTTGTTTACATTTGAGCTGTTGCGTTTGCATTCACACTGCACTGTGCAGTCGAGCCAACCTGTTGAACCAACCTGTTCCCCCACTCACCTGTGGGGGCGCTGCACCAAGAACTACTGAAAGAAACAACACAAAAACCTCTGAAGACACTTCTTCTTCTGGAAATAAAAACAAAAGCGAAGTGGCATCAAGTTTTAAGAGTTATATTTTGTCATTTTTCAAAAATGGACTAAGCATGAGCGGAAGATGAGGCAGAAGACCATGGAGAATATTGTTTTTCACACAAGGCAGCTGACGGCTCCATATGAGGTAAAATAAATGCGTGTCTGTTTGCCCTGCGCTGTACTGCACTTCTTGCTTGTGGAGCGGGGCCCGGTCTGATTGCATTCACACTGTACTCGAACTGTGCTGGAGTTTTCTTCTACCGGACCGAGACCTAGGTTTTAGCCCTTTTTGTTCCATGACAGAGTTCGATGGCGCGTTCACACCTCCCCAAACAAACCGGACTTCCTAGGCAAACGAGCTAGAGTTTGATTAAAGCGGACTAAACAGGGCTAGTGTGAATGCACCCTTAGACTGCTGGAGGACAAACTGACCACATTTCTTCACTCTGCTACTGTCTTTACTTACTGTGCTCAACCTGTTTTGTATTTGTACTTATTTTTTCTATCCTTAACATGTGTTTTTGTCTTTCAGGTACGCCTGCATCTACATCTGGACCTACCATTCTGTGTTCGTTTGTCTCTCCTTCCTGTCCTCTCAAACCAGTTGGTCAAAGCAGATGGCCGCTTGTCCTGAGCCTGGTTCTACTGGAGGTTTATTCCTTTTAAAAGAAAGTTTTTCCTTTCCTTTGTTGCCTTTGTGCTTGCTCAGGATGGGGGACTGTGACGAAGTGAAGATTCAACATGTCTGCTGGCCTCCTTAGATAAAGAACTTTACTAACTGGCTTTTTTATGCATGTGTTCCTGTAAAATGCCCTGAGACAACTTTGTTGTGATTTGGCGCTCCACCTAGAAAGGCCCCCGGCTGGGACTTGATCCGGCGACCTTCTCACAGACGACCTTCTCACTGACAGGCAACAGCTCTTCGATTACCAAGAGTAACACATAAGGCACATTATACGCCCCGGCCGTCAACAACAAACTATACAGCAATTTATAACAATGACCCGGACAAGCAAAGACCTTGTATAACCTTTCACCTTGATTTGTAACCTTGGAGCTAGGGTGATGAAAAGTGTACATGATGATCCATCTAGTGATGCTGCTTATGTGTATGAAGTTTTGTTAAATTATCTTGCAGATCAGAAGTTATGGACGGACGAAGAGTACACGATTAATACTTCTGCCTTCACAGGCATATAACAAAAAATAAAGTCTAGTTGCCACTGAGTAAACAATTCTGAGTAAAAAAAAAAAAAATAGACTTCTACTTATCATTGATTTAATCTTTTTTAGGACAACTGGGGGACATAAAGTCAAATAGTAAATGTTCCATTTGCTCTGTAAGTAAAAATACACAAGCACAAAGATCAGAATGCTGCAAGATCTCTGCTCCAATATCAATTTTTAACCATGCCCTTTTCTAACCCTTTAATTATACATCAATGATAGAATAACAAAGGCCAAGGATGTTCACTGCCTTCCTGCTTACAAAGGCGGTGACAGCAACACCAGACGGGGAAACTTTAGCCTTTAGGACAGGAGGAGTCAACAAGTCCTTCTGGTTGCTTCTTTGTGCTGCCGGTCGGTCTCCATCTTTGACACCATCTACCTAAACTGCTGTGTGATCAGAAATCAAAGGGTTAACTCAAATCCTGGCCTATAGCCTGGGCTTACATTATTCAACAGCTTGTTACAGCAGCCAGTTCCCTGATCTCACACTCGGGGAGACAGAGCTGGAAACTCCAGGGAGGAGAACACAGGGGACGAATAGCCGGATTAAGAAAAAGGGATGACAGAGAGACCAGGAGGCTAAAGAGACAAAAGATGGAATAGAATAAAAGGTGGACCTGAGGGACTGGGAAAAAAAATAAATAAAAAGGTGAGTTGGGGGTGGACCTTGTAGGATGAAAAGAGGTATTGAGAAAAAGAAAGGATGAGAATGTGGTGAAAGACAGAGCAAGCACAGGTGGACAGAATGGGCAGAAGAAGAGAGCTGCCCTTCAAAAAATCTGCCTGTTGAACGAGTCTTCCCTCTGGACATTTCTGAATACAAATGAGTAACCTGTGACCACACACAATGTGTTTTTCTTAGCTCCCCTTCTCTGAGTGAAGCAGCACATTTCCTAAAATATTTCTTACCCAGTCCTTCCAAAACACACAGGCAGAAAACGCCACAGTACATTAATCCTCATCTCAAAATACGTTCAAACACAGTGACAGTCTGTGCTTTACTGACAAAACTAATCCTATTTATGAATTTCATACTCCCCTTTTCCCAACTCAAATTTTGACAGATAAATATATTTTTTGTAGTGTGTTTAAACAGATAATATACATCTACTTGTTTTATTAGGCACTTCTGAAATGGTACGGTTACAAAGCAAAACAACAAAAGCAAAACAACATCCATCAGATGAGCACTGACAGCAACCATGTTTTGGGAGCGTCCTGTTTATAGTCCTAGACTTGTGCTGCTGCTCAGAGAGCGGCTCCTTTGTTCATTAATTGATTGGCCTCCCCTGCTGGGCCTCCGTAACTAGGTTACACAGATCCATAAAAAGAGCAGGATTGCTCCCCCCCCGATGAAATACGGAGGATAGAAGACTCCGGGACTGGAATCTGAGTGTTAATATAACTAATGGAGCGAGTACAGCAGTAACTTTATTGAAATCACCCTCATCTAATTAGAGTAAAGCAACTGATGAGAGCAGAGTGAGATGGGAGAAAAGGTTGGATCCCATTATGCGAGGGTGATGTCACGGTCACATCTGCAGAAAGCCTGAGGAGGCTGCGGAAAGGTGAGGTGACGGCGTGATGCTCACTGTCCTTCTGTCACACATCTCTTTCACAGACGTGCTGACAGGTAGCTGTAACATCCCATCACTTGGCTCACTGTTACGTCTATTTTCAGCACAAGAAGAGAAGCGGTTGCCAAAATTATGGCAGCAGTCCAAAAAGACCATACAGTTGGTCACGGAAACATTTGCTCTAAATGGGGATCGGGGCTTTCGGCTCCACGGTGTGTGATGAAACTACTGATTTTTTAGAAAGAACACAATGACCTCAAGATGCAAATTCAATGTACTGGATATGTTTTAATGCAAGAGCAGGAAAGGTAACCACGCTTCACTCATTCCCAAAGTGTTAGCAATTTGATTCCAAGGTTTGAATTTTCTAAGGCACCAAAGGAAACACACACACTGAAAGGAACTGATTTTAACTGTTGTAGATGCTTTCAGTTTTATTAAAAGTCTGATGTGCCAATTACAATTTTGTTAGAATGTAAATTCCGATTTAGAGGTGTAAATAGAAAGATAGTCTCTTTAGTTGATCAAAGTTGGGGTTGCAGTCCCATTATGGGTCAAGAAACACAGAGGAAGGAGTCTTGAGATGATCTCTAGTATTAAAATGAAAATGTAAAATTACAGTGCTGCTCTTCAGGGCTGCACATTATATCAAAAATTTATCATCGTTGTTAAGTCAGAAAGCGCAATATCAAGTACCATTTGTTTGTGTTCTGTTTTCTGTTAATTTCAATTCGATTCAGTTTATTTATATAGTGCAAAGTCACAACACAAGTCATCTCAGAGCACTGAACAGGAACATTCATATATAAAAATAATAAGTTAACACTATTTATCTGAGGAGCAGACTGCTTTGATTTTAACTTCATTCCATTAACTCTCATCTTGAACAAGCATGAAGGCGACGGTGGAAAGGAAAAAACTCCCTCATGAGGAAGAAACCTTTAGCAGAACCAGGATCAGGACAAGCAGCCATCTGCTTCAACCGGCTGGGTTTGAGAGGAACAGGAAGGAGGAACGGATATACAATGGCAGGTCGAGAATTATGTTAAGACAGAAACAATTAATTTTAAGAAATTAGGTCAATTTGTCCTCCAATAGTCCAAGACTATGGCAGCATAACAAGCCAACCCTAACTGTAATTAGGTCTACGAGCGCTACAACCTAAACAAGCAATTCTCCAACTTGGTCAAATAACTTAATCAAATAACTTGTGCAGCCAGTTGGTAGGTCCTACAACCTGAAGTTCTTCCAGCAAATAATTAGACTTGTTCCCAAACTGTTTCAGCTTTAGAACCATTAAATAAACTGAGTCACATCTGTGTTGCCCGCCTGCTAGCTTAACTCTACGTTGCTGCCAGTTTTTATCGACGGGGGTGGGGGGTGGAGTGTAGCATTTTTGCTAGTGTGCTTGTATTGCGCCTTGCATGGTTATGTTGATGCAGCAGGGCATCTCACTTGTGTAATGGTAGGGGAACACTGGAACATTTTTCTCCTGTTTGAGCCTCTCTCCATTGGCTCCCTGTCAAATTCAGAATAGAATAGAATTCAAAATCTTCATTCTAACCTACAAATCCCTCAACAACCTAGCTCTAGCTTATATTATAGATCTTATCGTTTCATATTTTTCTAACCAAGCATGTTGCTCTCAGACTGCAGGCTTACTTGCTGTTCCTAAAGTTTCCAAAAGCAGAATGGGAGGAAGATCTTTCAGTTATCAGGCTCCTCTCTTGTGGAACCAACTTCCAGTTTTTGTCTGTGAGGCTGACACATTGTCCAGTTTAAAAACTGGGCTTAAGACTTTCCTTTTGGATAAATCCTCTAGTTAAGGCATCGCTTGACATGCAACACATTTCTCACTTGTAGATTTTTGTTCAGTACTGTCTGAACAATAAAGAAGCATGTTGTAAGAAATGACAATTACAAGTAAATTGTGATGTGAAATGTATTTATTGGATCATAAAACCTTCTGTAAAAAAACAGAGACCATTATTTTTTGTCTGAAGACTTCTCTAATGCTGCAGATGCTGTGGTCACAGTATCCATCTTGCATCATCATAATAATCATGCGTTATGTATTGTCATCATTGTATGTTCCCATGCAATGGCGAAATTGGATCTCTGCATTAAACCCATCCACCTCAGGTGGTGCAGTGGGCGGCTATTGAGGGCACCCGGGGAGCAATTAAGGATAGGGTATCCTGCTCAGAGACACCACGAGATGTGCAATGACTGGGGACTGAACCTGGGGCTTTCGGGTCCCGAGTCAGCTGCCATGCCTCCACCACATCATATGTAGTCTTTATTGTCTGGGTATCAGTCATCAAGCTAAAAATTAGAGTCATGTTCAATCTTCAGCCAGTCAGCTGATCTCTAAAGATCTTAAAATATCAAAGTATTTTAATCAAAGAAACTATGAAAAAGCAGTAATTGTTAGATTACGTTCATACTACCGGTACTTTACAGCTTTTATAAATAAAACGGTTATTTATTTAAAAAAAAACAAAAAAAAAACTTATTTTATTGAAAGCATTAAGCTAACCATTAGCTAATAATTTTGAAAATGTGTGTAGAAACAATTTTTTTTTTAGTAAAAAACAATTCAAGTCTAGAGCCGAGACAGTCAAGAGGAAAAGAAGTGACATGCTCAAATAAACAGTGCAAAGAGGCTGACCTCAGACAAGCTGCCATAGCCAATAAAAATGTGACCACTAACCAATGTCTTTAAAAAAAAAAAAAAGCACAGAAGAGTTTAAATACAGGACCATTCAGGGAAGTTATGTTCTTTTCTTCCCAGTGAATTAAAATATATAAATTTCTCTATGTCTAAACTGGATCCTTTTAGCATTAATAAATTAATGCACAATAAAGCAAAACTGCCACAGCAAACAAAACCACCATAACCCAAATTTAGATTTAAAGAGGCATGTCTCGCCCAGCCCTATAACTCTTCCATACCAGAGACACGCTGAGTCTTTATTGGACCCAACAGCTGAAGCAATGCCGAGTCTAGCTTTACCCTGCAAACCACAGAGGATGCATGTTTCCATCATGCAGTTTATCCCCCAGGTGACAGGACTAGACTCCATCCACCAACTGAGCTGAGCCCAGGCAGTCAGGATGCCTCTATCAGACGAATGAGAATGGAAACTGCCTGTGCTGTTGGCCGTCAGTGGTGTGGATGTCGCTGGCAAGGAGTTGCATCATCTAAAATAAAATCTAACAAGCCCTACAGCAATATTTGAAAAATGAACTAAAGTATGACTCTGCAGAAAATGTTGCTGGCGTAGGACTTTCTGAACCCAAGTGGGGTGCGACAGCTCACAACACAATATTAATGTAATATTTGATCCACCCACCCTCAGGCGATGGGAGTCATAAGGCATTAAGAACGCCGACGAGGCTGAAGAGCCTGAGAGCGGCAAAGCGTTTGACCACTTCTAGCCAGAGACGACTCTCAGGTCACGTGAGGACAGCGGACCAGAGACGAGGTTAATGTGACCGTTACAGAGAGCCAGAGGCAAAAAGAAAAATGCACAAGATAGGACAGAAGATGATAAAGAAAGGCAATACATTTCACTTGTTTTCCAATTACCTGCTGTGCAGATTGAAATGAAAATGTAGCCCGCCCCTCCAGTAACAGCTCCTTTAATGCTGTTGTACTTAAACCCTTGACGGGGTAGACATCAAGAAAGATTTTCCTGACGACCTCAACAAAATCTGGTTGTCTTCAACCTTTACACTAACGAAGGCAAAAAAATCTCAAGAAAATTTTAATTTAATAAGTATATTGCACTACACACAAAGTTTACTATACACAAATGTTCTCAGGCAGCCATCTTGTGGACTGCTTGTAATTTCGAAGCTACTGCGTGGCAGACTCTTTCCGGAGCTGCTCGAGTGGAACTTCCTCTCCTTCTCATCCTCTTCCTCATCATCAAACAAGGAAAGCACACATTTGAGAGCTTTGTCTTGCATACGAGTATCTCAAAGGTATTCATTTTCAAGTAAAAAGGAGTATACGACCTTAGTAAAAGTACACAGTATAATGTTCTCGAATAAAGCGTTGAAGTTGTATGAAGAGTTTAACCTGCACCATTTAAAGACTACGGCATTCTGAAGGAAGAGAGGGGTTTTGCACAACTTTTCTCTAGTTCACTTTTAAATGTTTTCAATTGAGGGTTGTCAAATATATATTTAAAAATAAGGCACAGTGAGTACTTTGCAGAGTAAAAATTTACTTATTTTTTTGCCAGATTGACAGATTTCGCCCCTAAAATGACTACTCTATTCAAAGGGATCATATGTACAAGATTTCAGCTCATGAAGTCATTTAATACTATTTATTTTTCATATTTAATTATTTATTTAATTGCATTTATCACTATACAGTAATTCTAAATATAATCAAGTTTAGCTCATCCAAACAACCACAACACTTTATTGTTAAAACACCATGTAGAATTGAGTTTTGCACATATTTATGATAAACTGCACAAACCATGAACAAAGATATGCATCTTTGTTATAATCTGGGGCATATAAACATTTGTCTTTTAGCGTTCATATCATTTAATTATAAGAACTAAAGCAGCAGACGCAGCCCCTTCTCTCAACGTGAGCGACTCCATAAGGCTGAGCGCACACCCGCAGCGGTGCGCTCTCTCTGACCCAGTTTGACCATATGCACAAGTTGTACATGTCTGTACGATGATGAAGACACTCCGAACACATTACATTTAATAAAAAATTTGACTTTAGATATAAAAGTCCAGGAGAAGTTGCGGCCCCGGTGCAGCATGACGGGATGGGGGTGATGGTGCATGAGTTCTGGTATCTCCTCCAACTGCAGTTAATTGTGAACGTGCGAACTAGGCCTGTTGTGATAAACAATAAATCAATTAATCTCATGATTAATGAAAATTATCAACCTCATTTTCATGTTTCAGCTTTATCGTTTCTTCATCTCTCTCTCTTTCTACTGAAGACACTGGATGACAAAAAGCTCAACTCCAGTGCTCTTCACCGACCCCCCCCCCCCCCCCTTCTCTTTAAAATCTGTTTTAACCATCCAAAATTATGTTTTTGGATCGTTAAAAGCAGCTAAGCTGAGAAGCTAAGCTACAAGCTAAGCTAACAGGCCGACCTCGGGAATAAACCGTCTTGTCAAAGCTCCAAAATTCATGGTTGAAACCCATGCCTTTGTGTAAAAAGTTGTTTTTCTCTCGTTTACTGTTTTTTTTTATTTTTATTAAAAGCTTTGTGTGACAAATGCTATGCTAAAGAGCTCAAATCACCGAACGTACGCCATATCACCAAGTCAGCCCATATCACGTCAAAGGCCCTTCCTCACATTTTTCTTAAAGAGACATGCTGCGCAACTATCCATCCTTTGGTTCAAACTGTCTTATACTGCCATCAGGTGGTCAAAAAAGGTACTACACGCAAAACAAACATTTCTTCTAAAATTTGACAATTAATTATTGTTAAATTTCAAACAATATTATCGTTTATCGCGATAATTTCTGAGACAATTAATCGCCCAGCCAAATTTGTTATCGTGACAGGCCTAGTGCGAACACATGTTTAATAGATAGACGCTTAATAATTTATTATGTCATGACCTTCAGTTAGTGTAGCGTACTACTTTCCTTGGAAAATGGTCCAGGAAACACTGATTGGTGCTCGCCCTGTCCCAGACCAGCTCGTCTCAGCCGCCTGAGGAAGTAGAGTCTCTGATGAGCTTTCTTGATCAGGCTGGTGGTGTTGTTGCTCCAGCTGAGGTTGTCATTCAGGTGCACCCCCAAGTACTTGTAGCTGGAGACCACTTCCACTGCAGATCCTCCTATGTTCGAGGAGGAGGGTGTTTATTCCTTTTCTCCGAGATAGGAACACTGCGATCACCCACCATGAAGCAGACAGAACGACCCGCCCTGCTCGGCTCTGATTGGGTAAAACTGGCTCTGGTTCTCTTTATTTGTTGAAAGCAGCATCAGTTTAATCCCTATATCATCTTTAGAGTGGATGGCTTTAAAAAGGCTGAAAATTGTCCCCCTTTCATCTTTACAGATAACGGAAATCCGACGCAGCGACAGAGAACTTTAATCCATGTCAATTTAATTTTGTTGTCCACCAGACAACCTCGAGGTAAGATCTGGTTGTCTGAGATGAAAATAGGTTGTCTCGGACAAAAGGAAACCACTTGTGTCGACCCCTGCTTTACCATTAATTTACATGATTTTCCAGTCGCAAAGGTTGAAGCTCAGTTTTCAGTCAAATCTGAGGCTTCAAGCCCCCAAATCAATCAAACATGCACACAGATTTCTTTTTGTGGAGAATGACGTGGAAAAACTCAATTACTTTATAGTTGGGTCAGCTGTGAGTTTAACTTCAAAAGACTTTCAGTTCTGACTCTTCGAACTGGTAATTTGTTGAGAAGGGTACGTGTCAAGTCGTAATGAATGTTGAAGTTTTGTGTTTGCTTTCAGAAAGTGGATGGTGTGATTAAGTGATAAGACATTCAAAACACGGACAACACAGACTGGAACCTGAAATAACTTTCAGAATCTTCAAAGTCCATGCTCAATAAGCGAGGTAAAAAAATCCAACAACGTTAAGTCAGGTTCTCTGGACGGTTTCTTTTTGTTGAAATGGTTCGTCTTTCATCCAAAAGACTTACTTCATCAGTCCGAGGAGCCACAACAAACTCAGTCTTTAAAGCACCTTCACATAGTGGGCCGACCAGTTTGATGGTGCTCAGATGGTTTCTGGAGTCCGCCCTCTCCCCCATCAACTCGTCTGAGGCATCCAGACGTTCAAAGTGGTTGACCCACCATGTGAAGGTGCTTTTAAGACCGAGTCTGTTGTGGCTCCTCGGACTGATGAAGTCCTTTGGATGAAAGATTAAATGTTTCAACAATTAAAAAAAAAAACATTCAGAGGACCTGACTTAACTTTGTTGGATTTTTTACCTGGATTATTGAGCATGAACTTTGATGATTTGAACCCCTTTGGCCATGGCTGCCTTAAATAGTTGACGGGGGAGAGGGTGGACTTCAGAAACCATCTTATCACCATCAAACTGGTTGACTCACTATGTGAGTGCAGTGTTTCCCTAGATCAGTTCCCTTGGCGGGGCGCTCGTAATATTTTTTAATCAACAGTGTGGGGTGGGGGATGTCACATCTGTGTTTAGCACGATGATGCTGCCGGTAATAGTCGACAGGGGTGGGCGGGAGTTGTATGTCGATAGCATTTTTGCTTTCAAGTTTATATTGCGCCCTGCCAAGGGAACTGATCTAGGGAAACACTGCACTC
>NC_056501.1:22191424-22223992 GCF_014905685.2 Nematolebias whitei
GGGGGGGGGGGGGGTTGTATTCTGTTGACTGTACAATGGTAGGGGAAACACTGGAGTGTGCTACTCATGGGACTGAGTTTGTTGTGTTTCCTCGGACTGATGAAGTCCTTTGGATGAAAGACAAAACGTTTCAACAAAAAGAAACCGACGTCCAGAGGACCTGACAACTTTGTTGAACTTTCAGAATCCATTTTTCAATCAATAAAAAAACCTCCATCAAGAAGGAAGTATGTTATTTGCAGTATTTCTCTTTTATTTTGTTTGATAGATGCCGCTTCACCCTCCAAGCATAAAATCAGACAAGTCTCATTAGCCTCCATTGTATCCCTGAATGAGTTCGCCAGCTCCTCTAACTGGGAAGATTTGCCATCACAACACTAATTTCACCCTCTACATCAACACAATTAGGCGACGAGTGAAATGTGATGCATGTCATCACATCTCCAGAGCTTCATTAGGGCACGCAAAAAGACAAGACGTTGACAGACGGGCTGCTGCGTCTGCAGGTTTGAGAGGCACTTGAGCAGGTGTACTTAGCAACCCTGTCACTATGGGACCAAAGCAGAGCTTGTTCTAGATAATGCACTCTGACTGGGTTTATTGTTGCTCGCAGAGGTTATAAAAAGAGCTCAAAGGCCACTTTACATTAAACACAGACTCTGTCGTTTTCACTTAGTTTACTGTTGACTGGAGTTTGGTGGTAAAAAGATGTCTACTCAAAGTTAAAACCTACTCAACCTACTCAAAGTTGGTTCAAAACATTATGACAAAATTTAAATACTAGTAAGGTCGGTAAAGTCCTTCCAAAAAACGAGGCCAAAAATCAAGTGAGTCGGGAAAGAGAAGCATCAACACCGTCTGACACGGCGCCTGCTGAGGAAAATCTATTGTTTCAAATCGCTCCCAGATGTTCACTGCTGTTACATAATCTGACCACAGTTTGTCATTCTATTAATCTTTAGGCTTCCTACTGTTGTCATCTGCCAAGCCGCCGCCCAATGCATCTCAGCAAACAAGTGATCTTCAGGAATGTTTGGGAGACTTTTTATTTTCTCCTGTTTCATGGGAAATGTAACTTCCAGTAACAGCAGCATGTAATTTTATGCAAAGGACAACTTTCTGTAAACAAAAAATAATAATTAATTTTAAAAATCCCTACAGTCCTAAGGTTGTTTATGCCAAGAAAATGTGTTTTTATTATTCACAGAAAGAATTCTAGAGTATTTGTCATTTCATGGCAGGTTAATTACACATGAGGCTTGGAAACCAAAAATGATTTATTTAACATTAAAATAAGCTGTACTAATGATGCCAAAATGTCCTCTTCCATCATTAAAACTTTAAACACTGAACTGAAACTTCAAACAATTCACTAACTACAAAGAAACACGAACTACACTTAAAACAGCAACTCAGTCTAATTAACCCACATCTACATTAATCCATCAAAATCAAGTGTGCATTATAAGGTGTAAATGAAAAACATTTGAAAAAACAAAAACAACAAAATCACAACATTTGAAAAAACGGAATTACGTTTGAAAAAACTGAATTACATTTAGCCAAACAGGAAGTTTTTTTTTTATTATATTTACTTTATTAACAGCATAAAACCGAACAACAGAACAATATACAGTACACACACGTGGCTTAGTGTAATTCCTTTTTTTCCAAATGTCATTCCATTTTTTTCAAATGTAATTCATTTTTATTTAAATGTGATTCAGTTTTTTTCATTTTCTAATGTGATTTGGGCCACTTCCGCTTTGGCTTAATGTAATTCTGTTTTTCCAAATGTCATTCTGTTTTTTTCAAATGTGAGGGTTTTTTTTTTTTCAAATGTAATTCAGTTTTTTCTAATGTGATTCCATTTTTTTCAAATGTAATTCCATTTTTTTAATGCGATTCCATTTTTTTTCAAATGTAATTCTGTTTTTTCTAATGTGATTCTGTTTTTCAAATGTTGTTTATTTACACCTCAGGGCCACCGTAGAATACCACAAAAATACGATATGATTACAATTCATTTCAGTTTCCAGAAAGTGCTCCCTTTAGTTTCTTGTATTTGTAGCTTTACTTGTTTCATGCAGAAGAATGTGACTTTTACAGTGGGAAGCAGAACTGTGACAAAAAAGTGTAATCAGTTAAAACTTATTTTGTAATGATCGACTAAAATTATAGTGAAGCACCAACTTAATTTAAGATAAATTGGAGCTTCAGTATACTGTAGTTGTCTAGCAAGCACTAGAACTTTACTACATGTTACACCAGCCAATTATGGTGATGGCTGTGACAAGTTCTGGGATACTCAAAGAAAAAAAAAACAATAAAAAATTATAAACAATACATTGAAGTATTTAATACAGCAAAACTGCCAATGATGTACTTGGATTTTAACACTAGTTGCCACCCCTCCCCCACTGACTAGCTTGCTGTCCATCTGGCTACTACTATTGTGTGACTCCTACCAGTGTGCAAAATAACGTCTAAATAAATTACCAACGATAAGGAAGACTGCACTAATGCTTGCACAAAAGACAAACTAGAACGTGTAGGAGGATTTGAATCAAAGCAAGACATGAGTCATTTGTCAAAAAAAAAAAAAAAACAGAAATTGGAGAATAAACAAAAAGAGTTTTTCCTTTAAATGTTGGTAGAAATTAAACCAATTATGACAACGTATTTGATAAAGTTCTGCTTTTTCACAGGCAGTTTGTTTTGTAATATTCATACTAGGGAAGTAGAGATTTTTTATTTAAATGTATTTTATTCTAGGAGTGATGAGCTTCTTAAATAATCTGAGCCTGCTGTTTGAGAACATGTGCCTCTTTTGTCCAACATTATCACATACTCCCCACTAAACAAGCTGATATTATTTTATAAATAAGGATAATGTGGAACAGTGAGTCTACTTATAAGAATGTTAACTGATAACAGGGAGATAGCCAACAACAACAAAAACTAGTCTTAGCTTTTCACACTGGAGTTACATTTAACTCTGAAAAATATATTTCAACAGCTTCAAGAGTTCAAGTTTATCTTGAGCTAAGGAGGGGCAAAGGTCAACTCCAAGAGCATCTGATAAAATTCTGAGAAGTCATTAGAAAAGCACATTTAGATTGATTTTAACAGGAATATACTGGTAATCTAAAGGTCAAAATCTGCTGTATCTGTTATTTCCAATTTAATGTTCTTATCCTAAGCGAAGAACGAAATAGTACTTCCTTAAAATATAAATAAATACTAGCAACACAAGTCCAATCTTATGATCGACTTCTGCCACCTTCTTTAAATTTGTTCTGAGCACTGGCACTCAGGAAAAAGCTACGGACACGAACAGCAAGGCAGAGATATGATCAGATATGCTGTCGACAGACAGAGAACCCAGCAGAGATTTACAGCTTTCTGGAAACATCTGCAGGCTCATGGAGGATTGTCAGGCAAGAAGGATAAACATGCTTACAAGCATCTCAAACCCACATAACCAGGCCTGTCAATCGCATAAATGAAGGTAGTGGCTCCATTTCATTTACGGATCAAAGAAGGCCACGCAATGAATGATGAGTGCACCGAGCAGCTATGCCATGTGAGCACAAAAAAGAAAATTAAAGTGAAATTTGTAAAGACCAAATGAGGCATGAAAGGCCCACAATAACAACTACAACAAATGTGCAGCTAATTGAAATGTTTAGTTCAAAGCCCTGCTTTAGTGATAACTTGAGCAGCAAGTTAAAAAAAGGCAACAGAAGAACAGAGAGATGAGATGTGCCATTGAACAGACGCAAACAAAGTGGAGCGGAGCTGAGAAGAAGACATGCAAATGGGAAAACAAGAGAGATGGAACAGAGAAAAATCCAACAAAAGACAACAGAACGGAGTCGGAACACAGTAGTTCCGAGCACAACGCACCAGAACAGGCAGTAATTGTGTTGTGCGGGACTGACCCCAGCGCATCCCAGCAGGCACTGCATGATGAATGGGCCTGGCATGACTACATCCCTCCTCATCCTAACATACTCCTTTCTTTTCCTCTCCTCTCTCTGTCGCCACTAGTAGCCCTCCTTCTGTCCCTCCTCCACCCCCCCCCTCCCCAAAAACAAAAACACGCTCTATTCAGCTGCTGCCATCCCACAAGATTAATTTGCATTCAGGGCACTTAGTCCTCGTATTGTGCTCTGACACAATGACATATTACAGTGCACGGCACACCTATTAAACATATAGTCTAGCTTGAGGAGCAATGCCTTTTCTGCAAAATGTTATGATGGAGTACAAATGCGGAGAGGGAGAAGCATGTGGGTACGACTTGATTGGTTAAGAACACAGAAAGTCTGACACCCGAGTCGCAGCAGAATCATTACAGGAACAGTTAGATAACCTCGATTAATGATTCACTAGAGCCAAACTAATAAAGTGGGTCAGACTGTGTTGGCAGTGGTAGCAAGAGCAGAGAGACCTTCAGGTTAGGCTGTGCGTGAAGAGGCAGTGAGATAGATGGTAAAGGGAAAATTAAATAGAGAGAGAATAAAGCTGTAGAAGTGTTGGTGTAACGCCACGGAAAACCCAGAGGAAAGAGATAGTAACGTATGGAAAATACGCGTGGGAAATGGGCTTTTTCCTCCAGGTTTCCAGATACCCATTCTCCGTCTGCGGTTCTGTCGTACCCAAGTCCGCAGGGAACGGGAGAGAAAAAAATAGGGAGACCAAATTTAATTTGCTACACTGTCTCTAGCCATCATCCACTATGCCTGGAGGCAAAAGAAATGGATTCTGAAATTGTTTAAGCCGAGTGAAATAAAGAAATAAAAACAGGGCGGACAGCAGAAGACGTTGGAGACAATGGCACAGAAGGCGGCCGAGAGAAATGAGAGCAGAGTTTGTAAGGGGGGGGTGGGGGGGAGAAGAGGGGTGAGAGGTTGTTATGTAGGGCAGATATTAACTGTGGTTATCATAAACCAGCTCTGAGGATGGGCCATCTGGAGAGGCCATGGGGTTACTCAAACAATCAGATCAGAGTGGTGGATCATAGCCACTGCTGACAACGGCTAAAACTTGGAAGTAGCTGAAGGGTTAACAATCCTTTACTTCACCCTGTTACACCCCCACAGGAGGAACAGTGGAGGTGGTGGTGTGTGCCTTCTTCAAACCCCAAAGCGCACCTCTGGGCTATTACTCTACAAAGAGGAGCTTAGTGGATGGACGTGAGCGCAGAAGAGGCGAGGGTGTGGATGATGGAGACAGGGGAGGCTGTGGATTATGGTCGAGTCACATTACTCCCCTCCAGCTCTTCTTTACCTGTCACATAAGCACTTTGAGGACTAAACGGTAAAGCCACAGCCAGGCTACTTCAAATGGCTGCGTTGCAAGGGCAGATCGGCGGCAATACAGAAGAAAGGCTATGAAGAAAGAGCAACTGAAAAGAAGCATCGCCAGGCTTGTTTAATGTATACACTGTATTGTGTGGTTCATTGTGAGTTTTCCTTCTGAATCAACTTCAGTCCCACAGCTGAAGAAAAATAAAAAGAGCTACACCCTGGCCCATTCAGAGCCAACGAGCTCTGGTTAAGCTGCAGCAGAGAGTCGGGAGCCATTGCCAAGAGAAAACAAACACAGACATTTGTGAAGGCACACACAGCTCGGTGCTCGGCCCAGACACCTGTGTTCCACTCACCACATATCTCCGGCCACTTAACACTTCACAGAAGGGTGGGTAGGGTGCTGTTTGTGTTTGCAGCCTTGCACAGCCTACCAACGTTCCTTTAGTTCAGCTTTCCACGGCCTCCGAGCTGCTCTGTAAAGACCAAATGTTTGCCACAGTTGGAGGTTCGGCTGGGAGCAGCCAGCCATCACGCCTCCCGACTGTCGCAACGGACCCTACACGAAGATGCACAAAAACCTGGCAAAGCAACGCTCATTCATCCTGCTGTCGTTCAGTCTCCAGCCTTCCTTCTGTCGAGGTGCCTCAGCTGTGGCGGCACTGACCTCCAGGTTGCCAGCACCTGTCCTGCACAGACAGGAACAAGCACTAAATAAACAGTGGCACACACAAGCACTTCCCTGCCACCCAGGATGGATGAGACAGCAGGATAGGTGGACGCAGCGCTGCTGAGGGTCACTGAAGGGGTGTGATTGAAGTTACCAGAACCTCAAACAGGGTTTCACACAATTCTTTCCACCTCAACAATTCAAACTAGAGAGGAGGCGTCACCAACTAAAGTTCCTTTATCCATAAAATGTACGAATCTGAAATGTCTCATAGTTGTGACCCAGAATAGTGCGGTCATTTTGAAGTGATATCACTTGTATCAATAGTTAAGAGGTAAGAGTCCAAGCTAATGGCTTGCCAAATGAGGGACAGTTTTTTTTTTTATAGTTTGAGGCTTATAAAACAACTCTTAAAAACAACATACCAGTATGAAAGATTATCCAATATTAAACCTTTTCAAAAATCACTTCAAAATTAGCTTGTTTTAATGTCCATTTGAGTCCCACAATGGTTTATTTGCAGTGACAAACCGAACATTAAATGATTTGCTGTGCTGTGGCTGTTTGGTGATTTGGTTCAAAGATTCAGACAAGGAAAAAAATAATAATAGCGACACTGGGAACCAGATGCTGTTAAATTTGACTCAGTCGTGGTGGCAGAGAGACGCTTTGACCCACTGTGCTCTCATACATCAAGCAGAGAAGGAGTAGAGCTAGCCAGACATGGTTTTAATGTGACACTGTTGTCTTACTGGAAAACAGCCTCCGTCATCGCACACTAACAAAGAAACACTGAAACCTCTGCCTGACCTTGTGTAGGTGTTTGTAACTCGCCTTCTTTAGAGTATCACTGCTCATCATGACAGCACGCAAACAAACCCTGCCAGCTAAACATGAAGCCATGGTTTCTGCACAGTATCAGGTCACAGGCCGGATCGTGTGTAATCCTCAGAAACAAGAGCCAAACAACAGGAGCAAAGATCACCACAAATAATGAGACTGAATACATTCTGACTTTGATCGGTACGCCCAACTAAAGGTTAAAAAAAAAATACAGAAGCTTTAAAACCTCTGATGACCCTTTCATTTAAACATCGTAGAGGAGATTTTTCTTACCATATTTAAAGTATAGTAAAGTAACGTAAATATTAAAAGGTGCTGTTTTGCGTTTAGATAAGAGATTTCAAAGTGCGATATTCAGTTCAACACTTTTTTTTTTTTCCGGCTGCTCCCTTCTTCAGGAACTAACTTAGACGAAGACTTGGCAATGGTTTTTACGCCGGATGTCCTTCCTGACGCAACCACAGACCACCGAGCTACCACAGCCCTCTGTGTGGAACAGAGAGCTATCTATGGCGCCCAGGGGAGCAGATGGTGGGGGTTAAGGGCCTTGCTCAAGGGCACAAAGTGGAGGAAATGAGGGTGGAGGCAGGTGTGAGTGTTTCACCTTTTCCACCCACATTTAGATGTTGTCGGTCCAGGGAGTCGAACTGGTGATCTTCCGATCACAGGCTAAACCTCTGCACCACCACTCCCCCCTTGTTCAACACATTTTAATCATTCAGGTTAATTTAGCACATCATGTTACTGCATAGAATTAAAAAATACCAGACCAAATGTTGTTTTTATTTTGATATACGAGCGATAATAATACTACAACAATTATTTGATGTAACTTTAACTTTGTACAGTTTTTTTAAGTAAACTTTCAGGTATTTAAAGTTGCACTTTTTAATCCATACATTATCTTTATCCGCTTCTTCTTTTTCAGGTCACGGGGGGTCACTGGTGCCCATATTCAGCAGTCACTGTGTGAGAGGCGGGGTACACTCTGGACATGTCCATCGAAGGGACACATAAGAGACAAAGAAACAAACAACTATTCACCCTCTCAGTCACACCTAGAGACAATTTAGAGTTACCAATCAGCCTAACATGCATGTTTTTGGTCTGTGGGAGGAAACCGGAGTACCTGGAAAAAACCCAAACATGCACAGAGAGAACATAAACTCCACCCAGAAAGGTCCTCGGCCGAGATTCGATCCGGCGACCTTCTCGGAGAGGCAACATCGCTACAAACTGAGCCACCGTGCCACCCCACTTTTTTTTTTTTTTTTTTATCAAAACACGCAAAGTGATATTTGAGAAATGCTCAATAACCAGAAACTCGTTGAACCAAGACAACCTTTTTTCATACCATTTAGTTTTTTGACAAAATTGTAAAACCATAGGACTTTTGAGGTTAAGCAAAGATGTGCAATTTCTCTTTTAAGGAGGATTCTAAAAGTACACAAATACAAACTTTAAAAATTTATTGTAAGCGTTTACAAAAACAAAACTGCCAAGTTGTGTTTTAAATGCCTGATTTAGTTAATTTTTTACAGCATTTCTTCATTATAGTTATTGTATTTATTCTACGTTGTATACTCACAGAGCATAAACAACCTCCACATATGTCTAACTTTAAGGATGATTCATTATGAGAAAATAAAAAAATTACACACTACAGTCTACAAAGCCGGCTTTTTGTTTCAACAAAAATTCACGTTTCTATGTTTAATATAAATCGGGTGCGGCACATTTCAGAATAAGAAAAGCTCCTCTGCTGTGTTAGAGCACATTGAACTCGTGCACAAATCCAGTTAAAGGCTGAGGAAAACAAAAGGGTGCTTTGCATCTTAACTCACTTCCACAGCAATCTGCCAGTAATCAATCAAGGCAAATCAAGTTTTCAACCCTCCGATGAGGACCGATACAGGATATTTAGTTACCGAGGAAATGGGGAACTTCACTACTGAACGTTACACATGCTAATTGTTTGTTACCATGCATATAAATGAAATAACCTTTTCAAAAACTTTCTTGAAACTAAGAAGGGGACAAAACACAGCAAAGGTGAAAAAGCTAAATCATGTTTTACAATTACCCTATGTATTGAAGCAACGAAAAATATCATATAATCTGCTTATCAAATAAAGTTTTCTATTTGTTAGTACAAAACTTTAAATTTGACATAACTTTACAAGTCAACTCAAACTTTGAATTCAGCTGGGGGTTTCGGAGTTTCTCAGTAAAAGACAAGCAAAGCCCTCACACTTTCCTTTAGTATCTGCTGGATTCTGTTTGCAGAAAGCAGAGGATTCAGCTTGAGGCATGCACGGGCAAAGGGTGCACACTTCGACACACGGTGAGAGCATGTGTGTGGCATCTGCAGTGCACCCACACTCAGCCGAGGTTACCACCAGACAACTGTATAAACATACAAATGCTCCTCCACCTGCTTCCCTTCTGCACTCACAGCACTGAACTTTAGGTCCAACGACACAAGGCTAAAGTCCACGACGAGAAGTCAGAGAAATACTGATCCTCTGCCAGAGCAGGCTAATCACAGCTTCTCTGCCTTCCAATGCAAAATCTCCATCCAAATAAAACCCGATCAATGTTTCTCAAAATAAGCCGCGTAGATCTTGGTGCTCTACTAAGCCAACAACCTCGACAAACATCTTCAGACCCGAGACTGAAAAAGAGCCCTTCAAACAGCTAAACTGACAAAGGAGAAAAAAGAAATCTAATCATATCCGATGAATGATAGCACTTACGATGAGGACGGGGTTAGAATATCCTGCAGTGAAGTGGTGTGTTCCCATTACTGCGTCTCTCCATCTCTGAAAATGGCTTCATTAACAGGCCGAGAGCTCCTCGCCGAGCGCATGAACGCGCAGCACCCCGAGGGTCCGTTGGAATGGCTGAGGTGAAGTCCATTAACACCCGGCAGCTTGTTTTTTTTGACCACTAAATAAAACAGGGCATTTTTCTGTGTCTCGCAGTAAAAATAGCCTTTAGCTCGGGGGCTAGAGAGCAGAATTTTTGGGAAACTCCAGTCAAAGCAGAAAATCAAACATGAAATGCAGATCTAAAAGCAGGTGAACTTGTGAAATCCCATATGAGGGATAATGTGCTTCAGGTTTTTTTCAGAGCTTGTGGCTATAAAAACAGCATCCTGCCATAACTTGTTTGAGTTTTTGTTGTTCTTGTTATTTATTAGAAGTTATTTACCTGGTATTGGTTAATCGTTGTGGCTGCCGCTAAGACCAAATCAGAATAAAATATATTTGGTTAAGAAAAGTGAACACAAGAGATATAAAAAGATGCAACCAAACAGTGATGGTGGGGGTGATGAGATAATCCGAGGAGCTCTGAAACCCAGGCTGCCTTCTGCTGGGGATAAATCCATATCTCACATAACCTGCCTTGCTTTCCTGGAACATTTCCTGATCTTTAAAAGCAACTAGAGCTGGCCAAATGTGAGCCTACGACATAGCTCTTACTTTCCCAGCACTTAAGCGCCAGTCATGTGTCACCTGATGAAACGTTACACCCCAGTCACCATTATTTGTCTGGATATGGGAGGCTGTGGAATGGATCAGATTCCTGTCTTGGGGGTGCATATGCACCTTGGAAACATGGTCCTACCTCCACCACCACTGCTGTTTCCATTCAGCAAAATACCACCCGAGGCCCTCTTCATTTAAACCACCTCATCGTGCATTTGTCGTGCGGTCCAATTTCGTGATACACCCGTAATACCAGAAGCACAGTGAAAAGAATTAATAATGGCCTTTTATTGTCTCTTTTAAATGGATGGTGGTCGTTGATAAAAGATGGGACTGTTGCAGTCGTGTTCCTCAACTTATAGAAATCAATTGATGTCATCAAATTCTCTTAGATGAGTTCCTCACTTTACGTTTTTTTTATAAAAGTTTAATTCAGTAAAAAACATACCTTGTTTTGGTCTCACTTTGTTACGTTTGAAAGTTAGAAATCCGATTTCTTTTACACACATCAGTGGGTGTCCAACACGGTACTGTATCAGGCCCAGTTCTATTTATAACATTTATTAATGATCTGCGTTCTATGTGTGGTGTAGACAAAGATGTTTTATGTATTAGGGATGTGCAATATGGCAAAAAATTCATATCACAATATGTATTGTGAAGGGTGGCAATAACGATATCACAATCACAATATGTTTTTGGTATACAACTTACAATAGGAATGAAAAAAAGCATAGGGTGTCCTTTTGCCATCATTTATTTTGAAAACTGCTATACTACAAAATAACCTCAATTAAGAAAATTCCACTACTGGGTCCAGAGAGTTTTTAAAAAATAAATAAAGTATTTGGCTTCTTTATTGTATTGCAAAACAGTGCAAAAGATATTAAATGTAGTTTTAGCCATATGTTTTAAACCAAATAATATGTTGTTAACTCTTAACACTAACAGTTTCCAGTATTCTCACTTAAGAAATGAACAGCAACAGAGCAGCATTTTACACTGAAACACATCACCCTCCAACCCTCTAGTGGGCGTCTCCTTCCGCTTTAAGGAGAGCTGACACAAAATGGCAACCAGTTTCCTCTGTGGCTTTGACCAGAGGGTCTTGCAGTAAAATCACACAACACAGTATTCTTTTCACAGATCAGGGAGCAGGTTTCTCTAAAGCTGACCAACGCTTACTTTAACTTTTGACGGGAAAAAAAAAAAAACTTTTGATGGAACACAGCGTTTTGCGCATGCGTCCGGATACGGCAACACTACGGCAAGCTGGCAGTTAGCTTGTATGGCAACACTACGGCAAGCCAGCTGTAGTTAGCTTGTAGCTTCGCTACTTAGCTCTCGAAGAAGACTTTTAACACCACTTATGCACAGTTTTCAACTCAAAAAAGTAATGATTAAATCTGGCAGCTCTGATTTTAAATCAGACAGAGCATTACTGCGGTTAGCCAGTTGAATACAGACAGCTGTGGCTGAGTGGTTAGAGCAGTCATCCTCTAATGCAAGAGTTGGGGGTTCGAATCCACCAGCAGTCACATGCCGAAGTGTCCCTGGGCAAGACACTGAACCCCTTGTTGCCTCCGATGTGTCCCATCGGTGTATGAATGTGATAAATCACTGATTATTATATTTAGAATGATTTGTCCAATTAGCTTTGTAGAGCTCTAGTAGAGTGCTGTGTGAATGGGTAAATGAGGCACAGATTGTAGTGTAAAGCGCTTTGAGTATCTCGATAAGATAGAAAGGCGCTATACAAGTACAGTCCATTACCATTTACCATCTCTATCACAGGCTAAATGTCTATCGTTTCTACCATGTACCATATACATCGCGCATTCTATATTATGTATGCAGATGATTCAGATGTTCCACTCAGTATAACCACAGATGGGGCTGTACGTAAGCTAACAGATGTTATGGAAAAGGCTCAACAGATGTTTCTCACAGCTGACTGTATCAAAAACAGTTCTTAAAGAAACATCCTCAAAACATACACCGAGACATTTTCATCTCAGGACAGACACCACGAGTTGTTTTAGAACATAAATATCCAGGTTCGCATATTTAACTTCAAATCGTGGTTGCGAGTTTCACAGAAAACAATATGGTCTAAAGTTTAGTTTGATCCATTTTTATTTAATATTCACGAGGAAGCAAAGTGCACTTTCAGTTATTTTCTCGTATATTATTGTTTGATGAGCTGGTGTAGAGCACACAAAGCAGCTTTAAAATCCCTACACTAAAAATGCACTTAAAATCTTAGAAGACAAGTCATTCAGGGACTCTTGAATAAAAAAAATGGCTAACTTGGACACATTTATATTTAATTTATGTGTTGCTTAACATACACCGTCTTTTAAAACAAATACTTTTAATCTAAACTCGAGCTCCAGCTGAAACAAAACGTTCCTCGTTCATTCGGAATGGTGGTGTATATCCTTTCTTGAGGGCAACCAAAGCAAGCTCAACAAAACATTTAAATTAGATAACTATTTTCTGCTCTGGTGCAACAATGGCACAACATACCTGCCCTCTCCAGAGAGCAACAGTTATGCCACGCAGTACTCAGGGCCATAGTATTGAGTATCTCTGAGTCACTGGCCTGCATAATTCATTCTGGGGAATTATGACAGTGGAAAATCATTTCTCAGGGCCGTGGATAGGAGGCCATGGCTAATCGTTCAGTAATCTGATCTGCCTGCACACTGTAGCATTCAGCCTGGTCGCTAGCCTAGCCAGCCAGTCACACATGTGGACAAACCCCCGCAACCCCCCACCCTTTAGTGCCTGCCAACTGTCTAATGGAGACTAGCACCGTTCAAAAACAACTGCCCAGGTTTTCCTGAGGATTACAGATGCTATCGGATCATTTGCTAATACTCGGTTTTGCTGAGCTGTTCGAAATGTATTTACTTTGCTCCTACTCACCAATATCCCTCACGATTGTGCAGCCTAAGCCAAAAAACAAATAAAAAAATAATACCACATTCTAAGCAGAAAGAGACACTTTAATACAAGGTGCTTTACACTAAACCAGCATTACAATCTGCCTCCTGCATGCTGGCATATTAATCCAAAAGCCTGACTGAACGAGGAAATATCGGAGTTTGTCAAACAGCAGGATATTTTAGGTACATTTGCAACTGCAGCTTCCAGTAGACAGTGGTGTTGTAGTAGTAGGAGTAAATACCATCAGGAGCATTGCTGAAGCACAAAGCAGTGCTTATACCTGGCAGAGAAAGTTAGGAGGGGAGGGGGGCTTGAGTTTTGGAAAGATGCCTGGCTTTAGCCTCACTCTACAAGAGGTCTGCTCCCCACACACTGAGAGTGCCTACAAGGGCCACTGACATGGAAAAATACAAGCGCCGGCATGTTGTGGATCCTGTAGCTCCCAACAATTACTCTGTTTAACATTAAATGTGATGGTAGAGTTACGGCACCTGGATGCGATCAAATCGACATCCTCCTCTGCGAGGAGATAACCTGAACGCAGCCGGAGCTCAGAGCAACAAGCAACCTTTCAGTTCAAAACCCCTGATCTGGTTATTTACTCGTCGTGACAAAACGTCCACAAAATGCCTCTCGGCGATGCCATTTGTCACACGCCAACATGGATTTTTAATCAGCCTCTAAAGTTTAGGCAGGCATTGAGAAGCCATTGCACCACATTGCAGGTATGTGCAAGCAAAAAGCATAAAAAGTGCTGATATATGATCAGATCCATTCAGCAGCTGAAGCAGCCTTCATCAGCTAAAAGCGCCAGACCACAGCGTGTTTGGCAGCCGATGGAGGCAGTCAGATGGGAGGGTTAGAACAACGAGACAAACAGTTGGCACGGATAAACAGAACACTACTTACAATTCGACTCCCTGCAAATTTGACAAACAAACGACAGCAAAAGTCCTCTTCTTTTGATTTGTAATTTCCAAATGGAATAAGCCCCATGTACACCCCCCTCCTCAACAAAAGCAGGGTGGAGCACGTGATAAACAACATATGGCTGGGGGATAACATTAATGTGAAACGCTGTTGGAATAAATCTCATGAAGCCAGAGGGACGGCGCAAATCGCAGTTGCAAGAATTTGTTCTGCAGCTGAGGGCGAGACGTGGGGAGAAGTCCTCGCGTCTTTGCCAAACACATTTAAAGCGTGAGTCATTCTTCTTCAGTAAGCTTCCTCACTTTGGTGTGCGCTTGCTTGCATGAGCGTGCACCCCCAAGGCAAAAGATTTCAAGCAGGTCTGGACAGCCTCCTTTCCCTTGCCCCCCTTACAAAGAATAAGTGTTTATAGTGTTTAATATATGCAGCTCCTGGTGGAGACAGACATTTGCACCATCTCCAAAACAGAAGGGTATCCATGTTGCAGGTATGTGTCAAGCAGGAAAAGACATGAACAACAAATATAACAAACCACTTGCTGACTCAAGAAAGTGGCACAATCAGGATGATTCAGTTTGTTTGTGCCCTTCCATTACAGTGGACTATTAGGAATGAAGGCAGAGCAATAATACCCTGCGTGAGAAATCTTACATCTCATATTCATTTTACTGCATCATTTCACAACACAAAGCTGTTATTACGACTGAGAATTAAGCCAAAGCCCACAAATGTAACCTTGTGCCCACCTCTTTCAGATGCACAGTACGAGATTTCTAATTTAACACCAAATGTGCTTTTTTTTTTTTTAACTACAGCAGCTAAAATCTTACATGCTTGAACTAACTCGAATAATTAGCAATGGAAACATTCGTTGCAGCCACTGCAAAGTTACAAAAACAAGTTGCTCGCCTGTCGACGGTAGCCAGGCTGCATTCACTGGACCTGATTCAGAAAAGAGAAAAATTCCGACATTAAATCCCGGAGCAGAGCGGCCGGACGCGCAGCTCTATCCCGGGGAAGTCTCCCTGTGAGCGGCGTCAGCAGCCACGTTAGCTCCCCCTCTCCCTCCGCCGGCCGAGGGGAGCCGAGAGCGGCGCGGAGCCTCCACTGCGTCGCCGGGGCTTCTTATTTCGAGTCAGGCCGGGGGAAAAAAAAAAACTGGCCTCATCTCATGCGACAGACAGCGTTCACTGGTGGTAGCCCCGGCCTGCCTGGGAGACCGAGCCGAACGTCTCGGTCGTGTAGCAAACAAGAAAACACGAGCGGACATCTCTTTTACTCACCTCGGTTGGATCAGACGGGGAGCTGCTTGGAGTGTGTGCGGGGTTTAAAGATCACCAGGCGGCCGTCGTCGTCGTCTCGACTCGCTGTCGGCCGCTGTGGGGGGAGCGGTACGGCGGATACAGCCGGGAGAAATCGGGAAATGTGAGAAAGCCCCTCTCTTGAGTCGCCCTGTGCTCCGGCAGTAACTCATAGCTGACTTCAGGAGGCGCCAGCGCGGCACTTTTTTTTTTGTTTCCACGCCGGAGTTGCCAGATAGAAAACTACGAAACATCGTAGTGACGCTTTAAAACTGCCGTATTTTCATCCAAATTGTTTGATAATATGTAAGTGTTCACGTGTATAAAAACTTTTTTTTTAATCTGTGCGAGTAAATGCCGAGTATATCACATATTTTGGACGTTTTGAAAAGTATTTATCTATAGACGCTAAACAACCGTATAAATACGATAATTATTACATATCTGGCAACGCTGTAAATGCGCGCGCATCCGTCAACCAAAGCGGTGCATCTTCCTGCAGAGGTTTATCTCTCCACAGTGCAGGGATTATAAGGGCATTTACAGCGTGTGAGACACTACTTTCGAAAGGATTTAAGTGTCTCAGCTCGAAACTTTTATTACTTTTCCATGAAAATGCGCTCAGGGGAAGACAAGAGTATTTGACCATAGCATCATAGACGATTTGTTTTGTAAAGGGAGTCATTAAGTCTGTTAACCAAAAGCGCCCTCAAACATTTAATGATTATTTTTATGCATTTGTAATTACAGTTGTTATATTTTGAACAGTTACGACTAAATGGGCTGTAGCTGATTATTTTTAAGTGAATTAGATTCTTGCAAGTCTTCTCAAGACTCACTATTTAGTGTTTCATGAACCACTGGGACCCCAAATCCCAACTTTGAGAGCCTTTGCTACTGTATTCTTTACAAAGGATATGAGCAATAAGTATCTAACCTGTTGTAGATTTGCAGTATGTGTGGCTCATAGCCCACGAGCATGATTTGGTTTGGGGGTGTGAGAGGGATTTAGATATAAAACTTTTACAAAAGGGATTCATTTCAAAATATTATTTGAACTTATACATATGCAATACTAATAAGCCAGTTTTTATTAGTTATTTTTATTAGTATTATTTTAAGTCTTAATACTGGTGTCAGAACACGGAATTTTCAATGTTTTATGTGAAATTTTTGTAAATGTGTGTAAATAACCACTAAATGCACATCATTCACAACCAAAAGTCCACATCATAATTTGTAATAAATGAGCAAAGCAGCGACGTGTTTTGTTGCCAACAATTTGTTTAAAAGGAAACGCTGATGAGTACACTCCAGAAAGTCTAACACAATGAATATTTTGTTGGTGAAATAATTATCGGATGTAAACGGAGTCGGAGGGAGAACAATGAGATCAGAGCACCAGTTTGAAAGTGAAATAAAGTTCTTCTGTTTTCTTCTGAAATGAAACGGTGACGACAAGCTGCAAGGAATAGAGAAGTACACTCATTTTGGAGGAGGAAATTGATAACGGGAGAGCAGTAAAGTAAAACTTGGTGCTAAAATCAAATGTAAATGAGCTGTGCCGAGATATTCAGAACGCTGAAACGAAGCTGTAAACAAAGGCGAGGAATATTTTAACTTTTTTTTTTTTTTTTTACAAAATTCTTGATTAGTTTAAGTTACATTATCTCCAAACAGACATTTACTGATGTAGAAATTGTGCTACAAGCATAAAAATTCAAATGAAAAACACTGAAAAATTGCATATTTTGACAGCTTTAATCCATGTTATGCATTTTCTCTGGCATCTATTGGGGGCGTGGGGGGGGGGGCGGCGCTGTAGCACTTTCAGCCCCCCTGTTTCCCATTGCATCAGACAGGCCTCAGGTTGAGCAGCTTTCACCCAGCAGGACTAATAATGGACAGTCCAAATGTGGATAAAAACCTGTTTATTTCTTGAACTACATGGACAAGACATTGACTCTTAGCACACCCGACTACCAAACCAGATTTGTTTGATAAAACTACTGTGTTTGCCTAAACCTCATAGAGGTCAACGCAAATGATGGATTTTTCTTTTTGTTCTTAATTTTTTATACAAATTACCACGTGTAATGACCCAAATATCCTTTAAAATTGGCTCTAAAACAGAGTGTTTGCCATGTTTTGAACACCTACACATCCAATGACTTTTTGACTCCTAAGGTGATGATCGTGGAGCGTAAAAAAATCCAACTGACAGCTTTCCTTTAAATTAGCTTTGGCCATCTCATCCTTAAGTCACATGACTCATTAGGAGAGGAGCTTCCCGAGGGTTCATGTCCTCCAAATAAGGTGAAGCCATCCAGATAAGGAAAACAAGGGGTAGAGGCCAGTGGAAATTTCCATTATGGTCACAGAGTATGCAGGCAAAGGGATTTTACCCCTAATTTACTCCAGTATTCAGACACCTTTTGCCCTGGAAATAGGCAAAATGATTACTTTGCCAGCTCTCAAAGCTTTGTAAACTCAGCCGTTTGACTCACAACCTCACTCTGAACTAGAATAAATATTCAGGATTTAATACCTGGTCATAATCTCCAGCATCCCTCACCAGATTAATCAGTTTCATGCAAGAAGGACACCTCAACGCACGTCGAACGAGGTGGAAAGATAAATCACGAGTGGTCGACACATTTGGATTAGGCCTCTTCTGTTCTTCCCTTTTAATTTATTTATTGTGATGATAAGTTGCCTCATCTCCCAAGTATAAAAAAATATACTGAGTGCAAGTCATTTTAAGTGTATTTAACAACACTGCATTCTGATATTTTTTTAAATGGAAAATGTCATCAGTAGAGCCACGTGTATGTTATTTATTATTTTTAGAGGAATAAAATGCAGCATAAACACAAACCTGAGACTGAGTGTGCAATTATTACTGCAGCTTTCTTTTGGTTAGCTACGAGGCATTAAAGCCCCAGAAATAGATTAGGTCTATATCTAATCCTGAATTTTTAACAAAATAGCTCAGTGTAATTACAGTTTTGAATATTTAATTACACAGTGACTGCATTTTTCACATCAAGCAATTTAAGGTCATAAAATATTTCTCTTGGTGTGAAATAATCAACGTTCCTCCACTCAGATGGCCACTTTAATCAGCTAATATTTATTATGCTTTTATGTGACAACTGCTGACCAAAATGATTTATACAATTTGATCCCAACATAAAAATAAGATCTTTAAAATAGGGGTGTAACAATACATCGATTTATATCGATATACCGATTAAATGATTAATGATTCAATTATATCATGGCAAAACTAAAACATTGATTCATATAGTCATATTTAAAATACGATTTTATTTTGAAATTCCCAAGGCACGTCTGTGTCACCATTTCCGTACGCGGCTGCGGCCGCCTCAGCAACATGGCAGACGAGGCAGAAAACACAGATAATGAACTTCACTCTCCTGCTGGATTTAAATCAACACTGTTGAAATATTTTTGATTCCAACAGAAGGACGGCTCAACGGACAAAACTCATGTCGTATGAAACAGGTGCCAGTGTGACTTAAAATACTCGGGAAACAACAAATTTAGCCGTTCACCTGAAGAAGAAACACGGCATTGATAGTCATATTATGCAAGCTCAATATCTATTTTTGTTTCTTTATAACTGAAAGGTAATCAGGATACTTTTAAGTTAACGGGTTTAAAAAATGCACTTAAACATAAGAAATGTGAGACTATACTGAACAGGTTATTTATTTTTATTTTTTCATTATTTAAGAAAAAATGTTTTTAGTTTAAATGCCTGGTGCCTGTAACAACAGAAATAAAATGGTTCAATCACATTTGAATTGTTTTTGTAAATTTATTTGTATGTAAATGAGATGGGCATTTGATATCGCTATATATCGATCGCAGACTTGTGAATCGAATAGAATCAAAATCGTATCGTGACAGACTGTGATATCGAGAAAAATCGTATCATCATACAAACAAATCAATATAATATCGTATCGTGGTAAAGCTGGTGATTTACACCCCTACTTTAAAACTGACATGGTGGTTCAACCCTCCTGCTGCCCTTGGGTTAAATGACTCAGATTTGTCTCTGAGTCATTGTTTCACCTCAGAATTTCATAATAAAATCAGGTCATTATTGTCGCTGGTTCACAGTCTGCTAGCTTTTAAAACTATTTTAGTTTAACAGCCAAGAAAAAATGCCAGTAATAGCTTTATATTTAATTGAGGGGGAAATGAAGAAGGTGCAGAGAGAATAACCTTCACATCAATGTGAAGAAGACAAAGGAGATGATTGTGGACTTCAGAAGGAACAAAAACATCTACACTCCCCTGAACATAAGAGGATCTGCGGTGGAAGTGGTCTCCAGCTACAAGTACTTGGGTGTACACATGAATGACAACCTCAGCTGGAGCAACAACACCACCAGCCTGATCCAGAAAGCTCATCAGACACTCTACTTCCTCAGACGGCTGAGGCGAGCTGGTCTGGGAAGCTCAGTCCTCACCTCCTTCTACAGGTGTGCAGTGGAGAGCATCCTGTGCTCCAGCATCAACGTGTGGCATGGAGGCTGCACAGCTGCAGAAAGAAAAGCTTTGCAGAGAGTGGTGAAGGCTGCACAGAAATCTGTTGGAATCAGTCTCCCCACCATCACAGACATCTACACCTCCAGATGCAGGAAGAGGGCCACCTGCATCATGAAGGACCCCACCCACCCAGCACACACACTTTTTGCCCCACTCCCCTCAGGAAGGAGGTTAAGGAGCATTAAGTGTAGAACCACTAGACTGAGGAACAGCTTCTACCCTGAGGCTGTTAGACTCATGAATCTCTAACTAGAATAATCACTGTGAAAAACCATATCATGTTGCTGCTGATCTGTTTCATGTTGCTGCTGATCTGTTTCAATGTTGATGTGTTCATGTGTGCACATCTGCTCACATACTCATGTTCATGTTTGTGCTGATGTTCAATGTTTTATGTTATGAGTGCTTAGTGTATATTTAGTTGATGTTTTCTTAGTTCATATCTTAGATCTTATTACTGTTTTTCTTAGACATTTTATTGTTGGATGTAACTGGGACCCCGTGTACATAATTTCGCTCCACCACATGTACCACATGAGGCGCGAATGACAATAAAGAAACTCTGACTCTGACTCTGACTCTGAATAGTTTCTTGAAATAGGGCGACACCGTAAGGCGAAGCGGCGCAGTGTCTGCTGGGTCTCTCTCGTTGTTTGGCTCTCCGTTTGCAAAATGGCGACTTCCCTGGGATCCAACACCTACAACAGACAGAACTGGGAAGACGCGGTACGTGAATTTACTCTATTATTCCCACATAAAAAAAAAATCATCCCGAAGCGCCTCTTTTGAGAGTGAACAAAATATAACCGGCTGTTAAATTACAAATATTAGTATTTAAAAACATACCCCAGTTTGCTTAGTAGCCGCCGGTTAGCCTTCCGCTAGCTAGTTGTATAAGCGTGGCTGCTACTAGCATCCAGCTAATGGTTAGCGAGCTTCAGTGCAAGAAGCGTCAACTAAATAAAAAAAGGGCAAGTGTACCAAATAAATCAAATAAATGTAAGCGGCTGAGCCCAAGCAAGTACGTCCGAAACATGGCTCTAAATAAGTTTTATTATTTAACTCGGAACACTGGTTGTGTTAAAGGTAGCCATTCAGGCTAACAGGCTAAAACGAATGTAGCCGCAGATTATAAACGTTAACTGTTCAAGAAATGAGTGTAGCGTATCGAACCGGCCACACAATAGTATTAAAGGTTTTTTTTTTTTGGTACAAGCGTGAATGAAAAGTTAAACCTAGCAGTTGTGTTTAAAACATCAGTGTTTCCGTAAGAGACTACTTTTGTTTGCTAAATACCTGAGCTGTAATTGTTAGCATCGTCAATGTTTTAGCATAAATAATACATGTATGAGTTTACAAAACTCGAGGATTTAACAGAACTTGAAATCAAAAGTCACAATCAGTTGTTCAAGAGTGAAAAATGCTTTTGCTCTAAGTCCTTTAGGATGGATTTGTCATTAAAAAAAAGTTTTATGTTTGAGTTCCTTTTAGCTTAAAATTTTATAGTAACTGGACGACTTTAGCTTGTAGTTCTGCTATGAGGGAGACATCTATTTTCTTTTATGAGTAATGAAACAGCAGTGTGTTTGGCCTCTGTTGGTTTTCTTACGGCATCAGACTATAAACTTTGTAGCTTTAAAATGTGTGGTTGATGCAAAGCTGCTTATATTGAGACATTGGCTGAAGCTGTCAAAAGGATGGATTAAAGCAATGGTCATGTTCAGCAGCTAGCACTTTGGACCGAAACAGCATCTTTCAACAGATGGCTAAGTGTGGGAGAGCTGGTCCTAAAGCATTCTCTGGATTCACACATGTAAATTTGCCAAGATCCCCAACCCAAGTAGAGGACAGATACAGCTTCAGATAGTTTAAACAAAGAACTGTTTTAATAAATAAAGTTTATAGTATTTCATTTGCTAAATGAACATTTGTGTTGTTTTAATTTCCAGGACTTTCCAATTTTGTGTCAAACATGTTTGGGAGAAAATCCGTACATCCGAATGGTAAGTGAGCTTTCATAGTGCTCAACTGGAAGCTGTTCGCTCGCAGTGCACTCGTAAGTCTATTCATGCTTTGTTTTACAGACCAAGGAGAAATACGGGAAAGAATGCAAGGTATGCTTTGCAGGACTCTGTGCCACAAAACTTGAAGCTTGGAACAATGTTTTTGTTTCCTATTGTTTCTGAGATTATGCTGTCTTGCTTGTCAGATTTGTGCTCGACCCTTTACCGTATTCAGATGGTGCCCAGGCACACAGATGCGTTTCAAAAAGACAGAAGTTTGCCAAACCTGCAGTAAAATGAAGAACGTTTGTCAGACGTGTCTTCTGGACCTGGAATACGGTGAGTCTCTGTCTCCCATTCAATTTGCACTTTTTGTAAAAAAAAAAAATTTCGTGGCTGTTATTAGATAGTCATTATTAAAAGCTAAATAAAACTTCTGTTTGGCAGGTTTGCCTATCCAGGTTCGAGATACCGGACTCTCGATAAAGGATGACATTCCCAGGTCAGATGTGAATAAAGAGTACTACACACAGAACATGGAGAGAGAGGTAAGACTGCAGTCTAACTGCTCAGTGTGGTGACTTGTATTCAACTGCAATGACATGAGCTAAACTTAATTATGCACTTTTTTTTTCTTGTCACCTCATTTTAATATCTCTTGAAGCTGTGTCTGATTCTTATCAATGTTTTAAATTCGATCATAATTTGCAACTTCTCAAATTTTTACCTAATTTTATTCCACTCAAGTGGTTTGGTTCATTTTTATAGACACCAATCAGACCTTGGGGCTAACATTCACCCTGATTGATAAGATCTGTATAGCGCAAAATACTGGTGGGAATGGCCTCAGTATGCATTTAAAACGTTTTTACTCAGACCACACTCCGAGCTAGTTTTGGACTCCTCTTATCTGACATTTGGTTGTCTGAATGCTGAGCCGAGCTGTAGGACCTCCTACTAAACTGATGTGTTCCCACACAAGCAGCAGAAATGTTACCTGGATGTCTTGGTTATGTTTTAGCTGTCATTTGATAAAAAAACATAACTGAAGCCATCCATGGCAGTATTGTGAACATACTTTTTGTTTTGGTTCTTGTTGGTTGGCTAAAAGTTTTATTCACTATTTGTCAATACCCTTCTCCTGTGAATCAAATAATGATGCATTTCATGTTTCACTTTACTTTAATGTTTGTTCTGATTGTTTATGGACCTGACAGGACCTGCTGTGGACGCTGTGTATTAAACTGTGCTGTGTTTAATCAACAAAAGTCTGAGCGGCGTTGTGTTGCATTACATTTGCCTAATTAAATGCTGTGTTAATGTTATGTGCAGTTTTACTGTGATGGAGTTTTGTGGGTTAAATTTCAATTCAGTTTATTTATGTAGTGCCAAGTCGCAACAGAAGTCATCTCAGGGCACAATACAGAAACATTCACAAAGCTCTGTCAAGTCTCCAATAACTCTTCGTTTATTTTTCTCGTATTGTGTCTGTTAAGTAATTAAGCTTGTGTTTTGTACTAAATAAGTCAATGTACAGATATATGCAACTCAGATGTCTCATAATAATGTAGTCCAGGTGTCTGAATGTATGGTAATTTGTACAGAAACATGAGCAGACCTGCTGTCACACTGTGTTAATCTGTTAACATGTTTATCTGCATACAGAGGGGGTAACTGAGATGTTTTAATGTACACATTGTACATCCAGTTTTAAACATTTCTCTCCTTTTACTGTCAAAATGTCCAAGGTGGATGTTATTTCCAGATCTGAACAGGACCATAGTATCCTGAAATCCGCTTGACTTAGGGTATTTTCAACATAAGCCTAGATCCTGCTGTATTTTTTGATGTTTGGTTTCTGTTTGAACCTGTGTTCACAGATAGCCCATTCTGATGGCACTCGGCCGGTGGGCCAGCTTGGCAAGGCGACCAGCTCCAGTGACATGTTGCTCAAACTGGCTCGAACTACCCCATACTACAAGAGAAATCGCCCCCATATCTGCTCCTTCTGGGTGAAGGGAGAGTGTAAGAGGGGGGAGGAGTGTCCTTACAGGTGAAAAAGAGTTGGATGATTCATACGTTGTGCTTTAAAGTTGTGCAGTACAGCTCATGTAGGAATTTTATCTCAAGTAAGATTGCAAAAGGTTTTTTTAAAAAAAAGGCTTTTTGTGTTTGTTGTAATTAGGCACGAGAAGCCTACGGATCCTGAGGATCCTCTGGCTGACCAGAACATTAAAGACCGTTACTATGGCATCAATGATCCGGTCGCTGACAAGCTGCTGAAACGGGCCTCGACTATGCCCCGACTGGATCCACCAGAGGACAAATCCATCACCACCCTTTACATCGGGGGGTTGGGAGATAATGTCACAGATGGAGATCTGAAGTAAAGCTCTCCTTCCTCAACATTTTTATTATTCATGAATGGGGTATGTGTTCTGATTTTAACAATAATTTTGGTCTAACAAGCTTTTGTATCTGCATGTTTACAGGAGCCACTTTTACCAATTTGGTGAAATTCGAACCATCACCATAGTCCAAAGGCAGCAGTGTTCCTTCATCCAGTTTGCCACACGACAGGCGGCCGAGATGGCTGCAGAGAAGTCCTTCAACAAACTAATCATCAACGGACGGAGGCTGACTGTCAAGTGGGGAAGGTGAGATGCTTCTCCCATGCTCCCATGCAGCTCCGCCTAACACACTTGGGCCTGCGTGCTAGAATGAGCTTGTTAAATGCCAGGCGGGATACATGAAGTGTTTGTAGCAGCCCAAAGTGATCTCACCACCACTGTTAAAAGTTTTCATAAATACTGCAGCACATTTAAAAAGTGATTATGAAGAGACAAAGACTTGAGCTGTAATAAAGACGTAGTTCTGCCAAGTGCTCTTTTTGCGCTGTGCACCCTTTGTTTGTCGTTTCGTTTCATAAATCCAAGATCGTGCGTCTCTTTTAGATCTCAAGCAGCAAAAGGCAAAGAGGGTGTGAAGGACGGTGTGAGTGAGATGGGCACCAGACTCGATCCTGTACCCGGACTGCCTGGAGGTGAGTCTGCCGAGAAAGTTTGAATTTATGAACGACAGTCACACAAAAAGTAATTTAAAATATAATTTATTGTTTATTTCTTAGATTTAAATAAACAACAAATAACTTTTATCAAACCATGCAAACTGTAGCTTAAAATAAAGCAAAGCTAAACATCTTTAATGTGCAATACTTCTCTTTATTCTAGCTCTGCCCCCACCACCAGCTCTAGATGAAGAGGCGCCTGCAAACTACTTCAATCTGGACCCTAGCTCATCCCCTGCCATCATGAACATTGCTTTGCCCCCACCCCCAGGCCTAAACCCACCCCCTCCAGGTAAGATCTGTTGAATATTGCGCTTTTGCAGAATATAGTCTCAGTAGGAACTTAAATGTATTGTTTTTTCTCTTTTGCTCGCTCAGGTTTTGGCCCTCCAATGTTTCACCCTTTGGGTCACATGGCCCCACCTGTGCCCCCTCCTATGACAATGAGACCTCCGGGGACAATCCATTATCCCTCCCAGGATCCTCAGCGCATGGGTGCTCACGCTGCACTTGCCTCACGTCACACCGAATAGCTGCTAGATTAGACGTTTCTCGCCCTTATGTCAGACCCGCTCAGATGTTTTTACAAAGAGCTGCTGCGAACCTGAAGACAACTTTTAGTGGAAACAAGCGTCGCTGGGATTAGTTATTTCTTATTACTCCCACCTGCAGAGGAGCAAGCCAAATGAAAGAGCACAGTCTGTCACAGGAAACTCCAGGAAGGCTTGTACATGATGACTCTGTTATCAAAAAAAAAGACTTAAGACACAAATGTATTTACCAACATGACCAGGGCATGTAGAGCTGGTGTACATATGAAACCTTGTTTTGTTTTCTCACTTTAATCTTCTTTTCATTTAATTATGCACCAACATGGAGCTGAATATTGAGAAGCATTTTAAAATCTGTTCATTTTCAGTTACATTGACTTTGTGTTTTTCTTTTTTTTACTACTAAATCTCATCCTTACAGCAGTATAATTACCTTATTCTAAGTCTACTTTTTTCATGTTTAAAATCATTAAAATGACTTTTGTCAAGTCCGTCTCATTGTAAAAGTCATTGGTTTTGTTTTGTCTGGTGACTAGAGGAGAGGCGCAAGACTAAAGTAATCTAAGACTCATCCAGCTGTGGTTTTCACTCAGATTTGATTGTATACCAGCTGTGTTCGGCTCAAGAGCTCAAATCAGTAGCAGATCACTTTAATTTATCATGTCTCAGAGTTATTTTTCACTTCTCCACGTTCTTACGCTCATCAGCTGGATTGTCTTGTCAGAGAAGATGTTTGTGCTGCAGTCTTTAGCTTATTAACTCGATTTCAGAGTTCATTAGATTCGGGACTGAAGTTGGTGCCCCATCCTCTGGGCGCTTTGTTGAAGTTGGGTCGTCGGTACATGCGGTCTAAAGTGTTGCCGGGCAGGTTCTGGGACTCCACAGCCTCGAAGCCAATAACTGGAATCACTCTCTTGCTGGTCATCGTGCCACCGAATGGCATTGCAGATCTGATTAGGAAAAAACAAAAGGAGACCCCTTACCAAACGGGCTACACTCACTGTAGAGAACACAACTATCACCCCTTCCCTTAACTGGGTCCCTGACACATGATCTGGGCTCTGCTTTAAACCAGCAGGGATTCAAGATGAATGCAGCTGGGTGTGCACTGAACTCGACCTCTGCTGTGTAGCTGCTCCCACCGTTGGAGCTCAACGTTAGTTAAACTTGTAATTTCATAATCTTAAGGATGTAAGAGGATCCAAACGTGCTGACAGACTCTTGATAGACTGCATTGACTCAAAGTTGTCAATCTGCCCCGTATGTACGCCACAAGAAAGTTGATTTCACATTTCAATGTGCAGTATGTCTAATGGGACCGTAAAAAGCTTGTAGACCCCCACTACCCCACTGGTGGCTCATCTGTCAAGGGCCAGAGATGAAAATAGCCATCTCACTGCCACACTCCGAGGAGGTGCAAGCCAGAGACGGGATTCTCTTTCAAACTGTGGAAACATGGAGTGAAGCCGAGGGAAAAGATGATGATGGATAACTCAGTGAGGTCATTTGAGAGTTTATTTTTAAGACGGTGGGCAAACTTAACAGGATTGTTCAAGGTTTGATTTACACGAATAGACTCGGTGGATGAAGAACAGGTGCGTTACCTGTTGAAGCACCTGTAGTTGGCAGGCTGTAGGCTTTGTGGGGCTTGTGGCAGCTGGGTGTTGAGGGAATTCAGAAGCGCTTCGCTGTCTCCCAAAGCTTCCATCCACGGGGAGCAATAGGATTTGGGGATTACTGTTGAGTTGAACTTCTCATGGGCAATTTCCTTCAAAGGTCCACAATACCCTGGCAAAAGACAATTAAAACTCTCAAATGCAGACATTACCCTAAAAGAAGCATCTAACTAAGCTTGAGGTGTCATACTTTTTGTTTTTCCAATATTTCATGTCTAACTGTGTCTTCTAAGATACCAGTAGTAGAATTAATGTGTTTTTCCATTATATACAATGCATACAAGCTGAATAAATAAGCATGCTGTGTTGAAGCACCCACGGATCAAATGTACACACACATTGCTTAAATGTCATTCCTGTCAGGGATAGGAATGACAGTAATTCTATCTCAGTGTGAATCCCTGATAATAGAAGGAGCTTAGTCGCTCATCAGACTGTAAGCAGTGTCTTCTGCCAGGCCAGATATACAGCGACAGCCCCTCAGCAGAGATGCTCACAGATAATTGTTTTCCACAAACTGCCAACTCCCCTGGCTTTAATTATACCAATACAAAATCATGCGCTCTGTATGTTTCCGTTGGAAAAGTGAGCTGTGGCTTCTCAGAGCGTGACAGTGTCCATGCATTGCACAAGCTTTTGCTTTTCAAAGGAGCCACAGCTTGTTGCAGTCTGTGACCATCCCTTCTTCACCATGCATTACTGTTTACCTGGAGCCAGGACATCAGGACTGCCCTTCTTTGCTACCGTCTTCTGAAGGTTCATGACCAGGCTATGCTTACCCGGGATGGAGAAAGCCTGGTTCTCTTTTCCTCCCTGCAGCTCGGGGGCGATCTGCTGGGGAGGACTGGCCTCGAGATGAACCTGGGAAACATACTGATTTAGATTTTGGAGGATGGATTCAAGTCTTAAATGACATAACACCACCAGTTTTACACTTGGACCCTAACTTTTCCATTAATGGTTGAGGAGCGTTCCAACTAATATGTGTCAGATAACTATATTATAGCTCTTTGGGTTATTCACCAACCCTGCTGCGATTGTTAGAGCCTAGACGATGGATTGATGGATCCAGTTTGTATGCTGTTGTGGTGACCTAAGCTTGATTTACAAAAACAAAATACAGAAAAGTTTGATTAAAAAGTTGTGATAACCCTAACATTTTATAGCCCATTAAAAAAATCTTGTGCCCTATGTTTTGACATCTGTGCCCAAAATTCTTGTATGGATTAGTCTCTATTAAATACAGCTCAGAATTGTAGAATTATTTTTGACTTGGTCACAGTGGGATGCATGTAGGCCATTGTGCTGCATGTCTTCACTCAGTTCCTTACACTGTTGTAAGGACCGCTGGATGCGTTCTCCACAGTGAACTTCTCGGCCCTCTTCAGTCTCTCTTGAAACATGCGAGAGCCCCGATTGGATGAAAGGTTGAGCTCTTCCATCATCACATCTTTAGGAACACTGATCTTTTTTCCCAAGTTCAGACCTGTTGCACAACAACACGGACAAATGCAGAGAGTGACTTAAAGTAATTGTTTAGATCTTTGTAAACAACCTCATTTTCACTAAACCAAGGTCGTTCCAAGAGCTATTTACAACTGGGAAGATAATAATAATTGCTCAGAACCCCGCATTGTAAGAACTGAACTATTATTTTAAGTATGACAAGTTATGTCTGTATTTCAGGCTGGCAACACATTGCCAATAAAATTGGAAAATGAGTTTTTTGTTTACTTCTTTGCAATGTCATTCCTGCGCAAAGAAACTTACAGTACATTAAAGCACTGTGGGTAATCAGGGCTAATGTGTTTTTTCTTTATCCTGCAAAAAATACATTTCAGCTTTACTGCTACAAGTGTAACAAAGAAAAAGACATTTGCAAAAGCACTGATACAACTTTATACCACCAGATATGACTTTTGCACTTGAACGGCTGATAACAGCCTGAATACTTCCAGTATTTGCAGAATCAAACATAAAAAATACATGAATGCAAGCCAAATACTATACACCCTCAAAATCCAGTTCCTTAGATGGTACTCAGCTTGTCATTCATCTATAGTAGATATGTGGGAAAACTTTCTAAAAGACTACGCTAGAGACATTCAAACCAACAAAACATTGTTGTGGATAAAAAGAGGTGTTATTTTTCTTGACGTCAGCTCTGGGACATTTGGAATGGACCACCTCTTCATAGAAAGCTGTATTATGGTCAGGCACATTAGTATCTCATATCCTTTTACCCCTTTTAAAAAAATACTAAAGTCCTGTTCTTGAGAATTAGGATATGACTAGAAATGTACAGATCTCTTTCAGTTTGTCTTTTTCTCTTTCTACCGTAATTTATTAACACTCTGGAGAACCTAGACTTGAATCATCCTTCTCCCCAGCAACACTCTTCAGCTCCTCCTAGGATCTCCGGCCAGAGAGGATACATTATCCCTCCATCAAGTTCTGGGTCTGCCCCAGGGTCTCCACTGAAAGGAGATCCTAATCACATTTAGTTCTTAGTGTATTTTTAGTTAATGTTTTCTTAGTTCATATCTTAGATCTTATTACTGTTTGTCTTTTACATTTTATACTTTTGTTGGATGTAACTGGGACCTTGTGTACACATTTTCGTTCCACCTCATTTACCACATGTGATGCGGATGGCAATAAAGAACCTTGAATCCTTGAAACCACCTAAGCCTGGGGTTTTTTGGTCCCTCTGCAGCGGATCCAAGTTTTGACCAAAACTAACACAAAACTGAATTTATTGGTTGTTGTACCAACAACAAGAAATAACTAGTTTTAGCAGTTTTCCAGTCATTTCTTTTGCCAGTATGTGAATGATGGTACTAACACAAGGAATAAAACTTGTTGATAATGCTAGCAGTTTGTTAGCCACTGGTTTTAGCTTCCTTCCAGTCTTACGGTTTGATTTTTTTCTCAAATCCATCAAACGGTTTTAGGGAAATACCTTTAAGGCAGGTTGCTGAGAAGAAATATGATGAGTCAACTTGATAACAATAAAGATTGAATCCAAAAAATGTTAAAAACAAAACAACTGGACTTTATTTGTAACTGAAGACGTTTCGTTTCTCATCGAGGAGCTTTCGCAATTCAAGAATTGGTTTAATAAAGATTAAAGAAATTTAAAACAAAGAAAATGGAAATATTTATTTTCATTTTAAAATTCTATTATGTATCCGAACAAACAGGCCCAATTTTTAAATGTATACTTTATTACTTCGTAATAGGATACTTTATGAATAGTTTCCACAGTTAAGAAAACTCACATAAGCCTGCCTGTTTGAATTTTTATAAAATTGGTTAAAAAATATGTATATTTTTCTTCTTTACATAAAACCATGCTTTTCTTTTGCCCGAAAATATAAATAAATATTAATAATAATTTGATATTTTAGTTTTATAATACCTACTGGCCAGAAAAGCCTCCTCCAACATGCTTGAAGTGGCCCATGGACCACCAGTTAATAATCACAGTTTTAGCAGGTTTTGTGGCTCTATAAACATTTTATTTAGTGTGCAAAGGGACAGAAATGTCTCTTTTGATCATAAAGGTTGCAGACCCCAGACCTAGGCTGACTCTTAAACGTGGATTCTGTATTTTGATCGTACCTCTTGATACAACTGTCTGCATGTTTTCTGGCTTAGACTGGTCCTCTGACATTGCCAGTCTGTTTGTTTTAGGTCTTCTTCCATCAAACTCTGATCATTTGAAATGTCTCCCCTCATTAGGTATAAATAGCAAGTTATAAAAAGTGTGTTACATTTTGGATAATGTACAATACTGCTAAATGACATGAAGTCATCACAAGACTGCTGAGTTGGACTGATCTGAAGACGCCAAACCAAGTGCAGCGTCACTAAGTATCCATGCAGCTTTTCCTCAGTGTCTCTCCGTGTGCTCACTCACGGCATGACGGTGGGTCTGAAATAGCTTCGAGATGATGTCAAGTGGTGTGTAATGTTTGTTGTGCTCCAGAGTTGAACGGGAAACTGGGCATATAAATAGGATCTGTGGATGAAAGACTTGTGTCGGAACAGATGGCCCTTTTTACTCGAGCATGATAAGTGTCAGGAGCGGTCTGGGCATATGCCACCCCTCGAGGAGCTGCCTTTGATCGGTCCGTGAAAAAGAATTCAACGGCGGGAGTCGCATTTTGCTGAGTTTGCGAGACTCGGTTTCAAAGCCTTCGGCGGTGGGAAACAAACGGCGGAGTTGGGATCGTCTCCGCTGCTCGAATGTTTGGAGAATTTCAACAAGACACAGCCACCCCTGGGATTTTAGTGTATCGCTGCGCTGCTTGTTTCCAAGCTGACTGATGCGTCGCTCTGTTCTATACTGATCTCTGGAATAAATAAGTCAACACATGAAAGTCTGTATCTAAAATGAACATGTCACCTGTGTTTTAGCATACTGTCTGTAGACTCACCTCCTCTGGCCTCCTGAGACAGAGCTCTGGCCTGCAACATCCTCTGCTTGGTCAGGTTGTCTAGCCCTGATTGCATCATCTTCAACGTTTCTCCCCTGACAAACGGGCATATTTTCAAAGTTATTGTCAAAAAGATTAGAAAATGCAGCCTTTTAAAACACAGTTATGTAACTAGTCACTAAGCATTTTGCTGCCAAAAGAAAAAAAATACAATGTTTTTGTTGATGCTTTGCTACAAGCCTCAACAATTAAGTAAAAAAAGAATAATAATTTGTGCTTTTTAGGAGACATATTTCTGATAATAAACAAACCTAGAAATATTCTAATAAAATTATGATGGGCACCTGTGCAGCTACTGTCCAAAATTCCAATATAAACTTACTTCCAAGTAAATGGAAACGTAATTCTTAATAATTTATGCCAATAAAATGAAGTTTTGTGTATAAACAGAAAAATTGTGAAAAGAACCGAAATTAAACGAAATGTTAAAGCTGCTGCAAGTGGATCATCAGGGGTTACCATGGTAACCACACTGTTGCTCACTTGCTGACTGCCAAATTAGTGAGAGGCAGACAGAAGAGCAGACAGATTAAAAGTAAGCCTCAGACAAATAGTTGCTGTGGTAAAAAAAAAAAAAAATCTTCATTCAAAAGTAGCTAAAGACTCTGACGGTCACCAACATGTAAATACTGTATATATATATATATATATATATATATATATATATATATATATATAGGCCA
>NC_056501.1:22224392-22247117 GCF_014905685.2 Nematolebias whitei
GTGCGAATGACAATAAAGAATCTCTGACTCTGATATATATATCTTTGTATATTCCTACAGTGTTTTATTTAAGAAACATTACAAGAAATACAAAAATATTACAAAATATTGCAAAAAATAATATTACAAAAAAAAAACATTACAAATAATACAAAATATTACAAGTTAAAACACTTAACTTCCGGTTAAAATAAAATGTCAGAGCACAGATATGATGGTAGTCTATTAGAGCTTGGAGTGCACTTTCTGCACTCTGGATGTGTTTGAGAGGAAATCAGAAGTCTTCCAGCACTGGGAGACACACTGGGTGAAATAAAACAAAAATGTCTATGTTTTGATGTACAAATTATACTGTGTAAGTGTATAACCTGGCTAAGAAAAATCGTTTATTTGCATGAATATTTGGGAAGTTTCGAGGGTTCAAAGGTTAGAGTGAAAGACATCATCAAACTCTATTTCAGCATTTACTGTAAAATTTAAATCATCATTGTGTACAAACTGTTAAAGATGTAAAAATTCCTGTTCAGGCATGTACAGTCCAACATTTCATGACCCGTTTGAACACTGAACAATGTTTCTGCTGTGGACTAAGTTGTAGAGCTCCAAAGAGAACTAAGTTTTTCCAGTTGTTTTACAGAAATCCCATTGTTGTGTGCGGGAACACGTTTAGCAAATTTAGTCTGTTTTGCACGATGTACTGCTACCAAAGTTCACAACGTGCTATCCCCGGTTGAGCTGCATATTTTGGCGTTTTATTTTAATTTTATATTTTGATTTTTCTAAATTGCGAGAGTACTAGCGAGACAATACTGTGAGGGTAAAAGATGAACCAAAAGCTGAAACCAAGAAAAAAGGGAGCACCATTAATAATCAAAATTCACACTGAAGCAAAACCAGGATGACAAACACGCATGGCTTCCCTCGTGAACAAGGACACTCCTTTCCTTCAGGTCTGCAGGCTCCCTGCCCCATTTCTTACCTATGTTTCTGTCTGATTGGACTGGTCTCTGTGGTTTCGTCCTTCGTCCTGCACCGGATCTGAGATGCTTCCACTGTCAGCCCTTCCACTCCTCAGCAGAGCAGGAACAGCCTGTATAAAACTAAACTCAGGATGCCTCCAGGACTTACTTCACCGAGTTTATTTTAGCAGACGGGTAAGCGGGTGAGGATGAAATAGGGGAGTGCAGTGGGGGTTATAAAAAGGCGTTTAGGGGGTAGGGGAAAGCATAAAGATGAACATCCTGACCCTGGGCTACTAAAAACCGGATCCCTGCGACAGTATGTGTTAGCAGTTGTTCAGGCTGACACACAGAGAGGCCAAGCATCCAACACAGACACAAATCAACCTCCACGTGTTTTTTACGGTTGCAGTCTTGATATTGATGATGCGATCACAGTCGTGACTGCGTTTCCTCGTTTAGGACCAAACGTTGGTCTCAGCAGCAGGTTGGTGCTCTGCGTTTCTGACGACAGGAGACCTTTGACATTCCTTTCTTGCAAAGCACTCTATGAGTCATGAGCCTGACGCAGCTGCCGTCTATTCAGTGGGGTGAAAGTTTGTAACAAACAACCGTACGGTGTTCGCCCTGATTCACAAACTGCAGAGAAACTCCAGTCAATTCTGCAGTTTTTGTTGTTTTTGTGACACCCTTTAGGAGGTGACCTTTATATCTGTTTGTGCTTTTTTCAACTCAAGTGAGGTTTTTATCTTGACACAAATTGATTTACAGTGCTCAACAGAAAACTAGTGGGTTACAACTTTTTAAACTTTTATTTTATTTATTTTTATCTCTGCTGAGATTGGAAATTGATTTTGCACCTGCCCACCACTATCTCCCAGTGGGTTTCCTCCTGGCCTCGAAAAGTTAATGCAGTCATTCTCAGTCCCAGAAATTCATTTGCAGACGCAGAAAAGAGGTTAGGGAGCTTCTGTCCATTTAGAGTTTATTCAAGAACTACTTTTCGGTAAAAAAAAAAAAAAAAAAATGCAATTTTGCTTTTTTCAAAAGGAACCATAGGAGGTTTTTTTTTAAAACCATCTTTTTAAAGAGCATTCAGATTTTTGTTCAGCTCTGCCCCTGTGATCATAAAAGAATCCGTCACTTCCATTCCACTTTATTCAGATACTTTATTCTGTAGTTTGTGACACATGAAGTTATTCTGAAATTTGACAAGCCCATTTTGATCATTCAGAGTTTTGAAAGCCGATTTTTCCAATAATTTAAGTGTGTGGAAAACTAACTAGGAAGCAATTCTTAAAAGAAGGTTGTAACACTGCAAGGTGCATGTCTTTTACGAGTATACAGTTGAGAAATATGTCATGAACCACTGCGCAAAATTTAACGAAAACTACAGAAAGTAATTGCTGAATTATTGGTTGATCCAGTGAATGATAATCATTAGATGTTCACCTTTAAGCTGATGAACTTTTGGAGTCACCCTCCACTCAAGATGGCCTCCACAACCGACCGACCTTAGAAAACCCCAAAATTGCAAAAAATGGACAATTCTAAAAATGTGCTAAATTTGACATGGTATTCACACAACACAGCCTCCAAGTGACAATAATTACAAGAGCCTTTGCTTCACATTTTACTGTAAACTGTTGGAGTCTATCTTGTTGTTTAGCAAAATATTTCATGAACCACTGAACAGATTTGAATCACCATCATCTACAACTGGGTAATCTTTGGAGTTAGTCCAATTCAAGGTGGCTGCCACAACTAATAGAATCAATTGGCACACAAATGGCTGTATTGGTCCTTTTTACAGGTTTTGAGCTAAAATTTATTGTGGTAGTAGCTGAGAGTTTGATAGTGAATATGCTCTGACGAACAACTTTCACATCAATGTGAATAAGACGAAGGAGATGGTCGTGGACTTGAGAAGGAATAAACAGACCTACCCCACGTGAACATAGGAGGATCTGTGGTGGAAGTGGTCTCCAGCTATAAGTAATTGGGTGTGCACATGAATGACAACATCAGCTGGGTCAACAACACTACCAGTCTGATCAAGAAAGCTCATCAGAGACTCTACTTCCTCAGGCAGCTGAGGCGAACTGGTCTGGGAAGCTCAGTCCTCACCTCCTTCTACAGATGTGCAGTGGAGAGCATCCTGTCCTCCAGCATCAACGTGTGGCATGGAGGCTGCACAGATGCAGAAAGAAAAGCTTTGCAGAGAGTGGTGAAGGCCGCACAGAAGTCTGCCGGAGTCAGTCTCCCCACCATCACAGACATTTACACCTCCAGATTCAGGAAGAGAGCCACCTGCATCATGAAGGACCCCACTCACCCAGCACTCACACTTTTTGCCCCACTCCCCTCAGGAAGGAGGTTGAGGAGCATTCAGTGTAGCACCACCAGGCTGAGGAACAGCTTCTACCCTGAGGCTGTTAGACTCATGAATCTCTAACCAGGAAAAATCACTGTGAAAATTACTGTGAAAAAACCCCTGAAAAATCGCTGTAATGCCACTTGGTTGTTAATATGTGCTGCTGACTACCCATGATGCTGATTTCATGCTGCTGATTATTTCATGTTGCTGTGTTCATTAGTTCTCATTTGGTCATACAGACTCATGTTCGTGCTGTTGTTGTTTATGGCACATTGTTTTTGTACCATTAGTGCTTAGTGCATTCTTAGTTTAGTGAATGTAATATATTCTTAGTTCATGACTCGGATCGTACTAATGTTTTTCTTTACAAAGTACAATTTGTGTTTTTGTTGGATGTAACTGGGACCCTAGTTAGTTTTGTCCCACCTCATGTATCACGTGTGGTGTGTATGACAATAAATCTCCCTGCACCCTGTAAGCAGACTAAATATGCCCTAAATGGCCTCTCATACAGAGCATGCCTTCTCCATATGTCACAGGAAATACAGTTCAGTAGTGCATAACATTAACAGTTTGATCAAAATGGCTACAAACTTCGTCTTTTCTCAACAGCAGATTATTTCAGTTTAAAACTCTGGCTCGAACGACACCTCTAATTATAATCACAGTTGGCTGACAGCAAATAAAATGTGCACAGAAACCCCACAGTAATGAACAAATCCATGTTAAGGGTTAGTTTGTTAATAATAATAGAAGTCGTACACAGCAGGAGATTGAGGCGTCTCTTAGGAAAAATGAAGTTCTGTTGCTGAGTGAAGCTGCAGTCTAAACACAAATCTCTGCAGAAATTAATTTTGTAAGTGTGTTGCCTTTTAGCAAACATGAGCAGTATGTGTTGATTTGTTGTGCATGTGCGTACAACTGATGGTCAATAAGAAGAAACTGATTCTTCACAACTTAAACTAAACCAAAAAAAAATATAAAAAGCTTAAAGTGTCTGATGTATCCAAGTAAGCTTCCTTTCTCTATTTACGTCTGAATATATTTGACACATTGGTCCCGTGTAACGGGGCAAACTGAAGTCAGGATAAGAGCAAGAAGATCCTCTCTGAGGGCCATGAGTGCCTGGTTTATAAAGGCTCTCATACCAGCCATAGTACACCGGAGAGGAGGCTCCCCGTTTCCCCCGATGAGGGCTGAGCTTACCGGCAGGCTCAGCAGATACAGGCTTTGACCATCGCACAGTGGGCTATAAAAGGCACCTTGTTGACACTGGAGCCCATCCACACACACAAACACACACACGGCACTTGGCAAGAAGTCAAGGTTGAAGTTGGGATTGGGAGCCCCCACCCAGCACCTTTATAGGGCTCTGCCCCCACCGAGACAATAATACTTAAAAAAAGACATTAAACAGATTAAAGTGGAAGTCCTGACTGAAGAGATGATGGTTTTGATATAATTGTAATAAACAATCAGTGTTGAAAAGCATTTGCAGTCGTCTTGAAACCAAACACCTTGAACTAGGATTTGACTGAGCTTTTGAACATCATTTTGATGTATATTTGTGTGATTGATGATTAAGCATTTAAAAAAAAAAGAAATTTGTACGCATCTTTTATGATTCTCTACTGTTGTCATCACTCTTTATTAAAGTCAGGTCTCTCTTGTAAATGAGTCCCCGAGGCTCAGTGGGATTAACCTGTATAAAGAAAGATTGAATGAAATAAACAACAACAACATATTTTGTCCTGATTGTGAATTTTCTGTATTTTATGCAGCCTAACACCTCCTGCTACTTGCTGTTATTTTAGCTGTTCGTATATCAAAACCTTCAGCTCATTCAGATTTGTCACTTTTAGCTTTTAGTTAACCATTTGCTACAAATTTTGGTTTTAACCATTTTGTAACTTTTCTAAATATTTACTTTTACAAATATTTTAATATAGAAGGCTTTGATATTTTATAAATTCCTTCAACAACATTGATCACTTCAAAATCTGCTTCAACGTGCTCTGTTTTTGTTTTTTCATGCTACTTTTTGCTTAAAATTATTAGCCTATTGCTAATTTTTGCTAGCATTTTGTTATTTCATTGCCGTTTTTCATAATTTCTTTCTTATTTTTCTACCTTTTTTGTTTAGCTACTTTTATCTGCTTGTTAGCCCTTTGTTACTTGTAACGTTTAGCTAATCTTTAGCTAATTTTAGCTAGCGTTTTTCTACTTATATTTGTATTTTACTACTTGTAATTCTTTTTACCCGTTCATTTTTTCTTTCTTCTTTTTTCTTTCACATTTTACTACTTTTATTTATTACTAACTTTTTGTTACATTTCAGTTTTAGCTAGCCATTTGCAACATTTAGCTTGATATTTGTTTTAAACTAAAGTTGATATTTTTACATAATCTTTTGCTACTTTTAGCTAGCATTTGGCTAATTTTAGCTAGCATTTGGCTAGTTTTAGCTAGAATTTTGCTACTTGGACTTCTTTATCCTTCTCTATTTTTTTACTTTCTTCTTTTTTCTCCTTTTTCATTATCTTCTTGTCTGTTTTTTTGTTGTAATGTTTTGGTAACATTGTGCTATTTTAAGTGACTTTTATCTTTTTAGGGTTTTTTTTTACTACTTTTTTGTAATTTTTCTTTCTTTTTTTCTTCTTTCTCATTTTGCTTTTAGTTGGATTTTGAAATCTTTTAATTTGCTACTTTTAGCTAACCCTTGATTTTCATTAGCATTTTTGCTAACCCTTTGCTGTTTATCTGGACAGTTTCTTTTTTTGTTGAGGCATTTCGTCCTTCATTCAAAGGACTTCATCAGTCTGAGGAGCCACAACAAACTCATTCCCACAAGTGGCACAACCACATTGTGGACCAACCAGTTTGCTGGTGATAAGATGGTTTCTGGGGCCCATCCTCTCCCCATCGACTCCTCTGAGGCAGCCATGGCCAAAGTGGTTCAAACCATCAAAGTTCATGTTCAATAATCCAGGTAAAAAAAATCCAACAAAGTTCAGTCAGGTCCTCTGGACGGTTTCATTTTTTGTCTGTCCAGATGACCTGACTGAACTTTGTTGGATTTTTTTTTACCTGGATTATTGAACATGAACTTTGATAACCTTTTGCTATTTTTTGTTAGCATTTTGCTACTTTTAGCTAAACATTTGGATACTTTTATCAAGTATTTAGCACTTTTTAACTTTTTGCTTGTGTTTTGCTTCTTTTATATTTATCAACTCAGTTTCAGCTTCTTCAGCGTTCTCACTACGGTTTCACATTAAAGCTTTTCCTCTAGTTAAACTGTGAGTTTTGATCTTGTCGGGTTCCGCTTCAACTCTCCATCCACCAAAAGTGACAGCTAGGTGGTGAAACCAGTCGTCTCTCTTATCGAGATAACCTGATGACTGTGATGAGAACATGAGACGTTCTTGTGTTTCATTCAGTTTCATCATCGGTATCACAAACATGGCACTCAGAGTTGATCTACGACATTAAGTGAAGTCATGCATGAGTAAATCTGTTTAAAACTCTTTGATGAAACCTCATTAGCTTGAATTAACATAACTATCCTAATCTTTGATGAAGAAATAATTTGAATGTGATTTTGGGAGTATTTCTAATTATCACGAGAAAATAAACTTTATCATTTGAAGTGATTAAATAAGTCTTATTTTCTTGAAATTATATTATAGTTAAATCATCATTACTAGAAAAAAAATCATAGACACATAATAATGGCACAAGTTGTGTCATCATTGAATGTATAAACACATTTTGAAGAATAGCGTATTTTATGTTCTGTACTTGGCCTATATGTTCATTCAACCTTTATTTAATCAGGTTAGTATGTGCTTAATGTTAAAATAAAACATACAAGTTATGCGTTTTAACTGAATAAAGAACTGAAAGAGCATTGATCAACTTCTTTTTTGTAAAAAAAAAATTAATAACCAATACAACTGATAATAACTTAATGCAAATCTGTTATTTTACTATTTAAGCCATTTTCTATCTTAAAAGCTTGAATTGTTGACAGTTATACATTAATTTAGCCTTTATAACTGGTTTAATTTGTAGAAATGATATTGTGTCATACATTGTAGTGTCCGATTGTGCCTTTAATGCATTCTGATAGAAAATGCTACTAAATGACTCTTATGGTCTATTCATCCATGTCACATAAAGACACCAGAACAATAAAGGTTTAAGGGTTGACAAGAAGTCCACCTTAGAATATGGTTTTTGCTCCTCCGGTCTTGAGATAAGAACCTTACTGGCTGCAATGAGAGCAGCAGAAAGCAAAAGCAGCCAAATTAAGTAGTCTGTTTTATCTTTTCACGCTGAGAGCTGAACGCATTAACATTCATCTTGCAGCGCCGAAGGAGTCATCAATGTGAGCCCTCGCTGCCTTTGGGAGGGCTGCTGGAAGTCAATCAACTGGGGAGCCGTCTCGACAGAGCTCCGTCTGAGCTTCGGCTCAGAGAGGAATATAGCTGCTGTGAGAGAGTCTCATTGAATTCATCAGGGCCTCATCTGGAGAAAATGTCTCAAAGCTGGTCAGAAAGAGCAGGTTTCAGGCTTTTGGTGCAAAGAAGTATACTGTACACAGAAAGTGCACGTATTAAGAGAGATCCGGAGTGCCTGTGCACAATCTTTGCACTTTTGTTTGCTTTTTCAAACTGGTTAGTGTTTGCTTTGGAGATGTACAGCAAGAATATGACCCTACACATTTGGAATGGCTGCCAGCTGAGTGAACAGCTCCAGGTTTGTAGGGACATGTCAAGTTGAACTGAAAAACAGATTGCAAACTCTGTGTGAGTAAGTATGTTTTGTAAAATTATTAAATAGCTGTACACAAATGTGGCCTGATGGTAAAATGAGTCAAAAGAATCATGGGCTGCAGTGCACAAAACAAATCATTTCTGTAGTAATTATTTGTGTAAAGATTAAAACATAAATGGACTGTACTTATATAACCACCTTTCTATCTCATCAAGATACTTCAAATGCTTTACACTACATTCTGTGCCCTCATTTACCCATTCATACAGCACTTTACAAAGAATAATCAGAGCTTTATCACATTCATATACTGATGGGCCTCACATCGGAGGCAATGAGGTGTTCAGTGTCTTGCCCAGGGACACGTCAGCATGTGACTGCTGGTGGATTCAAACCCCCCAACTCTCGCATTGGAGAACGACTGCTCTAACCACTCAGCCACAGCTGCACACACATAGTGTGATTCCACAGCTAAGTCCATAAAGACACAATGTGGCCATCCCATAATATAACATCAGTATGCCAATGTCCCCCGTCGCTGAGGGATTTGAATAGTAAATGTTTGTAGTTTTCTAAATACAGTAAGTGTGTTTATGGACTTTATTTTGACATCTATCCATTATATTTACTTGTTTCTTCTTTACAGATTTCAGGGGTCACTGGTGCCCATAAAGAGGCGGGGGACAACCTGGACATGTCTCCAGTCCTTCACAGGACCACATATAGACAAACGAGACAACCACTCACTCGCTCACTCACAGCCTAACATGCAGGTTTTTAGTTTGTGGGAGGAAACCGGAGAAAATCCATGCATGCAGGGAGAGAACATGCAGACTCCACCCAGAAAGGCCCCCCGGCCGGGATTTGATCCGGCAACCTGCTCTCTAAGAGGCAGCAGCTCGACCAACTGCGCCTGGATTTTGACATGACAACCCATTTTTTGAAAGGGAACTTTCTGACATCTTAATGGAGCCACACACCAAAATGAAAATTGATAACACATTTTTCAAGATATGCTCAGAACACAGAGGACATTTATGGTAGCGGCCATTTTGGATTTTTATCTGGCAACCCAATTTTCCAAAGCAAACTTTCTTACACCTAGATGCCGCTACACCCCAAAATAGAAGTCGGTACATACTGTACCTTATTTTTCAAGTTATTCAGCTCATAATATTTGCATAACTACATTTATGGGGGCAGCCATCTTGAATTTTGACCTTTCAAAAGGAATCTTTCTTATGCTTAGATGTAGCCACACACTAAAATGGAAGTCGGTATGTTGCTTTTTTTCCAAGTTCTCATGCTCACAACATTCACAGACAGACCAATGGACTAACAGATTTCAAATTCCCCCTTTTCGCTCCACAAAGACAAAAATGGACAATAATCTTTTGAATCTGCCTTCAAGTCATAGCTGTTGCTTTTTTTTTAGCAAGTATATCTTCAGAAATATTTGTAAAGATTTAAATTCTTTTTAATTTACTTTCACATTGACAAATTGTCTCTGCTGCTGCATTAGCACCTGGAAATCCCTTCATATAATATTTGACATCATTGTGAAGTTTTTAGATTTCCTTTTTTAAGTACAAGCCTGGAATTCCAGAGAACCTCAACCCAAACTGACACTTTTATAAACAAAACTAGTTTGTTGCCAGGTGATAAATGTCCTAATTTAAGTACAATACAAATCATGTGGATGTTTTTGAACTGGAGATTTTGAAAATAATAATAACTTAATATTGAAATATTTCTCATTTAGAATCATTTTACAGCCAGGATCACATGTGGTGATAAATGTTCCTATGTAGTTCTTTGTTACCTAACGGTTGAAAAACAATATAATTGTTCAGATTAAATATCTAAAGATGTTGCATGATCTGCTAGTGCTCAGAGTGTGTGATGGGGAGGATATTGTCAGCTACTACCACAACACATTTTAACTTAGTATCTGTAAAACTGGCTTGGTAAGATCCATTTATGTGTTTGCTGCAGCGGATTAGGTGTGGCGGCCATCTTTAATTGGGATAACTTCAAAAGTTAATCAATTGTAGATGTACACCCAATAGTTATTTCCTGACCATTTCATTTAAACTTGCCCAGGTTTTCAAGAAATATTTTGCTAACAAACAGGGATGTATGGGGTGCCGTTTGTAAAGTTACACAGTCAAAAATTAACAGCAATATTTTGGTTTATTTAGCCTTTAATAAGAAAAAAAAAGTTTTTTGTTTGTCATAATTTCACCATGTTATTCATACATCTAAGTCATAGTTCCCAACTAAATATTTAATTTACAAGCTAAATGTTTAGTTTGTAAACTAAATATTTAGCTTGCAAGTTAAATCTTTAGTTAGTAAACTAAATATTTAGTTATAAATTAAATATTTATTTTCAAAACTAAATATTTAATTTCCAAACTAAATATTTAACTCAGACTTAAATATATAGTATTTTACAAACTAAACATTTAATTTCCGAAATATATATTTAATTTGCTGACTAAATATTTACCTCAGACCTAAATATTTAACATGCTAGCTAAATGTTTACTTGCAAGTTAAGTATTTCATTTGTAAATTAAATATTTAGTTGGAAACTATGACATTTATAAATGTATGAATAACATGGTGAAATTATGACAGAAAAAAAAACACTTTTTTCTTATTAAAGGCTAAATAAACCAAAATATTGCTGTTAATTTTTGACAGTGTAACTTTACAAACGGCACCCCATAGAGGTGGTAATGTCAACATATATACATGTATAAAAAAAAACACCTATTAAAAAACCACACTTGGCTTGTGCTCAGAGTATGTGTTGGGACTGACTCACATACTACCACACCAACTTTTAGCAGTATCTGACAAACTGTTTTATACATTTTCGTTTGCTTTAGCCAATTAGCTGTGGCGGCCATCTTGAATCAAACTTGTTTCTAGTTCAGGAGATGCTTCATTAGAGACATAGGGAAAACATATTATGCCCCGCTGTTAAAAATCTGCAGCCTTTGCCTCATGAACTTCCTTGGACTGCGTTGCTGCTGAAAAGAAGTCTTTGTGTTGGTTTGTCTCCACCTGGGTCACTATTTTCAGCTTAACAAAACCTTTTAAAGACAAATCTGCCGCAGTGTTTACATCAGTAGCTTCACAGATCCCATGAAGATACTCACCACTTTTTCTTCAGCTAAACCAAAACACGTGATGTAATGAGTGGCATTTGTGTGTTAGGCTAACCTCTGCCGAGAAAACAAACGAGCATACACTCCAAAATGTCAGAATATTCTTTTGGAAATGTTAAATCCATTAGGGTAAATTGGTTAACAGAGTGTAATTATTTCTCCTCTGCTGAAATCTGAAAAACACCTCCATGAATGTTTGTCCTCTTGCCATTTAGCTGCTCCTCTTTGAAAGGGTTTAAAAGAAGAAGAGGCCGAAGCAGCAGAGAGCTGCAGCTTCAAGCTAACTGGAGTGGAAGTTCATCATAAGCCGAAGAACTCCACATTCACACGAACACAGCAACAGTGTAGATCTTTATTAAAAAAGGCTGCAGCTGAAAAGCAAAACATCCCTAAAAATAAAAAAAAATAAAAAGGCAGCAAAAGCTAAAGTGAAATACAAATGTGGAAATGAAAGCCTGGGCAGTGACTCAAATCTGGGCCCCATTCACTCCCCATGCATGAAATGAGCTGCTAATTAGCTTGTAATCAAACAGTGCAGCTCTTGTGAGCCTAATGGGAACCCATTTGCAACTGAGAGTGTTTTCCTCAGAGTACATTACCGAAACACAACACCCCCCCCCCCCCCTACTTCCCCCCAACCCACCCCGAAAAAACATTTTGTTTTGCAAGCGAAATGCTCTTGCGCCTGTATTGATCCGGCTGCTGAAATGTTAAACTCCACAGTGCGCTGCTTCCATTATTGATGCTGCATCGGATCAAAAGTGACGTCGCCCGACAAAACAGTAATTTATTTAAGGAAGTTGTTGGAGGCAAATATCTTATGGCTTTATTATGTCTGCGGTTGCCTTTTTCCTTATCATTTACACGAACTAGCATTGATTTAACTGAACTATTTTGCCAATTCTCCTCTCAGATAAAATGCCAGTGGAAGACACACAGTCTGCAGCAGGGTTGTTCAACTGGCGGTCCGCGGGCGAAATCAGGCCCACGAGAGTGCTCAGTTCAGCCCAGCAATGGATTTATTTTTAAATAAAACTTGATTTTATATCATAAAACAACCTTACTTAATGAGAATTACTGCTGGATGTCCGGCCCCTGAGCTCTTGACCCTCTGAGCAGTTTAGCTGAATAGCCCTGGTCCACGTTACACACAGTTATAACTGGTTTGGTCAAACCTCGTAAATGACCCTTCACTGTGCCATGCTATATTGTAAGAGAGAGTTAGCACTCAATATGTCACAGGGATGAATATCAGCTACTACAACACAAAGATTTGGATCAATATTTGGAAAACTGACTGAGTTTAGACTCATTTCTGTGTTAAAGAATGCTGCTTGGCTCTGGTTGCCATATTAAATAAGGGTGACTCCCAAAGTTAATCATTTGTAGATGTACATCCTCTGATTACTTCTTGAAAGTTTAAGTAAGTTCCATTCATTGATACATGAGATATTTTGCTAACAGACAGAGACCAACAGGTGACTCTGTAGCACTCACTGTGTTGCTTAGGAGCCTCAGCTACTACCACATTATAGTTTAGCTCAATATCTACTAAATGGGCTGAGTTAAAGACATTTTGTGTTCATTTAGCTGTTGCTGCCACCTTGAATCACGCTGGCTCCAAAATAATCAGATATAGATATAAATCCAACGATTAGTTTCTGAGAAGTTCATGCAAATCACCCCCCCCCCCCCACACACACACACACACACTATTACTCTGCCCTCGTCTTCTGCAGCGGGCGATAATACTTCTGCAGATTAAAAAAAGTGATTACAAATTCTTTTTAAAACATTATTCTCATGTTTTCTTCCCTGATTTGAGCTTTTCTGAATTTCTTATCTAAAAGATATGAAATGGTCCCTCTCGCTTTAATGATCCTGAACTCAAGTGAGATCAAAGACGAGGAGCGTTTACGGAGAAAACGGAGAGGTCAGAAAAGCCTGCGCTGCAGTGAGGAGTAGTCTGAGACCTTCACTCTTTGTGCTTGGTAGTTTAGTTCATGTCTAATAATGACTCACCCTCTAAAACAAATCATGTATTTATAACGTTAATTTATATTCTTCATGATTGAGTATTAAAACAATAAAGAACACTTTATTAAAATAAAAAACATGGCTGCAAACATATACAGTTTGTTTCTGTAAAATCAGATTTTTTTTGCACATTTTTGGCAGAGGGCAATAAAGTTTTTGTTTACCTCACCTATCTGTTAGCAAAATTTTTAATGGGCACCAGTGACCCCCTGCGACCCGAAAAGGAAGCAGCGAGTAAAGAAAAAGGAGGGAACATTTCTAGGCCCCGCAGACAGGGTTTATCAGAGACTATCTCTGGACATGTGGAGTGGAGAGGAGGGAATGGCCTGCCTGCAGACCTCACTGAACAGCTGTTTGTTCCAGAGTGACCGACTCAAGCACATTTTGTTGTGACTTGCAACAAATACTGAGTAAAGAAAGACGTGCTATCCCACAGCAGTGTGACCGAGCTGGTGAACAGTGGAGGTATGATGAAGAGGAGGTATCAGGCTGTTGTGGCTGTGTATGGTTCTTCCACATGCTACTGACATCCCTGCTTGTTATATAAATACATTGTTAAATAGCCCATATGTGTAAGGATGGTACTTTTCTGTGGCCCAGTTTGTGTCTGTTTCCCTCGTGCTCCCTCATTAGTTCTATTAGTGCCACATGTGTCTCGTCCCAGCTGTTTGTTATCACGTCTCGTCTTGTCCCTGTATTTAAGCCGTCCGTTCTGTCTTGTTCCTCGTCGCGTCGTCTCTTCGTTGGGTCTCTGGTGTCTTTCCCTGAGTCTTCCTGGTTCCTCGAGTTCCCCGTGTCTCTCGTGTCTCCTGAGTTCCCCGTGCCTCCTTCCTATGTTCATGTAAGTTTTGCTGCCCCATCAGCTTGTTATTTTGTACTTTCATTTATCATTAAAATCCTATTTTTGTATTCCTGCCGAGTTGAGTCCCTGTTCTGCACTCTGGGTTCGCTCCTGACCACAAATCCTAACAATATGTTTCATCTTTAGACTTCAATCATCAAATCTAATTAAAAAATCACGTATATTTTACTGTATTTTTATTTTATTTTATTTTATTGCACCGAAGCATTATTACAACACACACACACCATTAACTTTGTGTGTTAATTGTAATGATTGAAAACTGTTCAATTTGATGATGAAATCTCAGAGCAAGGTTTATCTTTGGGTTCTAATATTTTTATTCTACATAATATTGGCATTTGTGAAGTATCCAGACTATTATACTTATTTTTATTTGCAGAGAATAGAAATATTTTTGATCTGAGAATAATTGAAAATAAAGTCTGAGTTGCAAAAATGTCTAAATTTTACAAGTTGCCTATGATGATGAATCCTTAATGCGTTAGAATGAAACTAAAGTTTTTGACTGTTGGCGTCTGGGAAAAAGGATGATTATATTTTTCATTCATTCATTCATTCATTCATTCATTCATTCATTCATTCATTCATTCATTCGTTCATTCATTCATTCATTCATTCATTCATTCAACCTTTATTTAGACAGGTTAATCACATTGAGCCTCGGGGACTCATTTACAAGAGAGACCTGATTTCTTTAACAAAGAGTGATGACAACAGCGGATAACAACGACAACAATAGACAATCATAAAAGAGGCATACAGATTTTTTAAAAAAAACAAGTAACACAGTTATTTAAAGTTTTTAAAAGTTTGTTAAAACATTGCACTTTTGAAGAAATCAAAGATTGTTTTACAACTAACAGAAATATATTATTTTTCTCTTCTCCCCACCAGTGGGAAATAAAGCACTTAGCTTAAGGTGATGCCTCTCTCATCCTGGTGGCCCCTCATCAGAGGTTGCCATGGCAACCCAGCCTGTGATCCTCCAGCCACCTCACATCTTCACTCCCGCCGTCTCATCCTTCCTCTCTCGTCCTCTGGTTTCTACATTTCTCTTGTGTCACATGAGCCGTGCTCCGCAAAACGAAACCCGGAGTCGAGCAGAAACAAACTGCAGACCCTTTCGGGCAAGAAGATAAGACAAATAAAACCAAACTACTGCTTTAACCTGCAGTATGGAACGATGCCGCCTAAATGAAATTTGTTAGGTTCTTTTTAATTTTTTATATATATGACCAGCTTTGTGTTGCATTTCATAATGTTAGAAGTTTTCATTTACAGGTGCCTGGAGCTGCTGCCTCTTCACTTGGGTGGTGGGATACGGGGGAGCGGTCAGCCGGGGAGGGGGTGGGGGGAGTGGAGCTCATCATTCCATCATGCCGGTAGTCTGGCCTCTCTGAAGCTCCCCACCCCAACACCCTTCAGCCTCCTGACCACCACCACACTCCTCCCACAGGTGAAACCATTGCAGTCATGGTCGTTTTCGGCCTCGTCTGCTTCCTGCTCCTGGTGGCTTTCTTCTACGCCTTCTGCTTCTGCTGCTCCGTTGTGGTCGACACATAAAGGGTCACGCACGGCCAACAGTTGCAACCTGGAACCTGAGAAGACCACAAACAAGAGCAGCTCCTCTGACGACCCCTCCGTTCAAAATGCCGTGTGATTAGGCGAGGAGAAAATGACGTGTGCACCAAAGCACAATGGAAAAACAGCTGAAGCTGAATTCAAGTGGCATAAAAGGACTTTAAGGCAGATTTTCCTCAAAAGTCAACGTGTTTCATAAATACACAGGCAGACATTTTTGCCATGTTTTTGCAGGCTAAACCTATATCCAAAGACAAATGTGTGCAGGAAATGGAAGTGTAAATGTCAGCAGGACTTCTGATGTCTTTGAGGAGTAGGAACAGCAGCTGGATCCACGCAGAGCTCGGCAGCCGTTCGGCTTTATGTTCACTGCACAGACAAACAGCTTTCCGCTGCCGCTGGCTGTGTTCGTTCCAGATGCAGAACAATAAGCTGACATGTGCAAGATGGAGAACAGAGATGGAGAATAGAGATGGAGAGGAGCAGAGCAGAGATCGGGGCTGATAAAATGCAGCAACGCAGGAAATTACTGACCTCGTGTCCCGCGGAGCCAAAACGGCCGTGAAAACTTTTTCATTCCAATTAATTATTGCGTCTCGAACCTTCCAGGTTTTACAGAACAGCTTCGGTTTGAGGGACTTTTAATGACATTTATAACAGAATAAAATCAAGGCTTAGCATTACATGAAATAAGCTCTATTGCTAACTGGTCTTCACTCCACAGCTTTAAATGAAGATAATTTTATGTTGAGAAAGGATGAGTTGTAGCTACTTTGGTCTTCTCTTTAAAATAATATTACATGTTCAGAGCATGTGTTGTGAAAGACTCTCAGCTACTTCCATATGAAATTTTATCTCAATATCAATAAAACTGACTGAGTTAGAGCCATGTGTGTGTTCGGTAGGATTAGTTAGCTGTAGCAGCCATTTTGAATTGACCCCAACGGTTAAACAGTTGTAGATCCACATCTATTGATTACGTTTTGAGAGTTTTACTAAAATATGTTCAGTGATTCATGAGATATTTTGCTAACAGACGAACATAATTGATTTCAAGTGTTAATACCAAAGCTTTAAGTAGAGATCTTGTGCAATGTGTAATACTTAGAGTATGTGTTGGGGAAGATTCTCTGCTACTACCGCACCAAATTTTAGCTTGAAATTTGTGAAACAGACTGGGTTACAGACATTTTTGGGTTTACTGAGGTCAGTTGGCTATGACAGCCATCTTGATTCCGGTTGACTCCAAGTGTTAAACAGTTGTAGATTTACATACTGAGTAATTTGGACAACCTCACCTTTCACTTGTTGGCAGCAAGAAATGAAAGTGCAAGTAATCTTAAATTTCAGTGTTGTAGAAATCCTCCAAACAGCATATTAGCCATGAAAAACTCTCATCATTCGAGCTGCGGTGTGTTTGCCTCTTGGTTTTCTGTAACATTTTTTTACAGTTTCAAGATATTTTCCGAGCAACTGAATATTTGTTGTCTTCGTGGATTTCACCAAGTCCATCAGAATCCAACACGGAAGATCGAGGCTGAGGTAATCGTGACCTAACCGCTCACCATTCTTCTTCTGCTCCAAGTAGTTTGTGCATTGCCTGGAGGACAGTTTGAGGACATTTTTCTTGCTGCAGGGTGAAGTCGGGACTTTAAATAAATTCCCGAACGTGTTGTTTGACTCTACAAGACAAAGTGGTTTCCACGTTGGTTTAAGATAACTTGCTCTGCCTGAAGCCAAACTTTACAGCACCAGTCAAGAAAAGACACCAACTCAACAAGCAAATGTAGTAAAGTCACATTATCTTAGTTACTGTAAATGTTTATCCTGTCTGATTATTGATTATAAATCATTCACACAAATTAAAACGTGAGGGATGGTCTCATAAGGACATTGTCCTGTGTCCAGTAAACATCCAGCAGTACTTTCAGCTGCAGACAACGCTTCACTCTTCTGTCTGCTCATAATGCAAATAAGTACAAAATATTTTGCACTTAGCACAAGAAGGAAAATATTGTTGGTTATGTCTTTTTTGTAACAATGTAAAATGAATCTGTGTGTGGAGCAGCAGAGAGGGGTATTTGGGTTACACCCATGAAAAACTTGTCAAGTCTCTGCCAATGTCAAACAGTTTATTAAGCTTCAACAACGTTAAGTCAAGTTAAGCTTTTTGTTTAGACATTTCATCCTTCTTCCAAAGGACTTCATCAGTCCGAGGAGCCACAACAATGATGCCAGGAACTCAGAAACAAGAGTCAGTGTAGAATAATTTGATATTAACTGAAAAGATTTGGCAAGTTTGTCATGGGTGCAACACACACAACTGCTCCTCTTCTCACAAATACACAAATATGGCTCAAATTACAGAGAAATAAACAGGCTTTCCATCAGTACAATATTTATTTCCAAGAAGCATTGTTACAACAAAGAAATAATCAAATACAAAATTCCTTATTTTTGTGCTATGCTTAAAAACGTGACTACATATGTCAGCAAAATTAAATAGCTTGCCAAAGAAAAAAGGTCTGGAATAGAAACATAATTTTAAAATTATAAACTCATATGAAAACATCCGTTTGGAGCTGTTAAATGATAATTAAAACTACAGAAATCGCATTTCCTGCAAAAAATTTTTTCATTTAGCCTTTATTTATCCAGGTTAGTCTCATTGAGCCACGAGAACTCATTTTCAAGAGAGACCTGTTTTTTTTTTAATTTTTTTTTAAATTTTTTTAGGGAGCACATGGTGGGGTTAAGGGCCTTGCTCATGGGCCCAGAGTGGGGCGAATGAGGGTGGAGGCAAGTGTGGGTATTTCACCTACCCCACCCACAATTTTTGATGTTGTCGGGGCCGGGGCGTGAACCGGCGATCTTCGGATCACAAGCCCACCTCTCTAACCTCTGCGCCACCACTCCCCTAAAAATGCAGTGTGAATGCTTATTGCTGAAGAACTTGCTGAAAAACAGCTGAAATTAGCTAAAAGAAACGTGCTGAATTGTAGCTGAAATGAAAGAGCGAGCCTATGTTAGCACAAGAAAGCAGAAAGAACAAAGTTTTGCTGAATTTGGTATAAATTAGAAGAAATGAGCAGGAACTTAACTAAAACAAGCTGAAATAAAAAAAAAAGTTAGCTGAAAAGATAGAAAGAGGCTTAAACTACCAGAAGGAAGTGGAAAGAGCTGAAATGAGCTTAAAATGCAGACTTTGCTGAAAAGGCTAAAATTAGCATAAAACAGCTAAATAGTAGCTGAAATAACATAAAAAGCTGAAACTAACAGACAAAAGCTGAAAGGAGCATAACAAGCTGAAATTACCATAAAAAAGTTAATTAGGTTGAAAGTAGCAAAAATTACCATGAAACACGTATCTGAAAGCAACTGAAATTAGCTAAAAAAAAAAGCTAAAAGCGTAGCAGAAAAGGTAGAACAAGCTTAAATTAGCATAAGAAAGCAGAAAGAACTCAAGTTTGCCTAATTAGGCTGAAAGAAGCAGAAATGAGCATAAAAAGTGAAAATTTTATGAATGAAGCTGAAACTAGCAACAAAAAAACAACTGAAAAGCAGCTAAAAAAGGCAAAAAGAAGCTTAAATTACCAGATGGAAGTGGAGAGAGCACATTTTTGCTGAATTAGGCTGAAAAAAGTTGAAATGAGTGGAAAAAATGTGGATTCAGCTGAAAAGGGTAAAATTAGCATAACAAGCTAGAAAAAAGCTGAAATAGCAAAAAAAAATTTGAAACTAGCAGAAATAAGCTGAAAGGAGCACAACAAGCTGAAATTAGCAGAAAGAAGTTAGAAGAAGCACAAAAGCAGAAAGAATCTGAAAGGAGCTCGAAACACCTGGAAAATCAGCTGAATGTAGCTGAAAAAAAGTTTGAACTTACACAAGGAAGCTGAACCAGAACAAAATGTGAAAGGAGCAGTAAAAGGATGTAAATAGATCTAAAGATTTGAAGGATGTAAAATGAGCTCAATTCATTTTCTATGAGGAAAAAAATGGCAGAAAAGGTTAAATATTTCAAAAAGCTAAAGTTGCATCAATACCAAAAGTCATGACAGGATTGTCCTGAAAGAGCGGAATGCTTTAATATATGATTTGTTGAAATAGTTTTAAAACTGCGGGAAAAGAAACACACCAAAAAATGTACGGAAGAAAAATGGATCACAATCTTGTGAATGCTTCATAAACATTCACACTAGTAAAAAAAACAAAAGTTCAACTGAGCGACCTTCAACTCCCTGAACAAGTGCTGTTTAATCTGCTTTAACAAGAATAATCTTTTCTTCCCTAAAGTTCTAAATGGTTTAACATCCCTTCAAAAATAGTTAAAGCTAAAAAACAATTGTGGAACTTCCTCCGGGCAGCACAGTGGCACAACTGGTAGAGCTGCTGCCGCTCAGCGAGCAGGTCCCCGGTTCAAATCCCGATCCGGGGGCCTTTCTGGGTGGAGTTTGCATGTTCTCTCCGTGCATGTGAGGGTTTTCTCCGGGTACTCCAGTTTCCTCCCACAGACCAAAAACATGCATGTTAGACTGATTGGTAACTCTAAATTGTCTCTAGGTGTGAGTGAGAGAGTGAATGGTTGTTTGTCTCGTTTGTCTCTATGTGTCCCTGTGATGGACTGGAGACCTGTCCAGCCCCGCCACGCGCACTGTGATTGCTGGACATTGGCACCAGCGACCCCCGTGACCTAAAATGGAAGAAGCAGGTAAAAGATAATGGATGGATGGAACTTCCTCCAAAGTTTTTTGTTGACGCACAAACACCTCCGTTATTTTTTCCCTTCAAAACTTTGCACTTCAATCAAACACTGATCAAGCAGACCAAAATCAATTTTCTTTTCCAGGACAACTCATAAACAGGACAAAAAAAGGAGAGTATTCATTTGCATAATTTAATGAGAATAAAAGGACACGGATTGAAAGCTGGCAGCTGATGTAAATTCCGAGTGCTTTCAGGTGCTTAATTACAGCTCCAGACAATAGAAACAAAGGATTCATTACAACTAGCTGGGCCAAAATGGAGCCTGAATAAAAGGTCTTAACACATTCCAAGGTCAGTCCCAAAGAAGACAAGCATGTGAGGAGTGGACTGAGGACAGTGTGCATGGGTATGGGGCGTTAAAGCCTTGGAGCGGTCTCTAAAAAGTTGTCCCTCCAGACAAGAGCATTGAAATCAGTGATATGAGCAATCATTTTTCAGATCTTAAAGCCGACTTTGACACAGCCCCCCCTCCATTATTTGCATTTCAGTTGGAAGAACAAACTGTGTTCGCGGTTGGATGTGAGACGCGTCATGTGGCCAAGTGCCTCTGCGGATAATGACGATGACAGACAGACATGGCGCTGCAGGACTGGCAGCTCGAGCTGTGATAGTCCCAGAATGATCATGTAAATGTTTCATGGGAAAGTGCCCCCGCTGAACAGCTTCATCAGCGTCTCTCCGTGTGTCATTTCCTGCACCGTTTGCTTCTGTTCTGCCATGGAAGAATGAAATAAGTCTGGCTGTTCACCTCCTTAATAAAAGTGCCTGTCGGATTAGCGTGTAATTGTTTCTCTTGTCACTCAAGGAAAAGCCTTTACAGTCACATTTACATGATTTTTGTCGGTCGCCGACATTCTTTAAAGGGAAAGCTCATATTTGCTTTACGACTACCGTATTTTTCGGACTATAGAGTGCACCGGATTATATTATATTATACCGGATAAGGCGCATTAAGCAAAACTGAAACATTTTGACAGATTTTTGAGCGCTGTGTACCACATAAAATTGGTTCAAGGTCAGTCAGCGCAACCAGAATTAATACATAATGTGCACCGGATTATAAAGTTAAACCGGATTATAAAGTTATACCGGATTATAAGGCTTATTGTTGATTTTTGAGAAAATTAAAGGGTTTTAATTGTGCCTTATAGTCCAAATAATATGGTAATTATAAATGTTGTAGGCACAGTAGCTGTTTGAATGACCCCAAACTGGGAAAAAAAGATTTTAACCAGAATGACAAGCTAATCTGGGTGCTACTTGCTAAAACAAGTACAGCTGAGACCAAAGTGGATTTTTATTTTTTCCTTCTATTGGCTGTTCCCTTCTTCAGGGGTCGCCACAGCAAAGTAACTCACACGAAGACCTGGCAATTATTTTTAGGCCCTTCCTGATGCAACCACAGACCACCAAGCTACCACAGCCCTCTGTGTGGAGCAGAGAGATGCTGTCTGTGACTTGAACTGTTTGTAAATGTTTGAACCCACGTACAGGAAGGCAGAAGGACTCAAAGGTAAAAATGAATAATTATTAACAATGATTATTATTAAACAAAAACAAAACAAAAGTGCTGCTGGGGCAGTGAAACTTACTTGAAGCAGACAGAGAGGAAAACGCAGAGCAGACACAGACCATGACGCCGTGAACCGGATAATGCCCGGACACCAGGGGAGTGAAAACACACAGATTAAATACTAGACGCTAATGAGACGAGTGGGAAACACCTGCAGAGATTAGGATTAGGGTCAGGTGTACATAGGAGCACAACAGTGGGAGGTGCAGAAAGACACAGGACAGCGAATGGTCTCAATCTAGAGCATCCAGGGGAGCAGATGGTGGGGGTTGAGGGTCTTGTTCAGGGGCCCAGGATGGGGCAGATGAGGGTGGAGGCAGGTGAGTGTGCTTCACCACCACCCACACTTTGATATTGTTGGTTCTGGAGATTGAACTGGCGACCTTCCAATCATAGGCCCACCTTCTCTAGCCTCTGCGCCACCACTCTCCCACCAAAGTGGATTGTTGCCATCTCAAAATACAGTAGTCCCTCGTTTATCATGGGGGGTCCTTATCCTGAAGCCCCGTGATAAGTGAAAAACCATGAAGTAGGAACAGTAGTACATGTAGTAAGTAATAGTTAATTTTTGTGTTTATTTTTTTAATTTTTGTTTATATATATATATATAT
>NC_056501.1:22247217-22259280 GCF_014905685.2 Nematolebias whitei
TATATATATAAAGGTGTTTTAAACCCTGCACACTTTTGCAATATTCTAAACAATGTTTCTAAACCCTAAATTCTCTAAAAGAGCACAGCATGTCATGATTTCAGTTCACTGCCTCCTGCTGCACTCTGCCGTCTGCCAGCACTCTTGGCCACGCCCACTTCCCCGCTGCAGAGCTGCGATCTGACACGCTGCAGGAGGAAGCTTTTTCTGCAGCTCTGGGCTGCACACAGGTGCAGCAGGTGCTAAATAATTTTAAATGATTTATTTAAAATAAAAATTCCATGCTGATCCTGTGACTCATCCATCAATCAGCCAATTGTGTGTCATGTCCAATCTTTTTTGAATAACCGCGATAGAGCGAGTCTGCGAAAAATGAACTGTGAAGTAACAAGGGACTACTGTAACTCCAGTCTGATCAATTTTGTAGTGGTTCATGCAAACACTATTTTACAAACTGCCATTGCTCTCATTTTTGCATTTTTATTTAGATAAATATTAATATAATAGTCTTGGACGAAGCATCCAGCTAGAGCTCTATGTAAATTACCATTAAATGTAAAACTGAGGGCTTTGTAATAGTGTAAACCTTATTTTGTAAATCTTTAAACTGCTTTCAATTTTGCAGTTGTTACTGTTCACTGGTTTGAAAGCGCTAATAGCTGTAACAGCAGTAGCAGGGGCCCTTCTGGTGCAGCCTGGTGCACTTTCTAAACTAATATGTAAACATTTCCCAATGATTGTATAATGCAAATATGACGGGAGTGTATATGTTTATAAATCACAGATTGCACGAACTGCAGTAACCCCGTTTGGTCTCAGCTGTGCTCAGATTAGCCATCAACTTGTCATCCTGGTCTGAAATTAAATATTTTTTTTCCCGTTTCATCTAAAACAGGTAAGATATTTAAAATCTTTACACCATACATTTTAGAACAATTCTGAACAATCAGTTTAAAGGGAATATTTGACCCTAATGTGATCGTGTGACCACTCTGCCTTTGAAAAACGCATATTTGGATCATTTTAATGACCTAAAACACAAACACGAGGCAAAAAAAGACTAATTATTTTATTGTCAAAAATCTTGAAATGCATACATTACACACACACACACACTGCTCTGGATTTTGTGGCTGCACAACCACACACCTATTAGTTGATCTCAGTGTTTCAGGAAGCATACAGATCCTTGGAATAAAGGAAACACAAACACTCGTCTTTTTAAAAGATAAAACAATAAAATTAAACTGAATCATTCTCTAGCTCTGAAGCGAATTGTTCATATAGATGGCTACATTTGCAAAATATTCATAAAAATGACACCAAATGTAAAAAGAAGATAATTTTTAGATCTATGAGGTGAGCTGTTTCTGTTTTGGTTGAATGAAGTGAAAGATTTTTCTTTTGTCCCGTTTTATGAAGCTGGTTCTCGGTTCGGTTCATCTTATTTCACTTCTTCTTGTTCACGATATTGTTGCAAATCCAGTTCATGCCATCCTGTTGAGATAAAAAAAAAGAACATCAGTAACTGCTGTATAGAGATTCAGACAACCTGAGAGCTTTAAAGTATAAGCCAAGACCTTACAGAGAGAAATTCAAATAGATTTTTAGCACGTTTTTCTTCTCCAGCAGAAACTTCTCAGTCTCTAATGAGCCCACCTGAAAGGGAATTAACTCAAGGCGTGTCGGTTCTGACCTGAACTCCCTCCCCAGACACAGCCGAGCAGGCCTGGATCTGCCACTGGCGGTCTCGGTACGTGTGCAGGTTGAGTCCCTCGGCGATCTCGCTGGCCGGCGACGCTGTGGCCAGATCCTGCTTATTAGCAAAAACCAGAACCGGAACGCCCTTAAGGTTCTCCTCATCGATCAGCTCGGACAGCTCCTGCACAGACAGCTGCTGTTAGTGGAGGAAAATTATGGGAGGTCAATATTTATTGAGTCTGACTTTCCCTCTTGATGAATAAAACCCAAGTATATATAAAAAAAGTATTTTAAAGCTTTTATAGAGTTTAAATGTACTGCCATGATTTATGGTTTCAGTGGTAAGTCTTTGTTTTGGTTTCAATTCAATCCCAATTCTTAAATTACTTTACTTCCACTTCTCACTGCCCACCGCCGTAGGCGAGATGCAACCAAATATTTGCTGCTGTCTGTGTTACTTTGCCTGTACCGTTAGCAAAATATCTCATGAATAATCAATGCATAAGCATCTCCAGTTGATTAATTTCTGGCGTCAGTTTGACCAATATTTATGGGGTGCCATTTGTAAAGTTACATAATCAAAAATTAACAGTAATAATTTGGTTTATTTAGCCGTTCATAAGAAAAAAATGTTTTTTTTCCAAAGTCATAGTTTCACCATGTTATTCGTACATTTATAAATGTCATAGTTCCAAACTAAATATTTAATGTACAAGCTAAATATTTTGTTTACAAACTAAATACTTAACTTGCAAGTTAAATATTTAGTTAGCAAGCTAAATAGTTATTTCCACACTAAACATTTAGTTTACAAACTAAATGTTTATGTCCAAGCTACATGTTTAATTTACAAACAAAATATTTAAATTGCAAGTTAAATATTTAGTTAGAACATTAAATATTTATTTTGAAAAGTAAATGTTTCATTTGGAAAATAAATATTTAGGTCCGAGCTAAATATTTAGTTAGCAAATTACATATTTATTTAGGAAATTAAATGTTTAGCTTGGAAAATAAATATTTAGGTCTGAGCTAAATATTTAGTTAGTAAATTAAATATTTAGTTTAGGAATTAAATGTTTAGCTTAGAAATTAAATGTTTAGTTTGGAAATTAAATATTTAGCTTGGATAATAAATGTTTAGTTTGGAAATTAAATGTTTAGTTTTGAAAATAAATATTTAGCTTGGAAATTAAATATTTAATTTACACTAAAATATTTAGTTCACTAACTAAATATTTAACTTGCAAGTTAAATTTGTTTTTTCATTCAACCTTTATTTAGACAGGTAAATCCCATTGAGACTTGAGGACTCAAAATTTAGTTTGTAAATTAAACATTTATCTTGGACACAAACATTTTGTTTGTAAACTAAATACTTAGTGTGGAACTAAATATTTAGCTTGCTAACTAAATATTTTACTTGCAAGTTAAGTATTTATTTTTAAATTAAATATTTAGTTTGGAACTAAGACATTTATTAATGTTAGATTGACACGGTGAAAATATGACTTTAAATAAAAAATAAAAATTCTTATGTAAGGCTAAATAAACCAAAATATTGCTATTAATTTTTTACTGTGTAACTTTACAAACGGCACCCCATAGATATTGAGCTAAAACTTGGTGTAGTATAAATGAGCACACACTCTGAGCATTAACTGGCATTAATTTTTGGTGTCAACCCTGTCTGTTAGCAAAATATTTTATGAACCATTAAATGGGTTTTATTGAAACTTTCAGAATGTCTAAAACTCAGTAACCTTTAGAATCAGCCCAGTTTAAAATGGCTGCCACTCAGATACTGAGCTAAATTTGGTGTGGTAGTGGCTGAAAGTCATCCTCAGTACACATCCTGAGAGCTAACAGATCTCTCAATATGAGGCTGAGCTCAACTTCATTTACAAGGTTTGACTCAATCAATAAGCTGTTTCATTTTTTAAATCCTGATGTGATTTCATTTAAAGCATGAAAGGTGGTGGATAATATGAAATCCTTTATTATTTATGACTTTACCCACATCTTTCCACCTCTCAGGGTGACTTTAAACACTCTCTGTCCATCTCTGTGTCTTTTACCCCACAATTTAGAGTTGACACTTTTGTCAATTTGAGTTGACACCTTCTGTTTCTGTTAAAACAAACAAAAAATCCTGTCACCTTTTTTTCCTGACTACCGTATTTACCACGTATACATCGCAGGTTTTCTTTTGCATAGATTTGTCAGTCCTGCGACTTATTCGCCGAAGCGACTAACGTACTTTTTTCCCTCTCCATATTAAATAACCCAATTTTTGACTGATGCTTTAAATTTTGAAGAACTGCAACAGTGAGTCCTCCCGTGCACACTCGCTTCATTCAGCTGGTGCAGGCGGAGGAACGCTGGAGAGCTAGCGGCTCTGGCCACGATGGATGGATAGATGGATGGACGGATGGATTAATGGATGGATGGATGGCGCTGTGCTGCCCAGGCGAAATGAAGCTGTTTTGATCATTAAATAAACGCATAATAAACACGACAGGTCAGCGGTGATGCATAATAAATGCGACTTATACTCCAGAGCGACTTATATGCTGGAAAATACGGTACCGTCCCCTGCCTGCTTCTGAATCCTGTCCCTCAGTGGATCCTGACTTTGGGATCGGGACCCCCATCATGGATCCTGACATACCAAGCAGGGTGTTTTAAGAAAACCTCCACAATCTTCAACCTACATGTTATCACTAAAACATTAATCAGAAGTAAATAAAAATGGTATCGTATTTGTACTTGTTTCATATTGTTTAAGTAAAGTTTGTAGATTTACTGCAAACCAACAATGAATGAAGATTTGTCTCCATCACTCTTGCAAGGTAAAACTTTTGGGAACAAAGGCTTTAGCTCATGCTTTTAGCAATGTATTGGCACCAATTCATGTCATAAGTGCAGTTGAAAAGTCTTATTTTGTTACAGTAAATTGTTAACTTAAAGAATATTTATGATTCCAATCTTCACAAGTCACCTCAGAGTGTGCCCAGAGAAAACTATCTTAAATCAGACACTCAGGATTTAAGGTCTGATGAGGCCGAAACATTAGCATGATTTTCTTTGATTTGGCCTCAAAATAAAATGGGTGTGAAAGAGAGAAGAACTATTCTTGTCGAATAAGATTTAAATGGCTGTCTTTGTGTTCTGAAGATAAAAAATATGTCTAAATCTGGACATAAAAGACATATGGGTGAAGTTTTTCTTGCTATTTATAGAAGCAAAACAAGTTTGAAAGCATCTGTGAGATTAATAGTTATTGGTCAGTGAAGAAAATAATAGTCTAATTCTGAGCAAAGTTGCTTTTCTTTTAATATTTTAGAGGCAAAATGAACTCTAATATGTATAACAGAAGCAGATGCTTTGCTGTTCATTAAATATTTCTTATATTAAATAATATATAAGTACAATTAATGATTATCGTCTGTTAATTTTGGAAGCTTCTTTACATCTTTTAGATAAAATATGAACAATTTTAAATACAATACAAATTCTAGAAACAAAATGGAGTAAAACAACAATCTGAAAGGCGTTTTACTGAAAGAAGATGCGTTAAGTCAGGGGTCTGCAACCTGTGGCTCTGGAGCCACATGTGGCTCTTTGGTCCCTCTGCAGCGGCTCCTTCAAGCTTTAATCTAAACTAACTGAGAACTGAATGTTATAGAATGTTAAATCCACAACAAATAATGACTAGTTTTAGCAGTTTTTCTGTAATTTTCGTTACAAATATGTGGATACTAGTTCTATTACACAGAGTAAATTACACTCACTTTAACTTTTGGCTTTATTTCTTCATAGTAGGATACTCAAGTTCTCCACAATAAAAAACAATTAAAAAAAATATCACATATGCCTGCACAGTTCATTGTTTTATTTTATTTTTTATTTGACAAAAATTATATATGTGTATATGTATATATATATATATATATCCATCCATCCATTTATCTTTTACCCACTTCTTCCGTTTTGGGTCACGGGGGTTGCCAGCGCCCATGTCCAGCAATCACTGTGCTAGAGGTGGGGGACACCCTGGACAGGTCTCCAGTCCATCACAGGGACACATAGAGACAAACGAGACAAACAACCATTCACTCTCTCACTCACACCTAGGGATGATTTAGCGTTACCAATCAGCCTAACATGCATGTTTTTGTTCTGTGGGAGGAAACCGGAGTATCTGGAGAAAACCCACGCATGCACAGAGAGAACATGAAAACTTCATCCAGAAAGGCCCCCGGAACTGGATTTGAACCGGCAACCTTCTCACTGAGAGGCTGTAAAAATATCAATAAACGTTAACGATCATTGGATGTTTTTATTTTTATAATTTAACACCTATACTGGTCAAAAAATCCCCCTCTAACAAACAGTGGCCCATGGGCCACCAGTTGATTATGACAATTGTAGCAGGTTTTTCAGCCCTGGGCACTTTTGATTTAGTGAACAAAGGGGCAGAAATGGCTGTTTTGATCGTAAAGGTTGCAGACCCCTGTGTTAAGATGACGACAAAGCTCAGAAACTCAAAACTGACATTTATGCCTAAAAGTAAACTTTTCTGTTTCCTGTCAGGATGTAAGGATGAGCTCACCAGTCCCGTCTCCTCAAAGCGCTTCTTGTCCGCACTGTCAATAACATAAATCTAAAAGACAAAACATATTACAGCTAATTCATATCAGAAGGTGAAACGTTTGACCTTAAACCTTTACAGTTTTATAAAACTCTTTTTGAAAGTAGACGACAAGGAAACGACTCACTAAGAGGTCTGTGTTTTCCAGGTACTTTCTCCAGAAGGGCCTGATCTTCCTCTGTCCTCCGATGTCCCAGACATTAAGTTTCATGCCGTGAGAAGCGACGCTCTTTATGTTGAAGCCCTGAAATGACCCGAACATCACACACGTTCATCTGAATCTGTTGCACCAAACAAGAAAGCTCTCATAAAACAACGAAACAGGCCGCAGCGTGGTTAAAAATTGATCGTTGGTTAGTGGATAGTGAGAATGGAGTCAGTGTGTTAATCCACAGCCAGTTCTCATAACGTCTCTGCGTTGACGCTGGCAGAGTTGTATAACAGCGTTAACCCAAACGGGCAGCTGAGGAGCAAATCTGAGGATAAGGCCAGAAGGATCAAGCGAAGCGCGTGGACTAATGTGTCAAGTCTGATTTAAGATTTGTCACCACCTCGTCCTGAGCCACATCCTCTCTGCCCAACGAGCTGTCACACCCGAGCCACGACCTGACAGCACATTTATTATTTTCTTGAACGAGTCAGATAAGGGCGTCGGGTAATGACATAAGAGATTTGATAATGACTTTAGAGCAAGACAAATGAAAAGTGACCCTGGCAAAATGCCACGATCTTGCAAGAAGATGTCCAGAGAGCATGAAACAAGGACGTGGTTTGTGTCCCAAATGAACGTTATTTAACTGCATGAGCTGCCATCCTCACATCGCACTGTGTAATCACTGCAGAGTAGTTTATTAAAGATTAGAGATAACAGATGATAGCTGTATGAAACATTTCTAAACAACAAGAGGAATGATTCAAGGGAAAGATAAGCATAGACACATTAGCAAATGTTTAAACTAAAATGAAGAGCTGTGAACAATTAATATTTTACCTGTTGCAGATGGCTCTTTGAAAGCCTAGTTTTAGGCTGGATTGACAAGCTAACAACTAATCTTAACAGGGTTAAAAAATTATTGTCTTATAACAACTTGGATCTATTAAATAAAAAGGGTGGATCATGTAAATGTCATGTTTCATATTACAATACATAATCATTCCTGCAGAAATGTTATAATATCCCTGCCTGGAGTGCCACCAGATGTAGTGGAAGTGCTACAGCTAGCTGTTAGTGTGCGCAGATAATCGTGTAAATAGCCACTTACAGTTTGCATAACTTGTGAAATTTTAGCCATTAGCTCATCATTCAGGTTAGAGCTCAACTCTATTTTTTTTTTACAAACTGAGGTTTTTTCGAAGAGCTATCTACAACAGGTAAGATATTTGTTAAAAAAAAATGTCTTCTTTAAAAGATCAGAACTATTGCTTTTTCCAACGAGCTTATCTTTGATGTTTGATCTTGCTTTATAAATCATCCCACAGAGTTATTTATCGGGAATGTTTTAAAGGGATAATCTCACTTTTAAAATGACGCTCTGTCAAAAAAATGCTCAATAGTCTGCACCTGCACCATCAGCCATTGAGCTCGGAGTGTGGAGAAGGGATCAGAAGACATTGTCCGGAATTGGCTAACGGCTAGCCAAACATGTTACTTTTTTACAGCTTTTGAAACAGCTGTTTCTCAAAAACTGGCGTGAGGGAACGCTACATTAGCTTGTTACATTGGTGTTGTTCGGAGAACGCTGCAACAAACTAAATAAACGGTCTCAGAGTAGAGCCTTAATATTAGCCAATGTAGCATTCTATCACATCAGTCATTTTGAGAAAGATAGTTTTAAAACCCTTAAAAACAATTGAAAAAATGCTCCATTTTTAGTTAGCCTTTAGCCTAGCCTGGACAACGACTTGTCTCACGGCTGATAAGCTGCAGACTGCAGATACTATTTGATGGAACATCACTTCAAAAAATGACCAGACCATGCTTTTAATTATCCGTGACTTTTAAACCTGCGTTACTTTTCTTGTTGGGATTATTGTGCAGGAATATTTTGACTTCCTCTCACCTGCGTTGGGGTGATAGTGTTCACGTCTTCAGAGGCGAGGCTTTTTAACAGCGTGGTCTTTCCGGCATTGTCCAGACCCAGAAGAACTATCCTGACCTCCTGCTCTGTGGACCCCTTCAGCTTCTCTATGACAGAGAGCAAGCCCTGTGGAGGGGTCAGCAGGGTCACGTAGAATTAAAAAAAAGAGGGAAAGACAAAGAAGGCCAACATTTCAAGCATCTTTCTCTATTAAATGGCAATTCTATTCAGTGTCTTGTTTTGGGGGAATCCCATTGACAAAAAAAAAATCGTTAAGGGTACCAGGGCACTCTGATAAATGAAAAGACAAACATGGCTTCCACTTGAGTCGAAGCTCTTCTTTTATTTGTTTTTGTGCCAACAATTTGCAACTTTTGTGGCTGCCATCACCATTCTGTTGGAATTAATCTGAGGTTCGAAATAGAAAGGCACTAAATAGAAGTCTGCTGATTAAACAGTCTGTTGTTGTTTAGTGTGATTAATCTTCCTGGTTGCCCATCCATGGTACGCATCAAGGCTTTGAACATCTGATTCATAAATGACAACGCTCGTGCGATTAACTACATCAAAGACATCGATGAAGGTGTGCACGCACACAGCCTGATGAATCTACGCCATTCCATCAGAATGACAGCTGCATTTGCATGTAAATAATCAGGTGAACTGTTTCATGGATTCCCTTATGAGCTGTGAGAAACTTACTGGTTGACTTCATGAGCCCATTTGGAGTAGATCAGGTCGCCTACCTTTTGAGCCTCTCCCATCTTGGTGTGTGTCCGGTGGCCTGGAAAGATGGCTGCAGCTACATTCTCCACTGAAACTCACACAGGTGGCGTATCGTTCCAGGTCAAAAAGAAAAGAGACGAGCAAAACGCCACCTTTTACTCTTTCCTGTCTCAATAAAGTCGTATAGGTCAAAGTGGTAACATCTACCTGGGCGTCAGTTGCTTCTTAGAGCCGCTGACTGCAACAGGAAGAGGGGGAAGGTGGTTGGGACCAGGATTAGGAGGCCAGAATTAGACCTAGACATCTATATAAAGGCCGCTCCCTCCTCCATACTTCCCTTCCTGAGCCCATCCCTCCTGGATTATCCTTTAGCCACCTGCTGTAGGAGGAAACCAACAGGCCCGCCCCACTCCGTTCACACACATAAATAACAAATAAATAAAACCTCTGCCATATGGCTGCCGAAAGATAAAAAATGCTGCTGAAAGACACTCAGAGCAGCGTGAGGGCTCAGCCTCTCAGCACATGAAATATAGGATTATATCACGGCGCAGAACGAGCGCTACTGTTTCTGATTGCATTAGTCAACGCTCAGATCCCACATAAACGGGTCTCACCGAGGGGAGCGGGTGGAATTATTGTTCCATCTATCCATTACAGGCCAGACGCTGGTAATCTGCTCTGTGTGCTCCTGTGAGCAGAGCATCCAGCCGGATTAGGGAGAATCTCCACGCTGAGTCTGGATTAAAACATTTCCAGGCATTTTTTTTTTCTCAACCAAGCAGGCCGAGTATCTGCACGATGGCCCAACAGTTGGAGTCATAAGTTTACATCCACTCATCACAAATATGAATCCATTTGATGCCTTTAAGGATTATTTTGAACCTTTTTTTGTAGGGTGGAAAGAAAAACCAGCATACAAGTCAAACGATTATTAAATTGGGTACACAAGTTTGAATTTAGTGTGGATTTTCTCTAGGGTCAAAATTATACATTCAAGCTCGAATGTTTGGTCAAATGTTCTTTAGGATAAACAACAAAGTCCATGCTCAATAATCCAAGTATAAAATCCAACATTTTTCAGTCAGGTCATCTGGACAGTTTCTTTTTTTTTTTTTGTGCTGAAACGTTTCGCCTTCGATCCGGAAGGCTTCATCAGTCAAGGAAACACAACAAAACTGATTCTTCCTCCAACAGCTTACTCCAAAGTGGAACAAACCAGCACGTTACAGCACAAAAAAAGAATCTGTCCAGACGACCTGACTGAAAAATGTTGGTTCTTTAGGATGTTTCACCTCAACCACACACTTTTGGTATCCATCAATAAGTCCTGGTAGGTCAAATGTTTAACGTCCTAAACAATTCCCTCTCCTCTGATATTTACCGAGAGCTAGTGTTGTAGTCAAGACCAGCTAACCCGAGACCAAGTCAAAACCAATACCAGAGTGTACCGAGACTAAGACAAGACCAAGACCAGAGTGTACCGAGACTAAGACAAGACCAAGACCAGAGTGTACCACGACCAAGACAAGACCAAGACCAGAGTGTACCAAGACTGAGCCAAAACCAAGACTTTTAGGGTCTGAGACCAAGTCAAAACCAAGACCTTAAGTCTTGGAGCGGAATCTTTTCACAGATTATCCGTACCTGTTTACTTTCACCCCTGCGACTTTACGTTCTATTGTCTGTATCGTTCTGTTGGTACAGAACCGTGTACGAGTGAAAGGGGGTGGGAGTGACAGCGGTAACAAAAACATGTATTTAGCAATGAGTCACGTTATCACCTGGATTTGAATCAGTACGTTTTGCATCCAATAAAAACAAGGATGAGAAATAAACTGGACAATATTCTGGCAATTTAGTGCTATTTCCACAGTTGTGGTCTTGACTGCTCTTGAAATAAAATCCAGTGTCCTCAATGTCCGAGACTGAGACAAAACCGAGACTAAATGCAGTTGAGTCTGAGACGAACCATCAAAAAGTGGTCTTGAGACGGTTCTCAAGACCAAGACCGGTCTCAAGTACTACAACACTACCAAGAGCATCAGACTTTCCCGTATTGGTCCGTCCGATAAATGCTGTCAAAGTTATCATATTTCTATGCCAGTGGAGGGAAAGTCCCTGCTGCAGTCAATCGTCCTGGGTTTTGTCAAATTAAAATTCCTTCTAGTATCTTCAGCACCACTTGTTAAAAGATTTACAGTAGGTGGATGTACTGAACCTGCAAGTGAGGGAGTTCTGCTCTGCCAGCTCCTGCACCCACACCCAGCTACACCTGTGGATCATCAACTTGATGAGCATGAGGAGCATAAAAGGCTGCAGAGGACATTCAGCCAGTGCTGGAGCATTACCTGCCAACGGTAGTCTTGTTCTAGCCTTTATTCATGTCTAAAACTAAGTATTAATGATTTTTATTTCTCTCCGTGACTCCATGAGTTACCCTTGATGTCCTCTTGCTTCCTGAGTCCTCCTCTGTGGACCTCATGCTCCTCTGTGCCTCATCAGCCACCTCCATGCCTTCCTACCTCTTGCCTAATGCCTGCCATTGTCCAGACGTACACCTCCTTTGCCTGGAACTGTTTGGGTCAGCCCTTCCCACGTCTGACCCCGACCTCCATCGTAAGGAAGATCAGCAATAACATTATCACACTTAACTACAAGATTCCTAATCACCTCTTTGCACTTTAGGGTTCCAGTCCCCTCCCTGTCTTATTGCATTATTTATCACATGTAAATATTCATTTTGAGTCTTGGTCTCTGTTTCCATTGGTCCTTATATCTGGGTATAGCCACAATCGTTACAGTGAGAGGTTTCGTCCCTCATGAATAAAATAAATAAATAAATCCACAAAAGTGCACCCACTTTGTTTTTTAAAAAGTAATTGAAGTTAATTGTTGAATACT
>NC_056501.1:22259680-22261673 GCF_014905685.2 Nematolebias whitei
ATATATGACATCCATGCTCTTGATAGGTGTGTATTTATGCATGTAACACACACATACTTTGAGACTGAAAGAGATTTTATTTCACAATCAACCAACCAATCAACCAACCAACCACTTTATTTATAGAGCACTTAAAACAGCAACAAGGCCAACCAAAGTGCTGTACAGACAAAACAACAGGTAACACACAAAGCAAAATACAAAATGAGGTAAATCAGAATATAGACATAAAATGATGCAGATAATGACGACAAACCAGTGTGGAGCATACAGGATCAAAACACAGATCATCTTGTGTTGAAAGCTACTGAATAGTAGTGAGTTTTTAAACGGGACTTGAAAACCGAGAGGGAGGGGACCTGTCTGACAAGCAGAGGCAACTCGTTCCAGAGTCTTGGTCCTGCTACAGAGAAGGCCCTGTCACCTCTGCGCTTAAGACGAGTTCCTGGAACTGTGAGGAGCAACTGGTCCGCTGACCTCAGGGAGCGTGATGGGACATACGGTTGTAGCAGATCAAACACAAGAAAGTACATAATCAAACTGAGCAGGTTTTTGTAGATCAGTATCCTCTCGCTGCTGACGGCAGTGGACCAGCATTCTGCGCTGCCTGCACCCTCTGCCTCATCCTCTCTTTGTGTTCAGCTGTCAAAAGAAAAAAACAAGTGTCACTGAATAATGAGCAATACGCAAACTGCAAGCTCTACAATTTATAGTTATTAAATAAAAGTGATACAGCTGGTAACTATGTGGGTGTAAAGTTCTTAGATAATCACATCAAGTCCGGTTTGGTTTCAACTTCCTGTTTACAACATAAGTTTTGACACTGAAAATATCTTAAAATATAACTTGGGACAAATAAAAACCACAAAGATGTGAAGTAAAAAATGTTGTGTTAACAATAAAATGATTAAAAAAAAACTTTAATATTTTAGAATAGGAATATGTTCTTTTTTTCACATTATACCACAATGTTTTCATATGTAATGTTTTCACATTGAACAATGTGTTTTTACATTTTTACGAGAAACAAAGTGCGAATTATAATTGTGTAAAAATGTTTGCCTTATGCTTCGTCACATATTTTGTTAGAACAGAACAAAAGGATTGTCTGAACGTAAACCTTTTTTTTTTTTTTTTTTACTACAACATTGTACATCCTGAGGCATGCTCAATAATCCTGGCAGAAAAATCTAAAAAAGTTAAGTCTGGTCCTCTGGACATTCAAAAAACAAGAACAAAACAAAAAATGTAGAAACGTTTCGTCTCTCATCCGAGAGACTTCCTCAGTCTGAGGTGCTGTATTCAGCTCAGTCTCTTAAATAGCACCTTCTCAGAGTGGATCAACCAGTTTGCTGCTGACAACCAAAACCAGCTGATCACATGCTCAAGAAGGACCATCAGCCTAACAATGGATCATTAGCACACGGATGGCTGTTTACTATTCACAGAGGGCTGAGTGATACTAGCAATCACAGCATTGTAAGAGGGGGACAGTTGAACACGGAGGCTCCGCCCCTGTTTAATGATGGACCGTTTCTTTTCACAAAGATGGCCTCCTTTACTCCTCTCTCAAACCATCGTTCCTCTCTATCCAGGATGTGAACATCTTCATCACAAACATTGCACAGTTGTTTTTAATTTCTTTTGATGTGGTATTAATACGTCCTGTAGGATGAAAGATGACTTAATTAATAATTAATTAACAGTTGTACAGAAGAACAGGCACATGTACAGGCTGCTGTTTAATACAATGTTTTATATTACATTATTATTGTTTAGTGTATATATTTAGACCTTTTTATACTTTTTCTTTTTATAATTTATATTTTTGCTATTTTAGGGTGTAACTGGGACCTTGAGTACACAATTTCGTTCCACCTCATGTACCACATGGGATGTGAATGACAATAAAGAATCTTGAACCTTGAAGAAGAATTAGGGTCATGGTTTAAAAAAATACATAAATAAATTATATATATATATATATATATAT
>NC_056501.1:22261773-22301379 GCF_014905685.2 Nematolebias whitei
ATATATATTTGTGTGTGTGTGTAGGAATCTGACTTTTCTCAGAATTCTCAGAAAAAGTCTAATTTCTGAATTTAATCTCAGAATCCTGAAAATAAATAAAATTTAAAAATCACCATAATCCTCTTCTGTATAAAACTCTTTTTGTAGTTCACATTATTTGTGTTTTCACTTTTCCTCTTCTCTCTGACTTCAAAATTAAACACAGGATCATAACGAATATACTAAATTAGGAACAAACACAATCTGTAGGATTAAAAAAAATCAAGTTGAAAGAACAATCTGCACATTTTGCCATGCTTTTACTGTCATGTTATGCTACCATACGCATATATTTATTAACAGATAACAAACATCTTATTTTAATTAGATTTGAACAGAACATGCAACGACACATTCTGCACCTCATCAGCTGCTTCAGTTTACAGCACACACCCAGTTTCAGCAAACAAACTAGTTTTTCATTCCTCAGCATGAAAACTAACACTTTATGTGGATGATTCCTCAATAACACTGAGAAATCAGTTTTGTTTTCTTGTTCATCTCAACCTGGAGAACGTATTGCTGTGAGTCTTGTGCATGGCATCACTTTCTGTTTTTAAAACTCGTTTAAAAACACTTTTTTTCCATTGGCTTTTAACCGTGAGTTAGTATCTGTGTCTTAATGTTGTATTCTTTTACTTATGATGTTCTGATTATTTTTTAAATATATATTTAGGTGTTTTTATTGTTTTACTGTTTTTTGTTTGTTTTTAATTTTGTACAGCACTTCAGATGGCTGCTTGTTGTATTTTAAGTGCTTTAGAAATAAATTGGTATGGTAGTGACAGTGAGTACAGCCACTGATACTATATTTTAGCAAATTCAGAACATATTTGCAAACTTTGACTCCTGTCATCAAGCCACAGTGTATTGTTTTAAACATTTATCATGACTTTTAAGAGGTTTATGTAATCTATTTTGCCCCTTTTCTATAATTGTTTGACACAACCATTATAGAAAAATTCCCCAAAACTCTTGTGAACGAGCTTCAAAGACATTCCTGGGTGGATTTTACTAAATTTGCATGAAGTCAAACCAGCAGCTGTTCACCCTTTTTCTTGTCTTTGTGCCGAGTTTTATATTGGATAGATCTGTCCTTTAAATAAAACTAAACCCAGTGGTGGAGAAAGTGCTCAAACACTGTACTTAAGTAAAAGTACAAATAAACAGACAAAAATGTACTCTAGTAAAAGTAGAAGTACCACATTAATGTTTTTACTTAAGTAAAAATAAATAAGTACTTGCTTTTAAAAATACTTAAAGTATTAAAAGTAAAAGTACTTGCTTAATGTATTACCTAATGCAATGGTCCACATATCTTTAAGTGTGCCTACCGTATGTATATTTTCTGTAATACATTAATAGTTTTGTGCCATTTTAATGAACAATGCTGCAGATAATACATGTTTTTATTGTGTTTACTCTGTGACACAGTTCACACTTGGACTTGTGATTCTGTGCGTCAGAATTTCAGGGATGGCACGCAGTTAAATGCCATTAAGCAAAATAAGAAAGAGGAAGGATTTTACCTTTGAAAGTTTTTATTTAATACAAATCAAAACCAATGTGTCATTTTAACTGCAGTAAAAGATTTAAGTAAAAGTTGTCTGATGAAAAAAGGAGCATTAGACACAACTAACAAAGGAAAAGGCACTGATGATTTCAACTCCAGTTTGTCATCAACTCTAGATAAAATACTGTCTAGTCAACCTTGTAATGGGTCAATATTGAACAATATTTTAACTTCCTGACACCATTTTTAAAACTTGGACCTGAGTGTCGAGACATTTGGAGACATCTCTCGTCTCCTGTCCTAACATCCCATGAACTGACACATTTTAATATTGCAGTAATAATTTCTTGTTCAAGTTCAGAAGAAGTTGGTTTTCAAAGTCTTTTAAGTCCAGTCTGGCTATTTTGGGAGGGAGAATCTGTCCTGCTGTACTGAATAATCGTTCAATAAGGCCATGGGTGACACGTACTTCTGGCTGACTTTCTCGGTGGAATCCATTTTGGGTGTGTTAGCGGTGCTGCGGGTGCGCCCTGATCAGTGACATATATACTAGAATATAGCTCTTCTTGAAGGTGGGTCTAATGTTACCTGCCCACTTTGCGTTGATTCACTGGACCAACTCCCCTCTCACCATCGGTTACTTTCAAATTAACGAACAAATAGAAAAGTTGCAACGTGAATGTAACTTGTAACACAACGCATTATAGAAATGTAGTGTAGTAGAAAGTACATATACTTTATGTAAAATGTAGTGGAGTAAAAGTAAAAAGTACCCATGTTTAACTCTACTTAAGTAAAGTACAGATACATGAAAAGTGTACTTAAGTACAGTAATGAAGTACTTGTACATAGTTACATCCCACCACTGACTAAACCCCATCAGTCTTTTTTTTAATTTAACACTCAAAGAAAGAGGGGAATAAAGAGTGCAAATAACCCAAACTAAGTTCTTACCATTGTCCTTTTTCAGCTTGATCTTCATAATCACCCCCATTGTTGTGACCAGGAGTAGAGCTGCAGTACCACAGACCACAATGATGATCACTGCGTTATCTGAATGATGGCGGACAGACAGTTTCAAAGATAAAAATACATGCATGGAATGAACAAATATCAGAAAATGATGCTATTTCAGCAAAACTCCACATTTTCAGGGTCTGTTGGAGTCAGTCTCCCCACCATCACAGACATCTACACCTCCAGATGCAGGAAGAGGGCCACCTGCATCATGAAGGACCCCACCCACCCAGCACACACACTTTTTGCCCCACTCCCCTCAGGAAGGAGGTTAAGGAGCATTAAGTGTAGAACCACTAGACTGAGGAACAGCTTCTACCCTGAGGCTGTTAGACTCATGAATCTCTAACTAGAATAATCACTGTGAAAAACCATATCATGTTGCTGCTGATCTGTTTCAATGTTGATGTGTTCATGCGTGCACATCTGCTCACAGACTCATGTTCATGTTTGTGGTGATGTTCAATGTTTTATGTTATGAGTGCTTAGTGTATATTTAGTTGATGTTTTTCTTAGTTCATATCTTAGATGTTATCACTGTTTTTCTTATACATTTTATTGTTGGATGTAACTGGGACCCTGTGTACATAATTTCGCTCCACCACATGTACCACATGAGGTGCGAATGACAATAAAGAAACTCTGACTCTGACTCTGACTCTCTGTATAGAATGAAAATCACAGGTCAAAAACCAAAGACGTGTACAGCACTTACTATCGTAATTGACATTAAACAGTTCTGACGCACATTCGCCACATGAGCTGTTCACACAACATTTGTAGGCGCCTTTATTACGGGGCAGGATTTTTTCCAGAACAAGCGTTTTATTTTTGTTTTCTTCGTATTTGATTCCATCCTTGAACCACACATAGGTCAGATTTGAATCTGGGATGTTGTGAGAACATGTCAGCATGACTGTATCACCCTCCTGTATGTTGGCATTAGAGCTGTTGACCTGCGCCTTCAGATCTGCCGGGAACAAAAACAAAATAAACATTTAGCTGTTAACGTATCTGACAAGTGTGTCCATGTGTTCGGTTGTCTGGTAGGAAAATATCTCATGATACCAGTGGGTGGACTTTCAACTACTCTCTGAGAAAATAAACCATTGGACTATAACCATTTACTAATCATTTACTATATACCGGCACCCACAAAGGCAAAAAGGCTATCCTAAGAACAAAATAAAAATGCAACGAACTGGAAGAAAAGACACATAAAATCTTGTTTTGGTAACTGAAACAGAATAAAGTTCAAGAGCCATTAACCCAATTTTCATTAGAAATGAGCAACACTTTTAAATAGTTTTATGCAAACCTGTTCTGATCAGAATCACATGAAGACCTAACAAAATACTTATGAGTTTTTGTCAAATATCCAACTACCTGAACTAAGACAGGAAGAGCAGATGAATCTCGACCACCTTTTACTTATACTGAAATTGGAAAAAGACTTGAGAAATTTAATAAATCACCTGGTGATGATGCATTCCCCCTGGATTTTATAGAGATTTAAAGAATTTACACTGTCCCTTTTTAATGGATGTACTAGACTTTGCATATAAGACTCAAAAACTTCCAGAATCATTTTCGACTGCCACAATTACTATCCATAACAAAAGATAAATATCCCTTAAAATGTTCTTCTTACTGGTCTATATCTTTATTAAATACAGATTGTAATTTGTTGTCTGAAGTTCTAGCATTAGTCACTATTGACCAAAGTTAATAAATCCAGATCAAAGCAGCTTTATCTTGAACCGCTCATCAACTAACAACGTATGTATTCTTCGATATAGTTCACTTTAAAGAGACCAAAACTGAACCTTGCATAGCTCATTAGATGCTGAAAAACATTTCAAAGGCCATATTTATTCAAGGTCCTGGAAAGACTGGATATAGCATTTCTTTCATTAGTTGGGTAAAAACACTCTATTACAAGCCCAAAGCTAAAATAACTAAGTACTTGACTCAAATGTATTCTCCCTAAACGAGTCCATCGTCCAGGGTGGTCTCTTTTCCCCCAGACTTTTTGTGCTTGCCATTGAACCTCTGGCAAAACAAATGGGCAAATTTTGGGTATAAAATGTTTAGAGGTTGATTAATTAAACCATAAAATCAAATTTCTGGCAGACGATATAATTCTATACTTAACTGACCTTGGCAATTCTCTTGCTAAACGACAGTTTCTTGTATAAACTTATGGTATGTCTCAGGGTATAAAGTGAACTGGACACAAAGTGAGATCCTTCCTCTGACAAACTTAGACTATACTGTGTACCAACAAACAAGCTAATTTAGGTGGCTTCCAAATGGTTTAAAATATTTAGGAATAACTGTTGACAACAATCTAGCAAACCTATAAAAACTCAATTACATCCCACCGCTCAATAAGACTGAAAACGATCTGCTGAGATGGATGAATCTTCCTTTGACTCGGAGTGGCAGAATTAACTGTGTAAAAATGAACATACTGCCTTGATTACAGTATCTTTTTCAGTCCATGCCCATTCCATTACCACAGATCACTAAATAAACATGTCACACAGTTTATATGGAGATATAAAGTTCCTAGAATGTAAATGGAAAAACTATCATGGGATCATAAATTTGAAGGTCTTCGACTACCCAGTTTTTCAAAATACTATGTGGCAGCTCCAATGAGATTCATCTTTCTTTCTTTTTTTTTTGAAAAGCACTGTTTTCCCTCCTGGATTCAAATTGGACTTTATCCTATTAAAGATCAGGTAGCAAGTAACTTCATCTATAAATGGAGCTTAAAAACAATTTCTAAGAAGACAAACAACCTCATTATGAAACACCTGGTCAAGTTGTGGTATATGAACCAGAAAATCCTTGGCCTGGAAAAAGGATTATCACCCAAAACACAGTTGATCCAGGACTAACTCTTACCCATGACCCTCAATAACAAGAACCTAGAGAACTGGCATCATCATGGAATTCTGGATCTGGAGAATATAGTTTGTCTGGGAAAACTTTTATTTGTTATCTTCAGTTGAGATCCTTTCTCGGTCCTCAAATGAGGCTACTGGTTTCTATTGATAAAGGGAAACTAATTCATGAAGGAAATTATCATATTTATTTCTAAAATGCACCATTTTCTGTTGAACAATGGTCCTAAAACTGGTCTACACAGGTTCAGAGAGAAGTGGGAGTCAGATCTGAACATCACAATTGACAGACATTTTACAGTCAGATTTATGCCCCAACCATCTATCAGCTACAATGAATGTCCACTTCAGATTAGTACATTATAATTGTCTACACCAGTTACATCTCACCCCTCAAAAACTTCACAGATCCAAACCTGATCGGTCAGAAATTGCTTGAGATGTTATGTAGAGGTACGCTCCTTTTTCACTGAACTTAGCTCTTTTGCTCTGTGTCTTATGTATTGGAGCTCCTATTTACATATCTTCCGAAACATAAACTATTGTCATGGATCTGGTCAGCTGGACTTTCAATGCATCCATCCATCCTTTATCTTCCGCTTGTTCCAAAGTCAGGTCGCAATCAATAAAATTTTTTCAGCAAAGGGACAGGGTCCTAGAGAACCCTCATGCCCCACTGAGACGCACGTGGCAGGATACGTCATGGATCTGATGTGCCTTTCCGTATTGTCTCAGAAGGACACCGAAGATATTGGAATCATGATAGCAGGGTTTCTGCTTTTTGGCACAGACGGATACCTATTTTTATCCGCTATTAAAGAAGATGGTGGCAGCAGTTTCGGCCATGGAAAAGCTGCCGACCCCGTGTGAAGGTTTGGTTCATAGGCATCGCAACCATTATATGTGAAGGGGACAAGTCCCCCCCCACATTAAAAAATTTTTTGTTTGGACCCCCCCACTTTTAGTGTTTAATATATTTATTAATTTTCCACATAGAAACAAATAAAAACAACATACATACAAGGAAAAAAAACAAACAACAAAGAACCCCTCCCCCCTCCCAGCACCCCTCCCCCCAGTAAATACTGTCCCCTACAAGGTATGTCACAAAAACAATTAAAACAGTTCAAACATCATTATCAAGATTTATGGGTCTACGTTCAGCCAAAATCCTAAAAGCGTGTTATTCCTGGACCTGTGTCGAGGGTTCATTGAAAAAAGTAATAAAAGATTTCCAAGTTTTATAAAATCTATTTTCAGAGCCCTTCATCACACACCTGATTTTCTCTAGTTTTAGATTAATTAATACCTCCTTTATCCAGCTTGACACTGTGGGTGGAGCAGCATCCTTCCACCTAAGAAGAATTAAACGACGCGCCAGAAGAGTTGAAAAAGCGATTACCTTCCCTCCTCCCGTAGGTAAACTTAATCCTTCAGGAGTAATCCCAAATATCAGCATAAATGGGTTCGGGGTAATATGGACTGCTAAAACAGCTGAGAGTGCTTCACAGATACCAGCCCAGTATATCTGTATCTTGGGGCAACTCCAAAACATATGCACTAATGTGGCTTCCTCCGACCTACATCTGTCACATATAGGGTCAATTTGAGGGTAAATTTTAGCCAGTTTAGATTTATCCAAATGTGCCCGGTGTACCACTTTGAACTGAATAAGAGAGTGCCTCGCACACATTGAAGATGAGTGAATTTTCCTCAAAACATCAGCCCAAACTGCTTCACTCATTGTAATTTGAAGGTCCTGCTCCCAGGATTGTTTAATTATGACAGAGGATTGGGAATCTAAATGAGAGATCATCTTTATCAAAGAAGTAACTGCTTTAGTTTTTGTTGGATCAAAAGACATCAGCTCATCGATTACATTATCAAGAGGTTTGTCAGGAAATTTTGGAGTGGATGAGGCAATAAAATGCCTAATCTGTAAATATCTGAAAAAGTGCGAGGTTGGCAAATCATATTTATTAGACAGTTGCAGAAAAGAGGCAAACTTGTTTTCAACAAAAAGATCTTTAAAATTTTTTAAACCTTTACTTCGCCACCCACTAAAAGTAGCATCCTGCAGTGAAGGAGGAAAAAAATTATTAGACGCAATTGGACTAGAAAAACTTAACTGATGAAGGCCAAAATGTTTCCTAAATTGTGAGTAAATTTTGAGGGAGTTATAGACTACACGGTTAGAAGAAATACGATTTAGAGGTAAGGGTAAGGATCCGCCGATCAAAGTTGGCAGAGATAAAGGGGAGCAGAGGGACTTTTCCATCTCCACCCAAATGGGACCCCCATCTTTGGAACTATAATACACCCAAAAGGACATACAATACAAATTACTTGCCCAATAGTAGTGTCGAATATTAGGAAGAGCCAGACCCCCATCTTGCTTTGACTTTTGCAGGTGGGCTTTTTTTAGACGAGGCTTTTTACCATTCCAAATATAAGTCAAAATGGCTGAATCTAGCTTTTTAAAATAAGCCCCCGGAATGAAAACAGGGAGACACTGAAAGAGGTAAATAAATTTAGGGAGTACTGACATCTTGATTGTATTTACCTTGCCTATTAGAGAGAGGGGGAGGGCCGCCCACTTAGTTAAATCCTGCTGGACATCAATAAGCAATTTATCAAAGTTATTTTTGTAAAGATCTTCAAATGTCTTTGTTATCGTAATGCCCAGATAAACAAAACTATGAGTAGCTATCTCAAAAGGTGTATTATTTGTGATATAGTCTAGGGATTTGGAATTCAAAGACATAAGTTTGCTCTTATGCATGTTTACTTTATACCCAGAAATTTCTCCAAACTGAGAGAGGAGTGTCGATATGTGAGGGATAGTCAGTTCTGGCTCAGACACATACAACAAAAGGTCGTCAGCATAAAGAGAAAGTTTATGCTCCACCCTACCCCTGGTAATACCCTTAATATTGCTCTGTGTCCTTATAGCCAGAGCCAACGGCTCAATGGCCAAAACAAAAAGTAAAGGACTAAGTGGGCAGCCCTGCCGGGTCCCGCGGAACAAGCTAAATGGTTTAGAATAGAAGTTATTTGTCAAAATCATGGCTGATGGCGAGAAATACAATAGCTTAACCCACGATATAAATGTCCTGCCAAAACCAAATCTCTCCAAAGTTTCAAACATATAGGTCCATTCCACTCTATCAAAAGCCTTTTCTGCATCCAGGGAGAGAAGGCATTCAGAGTCATTTTGACTAGGGGTATGCATGATATTCAATAAACGACGTATATTATAAAAAGAGCGTCTGTTTTTGACAAATCCTGTCTGGTCTGGAGATATGACACTCGGTAAAATTCGCTCCAAGCGGCAGGCTAACACTTTTGCCAATATTTTGTAATCACTATTCAGTAATGATATCGGCCTGTAAGATGAACATTCTGTGGGGTTTTTATCTTTTTTAAGCAATAGTGTTATACAGGCTTGATTCAAGGTAGAAGGAAGGGATCCTCTACCAAAGGAGTGTCTAAACATATTTGCCAAAATTGGAGCCAGTTGTTTAGAAAATGCTGCATAGAACTCATTTGGCAGGCCATCTGGACCAGGTGATTTTTTGGGTTGTAATAATTTGATTGCCTCTACAATCTCCTGCTCTGAAATAGGTGAATCCAGAGAGGATACCTGATCAGGGCTTAGGTTGGGGATAGGCAAGTGTCCAAAAAAGTTCTGCAAAAGATTAGTATTACAGCTATTATCAGAGCTATATAATTTATTATAATAACATTGAAAGGCCTTATTTATTCCTTGCTGGTCTGTGATAATGCTGCCATCCTGAGCTGTTATCCCACCAATTGTCATTTTGGCTCTTGCTCCCCTAAGTTGTCTTGCCAGAACCTCCCCAGCTTTATCACTATGTTCATATGAATAACTTCTATTTTTCAGCAGTAAATATTCTATTGGTTGAGATGTAATTAAATTATGTTCTGCACGGAGCCTACAGCGTTCTTTATACAACTGTTGGGATGGAGCTTGTGCATTTCTGCTGTCCAGGTCTGCGATTTGACTCTCGAGTTCGATTTGCTTGGACATAGAGTCCCTTTTCTTCTTAGCCACAAAGGATATTATCTGACCTCTTATATATGCCTTGAAGGCTTCCCAGACAGTAGAAATTGAAACATCTGGGGTCATATTAATTTCTAAAAAAAGGGAGATCTGGTTCGACATAAATTTAACAAAGTTCTCATCAGACAACAGGAGGGAGTTGAACCGCCAGTACTTTCTTTGGGCCCCTACTTCAGGTATCCTAAATTCAATTGAGAGAGGAGCATGGTCAGACACCACTATGGGTTGATATTCACAGTTCTGCATGTATGATGTTAGTTTATTATCAATAAAGAAATAATCAATCCTGCTGTAGCTCCCATGGGCATGGGAAAAAAAAGAGTATTGTCTGTCCTGAGGGTGCAAAAGACGCCAAAGATCTGATATACCATAATCTGAAAGAAAGGACTTTATATACGTTACCGATTTGGATACAATATAGCCCGGCTTAACCGAGGACCTGTCCAGCACAGGGTCAAGACATAAGTTGAAATCCCCTCCCATAATCAGCGGATGAGTATCTAAATTCGGGAGCAGCCTAAAGAGACGAGAAAAAAATTGAGGATCATCAAAATTTGGAGCATAAACATTAGCTAATGTCACATTCACATTATAAAGTTTTCCAGTTACAATAATATATCTTCCATTAGGATCAGCAACCACCACTGCAGGTGTAAATGATATGTTTTTATTAATAAGTATTGCAACTCCTCTGGCTTTACCCTGAAAAGTTGAATGAAAAAGCTGCCCCACCCACCCACACTTTAAACGAATACTATCTCGGTTATTGAGATGAGTTTCTTGAAGGAACATAATTCCTGCACCTAAATTTTTCATATGTGTGAGGGCCTTTTTCCTTTTAATGGGATGATTCAGACCCTTAACATTCCAGGTAATCATTTTAAAGTTGCCTGCCATATTACTCATAATAAAAAAGAAAAAACAGCACAGAGAATGTCAAGGTATCAGGCAAATAAAGAAATACATCCTGGCTGAGCGAAAAGAAAAACATCATTTTAACAGTGACAGTAAGCCCCCCACTTCCCACCCCACCCCTTCCCAATAACCCCCTGGTGAAAATAGCTGCTAGAACAAACAGCACACCTAACTTCTCTAAATGTAACACCTCTATGCTACTACTACCTAAATAAATCTTCTCCCCCTCCTCGCCTTACAGGTAATATTAAACACAAATAAAACCACCAAGCCAAAGTAAAGTCTTGTCATTAATAAAAAAAATAGAAAAATGAAAAAAATTGGGCAAACACCGAACAGCCCATAACAAAAATAATGTCTATTACTTACTGAGGTGAAAATAGACCAGCTGCAACAACCTCAATAATTAAACGTTTATACATTATCTGAATCCGTTCTGTAGCTCTGCACCTCCAGAGCCATCAGTCAGGCAGAACTGTTAAAAGTTTGGATGAACTTTTCAGCATCAGACACGGAGCCAAATGTTGTGCGGGTACCGTCTGTGTTCGTAATCCGAAGTCTTGCTGGGAACATCAGCGCTGGTTTTAGACCCAGTTTATACAAGGATGACATCACCGACCTGTATTCTTTCCTTTGTTTGGCCACATCTGGAGAGTAGTCATCATACATCCTGAATGAGTTGTTTTCATACTCCAAGTTCCTTCTTTTCCGGGCTTCACGAATCGCCAGCTCCTTGTGTTGATATCGGTGGAAGCAAATTATGACAGGCCGAGGCCTGCCTTTAGGGCCCGGTTTGGGTATCAGGCTGCGATGGGCCCGGTCCAGCTCCGGCGCCGAGGGGAAGATATCATGTCCGAAAACATTCCACAGTAACTGGGAAAAGAACTTGCTTGGTTGTGGTCCTTCGATGTCCTCGGGCAGGCCAATAAGACGAACGTTACTCCTCCTGCTTCTCCCCTCCAGCTCAGTTAGCTTAGCCTTGAGTTGACCATTATCGGACCTGAGCCCCTCGCAGCATTTCTCAACTTCTTCCAAACGCACATGAAGTGACTCGGCGTTGTCCTCAAGTGAAGTCAAGCGCTCGTCATGATTTCTGACAACCTCCTGGAGTCCATCCAACTTCTCGTTCACTTCTTTGAAGTCCTTTTTAAGTTCGGAGATCAGCGCTAGCTTGTGGTCAGCTAACGCGGCTATCAAATCCGCTTTGCTAATCTGAGGCTCAGATTCAGCTTTTTCACCCGTTTTAGACATTTTGGGCGGCATTGCTACACAAAGTGTGACAAGTTCTAATAATTTAACCAAAGTTCACTGGTTAAATTGGCTCAGTAGGTGTTTAAATGAAAAGTTTGTGGGAGAGCAAAGATTCTGCTTCCTACTCCATAATCGCCCCCTAGAGGTCCTCCGGACCCCCCCACTTTTACTATAAAACATTAGTTCAGGCGGCGCAGTTTCTCTTTCTTCGTGAACAAATCCATTCCACTTGATTAATAGGAGAATACTGAAGCCACTAAAACTCCACTCCAGGTTTTCCTGGTTACCTCCTACTCGCCACCATCCCTTCCTGCCTCTTGCCACGGCAGAAAACGCGCACATGTGAAGGAGGTGGAGGTACCTGTGTTACTCGCTCGCCAGTTTAGCAGCTTAGTGTGGGCAGTTGTTGACCAGGGGGGTTGATCATAAACATATATTCATGTTAGGAGGACGCTTGAGTGCAGCGCTACGTCTGTAGCATGTGTGCTGTAACTGTGATGCTGTCAGACGCTGCAGGTTTAAGAGACGCTGTGTGTTCAGGTGCATTAAAGTTGAAATGTCTTTAAACCCCACACCTTATTGTCCTCAAGCTTCACGAGAAACATCATTTAGATGAGTAGGGTTGAACACAAGTAAAAAAGTCCAGTGGTGATGTTTTTTATTTCTCTATAGACAAATAGTGCCAACCTGACGATGTGAATTAAAGTTAAAATGTCTTTAAAACCCACAGCTGAATTTACACAAACTTGGTGAGAAACATGTTTTAAATGTGTGAAATTAAAGGAAATCTAGGTGAAATGCTGCTTTTTTGTTCACTAGTGAACACCTTTTTATAACGTGCGCTCACACGTGCACGTGCGCACACACGCGTGCACACACCTACACTCATCATTGTGTCCCCCCCCCCCACATTACAGATGCTTCTGACGCCCTTGGTTTGGTTTGTGCTTCGAGCACTTAAAATCAGCTGATTTATGAGCTAAACAGTAAAATGGAAGATTTGTGAGAATCGCAGGCCACTTGTGGCTTTGAGACTCGCTAGCATGTTGGGGATGACCTTGGAGGGAGCTAATAAGCACGAGCCAGTGGAATGTCCACAAACATGGCCATTTTGGATCAAAAGTACCAGCAGAACTCAAGGCTGACGAGAAATAACAATTTGTCTGAAAAAAAATCAACAGCTGTGGCTTATCTGAATCTGACTCTCCTCGTTTGACCTCAAAGCAGGTTGACATCAAATTTCTCCTGGGATATGTTTAAATTAAGAAAGCTCTCAACCCCCCCCCCCCCCAATAACTTCTGTGAACGCTTATCAGAGCTGTACCGACTGACACCAACATCTTAACAGGACTATGGCCTATCTGAAAGTGCTTCATGGACTAATATTACCATCTTGCCATCAAATGCATATGTAATATGTCTATAAATGTGCTTGCTGGAAGAGTTTTTTGTTGTCTCAAATTGTGTCCTGATAAGGACAATATGTGAAGCGATCTTTTTTATAACACCACTATCTTGTCCTCATGGCCTTTTCCGTTGTCCTATCTAAAATAATAAGGGGCTGCGCTCTTAGGAGCAGCAGCTACGTGCACTCTGCCCATCTTTCGGATGACTGTGCGAACATAATCTCGCTGTATTTCGGTACAATGATAATAAAGCTTATTCTGATTCTGATCATGTTATTTTTAGCTTTTCACCAAAATGACTGCAATATTGTCATTTCTCAACAGAAAAATATCTTCAAACTCACAAAAAGCAATATGCATCATTTCAAGGACGGCTAATTCTAATTTTTGACATTTACTGATTTACGAAAAAATCGAAGTACAATCAAAGTCCGAAGTTGATGTCAAAATGTATTGAATATGTACTGGATGGGCCCAATATTTTGCTTGTAAATACACAAGTTAGTTACAAATAGCATTCCTTGAAGAAACACATATCATCATCTCCCACAGTTAAGGAACTGAGTACGTTTTGGGGATGATTCTCAGCTACTACCAGGCCAAACGGTCACTCAAAATGTTTAAACTAATAAGAGCTACTGCCAATTTAGTGTTTGCTGAGAAAGATTATTTGAATCTGATTGGCTGTATTGGCACCTCCAGGAATGTTTAAATGGGGTGGCCATGTGGGGCCACTAAAAATCCTGGTGTGGAACACCAAAACCAAAAGCCATAAAAGAATTTCAGAAATTCTGCTATGAAGTTGTTGTGAATGACATTTTGAAAACTTTGGCAACATTAGAGTTACACAGTTGCAAACTAACGTTCTTCAGTTTCTACTTTTCAGGGACCAACTTTTTTAGAGGTGGCCATTGCCTCTCCTGCCCACTCCCTGGCAGCATCCTTGGATTGCTGCTAACATCCGAAACCAAAATTTTAAACAAATATCCGTACCTTGCTCAATCTGTTAGCTCCGAGTATGACTCTCATCTACCATCACAGCCTAGTTTTAGCTCAATATCTGTGAAACTGACCGAGCTGATCATCTTTGTGTTTGTTCTAATTAATCAGTTGTGGTTGTTTATCATATTTTTCCAGTGATTCATAAGATAATTTGCTAATAAACAGTCAAGGACATAGACAATTACATGTTCCCTTATCTTTCACATCCGTAAAGTTTTTATTTTCAGTCTTGTGTTAGCTACATACGCGTTAGCCTCCTTCTTACAACACACCTAAGTTTTGATATCATCTGCTATTGCACATAAAATTTACATCACTAAAATTAAAATAAACAAATAAAAGAAGAGCGAACTAACCTTTGCATACAAAGTTGTTAAAGTGGAGCTGACAACAATCTGTATTGAAAACCGATGGGAAGAAAGATGCATTTAGTGCAAACACTCAAAATTATCAGCTATAGATACTAATTTGACAAACTTTGGTACATTTTAACTTATTTACTTGTAATGTTACAACTCTGACACTGCTCATCGGCAGAAGAACAGCATACATTGGCTGAAAGAAGAGAAGACAAAATACATTATTTTAGAGCCAACAGGTACATACAGTACACTAAAAGCGAAAAATGTAATATATGCAGTGGTGGGCACAGCTAACTAAAAAGTTAGTTTGCTATCCCATATTCCACAAAAAAAAAGCACTAAACCGCTAACCGCTAAATCGACTGTCAGTCTATGTCACACATCTTTGTTTCGTCCAGTTGAAGATGCATCGACCAATCACGTCTTGTCACATGTACACTTAGTAAGCCAATGGCGTGCCTAACGGACACGTTGAAACACGCCCACCACAGACAGGAACAAGCTTGTGAATTTTGTTAATGGACTTAAAGTTGGTGAAACCTAATTTAGCAGAAGCTGGTTCCGCTAATGGTTTATAAAAGTTAGCAAAAGTGCTAATCTACAGAAAGAAAAATCTGTTCTGCTGTTAGCTGCTAGCAAATTAGCGGAACTGTGCCCACCACTGAATACAAGTATAAAAACAATTAAAAATTTGTTATTTAAGTATTTTCACCTATGAGAAGAAGTCCAAGCAACAGATTCATCTCGGTTTTTACAATCATCTGACAAATAAGCCCGAGTTAGAACAAGAAAAACAAGCAAAAGAAATCTAGTTATTTTTATATAAATACGTTATATGCTTGATATAAAACATTAAAATGCTCTGATGTATTGATTTTACCTGCGTTTCTGCTCCGCATGCAGACTTGTGTGATGACCTGATCTGCTTTTCCTTCCCTAATGGTTTCTGCAATAGGAAAAGCTCGACAGAACTGATTACAAACACAGATAGGGATGCAAATGAATTCATTTCTGGAACCTGACAGCACAAACACTGCCACTGTTTATCTGCTCCGAAGGTGCCACGGACATCCAGCCATCGCGATTTGACTGCAGCTGCTTTCATTTGATTAATCTTAATTCAGTTATGTAAAAATATACAAAAATAAAAACTATTTAGGCTTTCTTATAGCAGTTCAAATAGACATGTCCAAGCATCACAGTATCTCAGATTGAAGCTCTTAGTTCTATATTAGGCAAAAATACAAATTAAAGTAAACAAATATGAAGTAGAGGTGCACATGCAAAGACACTGAAACATAATCTGCTATCAGAAAAGCTGTGTTTTTTTAATGCAAAGTACCTACAGTTTCTACAGAACACTATAGTATGAAACTCGTGCTTTAAAAAATATCACTTATATGTGTGGCATTACAGAAAAACTGAATGTATTTAAGAATAAAAGTGAATCAAATTCATACATGGCCTTTGGTTCAAACAGTAGCCACTAGAGAGTGCTGCAGATTGTTTTATCCCCGAGAGCTTCTCTGTCAGATAGATGTAGATTTGGTTCATTTCTCAGTGTGCACTTTTAGAAAGGCAGAGTGCAGAATAAATAAAAATGTTCAGCAATGCAAGTTTAGCTTGAATTTTACTATAGAGAAGATGATCTGATGACTTGGCTTATGGAATAAATTTGCATTAGCTGCCCAAACACAGTTCTGTCAGTGGCTAATCATATTGAATGTGTTGACAGTCTGCTGATTGTTCCTCTGTGGTTTATGTTTCCTGGGATTTTATTGTGAACCAACCATAGAAACTACTGATAAGTCAGACTGGATCGGCAAAACCACCCAAAACCACCAGTTTTACAAGAAAAGCAGTTTTGGGATGCTCCGCAAAGAGGGAACAGACATTTATACAAAACTTTAAGGTGTTTTTGTTCAGTCAACCATGAAAAACTTTAAACTAAACCAAAATTAATCTGTGACCAACTTCTTGATCGTCTTCCAGACGTTAACAACAAACAATGAGTTGTTCAAATTCAAGGTGTCGGTTAATGTCAGCGATTGAGTCCCATGACTGTTGTCTGAATGCAGTCAGTTGCTCAGAGAAGGAGGCAAGTTTGCACCCCATGGGTCCCAACATGCTTTTTAAATGACTTTAATTACATTCATTTCAGCAGCTTATGAGACATCTTTCATCGTGCATCTTGTGGTCATAAAAGCAATTAAAGAGCTTTGTTTCTTAAATAATTAATTTGGAGGCATTGCCAGTGTTGCATTCATGAAAAAGGTTAACAACCCAGATGTGGTTTCCTGGCATGCATGCAATTATCCATCCATCCATCCATCCATCCATCCATCCATCCATCCATCCAACCATCCATCCATCTATTCATCCATTCATCCATTCATCCATTCATCCATCCATCCCTCCATCCCTCCATCCATCCATCCATATCCACCCATCCATCCATTATCTTTTACCCACTTCTTCCTTTTTGGGTCATGAGGGCCACTGGTGTCCATATCCAGCAGTTACTGTGCAAGACAAAATGTAAACCCTGGCGAGGTCTCCAGTCCATCACAAGGATAGAGACTTTTTGAGACAACCATTCATTCTTTCACTCACACCTAGGGACAATTTAGAGTTACCAATCAGCCTAACATACATGTTTTTGGTCTGCGGGAGGAAACTGGAGTACCTGGAGAAAATCCATGCATGCACGGAGAGAACATGCAAACTCCACACAGAAAGGCCCCGGGCCAAGATTCGATCCAGCGACCTTCTCGCTGAGAGGCAGCAGTTTTATCATCTGCACCACCGTGCTGACTGCATGCAATTATGTGCATAAATTTGCTCCACTTAGCTGGTTATTATCTTTCATTGGTGACTTAAATGTGTCAATGTATTACTGTATATATTTTCAATCGAGGGTCAATTCACCTCACAAGACCCTCGGAGCATGTGGAGGGGCATTAAGTGCATAACAGATTATAAAGGAAGGAGCGAACAATGCCCCAAAGACCCATCTCTGCCTGATGCCCTCATCAAGTTCTATGCATGCTTTGAAGACCCGAACAGACAACCCGGCACCAGACTCACCTCATCACCGGATGAAGAGCATCTCGGCGTGACCTCAGCCGAAGTAAGGAGTACCTTCAGGAGGATTAATCCGCACAAGGCAACTGGCCCAGACAACATCCCCGGAAAAGTGTTGAAAGAATGTGCCGATCAGCTCTGTGAGGTGCTGGCAGACATCTTTAACACCTCACTTACCCTGGAGACAGTACCCACCTTCCTGAAGACTGCCGTCATCATCCCAGTCCCAAAAAGCTCTAGTGACTGGTCTGAATGACTATTGGCCAGTGGCCCTCACCCCGATAGTTGCTAAATGCTTCAAAAAATTGGTCATGACTCACATCAAAACAACCATCAACATCAACGAGGACCCTCATCAGTATGCATACCGTGAGAACCGATCAACAGAGGATGCCATCTCCTCTGTGATTCACACTATTCTCAACCACCTGAAGCAGAAAAACTCACGTCCGTATGCTCTTTGTGGACTTCACATCTGCCTTCAACACCATGATCCCCCAAACCCTGATGAACAAACTATTCACACTAGGACTAAGCCCCTCCATTTGCAACTGGGTCCTAGATTTCTTAACAAACAGACCACAGTTAGTGAGGAACCACAACCTCTCCTCCTCCACCATAACCCTCAGCACTGGCTCTCCTCAGGGATGTGTGTTGAGCCCCCTCCTGTTTACTTTGCTCACGTATGATTGTGCAGCTACCCATCCAGGCTGTCACATTGTAAAGTTTGCAGATGATACAGCAGTGGTGGGATGCATCACAAACAATGATGAGTCCAGCTACAGGCAAGAGGTGGAACACCTGGAGAGCTGGTGCAGAGAGAATAACCTTCACATCAATGTGAAGAAGACAAAGGAGATGATTGTGGACTTCAGAAGGAACAAACACACCTACACCCCCTGAACGTAAGAGGATCTGCAGTGGAAGTGGTCTCCAGCTACAAGTACTTGGGTGTACACATGAATGACAACCTCAGCTGGAGCAACAACACCACCAGCCTGATCAAGGAAGCTCATCAGAGCCTCTACTTGGTATGGTATGGTATGGTATATAGTTTATTCATTTAAAAAAAGTACAAAACAATTCCATAACAATATAAAAAAAAAGGATACAAAAGATTTAAAATGAAAGGCAGCAGAAAGAAGAAAAAATCTTATTATATCTGCCCCTTTTTTCAAACAATTATTTCAATCATAATAATCTTCAACTCTACTTCCTCAGGCGTCTGAGACGAGCTGGTCTGGGAAGCTCAGTCCTCACCTCCTTCTACAGGTGTGCAGTGGAGAGCATCCTGTGCTCCAGCATCAACGTGCGGCATGGAGGCTGCACAGCTGCAGAAAGAAAAGCTTTGCAGAGAGTGGTGAAGGCTGCACAGAAGATGTTGGAGTCAGTCTCCCCACCATCACAGACATTTGAGATCTAAGTTAGTCTCTGTAGTTAATATTTGTTCTTTATAGTTCCTAACATCTCAAGTGGTTTTGAGTGTTATTTTTCATTTAGGTTATATGTACTTTAAATTATTAGCCTCTGTTTGACGTAAAGTGACATTAGGCATTCTTTTAGCTTTTTTTTAAGCCACTTTGAGTCACTTGGTGGTTGAATCTGTGGCTTTATTTATTAATGAGGTCATAACTTTTTAATTAAAGCTCATAGTTTGTTCATATGTTAACTTTATTTCTCTTTATTGTTTCTTTTTCTAAAATCTTTTATTAATTAATTTCTCTAAACATCTGTGACATTCAGCTGTTTTTCTTCCACAAACATTCTGTTTATTCCTGTTCCTGTATATGCAAACGTAGCCTACTGCTACAAGTAACCAAGTCATAACTTGTAAACTTTGAGCTCTGACTATGGACTGTCCCTTTATGAGCATAAAGCCTGTGTTGTTTTTGTGTCATACTTTGCATGTTATATTTGCTCCTGTGCACATCCATCCATCCATCCATTTTCTTCTGCTTATCCGGGGTCGTGTCGCGGGGGTAGCAGCTTAAGTAGGGAGGCCCAGACTTCCCTCTCCCCAGCCACTTGGGCCAGCTCCTCTGAGGGAATCTCAAGGCGTTCCCAGGCCAGCTGAGAAACATAGTCCCTTCAGCGTGTCCTGGATCTTCCTCTGGGTCTCCTCACGGTGGGACGTGTCCGGAACACCTCACCAAGGCAGTGTCCAGGAGGCATCCTAACCAGATGCCCCAGCCACCTCAACTGGCTCCTCTCGACGTGGAGAAGCAGCGGCTCTACTCTGGGTCCCTTGTGGATGACCGAGCTTCTCACCCCATCTCTAAGGGAGAGCCCAGACACCCTGCGGAGAAAACTTATTTTGGCTGCTTGTATCCGAGATCATGTTCTTTCGGGCACAACCAAAGCTCATGACCATAGATGAGGGTAGGAACGTAGATCGACTGGTAAATTGAGAGCTTCACCTTTTGACTCAGCTCTCTCTTCACCACAACAGACTGATACTGCGCTCGCTTCACTGCAGATGCAGCATCTATCCTTCTATTGATTTCTTGCTCCATTTTCCCCTCATTCATGAACAAGACCCTGAGATACTTCAGCTCCTCCACTTGGAGGAGGACCTGTGCACATAAAACCCAAAATAAACAGAAGCAGTTCAAGGCAGAGTGGCTAGGCTAACTAGCTTCATTTTATTACGTGACAAAGCAATCAAAAGTTCAATGTTTTGTAACAAAACCAGCTATCAGTTTTTATTTGTAATTATCCTTCAAAATAAGAAACTAAAAACTGTAAAACTGTCTTGATAAGTGGATAAATGTTGCTAGAAAGTTGTCAAAAACACATCAGCTTGACTTAATCAACTGACGGCTCGCACCTCCAAGTCATTTGTGCTCATGTCATAACTTTTCAGCTAACTTGATCCTTTGCTAAATGTTAGCTCTGTAGTTTTATTGTTTTTGTGCCTTTTGTCAAAAAACATGGCTGCTTTCAGGGCTGTTTATCACAGGTTCACCTGCTTGGCTAAGTTTGCAGCTCAAAAGCAACACAGGAAATATAGCAAGTTGTGCACTTTGGCAACACAAATACAAGACAGGCATGTTAGACAGGCAGCTATTACCCACAAGCTATCATATTACTGAACTCTCAATAAATAACATTGAACATCTGGCAATAACTAACTAATAATTCAACCTCAATGTCACTACCTGTGCAATAACCTGTCACACAACACGTGTGGTATATGTTGATTATGTGCTGTATATGTATATATATATATATATATATATATATATATATATATATATATATATCTTATATTACTACCTTGAAATACTTATCCTCCATTCAAATACATCCTGTTGCACCATTATATTTATTCTACCATGTTGTTGCGCAATACCTCTCTTTAGGACATACTTTTTGGTACTTTTTTTGTGTACCCTTATTGCATGCATCGTGTATTGGTTTGTTCTGTGATTTTTTTTTCCGCGAGTCCAATCGGTTCTTCTCATCCTGAGCATTTCATTGTACTGTTAACCCTGTGTTAACCTCACATATGAGAAATAAACACAACTTTTTAGCAAGCTAAGTTAATAACATTTTAAAAATTGCGTCTGTGCATTTTTTTGTCATCTAAAATAACTTTATTTTTAACTATACACACTAATTAAAAAAGAGAAAGTAATTTTAGGAAAATAATTAGCACTGTTTATTGTTATGTTTATAGCACTTTTGAATTTGTATGTTTTTAATTCAGGAAGTCCTCTGAACTTTTCCACTGAGCAGCAAACCTTTGATATATGCAAAACCAAAACTGCAGCTGCTCTGTGTTTTTAACAGTAAAACACTCAGCAAGTGTTCGGCTGAGCAGGCTTCACGGTGACTACATGAAAAGGCGCAATGAGTCTGCCTGTGGTCCCACATCATAGAGTTTCTCAAGATGTAGGTCGAAAACAGTTTGATCATAGTAACCAGACTTCCTCTTTTGTGGCTTGTTGCTATGGCAAGACTTCCCTTCCATGCAGGAAGTGACAGGAAGACCCAAGTGATGCGTTCTTTTTTGAGTGTTTGTGTATGAGAAGTGTGCCTGAAGTTTGGGTGGAGCACTCTGCTGCGTTCTTTTGACAGTTTGCGCTTCACAGACAACTTCAGGTTTTTAATCTGGGCCACCATGGCGAAGAACTTCAACAGCTTGGGGATTCCTGTTGGCCACATGGTGAGTTTACATCTCTGTTGGGCGGGCTGAGGTGGTTCTGTAGCTGTTCTTTGTGCCCATTGCTTTTGTTTCTACACTTGTTTCTACACCTAGCGGCTGTGGCTGAGTGGTTAGAGCAGTCGTCCTCCAATGCGAGAGTTGGGGGTTCAAATCCACCAGCAGTCACATGTCGAAGTGTCCCTGGGCAAGACACTGAACCCCTCATAGCCTCTGATGTGTGTCCCATCAGTGTATGAATGTGATCTAAAGCCCTGAATTGTCTCATTAGAATGATTTGTTCAATTAGCTTTGTATAGATCTAGTAGAGTGCTGTATGAATGGGTAAATGAGGACACAGATTGTAGTGTAAAGCGCTTTGAGTATCTTGAAATAAGATAGAAAGGCGCTGTATAAGTACAGTCCATTTACCATTTACCATTACTTGCTCTGAGTGTGATAGAAGTTCTGTGTTAATGTAGAGTTGTTTCTAAGCTTTTCGCTGCACTGATACTTTTATTAGATGATATTATTTTGGAGTGTCAAAAGAGCAGAAGAGCAGATGTGCTGTGCTGGCTTGAGTTTCCTGTCTCACTCTGCAGGGTCAGATCCAGTCGGGCTGCATGGCTACAGTTGGTTGCCACAGAAAACAGGTTGGGCCTTCCTGAGCCAAAAGCAGAAACCAAGCCATGCCTGTTGTCCAATCTGTCAAGTGAAGGCTGACTTGGCTCGAATTCACTCGCTCCGAGACTCATTATATTTCCCGAAATGGTTCAGCTCTGAAAAGAAGTGTCAAGTGTATCTATAGATACATTTTAATGAAGCCAAAAGGTTTTGGATGTTGAGTAATAACTAATATCAGTTTACTCATCTGTCACTGCTTAAAGTGCAGATGTCGAAACGAGTACAAGTAAATGAATGATGAAGGCTGATGATGAGGCTCAGTGAGACTAACCTGTATAAATAAAGGTTGACTTGAATGAAGGATTCATTTTTTTATATGAAGGGTGTCCTGTATAGTCTCACAACAGACTCTAAATTGAATTTTGAGTTCTCAGTTGTAGCGCTCAACCAATTAAGGTGGTATCACTTTGTACTGTGACTCTTAAAAACTAGTTGGTGACTCAAAACAGGAGGAAAGTTGCAAGAAACTCTGAAAATTTGACATTGTTGTCTCATTGAATTCTGTGCTTGCAACAACATGACCAATAAGCTATTTGGCTACATTTTGAAGACCAGTTTTTAAAAATCATTGCCTATTTTTGCGTGTTGATTGTCAAACTACATTCCTGGCCATGCTTATTGCCTACATCATACCAACCTTGGCTTGTTTTGCACCTTCTCGGGACGGGACTTTATTCACTCATTCATCCTTTATTTAGACAGATTGATCCCATTGAGCCTTGGAGACTAATTTACAAGAGAGACCTGATTTCTTAACAAAGAGTGATGACAACAGTGGATAATAATGACAACAATTAACAATCATAAAAGAGGCATACATTTTTTTTTTTAAAATGATTTTTATGATGGGCAGCACGGTGGCGCAACTGGTAGAGCTGCTGCCTCTCAGCGAGCAGGTCCTTGGTTCAAACCCCGGTTCAGGGGCCTTTCTGGGTGGAGTTTGCATGTTCTCTCCGTGCATGCATGGGTTTTCTCCGGGTACTCCGGTTTCCTCCCACAGACAAAAATATGCATGTTAGGCTGATTGGTAACTCTAAATTGTCCCTAGGTGTGAGTGAGAGAGTGAATGGTTGTTTGTCTCGTTTGTCTCTATGTGGCCCTGTGATGGACTTGCGACCCGTCCAGGGTGTACCCCGCCCCTCGCACAGTGATTGCTGGACATGGGCACCAGCGACCCCCGTGACCCAAAATGGAATTAGCGGGTAAAGATAATGGATGGATGGATGGATGGATGGATTTTTATGATTCTTTTCTGGAAACTGACTTGAGTCAGTTCAAAAGGAACTGGCTCTCTTGGTTCCCAAATGGCTCTTCTCAGCTCGGAGGCAGTTCTCAAATAGAAACTGACTTTGGACCCATTACTAGTACCCATCTTGGCAGCCCCATTCCCTCCCCATGTTCAATGTTTAATCTGTTTAATCTGCTAGAGTACATGTTTGAAATTAATTATTTATTTATCATTGATGTGGCTTTTAGTCCTGGACATGTGTTTACATGTTTACAGAGTTTACACTGTAAAATTGCTCATATGCACAACAAATATTGGCAGCCATTTTCTTCTAGTCCATCTTTGTTTTTGTACAAAGAAAATACATTTTGGGGGATGTACAGTACACTTAACCAACTCACATTGTGATCTGTGGTGAGAACAGGGAACAGGTGGAAGAGAACTTGGAGAGGTGGAGATAAGCACTTGAAAGAAGAGGAATGAAAGTCAGCCGTAGTAAGACAGAGTACATGTGTGTGAATGAGAGGGAGGCCGGTGGAACAGTGATGCTACAAGGAGCAGAGGTCACAAAGGTGCAGGACTTCAAGTACTTGAGGTGAACTGTCCAGGAAAATGGGGAGTGTGGTAAAGAGGTGAAGAAGAGAGTCCAGGCAGGATGGAGTGGATGGAGAGAAGTTTCAGGAGTGATTTGTGACAAAAGGTGTTAGCAAAGGTTAAAGGAAAAGTTTACAAGACAGTGGTGAGACCAGCCATGTTGTATGGTCTGGAGACAGAGACATTGACAAAAAGACAGGAGAAAGAACTGGAAGTGAAAGAAATGAAGATGTTGAGGTTCAAGATGTTGAGGTTCTTAGGAGTGACAAGGATGGACAAGATTAGGAATGAGATCATCAGAGGTACAGCCCAGGTTGAACAACTGGGAGATAAAGTTAGAGAGTCCAGACTGAGATGGTTTGGACATGTCCAGAGGAGGGACAGTGGGTATACTGGTAGAAGGATGTTAGAAATGCAGCTGCCAGGAAAAAGACAAAGAGGAGAAATATGGATGCAGTTAGAGAAGACATAGAGGTAGTTGGAGTGAGGACAGAGGATGCAGAGGACAGAGTGAGATGGAGGATGACTCACTGTGGAGACCCCTGAAGAGGGAAAAGCCAAAAGAAAAGAAGAAGACAGTACACTAAGCCAACTAGATATTGTCACAATTTTAAAAAGGCATTTGATTTTCATTTGTGTGCACCTTTCAATTCTACTTTTTTTTGGAAACTCCTCTAAAAAATTAACGAAGTCCTGTGGAATAGACCAGTCTGGAAAGGTGAGTTTATTGAGGTTTTAAAGGTTTGGAAGGAGTTCATGATGCAGATGGAAAGTGGGAAAACAGTTCTGGAAGTTGGGACACAGGTTGAGGGCTCTGAAGTTCACTGGAGTGGAGACCCTGGAAGAAAAGGTTGGTAGGGTTTGTGATGAAGTGTAATGTTGGCAAATTTCAGAGTGTTATGGATTATTAAGCACAGTAAAAGTAAGAAGAATCACAAACTCAATACTGGACATGCAGCCATGTATTAAGAACAGGAATATTATACATACGTATATGGTCAAAATGACCAAAAATGGATTGGAACATTTGGAGACTCTATCTCAAAATATGATGCACATTGTTATATTTTTAACTCTCCATTTAGTCACTGTGTTTAAGTTTCACTCGACACTATTGGCCAATGCAGCAACAAGAGCCATGTTTGGTCATCAAGATAAAAATAAACTTCTCACCTGTCCACTCATAACACAATACGTATCACAACACCCAACATTTGGATGCAGTCTGTCAAAGGCTAGGCCGGAGTGGGCGAGTGTGACTACAAAAACGATCAATATAACTCATGTGGGAGAACTCGGAAATCCTTCTGACCAACATTGATGCCATCGCACTCGGATGTCATTTGTCACATGGGTTCAATATGAACAACACACAAAGCTAACTAAATGACAATGGGTGATCTAGTATGCATATCTTTGCACACAAACCAAACGTCTTATTTAAACAGTAGCTTAATAAACTTTCATTCATTCAACCTTTATGTATACAGGTTAATCCCACTGAGCCTCGGGGACTCATTTACAAAATACAGTCACAACAATATATGTAGGGGAATACTTATTTAGTCGGAACCAACAATACACCTTTTAACAGATGTTTACCCCAACCGTCCGTGTGAACCGACCTTGATTTAATTATGGATTCTTGGCAACGTGGCAATTCCCCTCACTCAAATAAAGACACACAACCCGATCAATTAAAAGCACAATTCTGTCACGTTTATTTTCAGTTTGAATAGTGACAATATGGCAAATATATGAAATATGAATGAATAACCAAATGGTGTTATTTCAGAAGGGTACATAATATAAGATAGCTTAAAACTTTGAGAAGAGATGTTATTCAATTTTGGATTAATGTTAAAATTTAGGTTAACTTTATCTCTGATTCGTACAGTCAGTTAAAGGTGTCTAAACTTGGTTGACACTGACACGTTCCTTTCATCAGAAGAAAGATGTTTCGTCCGACCAGGAGACATCCATCATCTCATTACCCATTATGGATATGATACCAAAACCAGAGGTTCACGCTGTCACCGGAGGGATGTTTTCCTCCTGGTCCACGTCTGATCCAGCAGGCGGTTGCCTCATCATTCCGATGTGTTTGAGCAATTTACAAGGACTTTTCTCCATTTCACCCATCTGAGGTGGACTGGGACTGGAACCTGGCTTCCTGCTGATTCCTGGGTCTGGCTTGGAGCCAGCTCTCAGCCAATGCATGTCATATATGGAAAATGGTCATTATAGTCCAAATTTAAAAATAAAAATTAATATTTCCCTCTTGTTGAGAGCCCTCCATCCAAAAAAACAAACCAAAACCGCCAATCTAATTTGTGTTTGTAGACGATACTGTAAATCCAGTGGTTTTTTAAAACGTTATTTATTTAATAACTTACATTACCGTGTCCCCGAATCCTTGCTAGTGAGCCGTTCCTCACTTCTGACACATAACCCAGTGCCTGCTGGAGGGAAGGAGACGTGGGTGGGGGTCGTGGAGTGAGTTGTGATGCATTAGGAGCGCATGCAGAAAAGCCACATTTACAAAACAGAAGCAGATGGCGAACAAGTTGTTTTAACTGACTTGCAGATGAGTTATTTAAGATATTGCACAAGAAACAATGCAAAATCTATTAAATATATTCAGTTCAGTAGAAATGGTTCTGGTAATGAAATGGTTAGCAGTTCTGGAGCGACTAAAGTAAAGGATCGATTTGAGGTGTAAACCAGAAAGAAAGTTTAAAAGCTGTGAGAAGCCGATGAAAGTAAAAGGAACAAGCGAGAATATTGCTGTTTATCCAAAGGATAAACTGCTGATGATGTCATCTACAAGGTTGACTTGAGGGAGGTAGCAGACTGTGGAATGGTCAACGGTGGCATTAAGAGACTTGAAACCCACCAGTTGTCAGTTTTGAGTTTAAGGAAGATGTGAGCAAACCAGTTCTTAGTTTATACACATTAATGGTGAGAGTACTGGCTCGATTTATAAACTGAAGAGCCAGCGCAGTCAGTGTGCAGGTTTTCTCACGCAATGATGCCCACCTGGCACGCTCACTTTAACACCTCTGAGCAGTTTTTACTCACAGTCTGCGTACATGTCGAGTGTGGGAGGAAGCCCAGACATTTTGTGAACTTCAGACATGTGCATATGAATTAAAAACAAATATTTTCTGTTCCTGTTTCAATAAAATCACCATAACATTTAAGTGCTGATCTGGATCTTTGCTGTGTTTTTACTTTTATTGGGTGGTCATGTAGGGCTGTGAAGAGGCACGGTTGTCTTCACAGGTTCAGTAATAATGGTAAAAAAAAAAAAAAACTTTGCAAGAAGTGAAGTTTGTGCTCAAAAAGCTGAATGGAAGCTGTTGTCATCAGTTCAACCACTTCCTGTGAAAGTAGCCTCGGCTTGTTGCACGACGTCGTTACACGGAGGGGAGGAAATGCTACATGCAGCTGATGTTCACATTTCACTTCCTTAATGTATGGATTCATACAGCTTGAAGAGCGCAGTGCAACTGATATGTTGAAATGTATGAAAACTGCTTTCGGTTGTTCTTTTTCTGAACGTGCAAAGTGAACATCACGTGCTTTTCACAGTTGGTGTAAATTTAATGGTGTGAATGTTTATGAAGCATTCCCACTATTGTGATCCTTTTTGCTTCTGTTCGTTTTTCGGCGTGATTCTCATCTTGCAGTTTTCAATCTATTTCAACAACTCATCAAAATGTTCAGCTGTTTCAGGACAATCCTGTTATGACTGTTGGTATTGGTGCAACTTTGGCTTTTTGAAATATTTAGCCTTTTCTGACTTTTTTCTCATAGAAAATTAATTGAGCTCATTTTACATCCTTCAAATCTTTAGCTCTGTTTACAACATTTTACTGCTCCTTTCGCATTTTGTTCTGCTTCAGCTTCTTTCAGCTTCCTTGTGCAAATATAATAAAAAAAAATATATGTTCAGCTAATTTCAGCAGTTTTATCAGTTGTTCTTTCAGATTCTTTCTGCTAACTACAACATTTTTCTGCTTCTTCTAACTTCTTTCTACCAATTTCAGCTTGTTAAGCTCCTTTCAGCTGATTTCTAAAAGTTTCAGCATTTTCTGCTATTTCTGCTACTATTTCTGCTGCTTTTATGCTATTTTTTTAGTCTTTTAAGCTAATTCTACATTTTTTGCACTCATTTAATCTGTTTTTGGCCTAATTCAGCAAAAATGTGTTCTCCCCACTTCATTCTTGTATTTTCAGTTTCTTTATGCTTTTTTAGCTACTATTCAGATTTATTTTATTTTTTGCTAATTTCAGCTTTTTTTCAGGTCATTTACACCTTTTATACTAATTTTTGCTTCTAGCAGCAAACATGTTCTTTCTTATTTCTTCAGCTAATTTAAGCTTGTTCCACCTTTTCATCTACTTTTTAAATTGCATTTTTAGATCATTTCAGTTTTTTTCAGATTAATTTAATTTTTTTGTAGTAATTTATCCTACTTTCAGCCTATTTAACTTCTTTAAGGTAATTTCAGCTTATTGTGCTCCTTTCGGCCTTTTTCTGCTAGTTTCAGCTTTTTCTGCTATTTTTTAGCTGTTTTGTGCTAAATTTAACTTTTTCAGTTAATTCCACAGCTTCGTTATCTCATTTCAGCTCCTTCCAAATCTTTTTAGTAGTTTAAGTTTCTGTCTGCTTTTTCAGCAATTTTTGTTGTTGTTGCTAATTTCAGCTTTTTTGACTAATATTTTTGTGCTAATTTTTGCTTATTTAAACATAATTGGGCAACTATGTGTTCTTTCTGCTTTATTTTGCCAACTTAGCTTGAGCTTCCATTTCAGCTACATTTCAGCATGTTTTAGCTAATTTCAGCAGTTCTTCAGCAAGTTCATCAGCAATAAGCATTCACACTGCATTTTTGCAGGAAATGTAATTTCTCTAGTTATTTTAGATTCAGTCCAGGTTGGTTTCCCGACTACAACAAATATTGATGTGAAACAGCAAACTCCACAGAAAGGTTTGATATCCGGTGTTTTCCTGTGTTTCTGGCTGGATGTGACGCCTCATGGCTGACTTTTCTTTCTGTTCGCAGAGCCAGGCGTTGTCAGATGGAGGTAAGCAGGAGAAGTGGAGCTCGCTGCTAATCTTACTTGTACAATCTGAAACACGTCTGTACATGAAAATATCTGATTCCATCCCTCGCCTGGGTTAGTCTTTTCAGCGTTGATAAACGAGTGTCTTTGTGATCGTGTTGCAGAGCTGAACATGACTGCACGCGGCTGTGGAGGCAGCAGCTCCAGCCTTCCAGGGACCCCAGGCGGAGACGCCGGCCCCGCCAACAGCGTGCTGAGCTGGGCCGTCTCCTTTGAGAAGCTGCTGGAGGACCCCTGCGGGGTCAGTAACTTCACGGTGAGAAACACTCGACGCAGTTTTAGAGCTTTAACAAGCTTTGAAAAATGTTTTTTTACTTGCTGATGTTTTTGTGTTGTCAAGAAAAGCGCACGTGTTCATGCTGTCTGCTTGTTTGTCCGCAGGCCTTCCTCAAGTCAGAAGTGAGTGCAGAGAACATTTTATTCTGGCAGGCGTGTGAGAAGTTCAGGAAGATCCCTGCAAACTCTTTGGATGAAGTATGATGGCTGTTTCTACCATTTATTTAATGAAGTAGATTGTGAGAGTGGTGGCGCAGAGGTTAGAGAAGGTGGGCCTATGATTGGAAGATCGCCGGTTCAACTCCCGGTACCGACAACATGAAAATGTGGGTGGGATAGGTGAAGCACCCACACCTGCCTGCACCCTCATTTGCCCCACTCTGGGCCCTTGAGCAAGGCCCTTAACCCCCACCATCTGCTCCGACAGCAGCTCTCTGCTCCTCACAGAGGGCTGTGGTAGCTCGGTGGTCTGTGGTTGTGTCAGGAAGGACACCTGGTGTAAAATTAATCACCAAGTCTTCGTGTGACTTAGTTCGCTGTGGTGACCGACCCCTGAAGAAGCGAGCAGCTGAGGGAATAAATAAATAAATTAGATTAATTTTTACCCAATATATTGTTGTAACCCTCTACTATTTTTTAATAAATACACTCTATAACCATTTACTTACATTTTTTAAGTAGAATCTTTATGAGAAGTGATGTAGTAGTTGCTCAATGTTGTCTTAAATACCCATCTTTTACTGTTGATGAACAAAACTTAATATTTTTCTGTTAACTGCAGTGATGGATGATGGTATTTAAGTTAGCTCTATGGAGACATTTTTTTTTCTTCTATTGTCAAAATAAATTCTTCTGCTCACAAAATGACAAATTCGATATTTACCAGTTTGTAAGAACGCTCATCTTTCAGGGCCATTAGACATTCAGGGTCTTTGTGGATTATTTCAGTCGTGAGATTCTGGGATCAAAAATGAAAGCTTGAAGTCAAAATGAAATTTATCCAGAAATTTGGAATCGTCTCAGCTGTGCTCATGTGTTTCTATGTTTTAACAATTTATAAAGTCTGATCGGGAAGGAAAGTTTAAGTTCTTAAAAGTGTCGCCCCTGTTGGCAGCTGAAAGCAGCAGCTCGCTCTATCTACAATACCTACCTGTCTGAAAGCGCTCCTGACCCGGTAAACATCGACGACACCGCCAAGACGGAGGAGAAGGACTTGGAGCAGCCTACTCCGGACATGTTCAACCGAGCTCAGACGCAGGTCTGCATTGGCTCCCGTCGACTCGGCATTAACGATGACTCGTAGTTTGACTGTTTCACGTTTGTTGTGCCAGATTTTCAAGTTGATGAAGATGGACAGCTATAGGCGCTTCGTCCGCTCTCCTCTCTACCAGAGCTGCACCTTAGCGAGCGTCGAAGGCAAACTTCTGTCACGGCTCTCTGCAGGGCCGAGGCACATGGGGTCCTGGGAGGACGTGGTCACGAACACCTCAAGTGACACGATGGTTAGGCGAACTGAGACAAAGACATTCCTGTTTGGTCTTTGCTGCAAAATTATAAATTTTATTCTTTAAACAGAGCAAGAAGTCAGACTCTTTGTTGGGTGGGAAGAGAGCCTCGGAGAAACGGCCACAGATGAGAGGATCCTGGGGAGGTAGTGCCATCTAATACATTTTGTGCCTCTGTTCTAATATACTAAGAAAAATAAAATTTTTGTCTCATTTTTCTTGTTTTGTTGTTTTTTAATTTGTTTACTGAAGATCCATCCAATGACCAAGTCTCAGGAGGTTTAAAAAACTCCCATCTATCAGTGAAATCCACCAGCAATGTGGAGCTTGGCGCCCTCCACAGGCAGCATCCGGTAAGTACACCTGTGACAAAAAACTGAACACAAGCTGCTGTAATTTAGTTTTTATTAACAACACAAGAGAAAGTGTAGTTTTGAATAGATTTATTTTATTTTCTCTGGGTTCTGTAGAATGGCCATTCCAGCCCTCGCTTGTCTGACCGGGGGGGTGGAAGTGGAGGTCGTGTCGGGGTGGAGGGAGGTTACTGCTGTGTCTACCTGCCGGACGGGAGCGCCTCTCTGGCCCCCACAAGAGACGGCCAACAGATCAAAGACATGCTGGCTAATCTGTGTGAGAAGAGAGGCTTCCCACTGAAGGATGTGGCCATTTATCTTAATGGCAAGAACAAGGTGACTCAACTAAAACTGAAGTACCCACAATCCTCCTCTCCAACAGTGTTTGTGAGACCAGATGACCTCAAAATGACCTTGACTTCTTCCTGTCTGAGACTTGATCTCCATCTCTCCTGCAGCCCTTACTGCTGGACCAGGACTGCTCCGTGCTGAGAGATCAGCAGGTCACTCTCGAGCTCTGGGTGACATTTGCGTGAGTCAGCCGAGTCTCTTCCTTCTTTTGATTTCTCCCACTCCTGTGTTAGTCACCACAGCAGGCTTTCACGCCCACTGCACCGCGCCATATTTCACCAGATTAAAGGGTGATATGAAACAGATCAATTCTTCGATTGTGTGGATGTTCATGAAGCATTCACACTGTTGTGATCCATTTTTCTTCCGTACGTTTTTCAGCATCTTTCGCGTTCCACAATTTTTGTGCTATTTCAACAAATCATAAAGCAAATGTTCGGCTCGTTCAGGAGAAGGGTGATATGACTTTTGGCACTGGTGCAACTTTAGCTTTTTGAAATATTTAACATTTTCTGCTATTTATTTCCTCATAGAAAATGAACTGAGCTCATTTTACATCCTTCAGGTCTTTAGATGTGTTCACAACCTTTTACTGCTCCTTTCACATTTTGTTCAGGTTCAGCTTGTTTCAGCTTCCTTGTGCAAATAAAAAAAATCTGCTAATTTCAGCAGTTTTTTCAGCTGTTTTGTGCTCCTTTCTTCTTTATTCTGCTAACGACAACATTTTTGTGCTTATTCTAACATCTTTCTGCTAATTTCAGCTTATTATTCTAATGTCAGCTTATTTCTGCAAGTTTCAACTATTTCTATTTCAGCTACTATTTTTAGCAGTTTTATGCGAATTTGAGCTTTTTCAGCTAATTTCATATTTTTTGCACTCATTTAAAATATTTTCAGCCTAATTTAGCAAAAATTGCTTTCTTTACTCAGTTCTGGTAATTTAAGCTTCTTTCTGCACTTTTAGCTGCTATTCAGCTGTTTTTATTTATTTATTTTTTCAAATTTCTGTTTTTTTTTTCAGATAATTTCCACTTTTTTGTGCTAATTTCTGCTTCATTAGGCTTAATTGGACACAGTTATCCTCTTTCCACTTTCTTCTGGAAATTTAGTCTTTTTTCTGCTTTTTTTAGCTACTCTATTCAGCTGTTTTTGGTTTGTTTTTGCAAATTTATGCTGTTTTCAGATAAATAAAAGTTTTTCATTGTAATTTCTGCTATTTCAGCCTAATTAACTTCTTTCTACTAATTTTAGCTTGTTATGCTCCTTTAAGCTTATTTCTGCTAGTTTGTTATTTCAGCTACTATTTAGCTGTTTATGCTAATTTTAGCTTTTTCATCCAATTCCCCTTTTGTTGCATTCATTTCAACTTATTTCAGCAAAAATGTACTCCTTCCACTTCCTTCCAGCAATTTAAGCTTCTTTCTTTTTTATTAGCTACTTTTCAGCTGTTTTTTTGTTTGTTGCTAATTTCAGCTTTTTTTCAGATTATTTCCACTTTTTTGTGCTGATTTATGCTTCTTTCAGCCTAATTCAGCAAATATGTATTCTTTCAAGATAATTTCAGCTGTTTTTCAGCAAGTTCTAAAGCAATAAGCATTCACACTGCATTTCCGTAGGAAATGTAACTTCTCTAGTTCAATAGGTTGTCAAATGGAGTCAAGAATGATGCTTGTCAGCTTCCTTTGACTGATTTTAATCAAAGTTTGACGTGTGGGGGTGTTAGTGATGTGTGTTTGTGTTGCAGACTGGAGATTGCTTTCACCAGCAGAACAGTGGGGATCAAGGTGAAGTCCAGTAAGACTCTGCAGGAAGCCCTCTCTGTGGTGATGCAGAAACACCAGCTCAGACCTCAGGAGACCGTGGTCACCATGGTGAGTGTGTTGCACGCCACGCCTGTTCTTAGTGAGTGAATGATTAACATTTTCTCTGCGATGTAAATGAGTTCAAATATATCCTCGGTGGATTTAAAGTTGTGTCCTGAACCCCGAGTGCTTTGAATAAAAAGTCATGCATGAACAAACTGGATGGTTCAGTTATTGTGTGAATGTCTCTGAAGCTTACATTCACTGAGATTCGTTGTTTTTCTGCAGGTTTTTCTGCAGTTTCTGTGCAATTTCAACAACTCATATCAAAACATTGAGCTCATTCAGGACATTCCCGCTACGACCTTTGCAGTTTAGAAATATTTAGCTTTTTTAGCCATGTTTTACTCTTTGAAAACGAATGGAGCTCTTTTCAATTCAATTCAATTCAGAGAGGAGCCTCATTACTGAAAGATCTTCCTTCCATTCTGCTTTTGGAAACGCTAGGAAACGCGAGTAAGCCTGCAGTCTGAGAGCTAAGTGCTCTGTTGAGAAATATGGAACAATTAGATCTGTAATATAACATGGAGCTAGGTTGTTGAGGGCCTTGTAGGTTAGAAGTAAGATTTTGAATTCAGTTCTGAATTTGAGATCCATCTTTTTACATTTTTCAAAAAACCTTTGTGCTGTTTCAAACCTTTTACTGCCTTTTCAGCTTTTCTTCTGGTTCAGTTCATTTCAGCTCCTTTGTTCTTTATTTAGCTTCTTTCTGCTGAATTCAGCTCTTTTATGCTTTTCCAGCTACTTTTTTAAAACCAATTTCAGCATTTTTTAGATTATTTTTAATGTTTATGCTCTTTTTTAGCCTCTTTCTGCTATTTTCAACTATAAAAAACATTTTAAAGTACGTTTCTACTACAGTAACTCTAAACTTCTCCTGCTGACCTTTAGGTGCATTAATGGCCTTGCACCCTCATACCTCTCTGACCTTATGTTCCTTCTCGGGCTCTGAGATCATCTGTCCAGCTGCTTTTGGTTGTACCAAAAACCAGTTTGAAGCTCAGAGGAGATCGGGCCTTTTCAGTCATGGGTCCTAAACTTTGGAATAATCTGCCCCCAACATTAGACAGTCCACTTCACTTCCTGTTTTTAATTTTTTCCTTAAAACGCACCTGTATTCACTGATGTTTAACACAGTGTGATTTGATTTACTGTTTTATTGTTCTGTGTTTATTACTCCCATTGATTTTATTGTTAAGCACTTTGGTAACAGCTGCTGTTTTTAAATGTGCTTTATAAATAAATTTAACTAGACTTTAATTACAGTTTGTTCATTTCAGATTTTTTCGTAATCTATTTAACCTCTTTGCCTATTTCAACTTATTCTGCTCATTTAAATTTCTGCTGTTTTTTCTACTGTTTTTATTTTCCTTCTTTCAGCAAATGTCAACTGTTGAACTCGCGTTAAGAATGTTACCTTTTCAGCCTGGGTTCAACTTCTGCAGCTTTCAGCAACAACCATTCAGCAAAAAGCTGCATTTTTTCAGGAAATGCATTTTTTTCTAGTTAGAATGGTTTCTTTTTTTTGTATGTAGAAAATGTACTACATTTTATTTTGTGCACAAGTTGTCTTTTCACCCAGTGCTTTTTGGAAACGTTTAGCAAAACTTGTTGGGTAGTTTTCTTGGCTGAACTGGTTGAATCAAATAAAACACGTTTGTTTCCAGATATAAAGTAACTTTAAAGGTTGTTCTGTCCAAAAACCTTCATGTGAGCTCGCTTCATCCAGGACAGCTCTGATTCAGGATCATTGTGTGAACAAACGTTTTTCTTGTGACAGCAGTCGAGCTCATCTTGTTCTAACTTTACAAGAGAGCAGGTTAAGTTTAATCATCTGGAAATGATCTAATGGTAAAACTTCCTTAGGATTTCAATAAAAAAGATCACTTAAATGAGGCCATGATGGACTTTGAACATTGAACTTCTACTGCCGGGCCTGAACCTGGTTCTGTGTTCTGAGGTTGGATGCTCTGTAGTTAATCATCCAACAACTGATTAGTTGACCTTTTCTTCAGGAGGCGTTGTGATTCTGCATCACCTGCTAATCACACGTAAAATGTTTGTTTTGGAGCAGCAGTTTTCTGGACATGACACTCCTTCGCTTGTAGTTTCTGGATAATTTTCGTGACCAATCATTTCTCAGATCAACGTCACAGATCGATGATTATTCTGAAAAAAGAAAAAGTCTCCAACGTTACAGTTCTATTTTCTACTCACATGCAGATGTTGGACCTAATAAAGCTCAAACCTGCTGTTGATGCAGATTTGAATGAAAGACATTTCTGACTCGTGAAAATCCCCCTTTTTTTATTTTTCAGGTTTTCACTGCATTCCTTAAACCAGTGGTTCTCAAACCAAAAAAATATATATATTATTATTATTTTTTTTAACAAGAACGTAGATGTTTAACAACCCATTAAAATACACCTAAATGCAGGAAATCACATCTACTTTATTACAATTTTCTGGGGGAGGACCCCCCCAGACCCTGTGACAACTGCTGTTCTGATTCTGTTCAGTTTTATGTCAAGAGTTTTCTGTAATAATTTGAAGAAGTGGCAAAACGTTGATTCTGTTCATTATGTGAACAGGTAAAGTTTGTAAGTAGTTTTTAATACTGTTAATTTTCTCACACTGTAATTTTTGGAAGTTAAAATAAAAAATTGTTAATTGTGTCCTGAATGAAACTAAAAATATAAAAATTGTATTAACAATATTAAAGAGCAGGTCTTATATATTTATGTTACACAAATATTTCCATTGCATTAAAGAGACAAATAGAAGAAAATGATTTAATAAACATGAGGGTTATGAGGGGGTCCCTGAACCCAAAAGGCCTGAGAACACCTGCCTCAAACGTTCTCACTCTTTGTCAGTCGATCTGCTGTCGAGAACCAGTGAGGAGGTTTTTAAGAGTTAAGTTTTTGGTTCTTTCAAATGTCTTAATTTCTGGATTTTCATTCAGTGAAGATAAAATGTTGCAAATAGGCACTTTAACAGCCCAGTGTTTTCACGACAGGACTCTTGTGCGTGAGCTTCAAATGTAAATTTGACTAAAACACTGGTTGTAAATCAACTTCACTGAGTGAGAGATTTAGATGAAATGTTTAGATGAAACTGAACTGCATTTAACAGCATCTCCTCTGCTTTTTTATTCCATAATGAAACATGTGTCCTCTACTCCCTCACAGCTGCGACTGTGTGTCAGAATATGTCCAAAGTAAATCCTTCTCTCTTTGTTCCAGGTGGGAAGTGACGAGCCCTTGAACTTGAGCAGCTCTGTTTACAGTCTGGCCAATAAGACGATCCGACTGGACAAAACCAAAGGTCACTATTTCTTTAAAACACCCAGATATTTGCTTTAAATTGGACCAGACAAAACTGTATCTGCATCGTTTCGGCTGATGTTCTGCACAGCTCCCTGAGAAGCACAACCGCAGGGTTAGAGGGAGCCTGGTGACTAACTTAAAGTGGAATAAATCACGTAGCGGCGTTCTCCTCATCAGCTGCGTGAGCTTCGTGTGCTCAGCTGCATGAGGGTCTTTTTCTTTGCATTTACCGTATTTTTCGGCCTCTAAAGCGCACCGGATTATAAGACGCATTACGTGAAACCAAACAGTCAGATAAGTCAAATTTATTCAACTCATTCACAATAAATCTCAGCATTGTTCAGTTGTAACACATAAAACTGGTTCGAGGTCAGTAAGCACAACCAGAGTTAATACATAATGTGCACCGGATTATAAGGCTCACTGTCAATTTTTGAGAAAATTAAAGGATTTTGAGTGCGCCTTATAGTCCGAAAAATACGGTAATTGTTTCTTAATGGCCTATATAATCATTTTGTCTTTGCAGCTAGCTGAGGACTATTTCAGCCTTCACTTCACCTCTCTGCTTTCTTCAAGTCTCCACGATCGTGTCTTTTGATTTTGATTTCCTTCGTGTGTTTCTCTTTATTCTTTCTGCGGTCTGAAACGTCTGACTCCGTTTGGTTTGTTTACTGCCGTGTCATTTTCACTTCACTCGCCTCCTAAACAAACAGAATCCACTTCGCTTTGGATCTGAGCTCTGCGCTTCAGCACCTTTCACCAGGAGTAAGCAGATCTGTGTGAAAATACAGTTAGAGACGTTTTTATTTTATTTCTGTGAACTCAGGTAAAGACCTGACCTTCATCCCCAAAGGAAGTGCTTCTTGTGCTGCCACGCAGGTGAGACGTTGCTAAATGAAACAACACAAGTTTTTATTATTATATTATTATTTATTATTATATAATATATGTATTTTTATTTAAAGTGCCGATTAAATAGCAACATACAACAAGTTTGTGACAATTGTTAAAAGCAAGTAAATGACCTGATTAACTGGCATCAGGAGTTTGTTTGCAGAGGTCTAACATTAAATTAGTAATGTAATGTTTTTTTTTTACTAATAATTAAAATTTTCTGCAGATATAGATGCACAATAAAACAGTGGTGCCTGATGAATCTTCCAAATGTAATATAAAAAAAGTTGTTTTTTTTTCCCCATTAATTCTTTGAACAAGAGCTTAGAAAATATTCTTGAGTTTCCAAACTCTTTCTTGCCCATTAACATACATCCATCCATCCATCCATCCATCCATCCATCCATCCATCCATCCATCCATCCATCCATCGTCTTTACCCACTTCTTCCTTTTCGGGTCACAGGGGTCACTGGTGCCCAGGTCCAGCAATCCCTGTGCGAGAGGTGGGGGACACCCTGGACAGTTCTCCAGTCCATTACATGGACACATAGAAACAAACAACCATTCACTCGCTCACTCGCACCTAGAGACAATTTAGAGTTACCAATCAGCCTAACATGCATGTTTTTGGTCTGTGGGAGGAAACTGGAGTACCCGGAGAAAACCCACGCATGCACTCAGAGAAAATGCAAACTCCACCCGGGATTTGATCCGGCAACCTTCTCGCTAAGAGGCAGCAGCAACTGAGCCACCGTGCTGCCTGCCCGTTAACAGCCAATTCTGAATCATCCCACAAAGTGACAAAGCTTAAAACAGTTTTCAGTCCATACATTTTAACTACTTTGTAAACTTTTCATTGGCCAGAGCAGCTGATTAAAGAAATCAATAGTTAATGTTTGTTGGACAAGTTTTTAATTTCCTCTTAATTTATACAATCCATAGCAACACACTAATCTGGATTACACAGTTCATTTATTTCTTTTTACAAATGTGTCACCTTTATCACTTAAAGACTTAAACATTTATTTTAATTCAATCAATCAATCAAAACATTATTTCAGACACACACATGGTCCATAGTAAACAAAAACAGGCAAAAAAAGATAATAACAAGACACAATGAAAATAGAACCGTCATCTATTGCCATATAAATTAAGGCGCCAGTGATTCCACAGACTAGAAAATAACCGAGCTTTGTATGGAGCTGGTCAGAGTATAAATGATGCTATCTGTTAGCCTGCATATACATCTGTACATAAGGTTTCGAAGCACAGCAGCACAAGTTGGTACTTTAGCATTTACGAGCATCTGACTGGCACTGCTCCATCGCAGAACCTTAAGCAGCATCCTCATGTCATCGTTGTACGATACCTGAAGTTTATGCTTACTGCTTTTTCTGTGATGCCACCACATGTGGGCTGTATACACTGGAGTACAATATGCTTTAAAGATACAGTTTTTACAGATACTGAGCACATAGAGAACTTCCAAAATGTATATAACACACACATATCTCTATCTATCTATCTATCTATCTATCTATCTATCTATCTATCTATCTATCTATCTATCTATCTATCTATCTATCTATCTGTCTGTCTGTCTGTCTGTCTGTCTGTCTGTCTGTCTGTCTGTCTGTCTGTCTGTCTGTCTGTCTGTCTGTCT
>NC_056501.1:22301479-22308729 GCF_014905685.2 Nematolebias whitei
ATATACACAAAGTATATATATATATATATATATATATATATATATATATATATATATATAGAGAGAGAGAGAGAGAGATATTTATATATAGATATATATGACCACATGACTTTAGAGCATTATTCAGGTTATTTAAATGGCTGTAATTCACGAAGGGAAGGTTTGAACTTCACAAGGTCCTGTTGTATCCAATACTAAGATGTTAGACGCAGATTATTTATGGGGTTCTGTTTAAGGCGGTGTCTCACTGGGCTGTTTAAATAAAACGGTGCGACAAATCGCCTCTCGAAACAGTCGCAGGATCGTTGTCTCAAACCTGTCTCAGTTTTGTTGCAGGTGCCTTCAACCCATTTCAGGAACGCCACAGTTCTGACACGTGGTTGAAGGCATGACATGAAACGTGTCTACAAACAACACCATTTATAAATGATAATTAAAACACTGGTCAAAATCTGCCTGCTTTCATTTCAGAACTGTTTTCCAGTGGTTTAAATCAATAACGTGGGGATTGCTTCCAGTGTGGGTACAAAGAGGGTGGAGATGAGTACGATGTGGGGAATAATGTGCACAACCTGGAGTAAAGTTGAGCTGTGTGCACAAAAATAAGCCATATACAAAAACTGGTCATGCAAAACGTCTCCGAACAGCTCGCTGCTCACTTGCAAACAGGACTCGTTGAGACTGAATGTTCTAGTCTCGAACAGTGGCAGACCAGTCAGAAACTGCACTTCTGATCGAGTATGAACCCGTGTCCGTCCCTGAAATGCTGCATGCCACCATCTTTAAACTTGGTTGTTTTAACAGCGACTGGTTCCGCTGGATGTAAAGCATCCTGTTAACAATTTGATCTGGAGTTGGAAGGCTCTTCATGTGAACTCAACACTGTTTTGGTCTCAGGGAGGAGCAGTGAGTCTGGAGCCTAAGTCATCGCTGCAGGCCGACAAAACCAGGACGCCACAGAGAACCAGTAAGAACCGCGATATGGACGGTAGGAAACCTCACCGGAGTCCATTTAGGCTCTTTAACTTCTAGAAAGCTAAAGTTACCATCTTTGTGTTGGTTATGATAAAATAAAATAAAAATCGAGGTCAAATTTTTATTTGTGTTTTATTTCAATGAAGTGCTAAATTACTCATTTTTCAAATAAAACAAACAAAAAAAAATATTCAGGCCCAAACGCTTCAGTCACGCAGCAGCAACGTGAACTAATGACTTATTGTTGCGTTGATTGATTATCAGCTGTTTTTTCCTCAGCTTTTTTTTTTGACTGCCATAGTGACGTTTGTTAGAAAATCTAAGATTTGTGATTTGAATAAAACAATAACAGCAATGTGTCAAATTGCCAATAAAACAAAATCAATACCCTGATCAATATTAAACACAACCCTTCTGACAGCTCATATAAACCCGCAGTAGTTCCGTGTCATGTTTCCAGGCTGGATGTCGTCGTCTTCTGCCGCTTTAGGTGGACTCGTTGACCGGCACGTCCAGCGATGAAAGCATCTTTAAAACATGGCTACAGAGGCGCCTGTTTTTATTGTTTAGTGGCACAATAAACAGTAAAACTAAATAGCCATGTTAAAAATAACCAAAAAGTAAATTATGTGGTTGAGTTTTTGTAAAATACGCATTTATACTTGAAGGAAAAAGTTGAGCAACTTTCATTTATTTGTTCTGTTAACTTGGAGCAGGACTGCAGCCATGCCTGTAGTATTGATTTTTAATTTTTTGTGTGTGAAATAAATTCAGTTTTTATTAAAAAATGACTGAAATGACACATTTACTTTAAACTAAATATACTTTCTAAATTGTTTATTTAACTTTAGGTATTTGATGATAAATCTCTCCTGTTGGGTCGTCCTGTGACAAACTAAGACGAGCACAAATAAAAGAGTACGCTACAATAAACAATGTACTCTAACGTAGATGGAAATGACTTGTATCAGGGGTCTGCAACTTTTGTGATAAAAAGAGCCATTTCTGCCACTTTGCTTAATTATGATGTCTGGAGCCACAGAACCTGCTACAACTGGTCAACTGGTGGCTCATGGACCACTTCAAGTTTGTTGGAGATGGCTTCACCGTCCAGTGGCGGTGATATTATAAAATGAAAAATGTCTAACTATTATTAACATTTATTGATATTTTCATAGGGCAGCACGGTGGCGCAACTGGTAGAGCTGCTGCCTCTTAGCGAGCAGGTCCTTGGTTCAAACCCCGGTCCGGGGACCTTTCTGGGTGGAGTTTACATGTTCTCTCCGTGCATGCGTGGGTTTTCTCCGGGTTCTCCGGTTTCCTCCCACAGACCAAAAACATGCATGCTAGGCTGATTGGTAACTCTAAATTGTCCCTAGGTGTGAATGAGAAAGTGAATGTTTGTTTGTCTCGTTTGTCTCTATGTGGCCCTGTGACGTACTTGCGACCCGTCCAGGGTGTCCCCCGCCCCCCGCACAGTGATTGCTGGACATGGGCACCGGCGACCCCCGTGACCCAAAATGGAATAAGCGGGTAAAAGATAATGGATGGATGGATATTTTTATATTTTAATACCAAAAAAAAAGACCAGATTCATATAAAGAATATATATATATATATATATATATATTTTTTTTTACAATTTTATAAAAATTAAAACAATGAACTCTACAGGTCGATGTGAGTTCTCTTAATTGTTGACGAATTAAGTTTCCTACGTAAAACATAAAGTTAAAGACAGTATAAAATTAGACCAGTTTAAATGCTGTCATTTACTTTGACTTTGTTTTTTTGTGTGTCATCAAATAATCCTTCTCAGTAACTTGTCTTAAAGATATTCCAAAACAATCTGGTGTTTTGAGAGAAAGCTGCTCTGAGACTGGAAGTTGACTTAAAGTGGCTAACAAACTGCTAGCATGATGTCATCACATGTCTATACTTTTCTTCACATATTTGAAAATGTCAGGAAATCTGCTAAAACTAACAATTTTCATTGGTAATAATTTAAATCAAATTCAGTTTTATTTTAGTTTTGGTCAAAGCCTGAAAAAGCCGCTGCAGAGGAACCACAGAGCCACATGTGGCTCCAGAGCCGCAGGTTGCAGACCGCTGACTTATGTTATAAACATACAAGTATTTTGTTTTTATTCATGGGGAAAAACTACCAACCTGAACCCAACTCTGGTGTGCTTCAGGCTTTCTGGACATGCTGACGAGGGCTCAGTGCTGCAGAGTGGACGACCAGCGAGGCCTTCTGACCAAAGAGCAGCTGGAGGTTCCTTCGTTCCTGCAGCTGTCCACAGACCAGGCACAGGATTCAGATGACCCCAGTACAACCAGCTCTTCCACCAGCGACTCCAAAACAGAACCCGAGGACATGAAATCAACTTCGGGCTCAGCAGGCTCAGACTGTCCTGACCTGTCTGAGTCCAAAGACTTCAAGGAAACGACCGTTTGACAAAGAGTTGCTTGTAAAATGGACAAAAGAGGCCAAGAAAAACATTGATTGTCTCACAACACAGAGATGTGACTCAAGTCCAAACGTATTTGTCTCAAAGCACCTTAGTTTTTACCTGTTAATGAATAAGCTCAGAGACAACGGAGTCCTAGAGTCTCTGCACTGGTTGTCCTTTTGAAGGTTTTCTGTAAAGAAACAAAAAGATCACGGCAAACATTTATAGTGTCATTTTAAACACTACAGATCCTCACAGGAGGCTGTTTGCTAGAATTTGTATTATTGTGTCTTAAAATGCATGAAACGTTTGTTTTGACCCTGTAGCCTGTGTAATACTGTACAGTTCATTTTACAAATCATAATTGGTCGTTTAGAAATAATTTGCTTTTGCTTTTACTGAAAGGTGATTGTTTTCCTGGCTGTTTTGAAATGTTTTAAATGATCCTGTTTTGCCTTTCAAGGTGGGAAAATGATAATTTACAAGGATGAGTTTTAATACTTGAAGTCTGTGCTCGTGTGTGTTCTTATTTTTAATGCATGTACCTACCACTTTGAATTGAATTCAAAATCTTACATCCAACCTACAAAGCCCTCAACAACCTAGCTCCATCTTAAATTTGAGATCTTATTGTTCCATTTTTTCCTAACAGAGCACTTCACTCTCAGACTGCAGGCTTACTTGTGGTTCCTAGAGTTTCCAAAAGCAGAATGGGAGGAAGATCTTTCATTTATCAGGCTCCTCTCTTGTGGAACCAACTTCCAGTTTCTGTCTGTGAGGCTGACACACTGTCCAGTTTAAGAATGGGATTAAGACTTTCCTTTTTGATAAATCTTACAGTTAGGGTTGGCTTGTTGTGCTGCTATAGGCTTATGCCCTATTCGCACAAGATTAGTTTTACCTAGGGACCACATCCTATTTGTAATAATTACGGAGATTGTCTGTTGTTAATTGAAGCGAATCGGCCATGTCAGTAATTTGTAAGGTAAAAATTCCTCCACAAATTACCTACTATATTTAGCTGAACTCTGAGGTCCTATGATAATACTAATCCAATGTGAATAGGCATCTCTGTGATTTGGACAGAAATGGGCGGTATCCGATAAGTAATGAGGCATTTTTTGTTTCCTGGGCACATTTTTATTTGCTTTTGGCAATAGAGGCTGCATTAGGGTGCATAAATAACCTTTTGTGTTCCAGACCAGCAAAAGCCTATCGTCTCGTAACTGTTACCCCCCCCCCCCCCCAAAAAAAAAAGAAAAGGCTGAAGAGAAGGAGCAAAATCATATGCAAATGGTGGCTCACATCATGCATTGCTCTGTGCGGGAAGAATAATTTTCTTCTGTGTGTAGACTACTATACAGCTAGCTAGTGCTGGCAGTAACACAGCACCAAGCTGTGGCCGTAGCCTGAAAAGTATTTTACCATCAACTCACGTCATTCATCGAGTCGATTAATAAAGTATACAGTATATCATATCTGGAAGATGTCTGTAAATTTCAACTAAATCTCAGGATTTGGTTATCCCGTGTGAATGCGCCACATAAAAAGCAGACGTTGGGGAGTAATTTATTTATTACATGTAATCCCATGTGAATAGAGCTTTAGACTACTATAGGACAAATTGACCTCATTTCCTTAAAATGAATTATTAAAATTTAATAGTTTTCATTTGATAGTATTTCTATCTTAACATGTGATTCTTGACCTGACATTGTGCATCTGTTCCACTCAAACCCATCCGGTCGAAGCAGATGACCGCTTGTCCTGAACCTGGTTCTGCTAAAGGTTTCTTCCTCATGGGGGAGTTTTTCCTTTCCACGGTCGCCGTCATGCTTGCTCAAGATGAATGTTCTGTGATCGAGTTAAACTCAAAGCAGTCTGCTGCTCCTCAGATAAATAATGTTAAATTATTATTTTTATATATGAATTTTTCTGTTCAGTGCCCTGAGACGACTTCTGTTGTGACTTGGTGCTGTATAAATAAAATGAATTGAATAGCACTTGGAGAGGAGGTTGTGTGTGTTTGCACCGTGTAAAGCCTGGATCGTCCTTTTCTTCTGGCACATCCGCCTGCAGCTCAGGAACCAGATCTTTAACCAGGACTGATTTCAGAGAGTTGTCAGCATAGGTTTGGTGTTTTAACACTCGGTGGTTTGGAAAAACAGACGTGCTGGTTTTAAAAGAGCAGTAAGAGCCCAGTGGACAATTGTGTGACTCATGCAGGACAAAACCACCCCAATCTGTTTTAATATGCGTCAGTTGCGTAATTACATTTGTCTGTTAGTTTATCCGGATAAACAAAAAAAGGCCTCTAAGACGCTTTTGTGTAATATCATTAATGGCACAGAGACGATCTCTGCAGTGCTGTGACTAGTTCTTGGGATCAATTAGCTTGTTAGCTGTCTGATCTTAAGACTTGTTGCTGGAAGGTGATGGAAAAAGTCTCTATATATAATTTATTTATTTATTTATTTTTTAAACAAGTTGTAAAACCTAATGAGTCATAGATGATCTCAACCCCCTGGATGATGTCAGCAGCATCCATATTTCAGAGTGTTTGGAAATCATCTGTCACCACCCTGTTCTGTTTGTCATCAAGCATGGGATCATGAACAGCAGAGTTATTGTGAAGTGTTTTTAATTTTTTACATAAAGCTTCAGAATGCCAGACCTGTGAGTGGCACAACTGGTGTGTTTTTTTCTGTGTGTGTGTTCACGCGTGAGGTCTGCGTCAGCGGTGCTATGAATGGGCAGAGAAAGGTTGTTCTCTCAAAGGCACCGTCACCGCCGTGAAATGAGGAGTGCCATCCACTCCGCTGCACGTCCGCCGTGCTGAGAAGACGAGGAAGAGGAGGCGGAAGCAGGAGGTGAGCGTTTGAGTTTACTCCAGGCTTTTTCTTTTATTTAGTGGAGATATTTTTTTTAATGCTGCTTATTGTGATCATTCAGTCTGTGGATGTTTGTCTCCCTGTCCTCCCCTCATCCATCCTCCTCCTGATCAAATGTCCCGTTAAAAAAATTAAATGATGGAAATTATTTTCAGAGCTGCAGACAGAGGCTCTGAATGAATGGACCTCACTGAGTCCTACAGAGAAATTCATCAAATCAAAACGTGCATGTTCTGCTCAGCGTGAAGGACAGAGATCCAAATGAAAAGTGTTGTCAGACGATGAAGTCGTGGCTCAGCTGTGAATGGATCAGGCAGCAGCTGTGCTTGTTAACTCCATCCATCTGAGGGGGTCAGGGTGTGCATGTCACACCTGAACACAGTAAAACAACAAACTATCACAGTAAGTTACAGGAGCCTCTGTCCATGTGTTGACCTTCAAGACCTTCAGTGATCAGGTGGTTCTGGATTATCTCACCAGGTGTTAAAGTGATCAGCTCAGAGCCTGCAGGGAACATGGTAATTTCTTCTGCTCTATACATACAGAGCATGACTTAACACACAGCCTTGTGGTGCTACAGTGTTGAGGGTCAAGGCTGGGGAGGTCAGGTCAGAAAGTCCTTCATCCAGAGAATTTCTGATAATATCTGAAGCAGATGAGCAGAACTTTCAGATCAAATTCTGGACACCCTGAGGTCAAAGATAAATAGTTTGTATCATACAGTAGTCCCTCGTTTATCGTGGGAGTCCGTACACTGAAGCTCTGCGATAAGTGAAAAACCACGAAGTAGGAATAGTAGTACAAGTAGTAAGTAGTAGTTTATTATTGTATGTATGTATATATATATTTTTTTATATATATAATATATAGGTGTTTTAAACCCATCCCACACTCTTGCGATATTCTAAACAATGTTTCTAAACTCTAAACG
>NC_056501.1:22308829-22319688 GCF_014905685.2 Nematolebias whitei
TATATATTATATACATACATATATGCATATATGCAGACATGTTCCTGTTTTTAGTATTCTACACCCCCTCGTAATCACAGTTTTTTCGTTACATTTCCTTTTAAATATTCCTTTTAATTATCATTTTGTTTTCAATTGTTAAAAAAAAAATTGTATGCATCATTTGTGAATGTTTATTGTTGTCATCACTCTGTTAAAATTCAGGTCTCTCTTGTAAATGAGTCCTCATGACTCAATGGGATTAAGCTGTTTAAATAAAGGTTGGAAAAAACCTGTTTAAAACCCTTTCTACACGCTTGCAATATTCTAAACAATGTTTCTAATCACTAAACGCTCTAAAAGAGCACAGCATGCCATGAAATCTGCTCCCTGCCATCTGCCAGCGCTCTCGGTCACGCCCACTTCTCCGCTGCAGAGCTGAGATCAGCTGCAGGAGGAAGCTTCTCCTGCAGCCGTGAGCTGCACACAGGTGCAATAGGTGCTAAATAATTTTAAATAATTCAGTTTAAATAAAAATGTCATGCTGATCGTGCGCCTCCTCTGTCAATCAGCCAACTGTGTGTCATGTCCTGTCATGTCATGTCATGGGATTTACCTGTATAAATAAAGGTTGATTGATGTCCAATTTTATTTTGAAAATCCGCGATAGAGCGTCTGCGATAGAGCGTCCGCGAAAAGCAAACCGCAAAGTAGCGAGGGACTACTGTACTCTGCTTGTGAGTTAGGGGGTTTAATACTGCTGAAAACACACTCAAAAAGAAGATTTGGTTCATTTATGTCACATGTTAAGAGGATATAATCCGCGTTGGAAGAAAAGCAGATTTTGCTTTTTAGTCGTACCTTTAGTTGTCACAAAACAACCAGTGCGTGCAACATAAGTCACGAACCACCAGATTTTCAAGAAATTCTCAAAGTAATTATTGGATGGTCATCAACAACTGACAAACTTTTGGTTTCAAGATGGCTGCACAGCAAGCTAGTGAACACAAACACGGCTATGAATCTATCAGCTTTACAGATATTGAGCTGAAATCTTTTGTGATGATAGCTGTGAGTCATCTCCAGCACTTCTTTTGAGTGCTAAAACCATGTAAGATGTTTTTGATGGCGTCAGCTCATCTATCATTGACTCTCATGTGGAAGAACGGGTGAAGAAACATTTCTCGTCTCGTCACAGAGGAGATGGACTCTCCTAGCCTCGGTCTGACCCCTGTTCCTCTTGGTCGAGACAGAGCGTAGCAGCAAATCATTCTCATTTAGGCCATGTCCTCTCAGTGAGCTGAGAGAAAGCACTCAGGACTGTCTGAATGCCTGTCCGAACATTAAAGACTATTCTCTGTCCATCAATGGCTGAAATGCACATTTAGAGTGAGAGTACTCAGCAGCTTGTTTGTCCCTCCCCCCAGCTGTTCCAGCCTGACCTCACATAACGACTAGAAGCACTCCTACTGAGCAGGCAGACTGAACATCACATGCATTCCACTTCAGGAGGGACTTTGTGTTGGAGGTCCCTGCAGCATCAACCGTGGTACTGCCGTGACCTCTGACGTCAAATGTCTCAGCAGGCGGGGAGCACCTGTCCATCAGAGACCATTCGGTGTTTAGACGAGCTGCGATGGCTGCTTTCTGCAGAGCAGCAGGGTGGTGGATGGTTTCGGTGCAGCCCAATCAGACTTACCGTAGTTTCTGGCCTATAAGTCACAACTTTAGCCTAATTTGAATACTCTGCGACTTATATGCCGAAGTGACTTATTTATGTTTTTTTCCCCATATTTATAAACCAATTTTTGACTGAGCTATGACCGTTTTCATTCATTCTGACATTGAAAATATTGAACACTACCATTTCCAGCTGCTAGATGGCTCTCAAATTGTATGGCATGCTGTTGTGTCATGCAATATGTAAAAGTGGCTATTAATGACACAATTGGCTTGCTACAGACAGACCACATTTGCCTGAAGCAACCATCAAATCAGCTTCATTTTGCTGCACCGCCCCAGCGAAATGAAGCTAATTTGATCATTGAAGTGCATTTATTAAGTAAAAGTTCAACTGAGACACACCTTTATTATAATGTCGAGCAAACAATTATTTTAGGTGCTTATCTTGTTAAATTTCAAAGAAATACACAGCGTTCCTCCTTCCTGATTTCCTCCCTCTGCATGCTCCCGGAGCACCGAGGCAGCGAATACTTTTGAAACGCAGCTGATTTGACCGTTAAAGCCCTTTTATTAAGGAAAAGTTCAACTGAGACACACCTTTGTTATAATTTCGAGCAAACAAAAAATTATTTGAGCAAACAAAAAACAAGCGAAAATTGTTTTTAGGTGGTTATCTTGCTAAATTTCAAAGAAATGCACAGCGAGTCGTCCCTCTGCACGTTTCCGCTTCCGCAAGTCGGGTTTTGAAATACAGCTGCTTTGACCTTCAAAGTGCATTTATTAAGGAAAAGTTCAACTGAGACACACCTTTGCTATAATTTTGAGCAAACTGTAGGGATGTAAGGTTAACTTCACTACTAATTAATTATTCTTAAAGCTAGTTCAAGCACAAAGAATATTAATTGTTTAATTACAACGGATTATTTTCTTTTTCTAGTTAAATTTCTGTTCTGTGACCCAGATAACTGTGAGTGGATTGTTTAATCAGTGACATGAGACGCCATTTTATCTTTGACCCATCAGAATAAATGCGGTCATTTATTTAACAGAATCAAAATTTAACATCAAATATGTACACATTGATTTGCTGATCTGTTTCTGATGAATAAACTTGGCACGATTTACTAAACAAGACAACAGAAGATTACTGATTGAGACTGATTCATCTCTGAAGGCATCTAGCTTGATTTACTGGCGAATAGAAGTTTAAAGAGAAGGAGAATAGAAGTTTAAAGATTTAAAGAGGAGGTTTAGATGGATGAGGGAAGATGTGTTGAACCAGAAAATGGCACCCTTCCTCCGAATCCAGCTCAGCCCTCCGGTATACTCAGGGCATCAACGGCTTGTTACCTGAGCAGAGGATACTTCAACTCCGGAACAGAGGTCCATTGGCACGCTACCTTTTCAGCGTCTCCGGTCAGGGTGGCTGAGAATCTTTAGAAGTAGTTCCATATGCTCCGATCAACAGAATAAGCTTCCTTCGAAGTTGAGAGCATGTACTGCTCGGGTTGAGTGCACAGCGATGCGAGCTGTGACTCCGCTGAAATGGAGGGACCCTTGGCACATGGTCCAATCCATCCGCTACTTAGTTGAGTCTCATCTCTGACTGAAAGTTCCAGCAAGACTGGAAAAGACTTGGAAGACTGAAGACTGAAAACTTAGCCCCAAGACTGACTAGTTCCAAGAAGTGTTGCCTTTTAAATGGGGTATCCACTTCCTGTTACATGGTACTTCCTGATTGGTTGAAACACCCAGCAGGGGTGTGGTTCTAGTGATGTTAGAGGGTCACTAGAAGTCAGGAGACAGCAGGAATGTTTAAGAACGGTTAGTACAGATGGAGAAATGTTTATGAAGAGGTGAGACAAAGCAGGTGCCAACAGCTCTTATTTACTGTCTGAGAGTTTTAAAAACAAGACACTTTGTTCCTTTTTTTTTTTTTTTTTTTTAAAAAGACACTTCGTTCTAATAACTTGTCTCTGTTTGTCTCTGACTTTCGACCAACATCAGGTCCACTACCCTCATTCAGACAGAAGACTAAATGTACACTTACTTCGTAAATAGACATTTAACTGTATGATCAAAAATCTAATGAGGTTTAAAAATCATTGATACTGTTTCACAGTTGATTTAAATGAGTGGTTCACTTTAACATTTAGAAATGGTATGAACTAAACACACTTTTTGATTATCAAGATATCTTAAAATAGTACTGATAATGTAAAAAGAAGAGTGTTCTTTCAATTGATTAATTCAGGATACAATTAAATAGATGAGATCATTTGTATTTCTGGATTCAAATCAATGAAATAACAGTTCCTGTCCCCTGAAGGTCTTCAGAGACAGATTGTTGTCGGAGGCCTAGTTCACTACAAAACCAAAACTTGCTTTTAAGTGTTAATCTTGTTAAATTCTTTTTAAAGTCCTCCTGTGCACGCTGCTGCGGCCACCATTTTGCAGCCAATCGATTTTTGGCACAACACCGGCCCACATTTCTGGGTGGTCAGCAGTGACGCATAACAAACACGAAGCATCAGAAGTGATGCATAATAGATGCAACGTATAAGGCAAAGTGACATATTTATGGATTTTTCCACTTTATTAGATATATTTGGACTGATGCGACTTACAGGGTGGTGCGACTTTACAGCAGAAAATACGGTAATGTGAATGTTTCTAAAGCATTCAAACCAGAGAGATCCATTTTTCTTCTGTATGTTTTTCAACACGTAACTCGTTCTGCAATTTTTGTACCGTTTAAAAAATTCATACATCAAAATGTTCAGCTCATTCAGGAAATAAATGCTTTGACTTCTGGTATTGATGCACAATTTTAGACAGATTTAGCTTTTTCACCTGTTTAAAACCTTTTACTGCTCATTTCAGCATTTGTTGTGCTTCAGCTTTTTTTAGCTTCTTTCTGCTGATATAAACTTTTTTGTGCCTTTTCAGCTACTTTTATGTATTTTTCTGCTAATTTTAGCCTTTTTTCAGTTTCTTTTTTCAATAATTTCATTTTAATGCCCCTTTCCACCTCTTTCTGCTAATTTCAGCGTTATTGTAATTTTTCTTTTTAGCTTTTTCAGCTATTTTCTACTCATTTCAGTTTCTTTATTACTAATTTCAGAATTTTGCCTATTTCAGCTTATTCTGCTCATTTCTGCTCCATCCAGCTTGTTTTTCGTATTTCTGCCATGTTTCTGCTGCTTGCAGCTTTTATTTTCCTGCTTTCAGCAAATATCAGCGGTTAAAATTCAACTCGCGTTAACAGTTCAGTGATGAAACCTTTTCAGGCTGGTTTCAACTCCTTTCAGCAAAAATCATCCAGCAACAAACGTTCATGCTGCATTTTCATTCTAGTTTACATTTTCATTCCAGCTTTTAGTCTACGGCTGTCGAGCTGCTCTCTTAGGGATTCATCCACTTTGTAAAAACATTCACGCAGAAAAGAAACCTGGCTGTGGCAGCCATCTTGAATGAGGCTGAGTTGTAGATGTACCTCCAATGACTACTGTCTGTGAGTGCTTCACTAATATGTCAGATATTTTGCTAACATGCCAGCCATAGAAATATACAGATATAGGCAAAAACGGTGGTAAAAAGCACATAATTTGAGTCAAATGCTGCATTTTTTGTTTATTCACCCTAAACAACAAATGACAAGAATAGTTTTTCTATTAAAAAGAACTTCTTCATGCAACAGTTTCAAATAAAATGTTTTCCACGTTGTTTCTGAAGCTTTCAGGAACTTTGCGTTGAGCTCGGCAGGTAGACCTGGACAACTCGAGGAGTTAATGCTGAAGCTGACAAGATGACACAAAAAGTTTCAGAAACCCAAACTAGACTGAGTTGATTTAAAAAATACATAAATTTAACAAAGTTTAGTTGTTTATCTTAAAAAGTAACATCAGTGCTTCATCACTGAGTCGAATAATTCACTTGCACGGACAGGAAACAGATTCTGTTTTTAAAAAAAGAAACAAAAACCTTTGGGGAATAAACCCCGAGGTGTTTTGTTCGCCGCCACAAGAGAAGTGACTCCAGCTGCCACTGCCTTTTATTCAGCGTGGCCTTTAGTTTCTCTGGGAATCTTTGTTTGTCCTGCATTAGTGTGCATGAGTGCATGTTCTGAGCTTTGTTTCCTTTTAGAGAACACACACACACACGATTCTAAATATTCTTAATATAATCTGACTTGTTGAGAGAACTGTTTAAAATTACATTTATAATATTTTGGCTTCAGCAGAGCTCTTCGATGTCTTTAATGTTTAATTAACGCATTTTTAATAAAAACATAATTAGAGATGCAATTCTAAAGTTATTTAACTTGATATGTTTTGTGTCTTCTCCATTTATCAATCAAGCAACCTTTATTTATACGGGTAAATCCCATTGAGCCTCGAGGACTCATTTACAAGAGAGACCTGATTTCAACAAAGAAAGATGACAACAATGGACAACAGCAACAACAATAAACAGTTATAAAAAAAGCATAGTAAATAAACCGATTTATGCTTATTTTCCATCAATCTGCAGTAAAATATTTTATATTTTTACATGTTTTTGCTTCTGTCGTTTCAAAAGAAGGAAAAAGGAGGAGCGTTAAAATCTTTTTGAGAGAGGTTTTGTGAAGATATTAAAAAATCAATAGCTTACCTGTTGTAGATGATCTTGGTTTGAAGAAATATTTAAATTCTGACTAGAGCGATGCATGCAATCAATATTTTTTACAGCTTTTAAACAACGATGTGTTGTGTTACACAATTATTCTGGGAGAAAACTCCAAAAGTATTAATTTAAACAAGTGCTTAATTTGAACCGGATCTTGCCGGAACAAGATCCAGGAACTTCCATTTTGACAGGGTGCGTTCCGGCAAATGTTTTCCTGGATCCGGCGACTCTCAGGCTCACTAATAATAAAGCTCTGAACAAATATGACTGCCTTGTCGTTTTGGGAGCCATGCTTGGACCGTGTCGCTCCCCTCTGCTGCCGAGACGATAAATAACGGACACCTCCGCTGCTGTTTTTATGATGCTATGGACGCTTGTCACGGGCAGCACGGTAACACAACTGATAGAGCTGCTGCCTCTCAGCGAGAAGGTCCTTGGTTCAAACCCCGGTCCAGGGGCCTTTCTGGGTGGAGTTTGCATGTTCTCTCCGTGCATGCGTGGGTTTTCTCCGGGTACTCCGGTTTCCTCCCACAGACAAAAAACATGCATGTTAGGCTGATTGGTAACTCTAAATTGTCCCTAGGTGTGAGTGAGAGAGTGAATGGTTGTTTGTCTCATTTGTCTCTATGTGGCCCTGTGATGGACTTGCGACCTGTCCAGGGTGTACCCCGCCCCTCGCACAGTGATTGCTGGACATGGGCACCAGCGACCCCCGTGACCCAAAATGGAATAAACGGGTAAAGATAATGGATGGATGGATGGACGCTTGTCACCCACAGCACACATGCAACAGAGTATAAACTCAAAGAGAGAGTGATACCTGCCCCTTTTTCCTCTTTCGCATGGACAAAATGTTTTACCGTATATTTCGGACTATAAAGGCACACTGGATTATGAGATGCATTAAGCAAAACAACAGTCAGATATGTCAACTTTATTCAACTCATTCACAATAAGCACATAAAATCTGTTTGAGGTCAGTAAACACAACCAGAGTTAATACGGAAAGTGCACTTGATTATAAGGCTCACTGTTTATTAAGAAAATTAAAAACGATTTTAAGTGCACCTTATAGTCCGAAAAGTACAGTAGTTTTATCGATGAGGTTGTTAAAGCACAATTTTGATTTACAGTTTTGATTTACAATTTGTATTTTAATATCATTAAACAACTTGTCATGTTCTCGTCTTGGGAGCATGTGCATCCCCAGGACACCCCACCTCTGATCCGCCCACTATTTGCGTTCCGGCATCAATCGGTTTACAAATTAAGCCCCAATTTAAATCTTATTTTTACCAGGAAGAAATCCATTAAGATCATTAATCTCTTTAACAAAGATGTTCTGAGCAAATATCTCAAATTATGTCACAAGGCAGGGTTTTAGTATTCAAACTCAGCCAGACAACAAGAATGGTAAAACTAAGAAAACGGTTTTATTGGTTGATTTGCAGCTGCTGGGGAGACTCAGGATCCAATTGCAGTAACATGTCTTGACCGGCAGGTGGGGTGTGAGCCACCAGTCAAGAGTTTAGAGAGATCAAGTCACATAACTGGTGGGAAGGCAGCTGCAGAGGGAGGTCTTTAATGCTGTGAACAGCAGGGCAATGCGGGTTTGTGGTCCAAAGGGCAAACCAGGGTCAAACACGGGGAGTCAGTGGTACAAGAGCAATCCAAAAAGGGTGATCCGTGAGTCGTGGTCATAGACAGAAGAGGAGGTTGTTCCCGTGATCAGAGAGGCATTGCAGGACCAGTTGAGGGGCAGGTAAAATTGGGAAATCCAGAAAACAAGGTGTGAGGTCGAAAATCCAATAATAAGGCTTGAAGTTCAGGAATGAAACAAGAAAACTATGATGACTGGAAAATCAGGGACCATGGAAGGTATAATAATCTGGCCCCAGCTAAATGAAAGTGGAGCTCTTAAATAAGGCCAAAAACAGGTGCAGTGAATCTGGGCTGATGAGCTGAAAGTGTAGATGGGGGCGTGGCTTAATGACAACAAAACATTACTTGAAGAGGCAGGGGGAAACAGCATATGACAAAGAGGAGCAAAAACATGACATGAGGGGCTGTGAGTGAGGCAGGGGACAGAGGACGTGATAAAGGCATAAAGGGGCAGAGACTTGAGCAGATGGGGCAAGCAGAGATCGCTGATCATGACAAATTAACCATCTAGTCCAAACTTAACAGGGGTATAGGTCTACAACAAAGCCTTTGCACAAACTGTTGTTACATTTTGGAGATTGTCGTTGTTTTAGGATGACGATGATATGCTTTACCACAGTTAGCCTTTCAGTCAAAATCTAACTATTTCTCCAAACTGAGGCAGTTCACAGATGCACAACAAGTAAGAAACGAAGTGTTCATAATATTGTGAGAACCCCACTTTAAAAGCTCTGAACTATCACTTTCGGGATTAAACCTTGGAGCACCTGTGTAATGCATATCCTAAAAACTGAAAAAGTGGAAGAAAACCTCTTAAGATTGAATACATTTGGTGTAATACACACAAATTATATGACTGGCATATTTGTTTTTAACTTGGTGCAGCCAAAGTGAAACAGGTGAAACTCTTGTCTTTGTACACTGAAACTTTAAGCTCTTTTCATCTCACTCTGACAGAGAATAAAAATCATCTGGAGAAACATCAGGTTCTTCTCTGCTGTCTGCGTTGTAGGCCAATCAAGGCTCTATTCACATGCAGCGTTCCCCTCTGTCACCACTTTTTGTTACACATGATTATCTTATCAACTATTAAATATGAAATATGCTAATTTTTTGGGACAGGCATTTTGGGTTTTCATGAGCTGTATGCCATAATCATCAGTATTAAAACAATTTAAAGACCTGAGATATTTCAGTTGGTGTGCAATGAATCTGAAATATATGAAAGTTTCATTTTTATCATTACATTATGGAAAATAATGACCTTTATCACAATATGCTAATTTTTCGAGAAGGACCTGTATGAAAACTGAATCAAATTATATACTATCATAGAGGGTAAGTCAGTGTGATTTTGGAGTGTATGAGACCTTTTACAAGCCGTAAAGAAACAACAGCCTTTGTTTTCTTTACAGTCAGTGTCACTTGTTACCTGACTAAGATGTTCCTTAACTTTAGAATAAATCAACATGACAATTTCCTTTAATAGTGTTTGTATCTCAAGGTGATAATTGGTGTGAAAATCCTTTAAAAAGCCCAAAGAAAAATTAATCTGAGTCAAAGACGCCCCCTAGTGGTAGAACAACAGAATTGCTTACACAGAGGTCCAAAGGTTTGTACAGTTGTAGAGTGAAACAAAATAAAAATGAAAATCACAGGTTTTTTTTTTCATCTTTTATCCCACTCTGAAAAGAAAAAAGTTATGATTCAACCAAGTTAAATAAAACTATATTTCCTTCTACTCTACAGTTGTCCAGCAGGAGCTTTTAAGGAACAAAGTGAGCCGACCTTCAGCTCAGAGTCTCAGCTGAGGAAGAAAAATCAAGTCAGCCATGGAGCGAAAGCCAAACGAGGTGCATGAAAGTCTAATTCTCTAAATGTTTGACTCATTCAGGGCTCGGTCTAAACGTGACTCTGTCCCTCTAGTGTCCCACCACTTCTCCACAGAAGCACATGAAGAGCAGATCTAAATCCACTGAGGAGGTGCAGCAGTCAAAAAAGGTGAGCAGCTGTTTTTGGTTGAGTATTTCTTCAACGTCATCTGACTGTATGGTTCCCTCTGACAGGCCTTTTCCTCCCAAAAGTCCCTGCCAGGCAGGCCCGAGCTGGAAAGAGTGAAGGTAAACCTAGCATTTATTTAAAATAATTGTATATAATTTCCTCTGAGTTGGCTCTGTTTCTCTACTTTAATCGTTAAATCTGAATTAAAAAGACATAAATGCTCTATCTCTGTGCTGCAGGAGTGTCCAGACGGCTCTGATACGCCCTCGTCTTCCACAGAAGAACTGAAGTGATTAAAAAAAAAAAAAAACTAATAGAAAAATGTACATATATCCACAGGAAAAGAGAATATTTGGGATAAAACATAGAAAACATGACTCGCACTAAATCAGTCACCTGTAAACTGAAGCTGTGTCATTGTGCTGTTTGTAAGCTGACAATAAAAGCATGTCGCTGAAAAAAACTGTTTAATTTACAAGTCTTCAAAAATGGAAAGCATATATACATTTAGTCCACTGAAAGTAAAACTTGTTCACTCAGCTTTCAAACTGGCTGAGGGATGGAAAAAGAAAACTGACCCCTGAATGCTAAATGAATTATTAAAATTAGCTGATTCTAAGTTATTTATGCAAAAAGAAGCAGAACTCTAGCTGAAAGTAGCAACATGTTAGCTATGCAAAGCAAAACACAAGCTAAAAGTTTAACTGTAACAAATTACATGCTGAAAGCTAAAAGTAGCAAAAATGATCTAGATGCTAATCAGGCTAAAAGCATCAAAAGGCTGTGTAGAAGCCAAAATTTGCATTAAAATTGCATGAAGATTAGGCCAAGCTTAGGCCAGAGGACAGCCACCACTGAGACCATAC
>NC_056501.1:22319698-22321890 GCF_014905685.2 Nematolebias whitei
CTGATGCAATGGCTGAAACTGTGGATAATCAGCTTAGTTCCATGCTCCGATGAGGAATAGGCCAAGCTTAGGCTGGAGGACAGCCACCACTGAGAACATACTGTACATAATAAATAAAGACATAAAATAACCATGGCTCTGGGCTGTCTCTTCCTATGGCTGAGGCTTGGCTTTGGCCATAGCTGATGCAATGGATGAGGCTGTGAATAATCAGATTAGTTCCATGCTCAGACGAGGAATAGGCCAAGCTTAGGCCGGAGGACAGCCACCACTGAGACCATACATATTAAATAAATACATAAAATATCCATGGCTCTGCGCTGCCGCTTCCCATGGCTGAGGCTTGGCTTTGGCCGTATCTGATGCAATGGCTGAAACTGTGGATAATCAGCTCAGTTCCATGCTCAGACGAGGAATAGGCCAAGCTTAGGCCAGAGGACAGCCACCACTGAGAACATACATAATAAATAAAGATATAAAATAACCATGGCTCTGGGCTGTCTCTTCCGATGGCTGAGGCTTGGCTTTGGCCCTAGCTGATGCAATGGCTGAGGCTGTGGATAATCATCTTAGTTCTATGCTCAGACGAGCATTAGGCCAAGCTTACGTCGGAGGTTAGCCACTACTGAGACCATACTTAATAAACAAATACATAAAGTATCCATGGCTCTGGTTCTGCCGCTTCCAATGGGTGAGGCTTGGCTTTGGCCGTATCTGATGCAATGGCTGAGGTTGTGGATAATCAGCTTAGTTCCATGCTCAGGCGAGGATTAGGCCAAGCTTAGGCCGGAGGACAGCCACCACTGAGACCATACATAATAAATAAATACATAAAATACCCATGGCTCTGGACTGTCACTTCCGATGGCTGAGGCTTGGCTTTGGCCGTAGCTGATGCAATGGCTGAGGCTGTGGATAATCAGCTTAGTTCCATGCTCAGACCAGGATTAGGCCAAGCTGAGGCCAGTGGACATCCATCACTGAGACCACAACAAAAGAGACTCTTGGCTATTACTTTGCTAAACTAGGAAGGAGAGGTTACTAGCACATCACTTCCATCAGATGTCTTACCACGCCTGTCCCTGACTAATCCTACAGATTGTTGAGCTTCTCAGGCAGTCTTACTACTCTGTCCCATCTAATGTGATACAGTTTACTTGTTTAGACCGCCGCACACTGGGCTACCTTTTTTGGGTATAAAAGGAGGCTCTGGAAAGGCTGCTGTTGTCTGTAGCTCCTCAAGGGCTGCTTCACACCAGGACTCATCATCATGGCAATTGTGCCGTTTCTGATTGGCGGTTTTAGTGGCGCTGCGGAGATGTTGTATGTTGCGTCGAAATAGCTTGGCTTTTTCCCCCCACAATGTTGGATCGTGGGGAACTGTGCTGCTGAGTGATGAGTGTAGGGGTCCATCTCTTGTTGTTAAGATACGATGCCATCCTGAACTCATCTCCAGGTCATCATTTTTCTGAATTAGGCTGAAAAAATGTGACATTTGTCGTGACAGGAAGGCAAACCCATGCTGCTTCTTTGGGCTGAGCCCAATCGGGCTACAGGGGCAGAGACCCAGTCACCTGCTGCTCACTAGCGAGCCCCTTCCCCAGGCCTGGCTCAAGGGTTGGGCCCTGTAACCCACGTCCGTGCAAGGGACACGAGTTCCTTGATTTGTGCTGTTCATCAAAAGTTTTCTGAATTGCTCTTTTTCTGGCCTGTCAACTAGGACCAATCTGCCTTAGGAATCCCTAACAGACAGTGTAGGTTCTAGGATCATTCAGGCACACAAACTCCTCCACAACGATAAGGTGGCGATTCAAGGAGGAGAAGTTTTTTTTTTGAGATTTTTTTTATTTTTTTAAGAAAAATGTAAGTTACACATATCCATGGCTTCCGATGGCTGAGGCTTGTCTTTTGCTGTAGCTGATACAATAACTGAAGATGTGCATAATCAGCTTTGTTCCAAGTTTAGACAAGGATTAGGCCAAGCTTAGGCCAGTAGACAGCCACCAATGAGACAGTACATAATAAATAAAGACATAAAATATCCATGGCTTTGGGCTGTCTCTTCCAATGGCTGAGGCTTGGCTTTGGCCATAGCTGATGCAATGGCTGAGGCTGTGGATAATCAGCTTAGTTCCATGCTCAGATGAGGATTAGGCCAAGCTTAGGCCGGAGGACAGCCACCACTGAGAACA
>NC_056501.1:22321900-22323031 GCF_014905685.2 Nematolebias whitei
CCGGAGGACAGCCACCACTGAGAACATACATAATAAATAAATACATAAAATACACATGGCTCTGGACTGTCACTCCTGATGGCTGAGGCTTGGCTTTGGCCGTAGCTGATGCAATAGCTGAAGATGTGCATAATCAGCTTTGTTCCAAGATCAGCCAAGGATTAGGCCAAGTTTAGGCCAGTGGACAGACAACAATGAGACAGTACATAATAAATAAAGACATAAAATATCCATGGCTCTGGGCTGTCTCTTCCAATGGCTGAGGCTTGGCTTTGGCCATAGCTGATGCAATGGCTGAGGCTGTGGATAATCAGCTTGGTTCCATGCTCAGACGAGGATTAGGCCAAGCTTAGGCCGGAGGACAGCCACCACTGAGACCATACATAATAAATAAATACATAAATTACCCATGGCTCTGGGCTGTCTCTTCCAACGGCTGAGGCTTGGCTTTGGCCGTAGCTGATGCAATGGCCGAGGCTGAGGATATTCAGCTTAGTTCCATGCTCAGACGAGGATTAGGCCAAGCTTAGGCCGAAGGACAGCTACCACTGAGACCATACAAATAAATGCATAAAATATCCATTGCTCTGGGCAGTCTCGTCCAATGGCTGAGGCTTGGCTTTGGCCGTAGCTGATGCAATGGCCGAGGCTGTGGATAATCAGCTTGGTTCCATGCTCAGACGAGGATTAGGCCAAGCTTAGGCCGGAGGACAGCCACCACTGAGACCATACATAATAAATAAATACATAAAAACCCATGGCTCTGGACTGTCACTCCTGATGGTTGAGGCTTGGCTTTGGCCGTAGCTGATGCAATGGCTGAGGCTGTGGATAATCAGCTTAGTTCCATGCTCAGACCAGGATTAGGCCAAGCTGAGGCCAGTGGACATCCATCACTGAGACCACAACAAAAGAGACTCTGGGCTATTACTTTGCTAAACTAGGAAGGAGAGGTTACTAGCACATCACTTCCATCAGACGTCTTACCATGCCTGTCCCTGACTAATCCTACAGATTGTTGAGCTTCTCAGGCAGTCTTACTACTCTGTCCCATCTAATGTGATACAGTTTACTTGTTTAGACTGCCGCACACTGGGCTACCTTTTTTGGGTATAAAAGGAGGCTCTGGAA
>NC_056501.1:22323131-22323237 GCF_014905685.2 Nematolebias whitei
TGGATGTCCACTGGCCTCAGCTTGGCCTAATCCTCGTCTGAGCATGGAACTAAGCTGAATATCCACAGCCTCGGCCATTGCATCAGCTACGGCCAAAGCCAAGCCT
>NC_056501.1:22323337-22324796 GCF_014905685.2 Nematolebias whitei
CAATGGATATTTTATGCATTTATTTGTATGGTCTCAGTGGTAGCTGTTCTCCGGCCTAAGCTTGGCCTAATCCTCGTCTGAGCATGGAACTAAGCTGATTATCCACAGCCTCAGCCATTGCATCAGCTACGGCCAAAGCCAAGCCTCAGCCATCAGGAGTGACAGTCCAGAGCCATGGGTATTTTATGTATTTATTTATTATGTATTTTCTCAGTGGTGGCTGTCCTCCGGCCTAAGCTTGGCCTAATCCTCGTCTGAGCATGGATCTAAGCTGATTATCCACAGCCTCAGCCATTGCATCAGCTACAGCCAAAGCCAAGCCTCAGCCATTGGAAGAGACTGTCCAGAGCAATGGATATTTTATGCATTCATTTGTATCGTCTCAGTGGTAGCTGTCCTCCGGCCTAAGCTAGGCCTAATCCTCGTCTGAGCATGGAACTAAGCTGATTATCCACAGCCTCAGCCATTGCATCAGCTACAGCCAAAGCCAAGCCTCAGCCATCGGAAGCCATGGATATGTGTAACTTACATTTTTCTAAAAAAAAAAAAAAATCTCAAAAAAGAAACTTCTCCTCCTTGAATCGCCACCTTATCGTTGTGGAGGAGTTTGTGTGCCTGATTGATCCTAGGACCTACACTGTCTGGTAGGGTTTCCTAATGCAGATTGTCCTAGTTGACAGGCCAGAAAAAGAGCAATTCAAAAGACTTTTGATGAACAGCACAAATCAAGGAACTCGTGTACCTTGCACGGACGTGGGTTACAGGGCCCAACCCTTGAGCCAGGCCTGGGGAAGGGGCTCGTCACTTAGCAGCAGGTGACCGGGTCTCTGCCCCTGTGGCCTGATTGGGCTCAGCCCAAAGGAGTAGCATGTGTTTGCCTTCCTGTCACAACAAATGTCACATTTTTTCAGCCTAATTCGGCAAAAATATGACCTGGAGATGAGTCCAGGATCGCACCGTATCCTGACAACAAGAGATGGACTCCTACACAAATCACTCAGCAGCACAGTTCCCCACGATCCAAAATTGTGGGGAAAAAAAGCCAAGCTATTTCGACGCAACATACAACATCTCCGCAGCGTCACTAAAACCGCCAATCAGAAACGGCACAATTGCTATGATGATGAGTCCTGGTGTGAAGCAGCCCTTGAGGAGCTACAGTCAACAGCAGCCCTTCCAGAGCCTCCTTTTATACCCAAAAAAGGTAGCCCAGTGTGCGGCGGACTAAACAAGTAAACTGTATCACATTAGATGGGACAGCGTAGTAAGACTGCCTGAGAATCTCAACAATCTGTAGGATTAGTCAGGGACAGGCGTAGTAAGACGTCTGATGGAAGTGATGTGATAGTAACCTCTCCTTCCTAGTTTAGCGAAGTGATAGCCCAGAGTCTCTTTTGTTGTAGTCTCAGTGTTGGATGTCCACTGGCCTCAGCTTGGCCTAATCCTCGTCTGAGCATGG